>NC_064920.1:533132362-533853612 GCF_023897955.1 Schistocerca gregaria | reverse complement strand
CGACTATAGTTGGTGGTGCTTGTTCTGTTGGGTGTGAAACGTTGGGCAGTAGCTGCTGCGCCATGTTGAGTACAGTAGATATCTGTTGTGTCTGGAACTGAAACATCTGCATTAGCTGTCGCCCCAGCAAAGGAAAGACAAGAGAGAATTAAGGCGCCAGCAAACAAAAAATTCCGTGGCCATCAGGCACGGGGTTTGTTTGTAAAGTCTTCGGCACCAGTGTGGGGTTCTGCCCACTCGTCTTATACAAAAAATCGTTCAAATGGCTCTGAGCACTATGGGACTTAACATCTTAGGTTATCAGTCCCCTAGAACTTAGAACTAATTAAACCTAACTAACCTAAGGACATCACACACTTCCATGCCCGAGGCAGGATTCGAACCTGCGACCGTAGCAGTCGCGCGGTTCCGGACTGCGCGCCTAGAACCGCGAGATCACCGCGGCCGGCACTCGTCTTATACAGGTTGTCTAAAGTATGCTGCGTTCTCGGAATGGTATACAACAATTCAAGCAAATCACTTTAATAGTTTTATTACAATAAAGAAGATAGACAATACTTAACTCTGTATTACAAATATGTGTCACAAGCGATGGGCGACAGGCAAACAGGCAATTTCTCTCTCTAAGTACTATTTTCATACAAGCAGTGGATATGGACCACTAATGACTGCTATCATAGTGCTCTCCTAGTTCCGTGCAGCCGATGCTGGCAGCAACGGCGCTTGTGTTCTTTTCTTGTAGAGGCTGCTCCTGTCATGGTGCGCTCCTAGTCAGCGGGCTACTGTCTGACATCGTCTCACAGCCTTCTCTACTCTTGTGTTCCTCGTCTTCGTGCCAGTGCATGTCGATATGCTGGAACAGTTGGTCCAAGGAGAAGCAGGCAAACCGGGTCTGGGGCAGCTGCGCTCTGAGGCTTTATGACATCACTACACATGTCCACTGGTACGCTTCCTGCATAAAAAAAAGGACTAATACTAACTGCAGGAAGAGGCAGCGGTCAAGAACTCCTGCTGGGACTTAGAGAACAGACGTCTTTGTCCACAGAGGTTCGCCTTCCTTCCCTGATGTCAATTGAAGAAAATAGAGTCATTTTTGTAGCCCTGCACGTCATCTGGGAAGAAAAAGAGCCGTTTAAATTCTTGTTTGAGTTAAATGGTCTCCGCCATCTTGAGTAGTTATTCAAATCCTCTCAAAATGATCGCATCCGAGTTTAGATAGCAACGTACTGCTCCTCAGTATGTCACAAACCCTTCTGTTACCCATCTCTCTTCTCTCTGAACTCTTAATTTAAAGCGAAATTTACCTTGAATGTTCAGGAAAATTAGAAATAAAATTAATAACCTGATAGTAAATCCATCAGTGAGACAGTCATCAGAAATGGGTCAGGAATCTTCGATGAAATGTACTATTTTTTAATTATGTGTGGTTTCTTTCTTCATTAGTGGTCTGTAGCGAACGCATGCGAGCTCGTCCTGATCCATAAAGAGCCTTTATGCATTCGTGCTATTACAAGCTAGCCTTTTATAAACAGCAAACTCTCACATGTCATTCTTTGTTAAGAGTGCAAGGTTTTTGTAAGGTATATCTTAGGAAAACGAACTGCTTATCACAAATCCACCATGGAGAAAGCTCCCGCTTTACCAATGAATGAATCTTGCCATCTCATATCTTTGTTCTCATACGTAGTTATTCCTAGGTCTGTCTGCGATGCGACAGATTTTGTTAGTGGATCGTTTAATCTATAAACAAAATGTATCATAGTTTTACGTCTGATAAAAGACACTGTTTTACAATTTCCTAGTCTTACAAACGATCTTGTCAGCAATAAATGAATTCCTTTCATGTTCAGAAAGGACAGACGTTCGATTTTATTCCGCTAACACTTTCACCAAACAACTGCGCCTCAATGGAAACATCTAAAGTTTCAGCTAGTTTTATCGGAACAATTGTCCGCCCCCGGTAGCTGAGTGGTCAGCGCGACAGACTGTCAATCCTAAGGGCCTGTGTTTGATTCCCGGCTGGGTCAGAGATTTTCTTCGCTCAGGGAACGGGTGCTGTATTATCATCATCATCATTTCATCCCCATCGACGCGCAAGTTGCCGAAGTGGCGTCAAATCGAACGACTTGCACCAGGCGAGCGGTCTACCCGACTGGAGGCCCTCGTCACACGACATTATTATTATATCAGAACAGTTGGTTCAAATCGCTCTGAGCATTACGCGACTTAACATCTGAGGTCTTAGAACTACTTAAACCTAACCAACCTAAGGACATCACACACATCCATGCCTGAGGCAGGATTCAAAACTGCGACTGTAGCGGTCGCGTGGTTCCAGACTGAAGCGCCTAGAACTGCTCAGCCATACTGGCCGGCTTGAACAGTTGCGAATATGCATTACAATATAAACGTGCTATCAAAAGAATTGTCAAAAACAGTGAAGATAAAACTCAGATAAAATCGTAGTACGATTCGCAGCATTGTAATTTCTTCGATTGCCTGTAGAGAGTGCCATAGTTCGTCATTTCTCAGTTGCAGCAGTGCTGTATTTTTTCCTCCTTACTATCAGGTGATGAAAGCCAAAGTTATTTTCGTCAGCGAAAGAGTGGCTGCATACCACGAAACTCTTATGAACAATTGAAGTACGAGTACAAAATATCAAAAATTCGAAAATTAAAAAAATATTGCAGTAAATAAAAATAAGTAACACGTTCCATCGATAAACCAGGTTCGAATCCTGCCTCGTGCATTGATACGTGTGATATCCTTAGGTTAGTTAGGTTTAAGTAGTTCTAAGTTCTAGGGGACTGATGACCTCAGATGTTAAGTCCCATAGTGCTTAGAGCCATTTTTAAACTAATGTGAAAAAATTCTGTACAAAATAAAATAAGCATCTCTCAAAGAAGGCTTTCGACATAGATCTTGAAAAATTGTGGTTGACTGTCAACTTTTTCAATTTTATTCGAAGGCTAATGAAAATAGAGGATACAGAATAATGCAATGAGTACTGAAGTATTATGTAGGTGTAATTGTTCTTCAGTATAGAGTTAAAGGAACGATTTCTATAGTTCTTCTGTTAACGCTTCAAACCAGTAACCTCAGCCGGCCTGTGTGGCCGTGCGGTTCTAGGCGCTTCAGTCTGGAACCGCGTGACCACTATGGTCGCAGGTGCGAATCCTGCCTCGGACATGGATGTGTGTGATGTCCTTAGATTAGCTAGGTTTAAGTAGTTCTAAGTTCTAGGGGGCTGATGACCACAGCTGTTAAGTCCCATAGTGCTCAGAGCCATTTGAACCATTTTTTTAGTAACGCCAAATGATATGAGGGAGAACATGTACAAAGATGCAGGGATAGAACTACTAAATTCTGAGATACGTGTACAAAGTCCTGGCTGAAGTTTGAGAACAACTGAAGAGATCGATTTGCATGATCTTTTTTCTAAATTAAAAACATTGTTTAGACTGTGACCCACTTATCTACGAACTATGATAGTACCATGCAATGGCTTAAATCCTACAATACCTGACAAAAATAAGTGAGGCAGCAGAAGACTTGGTCAGTGGTATATGTAATTTGTACGTGTGCACACCATCGGTGGGTATGTGAATGATACACTGCAGAGACATAACTAATGGGATGCTTCCTGATATCGTGTCGAACCTCCTTTTGCCCGCCATGGTGCAGCAAATCGACGTGATGTGGACCCAAGTTCATGGAAGTCTACTGCAAGAATATTGAGCCATGCTGCCTCCATAGCCGTCCATAATTGCGAAAGTCTTGCCAGTTTAGGATTTTGTGCACGAACTGACCTCTCGATTACGTCCCACAAATGTTCGATTGGATTCATGTTGGGTGATCTGGGTAGCCAAATCATTCGCACGAATTGTCCAAATCTTCTTCAAACTAATCGCTAAGTGGAGGTGACATGGCGCATTGTCATCCATAAAATTTCCTCTCTTGTTTGGGAACATGAAGGCCATGCATGGCTGCAAATGATCTTCAAGCAGCCGAACAGAACCTTTTCCTGACATGATTGGTTCAGTTGGACCACAAGAACCATTCTTTGTTAACGTAGCCCATACCATTATGGAGCCACCTCCAATTTGCACAGTGACTTGTTGACGACTTAGATCAATGTCTTCATGGGGTCTGTGCCACACTCGAACCCTACTATCAGCTCTTTCCAACTGAAATCTGGATTCATCTGACTAGGATACGGTTTTCCAGATGTTTAGGGTGCAATCGACACCGTCACGAGCCCAAGAGAGGCGCCGCAAGCGATGTCGTGCTGTTAGGAAAGGCACTCGTGTTATTTGTCCGCTGCTGTAGCCCATTACCGCCAAATTTTGACTTCTTTAATAACGGACACGTTCGTCGAACATCTCACGTTGATTTCTGTGATTATTTCAGGCTTATGCTTAAGCAACGACAACTCTACGCAAACGCCACTGCACTCGGTCGTTAAATGAAGGCCATCGGCCACTGCTTGTCCGTAGTAAGAGATAATGCCTGAAATTTGTTATTTTCGATATACTCTCGACACTGTGAATCTCAGAATATTGAATTCCCAAACGGTTTCTGAAACAGAATGTCCTATGCGTCTAGCTCCAACTACCATTTCGCATTCAAAGTGTGTTAATTCCCGTCGTGCGACCGTAATCATATGGGAAACCTCTTCGCGTGAGTCATCTGAGTACAAATGACAGCTCTTTCCTTTTATACCTTGTGTACACGATACTACCGCCATCTGTATACGTTCACATCGCTAACCTATTACTTTTATCACCTCAGTGTACAGCTGCAATTCTTTGTGACAGGTGCAACGACCACCAGAGTACTCAGTGTCGCTCGTGCTTAGTATTGTTGCCAGTCCTGGTAGAACGTATAATAGGCGTGAACAGCGTCAGATGGTGAGTAATCGCTGTGAATGACAAAGAGATGTAGTGCATCTGTTTGATACAGCGTTTTTATCACCTAAGGGAGTTTGAAAAGGGCTTTACTGCGTGTCTCCATTTGAGTAGTTGGGCGAATCGTGCAATATCTAGATCTCCATGGCATATCTGGATGTGACCTTGCTTCGATGTTGGACTGCATGGGAGCATGAGGGAAGGTATATTCGTCATCAAGGTTCAGATTGACCACATCTGACGACCACTATAGAGGATCCCTGATACATGCACCAAGCACATCATAAGCCATTCACATCTGCCCCTATCATCCAAAATCTAGTAATGGACTCATTGTAGCATTCTGTGTAATCCTTCACAGCTGATCAGTGACTCGCAGCAGATGGGTTAGGGAATTACTGTCCCATATGTCGGCTGCCTTTAACACCACAACACAAATGGCTCTGTTCGGAGTGGTGCTGTGACTGGGAAGTATGGACTGGTGAGGAATGACATTGTATTGGGTTTAAAAACGAATGGTGGCTCTGCACTACCCCATATGAGCATCATTAGCGAGTATGGAAGCCCGTCAGTGTTATTTTCTGGCGTCACGGTGTGGGAAGCCGCACATGACTTCAGCATACTGGTTGGGGTGAGTCTGACAGCACAAGCACACATCACAGACAACCAGCGTCCTCATGTGTTACGTCTTATGTAACAATAGTGTGGTTGCGTTTTTCAACAGAACAATGCTCATCCAAGCATGATGTGTGTTCTGTGAACTGTCTGCATGATTTTGAGGCCCACCTGTGATCAGCAAGATACCAGATTTGTCCCCAATAGAATATATTGGACCAGCTTGGACATCAACTCCATACCAGTGCCTGTCTGTATCCATGATATGAAGGACCAGTTACAACATCTGTCCTGAGGACACTTCCCAACCCAATCAGTGCATGCATCCAGGCTGGAGATGGTACATTATCATACTCATAAGTGGGCTCATACTGCAACATTCTCCTTAAATTTGGATAGAATAGCTGTTCATGAGAAGATGTGTATATAACATGACAGTGACCTGCCTCACTTCGGTGTGGATGTCCACAATCATCTCAGTGCTGTATTTCCTGGTCGCTGAACTGGAAGGGGGGGGGGGGGGGGGTCCTATTCCATGAACTATAAGGTCCCCTGACCTGAATCCACTTCATTATTTCTTGTGGCGATATCTAAAGTCACTTGTGTATGAGGAAACAGTGGATATGGAAATGGAATTAGTTGCCAGAATTGTAGCTGCCTGTGATATGATTAAAAAAACACAAGGAGTATTTGTCAGGCTGCATCAGGATCTTGTTTGCCGACATCATGCTTGATTTGAGGCTAGTGGTCCTTAGTTGCAGCACATTTTCTAAGATACTGTACAAACAGTATGTTCATTGTGACAATGATGGTATTTTCAGTTAACTGTAACTAATGTAAATAAAAACGTACACAGTAATGTGATTTTATACCTTTCATTTTCTTAAGCTTGCTTCTCGGACCCCATGTTGCCTACCTCAAATTGTTCAGTAGAGCACCCTCTATGCCCTGTCATGTCATAACCACAATCAAGTCCAAAAGTAGTGTTGTCGCACATATATCCCTACAGATTATAAAAATGTATGTATGTGTGTATGTGTGTGCTTGCATATGTATGTATGTACCACATCTTCTCCTAAATCATAGGACCAATATCAGTCAAATGTGGTACACACATCCCGTTGTGTCAGGTAACAAACACTTTAGGGATGAGAGCCACCTGTCTATCACAGTTCAGGAAATATGACATCATAAACAATGCGATGAGTCAAAAACTGCCTTATCATGCATGACGTTTAAATTTATTACTTCTTTGCTACTAACTCTATTTGCAACATATTTCACAGTGTCCACACATGCCGCTGAATGTGCTTTTACAAATACATCGTTGTACAACACATAGATCAAGATATATGCTGTCATAAACACTTAGAAGGGTAAAAAATGCCATGCCATGCATGAAGTTTTAATATGTTTATTCTTTACCACTAAGACACTCCTACAGTCAAATCAAGGAAATCCCTGACATCTGCCAGATCTTTTGGCAGCTTTCAACTGTGAAGCATAAACAGCTGTTAGTGAAAACAATAGCCATCTACAGCTATGAAGAGGTATTGCTGTAGAGATGTCTACAAAATTGGGGTTGTAGACACGAAGCAACTTTCCTTATGCATTTTTACTTTAAGCACGTTTCTTTGTACGATTGTTTCATAATTTCAACGGTGTTTTCACAAATACATATCAATGAATGTTTTCGATTTTACATTATAATTACAGTTCATTTTTTGTTTGCATTTCTAATAGAAAATTGGCAAAATGATTACCTGGGCAATGCCAGATCTGCCAGGTAGTATATATATTGTCAGATCGTAAGCACAATGACCTTCAAATCAAAAAGCAGAATCGTCAGTGAAGTATACCATTGGAAGCTCGTTTATTGCAGACACCAACATACAGCCAGAATTCCTGGATGGAGAGAACTGCTGTACATCAAAACATCGGACATTCCAGAAAATACAAACAATACTAACATAAGAACTTTAAAGACACTTCCAGAAGTGATAAATACTAACTACGACATATTACTTGTGGTTGGCTGTAAAGTCATGACCTGAACCCTACCATCCAGCGACACTAACCACTACACCACACTTCATACACCACAGCCTGCGGCAGTACAGTTCATGAATGGATTATGTTCTTAATATTGCTGCTGTGCACTGTATAATGACATACAGAGTGTATGTACATGTCAGCATAGAAGTAATAGTTACTGAATAAACTGCGAAAATAATCACTTATCATATTTTGATGATACATCAACAAATTTACACAATCATTTGTTTTACACATCACTCAACACCCTTTAGAAGTCAAACTAACATTTTTTTCAACTGACATTTCGATTAACCACATAAATGTAAAAATTGAGAACATGATATTCACAAAGTGTAATATATTCATAAGTACGAGTAACATCTAAAGTAGCCCACCTGGTTAGCTGTGCGGTCTAACACACTGCTTTCCAGGCAGGAAGGCGTGCTGGTCTCTGGCATGAATCCGCCAGGCAGACTAGTGTCGAGGTCCAGTGTGCTATGGATGGTTTTTAAGGCGGTTTCCCATCGGCCTTGGCGAATGCAGGCTCGTTCCCCTTATTCTGCCTCAGTTATACTATGTTGGCGATTGTTGTGCAAACACTTTCTCCATATACACATACACCATACTTACTCTACCATGCAAACATTGGGGTTATACTCGTCAGGTGTGCGACGTTGTTCATTGGGGGAGGGGGTCCACTGGGGGCCAAACCACACAATAACCCTGGGTTCAGTGTGGGGCAGCAGTGGGGTGATTGGACTGCTGCAGCATGTTGTGGGGTTGTGTACCACTGCGGGCTACAGTGGGTACAAAGCCTCTCTGTCATTTCTAGGTCCCCAGTTGCATACAATACAACATCTCGAGTAATTATGTCATATTCTTACTAAATATCAAATGAAGAGTTCCACTTACAAATTGCAGATAACCCAGACGATTCAACAACATGACAAACTTCTCCAGAGATAATTTGCTACAGACATCCTTCCTTACAGAAGACCATGAAGTTCTTGAATTCATTTGTTTCACTGGTGAACTACGATTCTGAGTCTGGCAGATAGCTGATAAACACAACTGTAGGATATATGGTTCAGAGAATCTTCATGTCACCATCAAATACGGACAAAGTAGCCTCAAGGTTCATCTTTGGTATAGCTTTATGGTAGAGAAACTGGTGGGACCTTTGTTTTTGAGGAACCTACCTTTACAGCCATAACATACTAGAATATGTTAGGGTAATTTTCTGTTCAACAAATTCAAGGTATTCCCAGTGTCATCAGTCACAATCTTACAGCACCCCACTGGGATTTGTAGGTTTGAACAGTTTCCATTGATTGGTTTGTATGCAAATTCCAAGATGGTGTGTAGTACCAGTCGTCCTGTAAATTGAGTTAAAATGCATTTAATAGTAATCTGAGCAAAAATGCAGCAGTATAAGTGTACAAGTCTCTCATGTGTGTCGTGAATGTACAAAAAATATGAGTCCTGTAGCAAGGTCGACATACAATCATGCTACAAGTGTTATAACAAACATAATAACTAATTTTAAAGTATGGCATAAATTTTCAGAGAGAATTAGCAAGAAAAGAAAACATTATAAATACTCTTCACAATGAAATCACTGTAGTGGTATTGAAAATAAAATTATTATAAAAGTATATCAGTGACATTTAGAGAAACATTGCTGCATCTAGAAGTAGTCGAAAGACCATTTTTGTTTACAAGCTAAATTGCAACAGCAGACGAAAATCTAACAAACAAGACGCAAACTCGAACAGTGAAAGTGAAATGACGCGAAAGATGGGTGAAATGACACTGTCCAAGTGTTTGCCTATGACAGATACATTTGTTCAAAGTGAAATGATCACAAATTAAAAAATAAGAAAAACAGGATAGATATTAATAATGATAATGCCTAAATAAGGCAAAATAAAACTACACAAATGTCATATGCTGCGATGGCTGCCATCGAAAATAACAGTGTTATGAAATCTCCAGGTTACCAGCACAAAACATATAGAGCAAATTGAGCACACGTTGAAAAATCTTCCAGCTTCACTGAAGGACCAACCAAAACATCTTACACAGAGAAGAAAAGAATTCTTGGACAATCTGACATCATGGGAAGTATTTATTAATTTTAATTAGCTCTGAATTCCATGAAACATATAATGTGCAAAGTATTATAAAGCAAAGTGCACCATTCTCTGAAGTGGTAAATAACTTAACTAAATTGCCTAAATATTTTGCTCAAACTGGTGCAGTAATAGCTGTGGATGGACCAAATAATGTTGAGAGCAAGTCGCATCATATTAGTGTTATAGCCAGTACGATCATAAAATTTACTTCAGTTAGTCATGTGCAAATGTAATATTAAATATGATACCCAACAGGCATGACAAACCATATATAAATACGAGTATTGATGTATTTAATAGATGCTTGTCCCCACTATGGAAAACTCCAGTTGAACAAATATATAATAATTTTTAGTTTTGTAGCTAACATTCTAAAGAGGTTCCTGTATGATATGTATGGATTGCACATGACCAGAATAGGTGAAAAATGGTTTCCTCTAGCTCGTAACTGTGACTCAACACCAAATGAAATTACTCCTAATATTCTTACTCTGACAAAACAGAGACAAAATGAGTACAAAATTTAAAATCTTTCTGTAACTAATTACACTGTTAATAGAAACTAAAACAGTCATTGACTGCAAATATTTTTATTTAAACCAGCTCTATTTTAATTATCTTTTTAATTCATCCAATTATGACTCATACATTGTATCTCCAACTTTGCAACACACTATCATATACTGTGCTTAGTCAGTGAAACCTAGAGGCCAAGTTCCCCTAGCTGCTTTTATTGCAGCTATAAGCACAGTGTCTTTTATTGCAGATATAAGCACAGTGTGATAATAACAAATTTGTTAGATAAGTCACAGGTCATGTGGATCAACACTACTACATATATTGTTGTAACTTATCCTAAAGCTCTTACTCGTAAGTATGTGTAAGCTTTCTTTTTTAGGTCAATCTGACGAAAATCATAATGACACTGACTTAAATAAGTAAATTTGTGATAAAAAATTATTGTAATTTCAACGAATTCTTAAACATTCAACTGTTGGAACCTTCACAGTGATCATCTAACAACTCATCAAACTGCAGTGTAGCACTTAGCTCATGCAGCAGGAATAATAAAAATGAGGAAGCTGCTATATTACAGCATAATAAGATAAACAGAAACTATATATATAATCTTAATTTACGCAAAAAAAAGTATTGAAAATGAAAGAGAAGAAGCAGAACAGAAAATAAATTTAAGCCGCTGTTCACCATATTCGTTTAACATCAAAAGATCGCCAAATGGATGTATAGACACTTTCCTCGAAAATATTAGAGAACTCTTGCACATCATTCTTCACAAAATCTGCACACTCATACTATCAGGTAATCTAAATATAAATACAATGCAAGTTTTCAACGACAGTGGGAAAAAACTTAACAGAGTGGAAGCATGAGGCTTAAACAAGGCAATATCAAATCCAACATATACAACTGCAAAAGCCTGGGCACAAATAGATCGCATTTATTAACAGATCTGTGTGATTTTCAGTTCAAAAGTGGAGTTATGGAAACAACCCTCTCAGTTCATGACACTTGTACAAGAAAATTATTCTTCTATTTTCCGCCACAAAAGAAAAGGTCCAAAAAAGTGGAAGCAATGTAGACTGAATGAAGAAACTATAAAGCCTTCAGGTTTAAACTTAGGTAAAAAATATGGAAAGTGTTGGAAAAAGGTTCTTCACTCAGCCATAAAGTAATGTACTTTATAAATATCTTTCCTATTATCTTAATACAACATGCTCAGTAACAAAGACTAATAACAAAATCACAAAAAATAGGAAAATGACAAGAAAAGGTATTTTTGGTCTCTAGAAACAAGATAAAAGTATTAAATATGGCATATAAAACGAGCAATGATGAATACTGTAGAGTGTACTACAGAAAATATAAAAGAATATGTGCCAACATTCTATGTGCAGCCAAACAACTAGAAGCAATCCTAGCAATAAAGGCAGGGCTTGCTGGTCTACTATAAATGCAAATCGTATACTGCCAACTTCCGAGGAAAATAAAAGAACACACGTTATGACCAATGAAAGAAATTATAACGGCACAATATATTGTGACTGTAGAAAATTTTAATTTTTATTCTTGCTTTTGTGACCATAATAAGAGTCCAGGCTCCATAGGCAAACAGCCAGATGACATTAAGAAATAGTACACCAGGACGTAGGGACAAGATGAGCGGCGGAGGCTGCCAAGTATGACTTGTTGATCAAATAACTTCCTGCCAGAGGAAGTAACATGAATCAAACTTGCGCAGTGAAAGATGCAAACTCCAGGGCTATAATACAGCAAGAGAGAGTGTCCGTCACATGCAGAAAAGAGTTGTGTGGAACCAAATTAAGTTGTATGCAGCTAGAAACGAAAGTGTCCTGTGGAACCGAAGGCATTCTTGTGCAGTCCGATCACTTAGAAATGAAAGGGTCATGTGGAACAAATTAACTCGTGTGCACCCAAGTACATGAGAAACAAGATAAAAGACCAGGCAGCAGGATAGGTAGGGACAGAGATTCAGGTGCAGATTCAGAGCCAGTGGCGGCTGTTTGGAGATTCTGCAGCGAGACGCCAGTGGGGCCGAGTAGGCCCATAGCAGCTGATACAGCTGATAAAGACTTCAACTATGAGAAGATGATGATAGACTCTGGTGGACACTCGGGAACTGCAGGTCAAGTAGAGTTTCATTGTAATAGTGTTGAACAGAGACTGTCAGTCTTTGTCTCAATTACTCAGAGAGATTTTAGTGCTAACCAAGAACAAGGGATTGCTTCTTACTTGTTTATTATATGTACAGGCAATTAGCTTTGAAGTAGCAAATCCGAATAAATAGACTGAATCTTACTAAGGGGCTTATGGTCCAACATCTCACATAAGATGAGAAACTAACATTGATAGAAACTAACCAATCTTTTCTGCCTATTGCAATTCTGTAAACTATTTTAAGGAAACTTATTTGCTTCAAACCAAGGAGATTTTCTCCCTCTCATCTCCGATATAGGTTGACAGCAATTTATAACTAACCCATTGTCGTTAACGTCCTGATTGCGCTACGCAGTTTGCACATACTTCATTCTGGTATATTGAGGCTGTGCCGGGACGAGACATAAATAAATGGTGCCAGGTGTGGGGTAGTTTCGGAATTCGGTTGAGTTGTAAGGAAAATAAGAGAACAAAGATTAGCAGTTGTGTCACCAAGCTCAACACAAGAAGAAGAAGCCGTTACAAGTAGCAGCGCTCAAGATTCGCAAGTAGAGCCAAGCACCACCGAGCAGCACAGAACATCGCAGGCAACATCAATACATCTGAAAAAGGCAAGGCACTTAGACAACTTAAATATAAGATCCCTTGTGCTTGTATACAATGACGTCCTCCAGTAGTGACAGAACAGGTATAAGTGCTAAAGATGCATTAGTCCTTGTTCCGAAAACATTTGAAGGTAACAAAAGAGAATTGCTTGAGTTCATTGAAAACGTAAATGTTGGATCTGAAGTCGTAAAAGATGAGGATCCAAAATTATTGTTTCAGTATGTCAAATCAAAAATAATTGGGATGCTAGATCAGAATTATTAGTAAGAGGGAACACAAGTAATTGGCCTGAAGTAAGAAGCGTTTTAGAGGAACACTATGCAGACAAAAGAACTATTTACTTTTATGCGTGCAAAATGTTCCAATCTAGACAGCATCAGGGGGAATCAACTGCCTCTTGGGGAAATAGAATAGACGAGTTATCCAAATCGTTCAACGTTGCCATAGCACGAGTAACAAATAAGGAGCGATTAAAGGCTGCAGTAGAATTGATTTTTGCTCTAGGCCATGCATGTTTTATTCCAGGATTAGCGAATGAAAGAATGCACATGATTGTACGCAGTCAAGGTGAAATCATTAATTTATATGAGGCTGTAGAACTCGTGCAACAAGAAGAAAGTGCAATCATCTCAAGGAGAGAAAAGAATCAAAAGTCAAGGGAAATAAGCGGGCAGAATTATCAAAGGTACCAACCAAAGCAGATGAAATGTTACAATTGTGGTAAAGTGGAGCACATATCCAAGCACTGCAACAGAAATACCAAAGTAAGATGGATACAGACCCGCAGCAGGCCAGAAGAAGCACGGAAATTTCAAAATTTTTGTTGCCATTGTGATGAACTAGGGCATACAGATGCGAAATGTGATAAAACTATTATATGCTAAAAGTGCCAGAGGTGTGGTCATAGGGAGAAATACTGTCGAACTCCTTAATGTTATCAGTGTAATAAACATGGGCATTTAGCATCGCAGTGTAGAGAGAAAATAGAAAAGCTCCGAGGAAAAGGAATGGGAAACGAAACAGGTGGTACAGGCAGCAGTCATGCGTAGCCACCGTGAAATGGCCCAAGGTGAGGGTAGCAGGCTGCAAAGCTGAAAATGATGTAATGATGCCTTATTGCAATGAATTTGGCAAAGAATTGATGCCTTTAATAGATACAGGAGCCCACATCAGTTTAATCAAAGAAAAAGTGATAGTTAGTGGAACGCTGGTGAATAAGGACGAGGTGCAGACGTTAAAAGTAGTAACACAGGATACAATGAACACGCTGGGTACAGTTACGTTGAATTTACGAGTAGCTGGAAGGGTGTTAGGCTAGCATACTTTCCATGTGTTAAGAAAAGACACAGATGTTCTGTATAGTGATTTGGTAGGTGGAGATATCCTACAAAAACAGAGAGCAGTCATTTTTAAGTAATCGCTGCCCCATGTAGTGATTAGTAAAAGTGGAGTGACAGCAATACAAACAGCAATTTCTCAGTTGATATCATGTCATTCTCCTGTTACAACTTACCACCTGCGTGGAGTACTGGTGTCACTACAGCTGTCAAGAGGTTGAATTTTTTCGCTCTACAGAGTTCCACGATGTTTGTCATAGACAGAACTTATGCTATCAAAGACCAATTTCTCATTGTAGGCGACAGTATGAGAAAAAAACATCGAAGTACCAAATACAAAAACTGGTGTATGCCCATGAATAAAATATCAGCAAATGAGTAATCATCCGAAAAACAAGTTATGCTCAAAAGAAATTTCACAAAATGAATCGAGCCAGAACTACAAAGCTGTATTCACACATAAGGAGACAAATTTTCTTCAAAGCAGAAGTGAGAAAGGAATTTTCAGTGAGACAAGAAACATTATTCGAATTCTAGAATTGTAATAGTTAGCATAATATACAGAAGAGGGTCTATACAAGGGCGATGTACTTGAGGACAATATTATGGAAATGGAAGATGATGTAGATGAAGACGAAATGGGAGATACGATACTACGTGTAGAGTTTGACAGAGCACTGAAAGACCTGAGTAGAAACAAGGCCCCCGGAGTAGACAACATTCCATTGGAACTACTGTCGGCCTTGGGGAGCCAGTCCTGACAAAACTCTACCATCTGGTGAGCAAGATGTATGAGACAGGCGAAATACCCTCAGACTTCAAGAAGCATATAATAATTCCAATCCCAAAGAAAGCAGGTGTTGACAGATGTGAAAATTACCGAACTATCAGTTTAATAAATCACAGCTGCAAAATACTAACGCGAATTCTTTACAGACGAATGGAAAAACTAATAGAAGCCGACCTCGGCGAAGATCTGTTTGGATTCCGTAGAAATGTTGGAACACGTGAGGCAATACTGACCCTATGACGTTTCTAGCATTTGTAGACTTAGAGAAAGCTGTTGACAATGTTGACTGGAATACTCTCTTTCAAATTCTGTAGGTGGTAGGGGTAAAATATAGGGAGTGAAAGGCTATTTACAATTTGTACAGAAAACAGATGGCAGTTATAAGAGTCGAGGGACATGAAAGGGAAGCAGTGGTTGGGAAGGGAGTAAGACAGGATTGTAGTCTCTCCCGATGTTATTCAATATGTATATTGAGCAAGCAGTGAAGGAAATAAAAGAAAAATTCGGAGTAGGTATTAAAATCCATGGAGAAGAAATAAAAACTTTGAGGTTCGCCGATGACATCGTAATTCTGTCAGAGACAGCAAAGGATTTGGAAGATCAGTTGAATGGAATGGATAGTGTCTTGAGAGGAGGATATAAGATGATCATCAACAAAAGCAAAACGAGGATAATGGAATGTAGTCGAATTAAGTCAGGTGACGCTGAGGGAATTAGATTGGGAAATGAGACACTTAAAGTAGTAAAGGAGTTTTGCTACTTCGGGAGCAAAATAGCTGATGATGTTCGAAGTAGAGAGGATATAAAATGTAGACTGGCAATGGCCAGGAAAGCGTTTCTGAAGAAGAGAAATTTGTTAACATCGAGTATAGATTTAAGTGTCAGGAAGTCATTTCTGAAAGTATTTGTATGGAGTGTAGCCATGTATGGAAGTGAAACATGGACAATAAATAGTTTGGACAAGAAGAGAATAGAAGCTTTTGAAATGTGTTGCTACAGAAGAATGCTGAATATTAGATGGGTAGATGTGATGTCCGGAATTAAAAAAAAAGGGGAGGGTGGTAATTTTTTGTTTTTGTTTTGTTGAAAGGAAAGAAAGAAAAAAGGGTGAATAAAGGTGAAGGGAAGTGGTTCTAATTTTACTGGAATGAACTTATTGATGGACATCACAAAAATTTATTTTACCTATATTTTTTTGTACTCATCGTAGAAGACAACACAACACATATAAAAGAAATCATCACACTAATATTATCCACAGAATGATCGTTTCACAAGACACTTTCTAGCTCGACTGACTCTTAAGACTGAACAAGACTCGACTGACTCTATTCTCTCTCTGGACCACAGCCTCTTCACGTCCCTCTGGACCAGAGATTTCAACTGAGATTAGCACGCCGATTATTTAATTAATCGTACAGCCGCTGGGCGCGCGCTTGGCGCGTCATTTAAATGGGGTTAAACGCACACCGCGAGAGGCGTGGGCTAGCGGTGTCTTACAGGTATCGCCACACGGCCCCCTCTACTGGTGCGTAAGTTTTTCAAACTTCGCGGCAGTACCAGATTTGAGTTGACGAACAAGGTTGTGCAGTGTTTGCACCAGCATTATACAACATTTTCAAACATATGACAAGTACATACATATATAAAGAATTATAGCCTAAAGTACAAAGTTTAAGTAAATATACATAAATTGTTGCACATTACAAAATAGCCACTTTGAAATTGATCAATGGATGATTCATTTTTTTTAGAGAGATGCCTGCACCGTTGGCAGTCCTGTTATTAAAACAATAGCTGCTACCCTGTATTCACAGTTCTTATTGTGTCGACCAGTGAGCACTATGTTTTGCCTCAGTTCAGTGTGGTGCGTCGTGCGAAGCACAGTAAAAGTCACAGCACCACAACTTTGTTTACTTTACAGTTTGCACATCAGGACAATAGGTAATGAATCTGCTTACGACAAAAGAACACAAAAGGTCATACAATTTGGTTTTAAGTTGTCGATGACAACAAAGTTCATGTCAGTATTGTTGGTGTTTAAGAGTGGCTGTGCGTGCACGAGTGCAGTAATTTTGATAAAGTGGTCCATCCACCACGCACCGCGGCACTGCGTACAGCTTCGCGCTCGGGTCCGCTGTTGAGGTATAATAGGCGGTGACACGTCTGGCGGCGCCACCCCTTACGACGGACGCGACAGTACTGGTAGCCACATCCGAAGACCGTACAACGCAGACTTCCAAGCACTTTCCAAGGTAGGGATCACTGTGATACGCATCATTGCACTTTATCGTAGAATTTGAGATTAAACTTATCACTTTGTACGGAAAACACTTTTCTATCATATTTTTACTCTTGACTGGTTGATTTCTCTTTATCAACACTATTTGATTTTTTTTTACACTGTTCAGAAGGGAGGTTCGACGTCCTGTTCCTTCTGAGAACACATTTTCACAGACACTTCACTTTTGAGCAAAATTACACTTTGCATCTTTTCTCCTTTTATATTAGGTGCACATAGTAAGACTGTTTTGTGTGTAGCCTTCACAAGAGGATATTTAAGTTTTGAATAGGCAAGTTCAAAATTACATAGAAAAATGGACATGTACATATACATAAAATGATTACCTACTATAGACATGAAATTCAATATACATAATACAAATGAACTTCTTCGTAGCTAAGTTGCTACATAGCCATTGAAATACTTTGCTAGTCGTGACCTGTGAAACTCTCCCAAAATTCATATTTATATAGAGAATACTAGTTGTTTACATCTTCAAAAACTTACAATTAGACATGTTTTGCTAGTCGTGTCCTGTGAAACTTTACAAAATTCAGATTTATATTGAGATTGCTAGTTGTTTACATTTACAAAATTTTACAATTAGACATGACATGACATATTTATGTACACGAAATTCAGGTTGTGCCATCTATTTCTTGCTGTGCATGTGCACTAACGGAGTACTATCTCCTTCTTTACAGAATATTGAAATCTATGGCATCTGCCATCAAGAATTCTGCAAAACTCGACGAGAGACCCTAAGTGCTGCAAATTATGAATGGACAAAATATAGAAAAGAATAGTGCAAAAACCTCACTACCCCACTATCCATCGTCCAGCAGTGGGCAAGGAGGTGGGAGTAGGATCAAGATAGAAGGATTGGGTTATATTCATATTTACAAAATCTTCATCAATACAGTAGTGTTTTCACACATGTGTGCGACGAATAGTGTATCTGTTTGCGTAACGTATGCATCATAAACTTTGCCATTGCGCAAGTGTCACTGACTTTAAGCCAATTCATGTTGTATTCAGTTTCATCCTTTAAAGTTGATCCGAATTGCTGTTTAAGCAAAAAGAAATTCAATGATCATTGTCAATCACTTCCTGTAAATCAGTCAAAGATTTTTGCAAGAATCAATGTGAGTACCGTATATGGTTTAATTCACTCGTTGAATCAGTCATGTTTAGGTAAATACGCGCTTAATGACACGGTAGTTTATATTCCTGAAAAAAATTCGGTCAGTAAACGTACTAATAAATGACTATAGGAACCTTCCATAAGAGGTGTACTTTAGTGAGTATCACGTAGTAAAATAAATATATGAATTTCCTGTAGGGAAAGGAAAATGAATGCGCTTTAGTTTCCATAAAGACAAAAAAAATCGCTGTGTCCACGAAGACAGCTGCGTCGTACTGCTTCACACACAAATCTTCAAAAACTTATCCACTTTGCTGAAAGAGAAAGAAAAATCTCATACACTAAAGTATGTTTTCTTGTAATCGTGAATTGTACGTCGTACCGGTAGTCGTGTAGTTTTTGTTTCCTGGTCGAGAACATGAGCAGAGAGCGGGAGACTTCGTATCCTAGCAATTGTTTTATGAGAGTCGCATTTTCTTGACTCTGGTCCAGACAGAACGACATAAAATTGCATAACTTATATACTATCCCACTTACACAAATACATATGTCCATGTCCTCACAGTATCAAGTAATGAGTGCTAGATGTCACCTAATTACTTCACAGGATAAAAACATTTTTTTAAATAGTGTTAATGTTAGTGAGTTCATAAGTTCGTAACCATTAAACACGACCTTCGTAAATGTAGAATACGAATCTTACGAAGGCAGCCTGCATGCATGGTACTACACAATTAGCCTGTGTAAAGAATGAGATTCTATAACGACAGCAATTTTTATTCGCTACGTAAGCAGATTATTTATTTCGCTGTGGCTGATAAACATTTTTCCTCCACAATGACCTATGTACAAAATTTACGTTTGTTACGATGGAGAGCACACAAACTCTTTATGCCAAGCGTGAGATAATGGTTTTTTTTAAATAGGGCACATACCAAATAAGTTTTTCTTTCTCCTTTTTTATTGCCTACACGGCGAATCATTTCTCATTAACATCTATCAGTATTCATACACACGTATCGTTTTCATTCATACAGCTTCATATAATTAATATTCACCTTTCTTCTCATAGAACAGCTTCAATATAAATCGCAAATCATCAAATAATACTACGTGGTGGCATCATTGGCTCACACACAACGAAATCCTCATCATCATCACAAAAACTACCTTATAAACTAAAATTCACATTCATTCTTTCACACTCATTTCAGCACAATCATTCACTCATGCTGGCGTATAGTATAGCATTCTGGTGGCTCTCAAATTCATCACAGTTATTAACATAATAAAATCTTTTTTCTTGTACATAGTTTCCTGTTCTAGAAAATGCCTGTTTAAGGAGTAAGTTTGGTCGCTAACTTCGTTGTCCTTGGCTAGTAGTCAAATTATTCGTAGCATAGTAAATATAACGTAGATTAAATAGTTCTTGGATTGCATGTAATGTTTAACATAGATTTGCTATAGTTTAATGCGTTATGATTCTTTGCATTGACTAACAATTAACACTAACATTTTAGCTGTAACTAGCACATCCTTTCTCTTTCTCTTACTTTACATACTGCTTTAAGTAGTGGTGGGCGTAAAGTCCTTTAACTTTCTGTGTTGTAGGGTATGCTAATAAATAACATCCATGGTGAGGAATATCGACGACCCGGTATGGACCTGAGTAAACTAATTGCCATTTCTTAAGCAAACGTTTTAGCCTCGTAGATTTGGGATGGGTTGTGAGCAATACCAAATCATCAATTTCGAACACACGTGTCGGTCTGACCCGTTTATCAAATTTTTTCTTCCGGAGCTCCGCAGTGTGTGCCAGGGTAATGGCAGCTTGCCTTACCTTTTCCTGCAAAGAAATATCGTTCGAAGACAACTTAGGCAGGGGACTTGACCATGAGTTTTTTTCTGGTTCGTCTGATAATAACTCGGCAGGTGAGAATCCGGTTGAACTATGTGGCAAATTGTTCACAATGTACTCGAACGGAGCGAGGTATTCTATCCATTTGGAATGTTTTGTAGAAGAATGGATGCGCATAAACTGATTAAATTCTTTAAAAATTCGCTCAACGGGGTTACCCTGTGGGTGAAATCGAGAAGTAAGAACATGTTTAATATCGGAATCTTGCAGAAATGATTTCCACTTTGCACTCGTAAAGTACGATGCATTGTCCGTTAGGACAGCGACAGGTTTTCCGACGCGGGCTAGGTAGTCGGCCGAAAAGCGTCGAATGATAGCCGCAACAGTGGCTGTGCGCAAGGCGTACAATTTCACATACTTAGTAAAAACGTCCAATATAGCCAAAATGTATTTAGCACCACCACGGGATTGTGGATAGGGTCCGCCAATGTCTACGGAAATCAAATCAAGGGGTTGCTTTGGAAGAATGGGATGCAATTCAATTGATGCATGTTTGTTCAAATATTTTGCCTTCTGGCAAATGATACATTTGCGAATGACCTGCAGGACTCTACGTCGCATGTTAGGAAAACAGCAGAAGCGTAGGATCTTGGCGGCACATTTATTAATGCCATAATGTCCCCAGGTTTTGTGGGTGAACAACATGAAGTCGTCAACATAAGCTTCCGGTAAACATACCAACCAATGCTCTGACACGAGATGGGAACGATGAAACAGTACACCATTGTTGATCTTGTAGTAATTTTGAAGATTAGAATTTGAATTCTGACATAATTTTGTTTTTACTGTAGACCACCTAGGATCGGCATCTTGTAACTGTGCAAAATCCCTGCAAATTCGGTGATAGTAGCAGTTGTAGGATTCGTCATACATTAACATGACCTGAAAGTCGGAAGTTTGCTCATGCAAATCTGAAAGATTTTTCGCATCGTGCGGAAGACGAGAAAGAGCGTCCGCAACAATATTGGTTTCGCCGGAGATGTAAATAATTTCGAAATCGTATTCTTGTAACGACAAACACCAACGAGTGAGCCGGGAATGAAGTAATTTGCAAGACAGTAAAAATGATAAAGCTTGGTGGTCTGTATAGATGCGTGTATGTTTTCCCCAGAGAAAATATTGAAATTTTCGCATAGACCAAATAATTGCAAGAGTCTCGCGTTCCGTAACTGAATACGATCTCTCGCATTCAGTTAAGGTGCGACTGGCAAAACTGATAGGTTTTACTATTGTTCGATCATGTTCAACAGACAGTTGAAACAAAAAGGCCCCAAGTCCATAAGATGACGCATCGGTCGATAGGCAGAAGTCTTTTGACATGTCCGGATGACAGAGGAGTGGTGCGTGGATTAATGATTGTTTAATTTTTTCAAAATCGGCTTGACATTCTGTAGTCCATCGCCAAAGGGATTTTTTCTTTAGAAGATTTAGAAGATGTGGGCTGTTAAGAGCTTGCTGTGTCACGAACTTTCTGAAAAATGACGAAAGACCCAAAAATGCTTTAAGTTGTTTTTTGGTTCGGGGTGCAGGAAAGTTGCGAATTGCTTCAGTCTTTTTAGAGTCCGGCCTGATGCCTTCCGGCGTGATGATGTGGCCAAGGAACTTAATCTGTTGTCGGGCGAACCTTGATTTTTCCAAATTGATTGTCACGCCTGCATCGGCGAATTTAATCAAAATTTGTCTTAGAAGATCGACATGTTCTTCCCAGGTGGCAGTCGCCACAACTAAATCATCCACATAGGGAGTGATTTGTGAAAGTAAATGTGGCCCGAGGACGTCGTCAAGCGTCTCGATAAAGATTCCTGCACTTATTCGTAACCCGAATGGCAAAACACGGAATTGGTATGATCGTCCTTCGCACAAAAATGCGGTATATTTACGTGATTCAGGATGTAGAAGAACCTGGTAGTAGGACGATCGTAGGTCGATATTAGTCAGAAATTTGGCGTTGTGAAATTTCAGGAGTTGTTCGTCCAGATTTACAGGGCGAGTATTTACCGGTATAATAATTTTGTTGATTTCGAGTGCATCGAGAACAAGACGCACGCTTCCATCGGGTTTCGAAACTGACAACAAAGGGTTGCAATACGGCGAGTGCGAATTTTCTATGATTTTCCAACGTAGCATTCTGTTAATTTTCTGCATAACCGCTGGTTTTTTAGACCACGGTATATTGTAGTGTGTACGACAAAATGTTAGGTGGGGTTTGACATCCATCTTGTACACATACCCACGTATGATACCAGGTTTATCTTGAAAGACTACTGAAAATTGTTGAAGAAGGTGAAACAGATTCTGTTTTTGCAAATCAGTTAGATGGTAGGCTTCGGCACACTTTTCCCACAGAGTTTTACTATCAGCATTGTAAGAAGAATTGCAATTGTTTGTCATAGAAAAATTAGTGATGGGCACAGATTGTACTTTCAAGTGACGTACGTCCCGATAAGAATTGTTGTTATTAATTGTTTTAGATAAAGGTATCAAAATTCTTTGCTTTTCAACCGTCAATTGACAGATACCATTCCCTAAGTCAATCACTGCTCGATACTGATTTAAGAAATCGATGCCGAAAAGACATGGAACTGTTAAATTATCCACAACAAGGAAATGATAACGAACATGCACGTTGGAAACAACAAAAGTTAGAAGAGCTTGTAATTTGACATTTTTTGATTTGTTTCCAGTGGCACCGATGATTCGGCAGTTCTGTACTGGAAACGTCGGAAGTTTAGAACCTTTATCTAGATCCAAGTACAGGGAACTAGAAATCACACTTGCTGACGCTCCAGTGTCGAATAACACTTCTACAATGGATTTCTCTAACGATAAAACAGCAGTTGCCTGAACCGTTACCTTTACTTTGTCGTTATTACTAGACTTATTATTCTCGGCAAGAAGGTCATGTTCCATAGTGTGTCCGTCTTGGAATCTCAAAAAACAATTTGCAAGATTATTTGCGCCCGTGCTCACGTTCTCGACCGGGGGTTGGGCGCTTACGCCGGTCTGCTCATGTTTACCGCCGCGTTATTAGGCGACGCATTTTGGTCATCACTTACCTCAATAAGATTTATCCCTTGTTCATGGACATGTTTGGTATTCGGCGGAGTTTGATTACCGCAGTCCTGATTATTAGCATTGTTTGTTGGTGCAAAGTGTCGTGCATTCGGAAACATATAATTGTAGTTGTGTGGTGTATAGTTCGGGTTTCCCCACTGCGGGGGTGGATAACTGACTCTAGAATTTTGACAATTTGAATTATTCTGCTGATATGTCGAATTTATGTAAAAATAACCAGGGTTGTATCTTCCATCCTGACGTCTGTTTTGATTGTTATTGTTTCGGTTACGGTTGTTGTTGCCTCTGGAGTACTGATTGTTGTTGAAACTACCATTGCGTCTGTTGCCATTACTATTACTTTTTCGATAAAATTGACCATTACCAAAACTGTTGTAATTGTTGGAATTTTGGAATCGGGGATCGCAAGATTGCTGCGAATATTGTGTGAAGTTGGGCTGTTGTGATTTTTGCCCCTGATTTTGAGGAAGCGGGTTTGCGTTCCACATGTTACCGCTGTTGTTATTTTGATTGAAATTATGGCAATTGTTTTGGCGAGAGTTGGAATTAGCATTATAAATATGTGGAGTGTTCCCTGAATCTCCTCTAAACACAAGGTCTAATTCATTCAAATAATCTAGAAATTTCTTGATGTTAGTTTCCGGAACACCAATTAATTGTGTCCGGTAATGCAGGGGTAAATGACTTTTTAAGGTGTTAATCACATCGGCAAGATCGGCCGGTTTTGACCAATAAAGTGTTTTGTCCAGGTATCTTTCAAAATATTGACGCAAAGTTTCTTTACGAGGGTTGTATGGTTCGGGATTGTGAACTTCACGTCGAAGTTGTTTTTGCTCATGTTCTGACCAGAATTCCTGCAGAAAAGCCTCTTCAAATTGCTTGAAAGTTAAATTTTGCCTTTTTATTTCAGCTCCCCATCTGGATGCTCGCCCCCTCAACAGATTACTTACAAAAGAAATCTTTTCCGCATCTGACCAGTTGTGCTGAAACATTCCGTCAAAAGACCTAATAAAAACAATCGGGTGCACCGCTTGGGTATCATCGGAACTGAACGTTAGAAAATAGGCATGTTTAATCATGTTACCGTTAACAATACCGGCAGGCACTATAGGGCCTGAACTATTGTTCCCTGGTGAAACTTCATGGCACAAGGGTGGTTGAGAATTACTGTTTTGTGCGATCACTGAGAGCGGCTCTGTTTGATGTTTTTCGCTCGCAAGTGATTCGCTGTTAGACTGTGGAACAAACTGCACAGTGAAATTAGGCGGTGAACTCGTTGTGAGTGGGGTTGTAGGCAGAACAGTAACTACGTTAGAATCGGGAGTTAATAACTGAGAAATTTGGTTTTTTAAAGTGTTGGTCTCGGTTTGCACCTGCGACATGGCCTGGTGTAAAATCTCTTTTGTAGCGGTTTCTACCCTTTGCTCAATGAGCTTGTTGCAAATACCACATTCGTGCACTAATTTTTCTGCAATGTTTGCGTTACACTCTAAAGAAAGCGATTCTGTTTTTTCCTCCAAATGGGAAATTTTTTCTTTCATTTCTAATTGTTGTAAGCATACTACACTAACTTGTTGTGTAATACCTTCGATATCCATCGAAATTTTATTTTGTGAGGTGGTTTGATTTTGCACGAAATTCTGAACTAGATCATTGACCTGAGCCTGAGCGTTCGTGACCTGATCCAACTTGGTTTTACATGACTGCATTTCGGAATTTGTCACTGTTTGATATTTAACAACGGAATTTTCGTGAGTGTTTACACGACATGACAATTCGTTGAAACTTTCGGTCAATTGTGTCGTTTTTGAATTAAGTTCTGAGATTTGGTTAGCCTGTTTTTCCAGAGTAGATGTTACCTCAGAAGACAATTGATCGATTTTGCTGTTTAATTCTTTTGTACTCTGCTCCTGTTTATCAAATCTAGTGTCTAGTTTATCAAACCTTTCATTAAGGATGCTATCCATACTTCGCGTAAGAAGTTGTATTAAAATTCCGTACTGATTCGGATCAATGTTTGGATCATTGTTCCTTTCACAAGAGTTGTGCAAATTAGGATCGGAGTGGCAAATCCCTAGTTGGACACGTCTACTATCGTTTGCCATAGGGTCAGGATTATTGGGTGTGTCACCTGATGAATTACTTTCGTTACTTAGTATTATTTGATGTGATACACCTGCAGTAAATTCCATAGATTCTGGGCTGGAAAAGCCTAGGAAAGGGGATGCTGATGATACAGTAGCATCACCGTTATCAGTTTGCTGTTGCTGTTGTTCCATTTTTGCCAATAATTAACAAACGTGAAATATACAAATAGTACACCCAGAATGGTGATGTCTTGCAAAGTACAAAAGATAAATAAAATTTAAATAGTTAGATGGTAATAACTATTACTTGATAGAATTTCCAAAAATGTCTGAATTATTATTGTGGTTGTAACCGTATTCGCGTAGCTAATCTGAAAGTGGTGACATGACGTAACAAACAGGATTGACTCATAACAATGACTTCTGCATATCTTACTGTTGAATTTCAATGTTACAATAATAGAAATTCCATTGACAAAGGGTATGATTCTTGTTTAGGGAAAGGCATGGGAAATGGGAATAAAAGTTAGCATAGGCGGGGGGCGCACGCTGGACAATGGCATAGCAGAACAAATGCTTTTGCACTACTCACCGCGCTGCGTTGAAGCTTGCAGAAATCTTGTTAATCTTGAAACAACGTTAGCTCTCGTTTTCATATTGGGCATGAAAGAGAAAATTACAGTTTTTTAGCCAATGTACAAGACAATAAATATTACTACACGTATGATTTTACTTTAATTTGCCCTTGTTAAGTTCATTCCAGTAAAATCCGAAGATTGGCGTCCTGTAAACGGTCGCCAGTGTGATGTCCGGAATTTAAAAAAAAAGGAGGGTGGTAATTTTTTGTTTTTGTTTTGTTGAAAGGAAAGAAAGAAAAAAGGGTGAATAAAGGTGAAGGGAAGTGGTTCTAATTTTACTGGAATGAACTTATTGATGGACATCACAAAAATTTATTTTACCTATATTTTTTTGTACTCATCGTAGAAGACAACACAACACATATAAAAGAAATCATCACACTAATATTATCCACAGAATGATCGTTTCACAAGACACTTTCTAGCTCGACTGACTCTTAAGACTGAACAAGACTCGACTGACTCTATTCTCTCTCTGGACCACAGCCTCTTCACGTCCCTCTGGACCAGAGATTTCAACTGTGATTAGCACGCCGATTATTTAATTAATCGTACAGCCGCTGGGCGCGCGCTTGGCGCGTCATTTAAATGGGGTTAAACGCACACCGCGAGAGGCGTGGGCTAGCGGTGTCTTACAGGTATCGCCATGTATGGAAGTGAAACATGGACAATAAATAGTTTGGACAAGAAGAGAATAGAAGCTTTTGAAATGTGTTGCTACAGAAGAATGCTGAATATTAGATGGGTAGATCACATAACTAATGAGGAAGTACTGAATAGGATTGGGGAGAAGAGAAGTTTGTGGCACAACTTGACCAGAAAAAGGGATCGGTTGGTAGGACATGTTCTGATGCATCAAGGGATCACCAATTTAGTATTGGAGGGCAGCGAGGAGGGTAAAAATCGTAGAGGGAGACCAAGAGATGACTACACTAAGCAGATTCAGAAGGATGTAGGTTGCAGTAGGTACTGGGAGATGAAGAAGCTTGCACAGGATAGAGTAGCATGGAGAGCTGCATCAAACCAGTCTCAGGACTGAAGATCACACAACAACAACACAGAAGATCAGTCAGTAAAATGTACACACAGAGAATAAATTCCCATTTCAAGTATCACTGCAACAGGGTATCGGCTGTTTTATAGATCCTAATAAATGTTTAAGTAATAAATGTCTGGGGAAAGATGGTTTACATGTTAACAGATTACGCTCCAAAACATTTCGCAAAATGTTCATTAATGCTTGTCATAACATAGGAACTAAGGGAAACTAATAAGTGCTGATGAGGATATTAAAAAACCTAAATGTCTTCCAACCAATAGTATACTGAATACTATAGCCGCACCGGATTAGCTGAGCGGTCTAAGGTGCTGCAGTCATGGACTCCCTCTGGCATGGGTGTGTGTGTTTGTCCTTAGGATAACTTAGGTTAAGTAGTGTGTGAGCTTAGGGACTGATGACCTTAGCAGGTAAGTCCCATAAGATTTCATACACATTTGAACTGAATACTATATATAAAACTGAGAGTACATATATGTATTATGATAAAAGATCTAAAATAGATAAATTGCAATTTTTTGTCTGAGTTAAAGTAATTTATTTAAATGTACACTGACATAGTAAAAGTACCGTAAAATCTTAAATAACATTGAAAACTTTAAGAGAGGTACCAGCTTTTGTACAAAAAAGTAAGTCAGATGGAAGTACATATATTCTTATTCATTGGATTTAGATTATCATGTAAGATTTGATTTCAGCTGTTTAAATGAACAGTATATTTTGATTGTTGCTATGTTGAATTAAAGGACATAAATGCTGTTAAAAGGTCGATTTAGAGATTCTGAAGGAATGTTAAATCTGAACAATTCCTATATCAGTTTCAGAGTTTGCTAGAATCTCTCAGCAAAGAAAAAAATTAATTGCTGCAGATATGAACATTAATGTCCTGAGCAAAAACAGTGCAGAATCAAAATTCATTTACTTAATAAAAATATGATTTAAGAATTTTTGGTCATTCAGCATTATTCATTGAGCTGTCCATAGCAAGAAGGCAAGTTCCTTGTAAAAGAAGGAACCTGCACTAAGAAAACTTCATTTTCTTTCACGAAAAACTGAATGAGACAGACTGTTGCTTTTCAATGTTTAAAGAACTGTGGGTTTTGAAGCATTGTAAGTAGTTTTTAGGAGTTTTCAGTGAAATATTTGTATGTAAAACTTATTTTAATAACGCAGTTAAAACATTAAGTGGATCACAAAAGATATGAATATCTACAGTACTAAGACAAGACAACTACATAAAGAACTATGATGTTGAACATGTTACATGACACAAAACTGTATTTCAGGATGTTGTCAAGCCTCAAAAGAAAATGATTCGTAGTACATTAATTTTAAGATATGAGATCAAACCAAAGGCGGTATGTTCAGTTGTGAAATCTGAATAAAGTATTACAGCCTGTAATCACGAAATTTGCCAAAGTAGCCTAGAAGATGAGATCATTGCCAATCCAGCTCAAATTACAGTGAATTTTTCAATAACATCGTGAAATTAGTTGTCAGAGCTGCAGATTATGAGAACAAGGTATATCCGTTTGGACTAGATCAAATGTCTGAATGACTCTCAAACTTCGAAACAGTTTCAGCAACAGATCTATAAAATGTTATATTAATGCTGAAAAACAAACCTTTTGTAGGTTCCTGTGGGATCCCCAGAAAGATTCTTAAATTTGTGTGTAGAATAATAGGACAACCACTGCATATAACAATAAATCAATCTCTTGAACATAGAAGTAAAACTGCTGTTTAAAAAGGGTCAAGAAAGGATATGGGAAGCTACCATTCTATCTCTCTTCTTTCAGTTCTATGGCAAGTTTCTGAAAGCCCTGCTGCCTTCCAGAATCGAAATTTTATTGAAAAATATGAGATTGTTTGAAAAATTAATTAGGCTTCTAGTGTGGAAAAAGCACTATAGATGTAATTAACAAGTTTGTTGACAAGATTAGTACAGCATTAGACAATAAGATAAAAATTGTAAGGATCTTTTGTGGCCTCACAAAAGTCTTTAACCCACCAAGTCATGCACTTCTTATCTATAAATTTCCTGGTATGGAATTAAGGTTTCTACATTGACTTAATTCATATCTGTGCAATAGAAAGCAAAGGCTCTACAAATGTTATGAAGTATTCTTCCCAACGTAAGATAGTAACACAAGGTATCTCTCAAGGGCCTATCACAGGATCCTTACATTTCTGTTTTACATTAATGACTTCCCAATCAATACAGAAGCTCCAGTAGTTTTATTTGCGGATGATACATCTGTATAAACAGAGAACTGTGAGTTGGAAAATACCCCTGCCTGCGTCATAAATACATCCTCTATAAAAAAGTTTCAGAGCAATGGACTAACCCTGAACATCACAAATATGAATATGGTCCAGTACAGAATAAAATACCAAAAATCCCAGGAAATTAAGTTAAATCATAAGAACCAAGATCTAGAAGAAATGGAGTGAAATTTTGAGAGATAACCTAGGCAAGAATTTAAACTGCGATAAACATATTCAGTATCTAATGATCAATTTTACAGTGCAAATATTAGCTAGTGCCACTGACATGGAGACAAATAAAACTGCATATCATATCTGCTTCTAATCAGTTACAAGGTATAGGGCTATTTTTGGAAAAATTCTACATCTACATTTACACAGATACTCCATAAGCTACTGTGAAATGTGTGGCGGATGAACCCTGTACCTCTACTTGTCATTTTCTTTCCTGTTCCACTCGCAAATAGAGCGAGAGAAAAACGTTTATATACATGCCTCCTTATGAACCCTAATTGCTCATATCTTATTTTCGTAGTCCTTATGAGCAATTTATGTTTGCGGCAGTAGAATAGTTCAGCAGTCAGCTAAAAAAACCCAGTGCTCTAAATTATCTCAATAGTGCGTCTCGAAAAAAAAAAAAAAAAAAACCATTGCCTTCCCTCCTGGGATTTCCATTTGAGTTCCAAAAGCATTTCCATGACACTTATGTATTGTTCAAACCTACCACTAACAAATCTAGCAACCTGCCTGTGAACTGTTTCAGTGTCTTCCTTCAATCTGACGTGGTGCATAATCTACATACTGAAACTTCAGAAAAGAATCACTAGAAGAAACATATGTGCTGTACATCCAAGGTAATCATGTTGCTCATTATTTAAAAGCCTAATATTACTAGCAGTTCACTGTATATAAATCTGTGATATTACCATCTTGTTATAAAACAATTTAAACTTAGTCACCGAAAACAGTTTTGGTAATGCAATATACAAGAAATGAAGATAGTTCTATGCTTCCTCTTCATCATTTAAACCTACATGCTCAGACTCCCCCTTATATGGGAACAAAACATTACAAAAAATAAAAACCAAGAACATTCAGTGTGTGAACTTAGATTCAATGGGAAAATACTATGTGATACTCTACTTCAGTGATGCTATTATTCTATTGAAGATTTCATGAAGAATCAATTGAATATTTGAGCAGGATGTAGTTTATCAATTGTATTGTTATGGAAAGATACGTATCTTTTCACAAAAAGCTTACATTAAAATTTACATACTGCTCTACCTTATTAACTAATGTTTTATACCAGTGGAGTTGTTTGAACTATTTTTGACATATTTCATATACTTTAATCAAACGATTAGCATATGAATGTTATGGGACACATATTTCACACTACATAATTCAAAATTTAAAGCGCTTAAGATTCTAACACCACAAAGCACACACCTTTACAAATTCTCATGCCAGACGAAACTGAAAATCAGAGGTTGGACAAAAATATGGAAACTCTTCGAGAAATGCATACTTGAACATAAATACAGATGCTAGCCAAGCCTGCAGGTTGCCTTGTTGTATCTGATTATGAATGACATTTCTGCAAAGTCCTCAATATGTTGGAAGTGTCAGATGTGGTCACAATAGTGATCTGTATAGTTGTGTGTGCATTATGTTGGAGCTAATCAGTTCGAAAGTGAGCTAATTGTTGGTGCTCCTATAGCGGGTGCTTCTGTCACAAAGGTAGCCAAAATGCTTGGTGTTTCGAAAGCCATCATATTGAAGATTTATACTGCACATAGGAAAGCGGAAAAACATCTTCTAAGTCACAAAACAGGTGAAACTACCCACTGAGTGACTGGGACAGACAGTCATTGAAGAGGATTTAGGTGGGGTGGGTAAGGGGGGGGGGTAATAGAAGGACGACAGCTACAGAAGCCACTGAAGAACTGAATATCGCCCACCTGAACTCTGTCAGCACAAAAACAATATGAAGGGAGCTCGATAAGCAAGGATTTATAAGGTGAGCTGAAATTCCAAAACCACTCATCAGTGATGCAAATACCTGTAACACGAAAACGTGAGCCAAAGCCATAAAACCTGGACTATGGACCAATGTAAGAGAGTCATTAGGTCTACTGAGTCTTGCCTCACACTGTTTCCAGTTTCTGGCAGAGTTCACTTCCAAGACTGAAACATGGCGAGGCTGCAATGATGATCTGAGCAACCATACTATCGTCTTCCATAGGCTCATTGATTATCTGTAAGATCGCATTATTGGCAAAGATTGTGGGCCATTATCACTGATCAGGTTACATGGCAAAATGTTTGTTCTCCAATGGTGTTCTGTGTTCCAAGATGACGAAGGCTCTATTCTCACAGTTTGCATAATCCAGAATAGGTTTTGTGACCACAAGGTTGAACTGTCATAGTTCCTATAGCCATCATAGTCACCATATCTCAATATTACTGAGCCTTTGGGGTCTATTTTAGAGAGAAGAGTGAGTGATCACTGTCCACCTCCATCATTATTATCTGAATTGCCATTATTTCGCAGGACGAAAGATACAAGATTCCCTTGAAAAACATACAGGACCCATGGTTACATATTTTTGTCCACCTCTGCATTTTCTATTTCTTCCTATAAGTGGCTTGCACTTCTTCCACGACTGCTATCTAACAGCAAATTTTCCTCTTCTTTCCAGCCTTTTCTGAAACCACTTGTTACCTGTTGAAAAACTTCTGTGCCTTGGCTACATTTACAACCTCTGCAAACTCTCCTTATCTGACTGAGATACCAGGGCATACCTTCTATTTGTGCCAGTGACAAAGATGTCAGATATCGTTCTACTCCTATGACCCCTCTCTCCTGCAACCATTACCCACTTCTCGTTACCCCTTTGCCTCCCTAACCTGCCCATTTATTTTCTGGCACAGACGAGCTCCGCCTTAAGAGTTCTAATTTTTCCTTCCTGCTCGGCTGTTTCTTTTTGTCTAGTGGACAGACTCTGCAATACCATGAAAGAGCCATCTGCATTACATCCCAGAACTAACTTTCTTATGGCAGCCAAAACACTTCACACTCATTTTTGTTGGGGGATAATGCTCGTTGAAGCCTTACCACTTTTGGTAAAGTTGTTCTAAATGACAAGCACCTCAGCTTTTGTTTGCCAAGTACAGCCTTAGCTTCCCTGAGCCGAGGCCTGGTAACCATGTGCTATTCTCATCAAGATCTGGAAACCACAAGAATTCACTGAGTTCAGTGCAGAATTATATGCGATCTTAAGAGCAGTCGAACAGGTGAGACGTGTTGCAACTCCAAAATTCGTCATCTGTTCTGACTCGTTGAGGCCCTTAAATCTCCATAACACTTTTATCCACCTGATAAAATATTCCAGAATATCCTAAATGTCGTTCTCCATCTACAAACCCTGGGGAAGGAGATGTCGTTTGTAGGGTACCAGGTAACAGGAAACGAAATGGCTCCAGTAAAGGAGGCTCTCACAATAAAAAGATCACACAATTCATTGTCCCATCTTCCTATGTGCTACCACTTCATTATTGATATACAGAGTCATGCATGGATGGGAAGAAAAGTGGCTGGAAAAGGCAGACAATAAGCTGTGTATAGTAAAGTCAACAACACGATTGTGGTGTACCTCCTTCTAGTCACACAGATGAGATGAACACTTTCTCACTCATCTTCATGTACCTCACAGCCCTATGGTGCAAGACATTCACTGTGACGAGAGGACCCTCCACCTGTAGAGCTGATGGCACGCAAATCACAGTAAGAGGGCAGCACTAATTTACCTACAGATTTCCTCTGTATTTTAACCAAATATAACACAAATATGCTACAATCTTTACAATTTGTGAATTGTCCAACTTGTTCCCTAAAATTTTAGATAGATGTTTTTAATCTGTTAACTGCATATCTAGCTCATCCATGCTTTTTGTAAGTGATCACGGAGCTACATACATCTGTGTGATTATTTTTGCTTGTGATTTGCTTGACGGTTTGAGAATATCTGACCATATTTTCAGTTTCTTAAAGGATGTGAGGTAGTGCACAATGAGATGAGAAGGGAGTGCTTGCAATTTTCACAAAAGCATCGCAAAGCAACTCGCAATCACTCAGCATGGTTACATGCTAGTTTTTTCCAAACAACAATGTGTCTGTGTAGACATTTTCTATTTCTAAGAGCAAATTTTATACAGCGAGATTCCCCCTCTCACTAGTTATAACATACAACGTTTGCAATGTGTGATACAGAAGACAAAAACGGATTTTGTCATGTTTGCATGTTAAGGCCTGAAACGGATTTGCTAGCCAAGTAAAATATGTTATCTGGAAAACAGCTGTTCCAGTTTCTGATTTTGCCAGCACAGTCGCTAATTCTCTTCAGTCAAATACTGGAGGCAGACAGCTTCATGCTCAGTCTAATATTTCTGTTTTTCTGCCACTGCCAAAAGTCAGTTAGTCCATATTAGCCAAGAATTTTTAAAAATATGATGTAATCTAACACCCAACAACGTTTCAAAAACAGTTCAGCATTTACATTTTCAGAATCGGTTTTAGAGTGTCTACATTGTGAACCAAAAACAGTATAGGAGAGTTGGGTTAGATTAGTACTTCTCCCATAGATCATGAATATGACACTTCATAATGTTGCAGAATATGTCAGTTTAGCAAAAGATTTCCTTTCTTAATGCATTTTTTTAATAATTGTAAAATTACTAATTTATATCTAAATAGTCATCTACTGAGTAGAAGCAGTTTTCATTCACAAATTATTTTAATTTGCCTTTAAATGCTGGTTGGCTGTCTGTCAGATTTTGATGGTATTTGGTAAGTGACCAAAGACATTTATAACACTATAATTCACCCTTTTCTGTGCCAAAGCTGGATTTAAGTCAGAATAGATAATATAAACCTTTCTCCTAGTGTTGTAGCTATGCACATTGCTATTGCTTCTGAACTGGGATGGGTTATTAATAACAAATTTGATAAGTGAATATACATATTGTAAAGCTAATGTAAAAATCCCTAGTTTCTTAAGTACATGTCTATAAATAGTTTTGGGTGATCTTTGGCTATTATTCTGATTAGATGCTTTTGTGCAATGCATACTTTTTTCTTAATGATAAATTAGCACAAAATTGAAACTCCCTGGCAGATTAAAACTGTGTGCCAGGTCGAGACTCGAACTCGGGACCTTTGCCTTTCGCGGGCAAGTGCTCTACCGGCTGAGTTACCCAAGCATGACCAGTACCTCGTCTCCTACCTTCCAAACTTCACAGAAGCTCCCCGCAAACCTAGCAGAACTAGCACTCCTGGAAGAAAGGATATTGCGGAGACATGGCTTAGCCACAGCCTGGGGGATGTTTCTAGAATGAAATTTTCACTCTGCAGCGGAGTGTGCGCTGATATGAAACTTCCTGGCAGATTAAAACTGTGTGCCGGGCTGAGACTCGAACTCAGGACCTTTACAGGTTCACAGGATACCTTCTGTAAAGTTTGGAAGGTAGGAGACGAGGTACTGGCGAATTAAAACTGTGGGGACGGGGCGTGAGTCGTGCTTGGGTAGCTCAACCGGTAGAGCACTTGCCCGCGAAAGGCAAAGATCCCGAGTTTGAGTCTCGTCACCGGCACACACGTTTAATCTGCCAGGAAGTTTCATATCAGCGAACACTCCACTGTAGAGTGAAAATTTCATTCTAGCACAAAGCAGTGAATGAAACAGGTACATTAAGGTAGTTTACTGTTATGTTTTTCTCCAAAATTTACAATAACCCTCATAGTATAAGTCGCTGAATTCAAACATTTCACTACAATATCAATGCATTTCTTTCAATGAAATGTCTTATCAGTGCACACATCCAAAAGTTTTGAATATCTTGTCTTACCTATAGATATCTGTTCAAAGTCTATATTTGTTAATGGTGTTATGCCATTTACTGTACCTACTGTGTTTCATCAAAATTTAATGAGAGTCCATTTGTGGACAACCACTTAACAATTTTCTGAAAGACATTGTTTACAATTTCCTCAGCGAATTCTTCTTTTGTTGGATGTGATTATTTTACTTATATCATCATCATAAAGAAGTAGTTATGCATATTTGTGAGTATAGAGTAGCAACTCATTAATATATATTAAGAACAGTAAGGCACTAATGACTGAATCCTGATGGTCCCCAGCCGGCTGGGGTGGCGGGTGGTTCTAGGTTCTAGGCCCTACAGTTTGGAACCATGCGACCACTACGGTTGCAGGTTGGAATCCTGCCTCAGGCATGGATGTGTGTGATGTCCTTAGGTTAGTTAGGTTTAAGTAGTTCTAAGTTCTAGGGGACTGATGATCTCAGAAGTTAAGTCCTATAGTGCTCAGAGCCATTTGAACCATTTTTGTCGGTCCCCATTCTTGACTCCCCAGTTTGAGGTATCTGCTGATTTTTGCACATTATATGAATTGTTTATTTTAGAGTTCTGCATTCTTCAAGTTAAATATAAATTAAACCATTTGTGCTCTGTTCCACACATATCACAATACTTAAGTTCATCTTGAAGAATTTCATGATTTGCACATCAAAAGCACTTGAGAGATCACAAAAAAGTCGCGGTGTGTGATGTTTAGTTATTCAAAGCATTAATATTTAGTCGATGAAAGCATATTTCGGATTTTATGATTGAAAGCTTTTCTGAAAACCATATTGACGTTTTGTTAGTAGTGTACTGCCAGATGCAATCGTCAAAGGTCCACAATATTTCATCGAACAACCATTCTTCTATCATCAGGTGGATATGATGAAATTCCATCAGGACCACTTGATGATGTCAGAGCGGTTTTTCACTGAAATGTCGTGGACCTCCAACGATTGTGTGGAGCAATACATCTCAGAACCTAGGAAGCGTCATATACACCAAAGAAGCTTCAAATCGCATTTTCTTAGTACTTTATTTTTACAAACATTTGAAGCTACTCTTGAATACATTAGTTTTTCAAGAATTTTGGATAAAGCTGTAAGAAGTGAGATCAGGTGGTGGTTGTTGGCATCTTACCTACCCCACTTTTTATGCAATGGTTTAACAATAGCATATTTCAGTCTAGCAGAAAAATTACACTATTGTAGTGAGCTATTAGACAAGTGGCTGAGAACCCTAATAATCCGTTTGGAACAAACTTTTAGTCTCTGTTGGAAATGCCATGAATTCCATACAAGTTTTTTCTTTTGAGTGAGTTCATTATTATTCTAATTTCAGAAGGAGAGGTTTACGAAATGCTTTTTCGGTAGTCCTGTGTAAACATAGTGAACGGAACTTCTGCACAGATGACACTGCACTTGGTAGTTCCGAGATAATAACTGCGACCACTTCCTGAAGATTTGGAGGAAGTGTCCGTTGCACTAATTATCTCGTCTTTGATCTGGGATGTATTATCTGCAAAATCTCTACCCCTCAAAAACACTTGGAAAACCAAAGAGTATTTTCAACCCATGGATCGTCCATTTCTTCCCGGTCTTTCAAGTCTCTACCACAATGGAAACTTACGATCTGATCTCCTTTACCGGCATTAAAGAATGCACTCGCTGAGTTTATCTGGTCGGTGCTCATTAACTAACAGCCAGCCATCGAATACGCTAATTTGACCTCGTGGTTTCTGTAGACCAAGATGGCCCGTGTTGATGTGGATACCCAGTTTATCCAGAATTGCCGCCCTTCCACTTTAAATGCACTATGGTGCTGGTTCTGGAGAGGAATTTGGGCTTATCAAAAAGGCTGGCGGCTATTGTAACTTCATTGATACGTATTTCAGTTCTATATAGACCACAGATGTCTTACGAAACATTTCGGGGAGCAGTACTTGTCATTTTAGTCGATCCATTGACTGACCCATTCGTTATGAAGGAGCACAATGGTGACGAGCGTCAGGTATTTATAAACGAAGGGAGCAGGCTCTAGCTCCCCTTTTTTAGTAAAACGGGAGTGGAGTTTGATTTGTGGCCGGTGTTTTGACACTGTTGAGTAGTGGAGGCCCGTTTCGTTCTTCTTAAGAAATTACTGGCACAATAGCAGGAGCTATTAAACAATAATGTCAGACTAAGCATGAAAGCCTATCGTATACTAGCACAAACCAAATTTTAAAACAGCGAATTGTAAATCTATTATTAGCGTTACGGCATAATTTCCTTAGCATGGCAAATTCATTTATGATTATTTCATAAATTAGCGATATTATCTTACGTGATATAAATTTGCTACATGAGTTTTGAGGGCTATTGAAGCTCTCAGTGGCAGCAAAAGTCTGAATATCTATTGCAGTCTGTTACTTAAAAAAAGATGAACATGTATCATGTGGCGATGAGTGGCACCAATAGCAAGTATATCTCCAGAGTAAAGATCTTTGGTACCCATTTCAAAATGGCTCTGCTGCAGAGACAGCAGAAGTAGGAGAGAGATTTGATGTATGGTTTTTTCCTGTTATTGTGATGATGTACAGCGTAGTTACTTGTCCTCTGGCTTATATATTTATTTTATTATGTGCCTTTTCGAGTCCTGCCGAATCTGCAAAAAGCGATATTGAACTAGATGCCAAAGCACAGCATAACCATCAGATTGACAGCTTAAATTTACTTTTGTATACATTCTTACTTACTTTGACAGTGTTAACCATATGGCTGTTCAAACACAGAAGATTTCGATTTATTCACGAGACTGGACTAGCTGTGATTTATGGTGAGTCAATACTTAAATATTTGTAGCGCAATAGTGTGTTAGTAAACAGTGCTTGTTGTGGCGCATTTTAAGTGTTTGTAGATGATGTATCAGACATTGTTAGTTATCAGTTCGCCAGTGTTTGGTAACTAACAGAATCGTTTATTTGTAATATGACGACGCTCAAAAGGCGAGGAAATACTCGACACGGCGTTACTTGAAGTCATTGTAGTAACATGTTGAGCTGTCAGCTAATTCACATAAATTGTGTGAAATGTTACCGCGTGTTGACAAAAAATGCCAGATTCTTTAAACGTATCTACTTTTTAAATCTTTTAAGCTATTACAAGTGACCGTCGTAATAAACAGAAGCCGCTTAATGTCCCTCACTCTGCGTTTAGAGAATTAGAAAATTTTCAGTAAAGCTTCTCACACCATCATATGTAGGATTTTTCAAAACGCCGTGCACTTTGCACATTTTATGTTTTCCATCTTCATAAACAAACAGATGCCCCAAATCCTGACTTAAATATAAGCTGGTAATAGTAAATAACTCAATCTCATCTCGAATCTTTTTTGCCACGCCGTTAAGTTTCTGCAAATCATTGTTACTCCGTGTATTATGTTTTCTGATGAAGCCAGCCTGTCCCTGATCTCGTGTTGGTAGCATTTTATTATAGGGTTCTACAAATGCGGTACCATTTTCTCTCCCTCCCTCCCTTTTCAGTGTTAATATAATCAATTTAATATATTAATAAATGTGTGTAATGTCTGGAAAAAGGTGCACCTTTATTGAGACAAACAAAATTTTTAGTATAGTCTTTATTGTGCAAACCGCCTCTCATCTCTTTGCTGCATGGAGCACTCAAGGAGAAAAGAAACGTCTACAAATAATGCTTAAATGGGGAGAAAGGTGAAGAGTGGGAGTGGTAACTGTAATAAGAAATATTTGGTAAGATTTAACATTTGAAGAATTACTGTAACATTTGAAATGTACTGAATTTGAGCCTAAAAATGAGCTTTTCAATACTGCAACCACTGAAGATAATTAAAACAGAGGAGCATGTGTCTCAGAATACATGGAGTAGGCCTAACAAAAAATAATCAAGCTGAATTTAACTTGTGTTTACATATTCATCATATTTTGTCCCCATTGGAAGAATGTTACAAAAGCTACAGATTCAGTTTCAATGTAGCATGTGTTGCTGTTTTCTGGTGTTTTACTGTGCACAAGTAAAATGCAACATGTCTTTCCATCAGCAGACACTGAAAGTCAGACTGCTAAATATATAAAATGTTCGTGAAGCATGGTTTTCTTTGCCTTTGATGAGGTATAGGCTACTGTACCACAACTGCCTATCCAGAAGTTGTACATCGAATATACCTTTTTTTATCTTTTGAGGAAGAAGACTGTGTTTTTGTCCTTTGAACACAGTTCATAAAGAAATCACTATTGACTAGGATCATGTGGTTAAGGTAAATTGAATCAACAAAGTTAACATTTTTCTAAAATGTAAATTTAAGATCCAGTTTTAGAATATGCAAGCAGTTACTACAACAGGTAATTTTATTTTAGATATATAGACTGCAGATGACTCTGCCACTGACTCAGCAGCTCACCTTATGTATCACTTGGTGGCACAGTGCACAGACACCCCCCAAGTGGGGTGTTTTATGTTCCACACCGTGTGTTAATACTACACTGAAAACATATATAAATTGCTAATAACACTAATTCAAGAAAAGCATATGGGCGGGTCCTACATAAATCTCTGCATGCTGTTCTGCACTGGTTTGAGGGGGAGGGAAAAGAACTGATTCATCTTCTGCTGTAGATGTAGCATTCTTCTGGGAAGGGGCTGCTCCTTTCTCAGTTTACAAACTGACTTTACATACCCAGTTTTTATTGTCCAGTTATCTTATGTCAGTAGACAAAAGAACTTCATTGAGCTTGTTTTTATATAGTTGAGTTACTTTCAGTTTATTAAGTGAATATTTATTGCAGTTGATAATTGAACATTTGTGTAAATTAAATTCCTATAAACAGTAGCTGGAAGTGCTTAATTTTTAAGTGCGATGTCAAGTGATCTGTGTAGTGTTGACAGGGAAGTGATTGAATTAGTAAATGTTGCATCTTGCTGATATCTGTCGTTGACAGCATATTGTAGTAACTTGGTGGTGAACTAATGAGTGACCAGAAACTTACCGCGCCCTTCTCTCACAACCAGTTGTGTTACAGCTAGACTGCATAACTCTCTTCCATTTCAGAATTGGTGATACTTGTAGAATGGGCTGTGCTGAGTGGAAGTACTTACTACACATCCACAGTATATCTTGTGAAGTGGGTGTCAGTATGTCTGTTACAATTGGACTGATGATGTTCAAGTCTAGAACAGTAATCTGTAATTCATTGCCTGATTTAAATTGAAACATCAGATCTTCTATAACAACTAGGTGACCTGTTTCTCTTGCAGAGGGGCAAATTCAGATGCGTATTTCAGTCATTTATTGTGGAGACCACTAAATCAACTTTGTTGAATACATTTTGGCAGCGTGTTGCTTGGGATGGGCTCTTCATTGTGTTACACAGTTGACAGCTTCAGCTGTGAAGCAATTTTTTTTGTCATAGCTCACTTGAAAGCTGCAAATAAAGACTCACTTAATAAACAGAGAATAAAACCACTATATAAACATGAGTTCAAAGAAGTTATTTTGATTCCTCACATCTTTACACAATTAGGAACCAGTTTCTCTCTAGCAGTGTAGAACAATCTGCAGAGATATACATCGATTCTGTCCTTCTGCGTTTCTTGAGTCAATATGTTAGTAATTCATATCTATATTCCATGTAGTGTTAATGCACGTTGTGGAAAATGAGCACCCCTGGGCACGTTTGCACATTGGGTTGCCAGTGATTCAAAAAGTGAGTGTCAGATTTCTTTGGTGTATATGATTACCTGTCTGAAGTGGCACTGTGAGTAAATGATACTGACTATGAGATAACAGAGTTAATACTGGCATTACTTGTACAGCTGCAGCTACTGCCACCACTAGTGGTGGTGAAGATTATACTAATAATGACAGTAATTATGATGTTAATAACAGTGATAGTGGCAGATATAAGAATAATTTACAGTGCCTTCATTTCTTCCCACTTCACCACTGGTGCTCTCTCTTTCTCTCTCTTTCTCTCTCTCTCTCTCTCTCTCTCTCTTCCACACTATTATTTACACATGACACATTGACTGTTCATCTTCTGTTCCTTTGCTTTGTACAGTGTGTGGCATCTGGTACGTCCAGAATGCACCACCACTTAAGTTGAACCTTGTGGTCTATCCATTGGGTTGGTAGGTCATGAATTGAGAAATGGTCCTCCACCAATTACAGACATAGTCCACATCAATGATAACAACAATTAAGAAAGATTACAAAGTCAAAATTGTCATTACAGTAACTCTGTGCTGGTATGCATTGTGGTACTGCTAAATATACTGCAACAACTGTTCTGCACTATTGTACTCATTCTTTGTTGCTAATAGTTTGTCATGGGAAATAGGGATGGTGAAATCAATGACAGTATTCATGTAGGTTGGATTTTTCGTTCGTAGGGTTTCAAAAGGATAATTGAGTAGATACAGCAGAGGATACATTGGGTTCATAGCCATTGTTGCTGTTGTTGCTGGGAGCCATAAAGTTAGCTCTGAGATGTCACTTGGTCTCATTTAGTGGAATCCCATTTCTCTGATTGCAGTAATTTTGTTCCTGCTGAGTGTCCTTTGCTCATAGCAGGTAGGACTGCTGATATTTTCAAAAATATCAGGACTCCAATATATTGATATTTTACATTATTGGCCCTCAAAATATCAAAATATATTATCAATATATCAGTGAAAGAAATGTCGCATATATATTTAGAGAAAAATATTGTGATATTTTATCAATAACCCTAGTAGCAACTGGTGATGACTATTACTAAGTTGTACTCTGAATACGCCCAGCAGGGTCCTTCTCTCTGAATCTGTCGTGTGCCCACCCTCCCAAAATAGTTGTTTCATATTTCCATATCCCTGTGAATGTTTGAACCACCATGGAAGGGCATACAGTAACCTTCCCTGTCTGGCATCGGTGCAGTTCTTTTGCTACTGCCAATGTCTTTCTGTCTGACATAACTAGCAGAGTCTCCTTTGTTCTAATATGTAGAAATTTCATGAAGTCCATTATTTTACTGGCTATGGATATATCACATAGCATTTGTGTCTACCATAAGTACCTGATACTCCAGTCACCATCTTCTCTTACCATTCACCCTAACTTCATTGGAACTTACCACTGTGTTCAACGAACCTTTCCATCACACTCCTGGTCTTGTGACATGGTGTCTTATCATGTTGAAAAGTCTCACTGACGTTGGGAAACACGATCGTCATGAAAGGGTGTATGTGGTCTGCAACCAGTCTATGATACTCCTTGGCCATCATGATGCCTTGCACTAGCTCCACTGTACCCATGGTTGCCCACATGAATGTTTCCCAGAGCCCAATGGAGCTGCCACCAGCTTGTCTCCATCCCACAATACAGGTGTCAAGGAGCTGTTCCCCTGGGAGACTAAGGACCGTGCCCTCCTATCGGCATGATTAAGAAGGTATTGGGATTTGTCAGGCCATGCAACACTCTGGTACTGCAGCAACACCCAGTGTCGATAGTCACATGCCTATTGGAGTCATAGCTGCTGTTGCCGTGGTATTAACAATGGCACATGTATGGGTTGTCTGCTGCGGAGGCACACTGTTCAGTGCACTGTGTGTTCAAATACACTTGTGCTCTGTCCAGCATTAAAGGGTGATGTTAGTCCCTGTCCTATTTTACCGATCTGCTTAGCCAGCAACATCCAACATCTATAATGAGGGGTGGCCACCCAACACTAGAACATCTGGACATGGTTTCACCTTGATGTCATCTCATGTTGAGACACCACAGCACTCCTTGAACATCCGACATATAGTGCAGTTTCTGAAATGCTTGTGCCAAGGCTCCAGGCCATTTCAATCTGCCCTCAGTCAAACTCGGATTGCGCATTTTCTGTTTTCTACACACGGACAGTATGCTCGCTGATACTACATGCACTGTGTGTGTGTGTGTGTGTGTGTGTGTGTGTGTGTGTGTGTGTGTGTGTGTGTGTGTGTGTGTGTCTGACTTGCGGTCATCACTCGCCAGGTGACTCTGCTATCAGCTGGACAGGTTTATATTGATAGTAGGTAGTCATAATGTTCTGGCTTATCAGTGTCTGAGACTCAGCATCTCTCTGTCTCCATCATAGATTAGTACTTGTTTGCTTCGTTGAACTTTGGTGTGCCATAGGCAACAGAATGTTCTGCCCCATCCATTTTGTGACTTAACACTCAGTGAAGGCATCATTGCTCATGATGCATGGCAATACAAATTTCTTTTCATAATTTGGGAGAACTAATATTGGTCCAGTTATTAAAAGTTCTTTCAATTGACTGAATGTGTCTCATCACTGTGCCAACCATTGAAACTTAACTCTTCATAGATAGTGAGTGGCCGTGCTATTTCTGCTAATTTGCTAGACCTAAGGAAGACTGCAACTCCTTAGACCAAAAATCTTATATGCCTTTTATTATTCTGTAATCTGCCTGGAATCCCTCACAACTAATTACTACACTACTTCTATCACTTTTCTAAACTGAATGCTAGGTGAGCCATGTCCAACTGCTTAAACAGTTCCCTTAGCCATTATCCTTGCTCTTCTGTGTTCTTTTCAGAGAGAATTATTTTATCTAAGTACACCATGCATTGCCTAAATTTCAGTACTTCCAGAGGTTCATCTAAGTGGCAGTGAAATATCACTGGCGCATTTTTCAATCCAAACAGCATTAATAGGTAGGGTGCCTACTGATGATGATCTGACAGATTCATACATTCTGTCTGTGTGGGAGACTCTAGTGCAACCTTTAACAGGTGAAAATGGCAGAAAATATCGGTGTTGCCTCATATTATCCAAAGTTTGTGTTATATATAGAACTGGACGTGCACCTGTAATCATACTCTTTTTAAGGTACCAATGATCATAACAAAAGTGATGGGAGTCTGCCCATGTGAACATTTTACAGGACAATGGATGTGCCATGAGACTTACTCTCCTTAATAATTCTGCGTCAAAGCTGTTGATGAATTCTTCCATGATTGCTTGCAGATATGCTGTATATGGTATTATTTGTGATACATAGTAAGCTTATTTTCATTTAGAATTTTATGTTGTCATTGGGATTGCTAGCAAAGACCCATGAAGATTTTGCAGAAGCTCTTGTTCTAACAGTAACTGCTCTATCATAGTCTTATCTCTGTTTCCCAAATGCACTACCATCTCGCATAATGCAGGTAAAGTGGCCACTTGCTTAATATTCAGGTCTGAATTTTGCTCTGTCTAAACTATTTTCCTGCAAAATCTCAAGTTGATGATAATCAATCCTTTGTACAGTTCCGTGAACCCAAAATTGTCAGTCACAATGGACACTACCTGCTTCCTTTCAAACTCCTGTACACGTACAGCACTCCTGCATTCAAAACACCGTGCCTTACGTTATTCCTCTAACAGCCCAATAAGATAATACATTCATTGGCAAATTAGTTCCTATGCTTACACTCAATACTTTCCTTTTATTGAGCGATATTTTATTTTGTGGGTTGATCCTAAGTGATCGTGTATAGTCAAGGTGACTTACATGACATGTGAGGCATGCCTTGGGCAGTTTGGTATTCCTGGCAGTAGTAGCTAATTGAGCAATGTACCATCCAACTGTACTATGAACTGTTCTTGGTCAACTTTAGCATGATGTTTAAGCAAGAAATCTAACCCTAAGATTGCAAAGTAAACATTGTCAGTATGAGATAAAACTTCCTACAACCAGGAAGTGTTTTGCCCAAACCTAAAACCCTAACAGCGATGAACCAAGTGAAATGAAGTCATTTCCTTCCACTGCACTTAACCTACCTCATGATTTCCAAACTTGCTACAGACACCTGCAAACCCATTTCCAATAAAAACATATGGTCTTCCATCAGCTAAGTTATCAAAGCAAAATTCCATCACTACACATGTTTTGGCTGTGCATACATTTACTGGGAGTGCTGCACAGTGGGTGTGGTGGCCCCATTTGTGTTGTAACAGTGAGTTAACAGTCCTACCCTGTGTCCACCTGTCAGGCCCCTGTTAGACTTTTGTCTGCAGTCCCATCTGGATATCGAAGTCATTTGAATTTCTTAAATTGTGGTTCACAATATTGCTGCCATACGTGACCTGTTTCTCCTTTTATGTAACATGCACATCCCATGGTAAAAATTTCCTTTCTGTCGTGAATTTGGGTATTGTCATTTTGTATCAACTTGTATCTGCTGACTATAACTTTCTAATCATGTCCACAAAGTTTTTGATAAACTGCTCCTGTTCTTGTGACACATTGTTCAATGTCCTGTTGTTCCCTGTAACACCCACACTTATTTTGTCTCCTGTGTTGCTGCACGAAGCCTGCTCTTGGAATTTCAAATTAGAGAATTCCTTAACTCCTTGTAAACCATTATGCATGCCTCAAGATCTCCCAGCAAACTTAATATGGACTTATTTAAAAGCTGTTCCTCCAACCAATACTCCACCTTTTTGGCTGTTAGCCGATTGCCTGCGACACATCCTGCCCTGCCTTACATGAGAAAGGAGAGTCTAGAGTAGCAGTACTAATTCTCAATGGATACTGACTCTCTGGACAAGAACTGGTTGGTCCTACCCTTTCTCAATGCATCCAACTCCATGTGCAGCGGCATATTGTCTGCGTTTGCACCGTCTCGCTGAATAAGGTCCAAATCACCTGTGTGGTGATAACCTTCTTCAGCTCTGGTTAGTTCGTTGCAAAGCCTGCGTTCACAATATAAGGAAAAATACAACAGGAAAGTAACCACATCAACACCACAATCCTATCTCCTGCCACTGAAGATACCTAATTGTTACATCTGACCACTAAATGTGACCATTCCATACATTCTCCAGGATAATGCCCAGGGTGCCTATTCAGGTGATTGAATATTGTGTGTCTAACTCTACCACATGCAAAATAATCATTTCCTCTCAACAAGTTGAAGTTTTGCTGCAGATTGCCACCCCATGATGTTGCTCATAGGTATTAGAACACCTGACACCAGTATCACAGTTGTCAGATACCAGTGTTGGAGGGAGATCATTTTTAACTCTAGAGTGGTGTGTGCAGGAAACTGAAATCCAACCCTAAGTACACAATGACAACAACCTTTTTTATTTGATGCCTTCATACAGAAGGTGGATGGTTGTGGCACAGTAGCTGAAGATAGCATGTAGTGAGGAAGTACACAGAGGCAGCAGAATGCTGTGGTGGGACAACAGCAGCTGGTGTTGATGCCACACTTGCTGATGCATGTTGGATGTCAGCTCTGCTGCAAGACCTTGCGGTTGTGCTTGCATACATTGCACGTGGCCTGAGGCAGAGACTGGCTGACATGTCAGGTGATGACATCCACTGAGTGTTCTCATCTCTGTGGATCCAGGTTGAAGGCCAGATCCATCAGGGCTAGCTGATGGTTCATAGACCAGCAGCTTCGCCTGATTGATGATGCTGATAGACAAGACCATAACAGTTTGGCCACACATTTGACTGACCAATGGACCAGATACTATGATTGTCAAATGCACAGTGTCGACAGAAGCCCACTGCGGCTGATGTAGGAGCATACAAAGGGGTTTACAGCATAATGGTGTAAGTCAATTTTGCTCATTTTGAGGAATTGAACTTTCGTGAAGCATTGCATAGAAAAATCAGGTAAGTTTAATAGGAGTATGTACAGGTATATTGAATATAATAATAGATAGTATTAATATTGGATGATAAATTAAATGTAGTTTTTTTTTCACCATACTTACTATAAATTCTGTGAGTTTCTGTTTTAACTAACAATATCACTGTTAGTTACCAATACTTCAGTACAATAAAATGTAGTAATATTAATAGCATCATCAGAATTTTGTATAAATTACATAAATTTCCGTTTGATTAACATAAAAATATATCTGTTGTCTTTGCCCTCAGAAGTTACATGGTGATCAAGAGCAATGTATGGTACAAGTCTAACATGTCCTTTTTCTTCAGATTACTGACTGTTTGTATTTCACAGTAGTGGTTCCTATTTTATACTTTTGAGCTGGACTGATGTCCCTTCTTTCCTGTTTGTATATCCGAGATGAAAAACTCCATATCAGCATTCACAGTTGTCTTGTAATGTACCATTGTAGGTTCAAATCTTCTATGCTGCAACCACTGAATTTGTAGCCAAGAGACTGAACACTTTAATTCACTAGTTTTGTACATCAAGACATTGTCATCAGAAATTTGAAAAGTTCTCAGGAAATATTCTTACAGACTTTAACTGAGTAATTCTGAGCATGTAAATAGTATTTGTTAATACAAGTCTTTGGAGGACAATATCCTTTTTGTGGTCTTCTTGCTGCAGGAGATTCTGTCTGAGTCCACATAGGTAGGCATTTTGAGAGTTAGAAAATATCATTTTTCAAAAACTTTAAAAAAGTCCATTCTTTTCTTCTTCACTTATTTTTGAAGCAAATTGTAGTCTACTGTAGTGATCATCTTTACAAAATATTTTAACAGGAACTGTTTTACATTTTCTGGTACTGTATGCTTTACATAGATTCCTTTTTCAGTTTCATCTCTTGTCTTCCTTTTGTCTCTGTCATTTTCTTCCATATGATTTCTGTTGATCATCTTCTTCATTAGACTCACTTTCAGATGTATTGCATCGTGAAGCAGAATCCGATATTTCTCCCTCTTCATTCATGATTACTCTAACTCTTTCTGCATTATTCATATTACTATGAACATAAGCTCAAGCATCAATAACAACTGCCAGTTAATCATGCTAACAGCTTAGACAACAATAAAACAATATAACCGTGTCTGAAAACAGTCTAGTCACTGTTACCACACAAGACTCACCAGAAAACAGTTTAGACAGTGTTATAATACAAAACTTACCTGAAACTAGTTTTGAAGGTGATAAAACAAACTTTTCTGTGTGATGGTGGTGCTGGTGGTGATAAAGAAAGGAAAGCTTCCCAGTGGTGGAATAGAAAATCTTATTTTGTTTCATGGTACTGTGGTGCAAGCCAGACTGCTTCGCTTTGCTACAACGTCTGTTGTACAAACCATTTCTCAATAGAACTTGGGGTGCCAGCTATGATGCTATTGTGCATACAAAGACATGCATCATTATGTCCTACAAAAGAGTGCAGCATATACTACGTAACATAGTATTTAACTCATTTTTGTCAGAATCTGACTGACACCATTGTGCCATAAATCCCTTCATATATACTCACTCCAGCTGGGTGTATAACGAGATTGGTTTCTGTCATGTATTCGGCTTTGGAAATGCGGCTTGGTGCCACAGCATGTAACAATCTCTTCCACTGTTAATCGGAGAACTCTGTGTTACAGAACGTACGTCAGCATTATTGCCACATCCGGTTGCAGGCTTATGTATGTTGCTGACCCGCATGCTCCTTGGCTGGCTGTCAGAGACTGAATGAGCTTGATGCTGCTACAAAGGAAACTTAAATAAATCTTCCTAGAAAAGAAAATCACAATAGAATGAACAACAGATAAGAGGAAAGCCAGTATGAAGCAACAAAGGGAAGGATGAAAGGTGGAAGGAATATATAAGAGTCTTCTTCTTTCTTCTTATTCTGCTGCTTTTAAGTCCTTATTGGACCCTTCAGTCAATCATTTTCTGGTCATCTTCCTTGATAGATTTTCTTTCCAAATCATCCAGTATCTTTTCATTCATCCATATGTGTTTTGTCATTGCTCGTCTGTAAATACCTTTTTTATTGTTGCTTGTTTGTCTGTTTTTGGTTTAAATCTTATGTTTATTTTTCTCTGTTTCCTTAAATTTTCTGCCCAGGGTTAACTGTAGCTCTTTCATATTCTCCCCGATTTCCTTTATCCTACTTGTTCATTCATGTTCCAAAGTTTCTTATAATTTTTCTTGATGATCTGGTTTGTGGTGGCCTCATAACGTGACCAGAAAAATAGCTGTTTTTTCCGTGTAGTATCTGTAATGGGCTCCAGTTCACTGTACACTACTTCATTTGGCACTACGCTCGATTGTCCATCATCTTTGTATTTCTGATTCATGCATGTTCTAGCTAGTCTACTCTGTACTTTTAGGGTTTTTTCGATTCAATTTTTCTGTGTGACTTTGGAAAGAGTTTCACTTCTGTATGTCACCTCTGATTGGATCACCAACTTGTAATGTTTTAATTTATTTTTGATAGGTAGACATTTTTATAGTATGCGCTTTTTGTCATTTTGTTAGTTCTTACTTGTCATTTAGGTTTCTTGTACAGGTAGCATGTTAAAATTTCTTGTGGGTATTTGAATTGTTTCATTATTTTTACTTTCTTGTTATTGATAGTTATGTGCTTGATTACTAGTGGACGTGTTAACATCATCGCAGCCTTCTCAAGTGATAGACCTATCTGTAGTCCTATTTTTTGTGCATTAGTTTCTAGGAAGGTTATTTGATTTCTGTCTTCTTAAATGTTTTTAGCTAGTAATGCTAAGTCATCTGCAAATCCCAAACAATTTATGTTTATTTGATCTATCTTTGTTTCAATTGTTATGTTTTTAGGATTTTCCTTGTTTTATTTCCGCATCAAATACTTGACTGCATAGTTGAAAAGCAATTATGATAAACCATCTCCCTATCTTAACCCTCTCTCTTAATCCTTTTTTTAATCTAAGTGGCTCAGATATATATGAATAAATAAAAGAAACCTGATGACAATAGTCTGGACAGTGAAGTGAATGAAGATGAAATGGACAGTGTCATACTGTGAGAACAGTTGGAAAAACACTGAAGGACATATGTTGAACCAAAGTACCTGGGCTAGATGACATTTCCACAAACTTTTAAGACAGTTGGGAAGCAACAATGACAGAATAGTTTCACCTGGTATATGGGACATGTATGACAGGTGAAATAACCTCAGACTCAAGAAGAATATATTTTCCAATACCTAAAAAAGAGACTTGCTGATAGGCATTGTTATTACAGAACTATTAGTTTAATAATTTACAGTGGCAAAATACGGACACAAATTATTTACAGAAGAAAAGAAAAATTAGTGGAAGATCTGTTTGAGTTCTAGAAAAATGAAATGTGCTTGGCAATACTGATTTTATGACTTAATGTAGAAATATTTTGATGAAAGGTGAAATAAAAAGTGAATATCACTCACAGATTAGGCCTTAGGCCTGTACCGACTTGTCAACTGCTACGTTCTAGGCAATACGAGGAGCACTCTATGGTTGTGGGATGTGTGATCCGCATGTCGCCAGTCCCACCAGCCATTATTGCCAGTAGATGAATCTTGGTGATGCTGCTGCTTCTTTATTGAAGGTGCTTCTCATTTAGTCTCATGAGGTGACTGGACCTAGTTTCTAAACTCCCTAGCTCACAAGGAGAGTTTCCCAATGGTTGGATTGACTTTTTAGAACCATCTGTATGGTGATGTAGGTTAAGATCCCAGATATTACACACCACAGCCATTCACCATAGTGGGCCATTATTTGCAAGTAATCAACCAAAAAGAAATTCAGAATTTTATGTGATGCTCAGTAATGTTAAGAAAATTTTATATTGAGTGGCTGTGTGGTGTAATGGATGGGATAAGACCTCCAACGTACAGATGGTTGTGAGTTTGAATTTTTAAGTTTTTATTGCAACAACTTTGATAGCTATTTTTATTCAGTTAATTGGTGTAAATGTAACTTTTATTTCTGTTCCATTGTCACATCATTTTAATTCTTGTATTAACTTCTTCATTTGGTCTCATTTTTCTTCCTGTTGTTCTTTTTCCACATGGAATCTTTGTTCATGTGATTTTAATTCACCTTAGGTATTAATTTTGATTTAATTTCCATCATTTCATTATGCCATTTTTTTCGTCCTTGTTACTGCATTCATTATTTATATTCCTCATTTCACTTGGTTTTACTTATGATCCATTGTTCTGTTTAAACCTTCATCTGCATTATTTTGTCAGTAGAGCAATAGCAATTTAGGCTGTTTACCATCCAAAAACCTGTACATCCTGTAACAAAAAATACAGTGTTGACACCATTACCCAGTTGTTACAAGTAAATTATTTCGTCTTTTATTTTTAAAAGACAGATCAGAATTTCAAAATATTGTGATAAATATAATTAAATACACATTCATAAACATTATAAACTAAATAAAAATAGTGATCAAAGTCATTTTGATAAAGATTAAACATAAAAATAAAAATTAAAGCCCTTGATAAGATTTGAAACCACAGTCTCCTGCACTACACCACAGAACTGCTCTTACAAAATACTACTTTCTTAAGTGGCACATAAAATTCCGGATTTATCTACATAACGGTATAGATGGTTTCAAAAAGTTGATCTCCCCACTGGAGACCTCTCCTTTTCAGAAAAAAATCTGGTGTGGCACTGGGAATTGAACCTGGATACTTGGCTACAGAGGCAGCCAGATGCAGAAAGGCAAACACATTTATAGCATGTGTTGGCTGGCACACACTATTTGGAAGTTTTTGGGTTAAAATCCTGGCAGAAGGTTATCTACAAGTGTGCAAAAATTACACTGCAGTCACAAGTCATGAAATGGAGACAGTAATTGAGCAGGGAGTGAGACAGGGTTGTAGCATGTCCTCCTATTACTCAGTCTGTACGGACATCAGGCAGTAAGATTAAGGAAGAATTTGGAAATGGAATTAGTGTTCATGGGGAAGAAATAAAATTTTTAAACTTGCTTATACTGTAATTCTGTCAGAGCTGACAAAGTTATTGGAAGGTCAACTGAATTGAATGGGTAGTGTCTTGATGAGGCTATAAGATGAACATCAAGAAAAGTAAAATAAATGTAATGTAGTTACATAAATTCTAAGGGAATCAAATAAATAGGCGATGTAAGTGAGATACAAAACGCAGTGTGTGTGTGTGTGTGTGTGTGTGTGTGTGTGTGTGTGTGTGTGTGTGTTGTAGCCCATCATAGGATTTCTTCTTAAAACTGGCAAGTGTTCATTCTCTTTTGTATGCGCCTGTCCTCAACTCTGTACTACTGCTATTAATTTAAAGCAGAGTGCTGTTGTTTAGCTATCAACAGGGTGATGGATGAAGCCTTCGACTAGCATGGCAGAATATTATTGAACAGCCTCCCACTAAACTGAAAGAAATTATTTTCATGCTGGAAAGGCAGAGTTAAGTGTTCATATACTTGTTGAAGAGACATGAGCCGAAACTGAGTGTAGCAAAGGAAAAACAGAACTGCCGAACTGTTTTCAAATGTTTGTTTATAAAGGAACATCCAGGAGTACTGCCCAGTTTAATTACTGTGCCATTGCAAAGATGAGTGTTAGAGGTATTGGTGTCAGCAGTGTTGAGAATCACCTGAAATTGCTAAAACTGAAGAAAGCTCCAGTAGAACCTGCAGTGGAATCCATGCCAGATCCCAAGTTAGCCACTGAGTTAGCTCCTCTTTCAGTAGTAGTATTAACTATGGTCAGTAATTACAAGAAAGCACAAATCACACTCATCTACAATAATGGTAGCAGAAGTGACCCACAAAACTAATGTCCAATATCCTTGGCTTCCATTGCTTGCAGAATTTTAGAACACATACTGAGCTCAAATAACATAATAGGCAACATATGGCTGTGTTCTGTATGCTAGAACAATTTAAATAGCTATTGAAGACCTCTGTAAAGCATGATCCAGTTATAATTTAGTAACACAAGAATAATTATGAAATTATACAGTAAAAAGGTGGAAATAATAAAGACAAGTAACACAGAACAAGTGTTTAATCGCATTCAATTCATCAGTGCGAGAAATACAGTACCAAAACAAGTAGAGAAACAATACAGGCATTTATGTCTGTGGATGGGGTACCAGATCAAGAAAATTCAAAGACACTTAGAATATATTGATCCATTAGTTATAGATGAATATAAGATTAAAATTAACACACAACAGCCAGAAATACTAGTCTGCTCCAAGGCCCATAAACAATAAAATTTGAGAAAATGAAGTAACAGTTTAGGTTTAGAGAAGCTCAGGTATGCAAAAGTGGGGCAGAATTGTTTGATGTTTTTTATGGCTGTGAAATGTGGACAGTGGACAAATTTGAAGAGACATCTCTTGAACAATTTGATGTATGATGCTGGAGACCACTGTTGTGGATAAAATGAATGGAAATATCCACCAACCAGGAAATCATTGAAATAACTCATGAAGAGAAAAAAATCATCAAAAAATGAAGCAGACTAGACATCTAAATCATTTTCATAATACGCCAGTGGACATAATTAGTTACAGCTTCACACAGCAGTATACCAACTTGGTTCCATTTTTCATTGTTGAATTCATTGTACTTTAGTTAGAGCATACATTATCTATTTAGAGCACTTTTTTTGTAACTTTTGGCAACATGTCTGGAATAGTATCTTGGAATTAAGATGGCTGTCTTTTATGCAGCACCCTACTTGAATTCTCTTGGGTGGCAGTTAATTTTCTTCTTTTTTTTTTTTTTAAATAGTGAGAATATTATGTTTTAACTGCTCTTCTGAAAAGTTCTGTATTGGTTGAGAATCATCATGTATATAGTGGAACATCGGAGAAAATTTCTTGCAGCCGTGATTACACCATTTAGTAGCTTTCAGGGTGTCAATCATTCTTGTCAACATCTCTTAAGTGCAAGAGAAAAAAAAATGGTTTTTGTAACATTCATCTGAATTCTTCATGAAATGTACTGGCAAGAATAATGTTTATCTTCCTTTTCCATGTAATGAACATTTGATTGCAACAGTTGTTCTGTTACATGCAACCTTGCCATCCTCATAGTCGTAGGAACCACTGTCATGTTACTTAGCATCATTCCAAAATAATGTACACATCAAGGACATGTCATGTGGAGTACTAGTTGCCCAAGTGTAAGCAGTCACTTACGGATCAAATCAGACAAGGATAATGGTGTTGGGACGGTGCTGATCTACTGGAAAATACATCAGTGGTGACATGGAAATAAAAGCTAACTTTTTAATACCATGAATAATAATATGGAAATCAGCATTGGGTAAATGAGGAATGTGCTACATCATGCTCCCAGTGACTGAACAGCTAAGACGCAGGCTTCTGATTTGGAAGGTTCATGCTCTGTTTGGCCATTCTAATTAAGTTTCCCCAAATAATTTCAGGGAAACGCCAGGATGGTACCAAGACTAACCACATGTCCTGTCCCCTGTAAACATTTCTTTATATGAGGGTTGGAACTTAAACAGTGGCAACTATTATTCACAACCAGTACAAAAGAGTTACATGTTTGCTCCTGTTACTGTCCTTCAAAGTACTCACAAGCGTTGTGTAGAACCCATTGCCAGCGATATAGAAGGCATAGTATACCGTCAGCACTGGCTGTTCTGTTGATGGTGTGAATCGAGCAGTGTAGAGTTACGATGATTCTCGTATACGACTGTGATGGTGTTATCCCAACACATTATGTTCCTCCACGGCAGACCATCAATACACAGTATTACTGTTCGTTTTTGGAGCACCACCTGCAACCAGCTTTGGGAAAGAAGCACCGACACTTTCTGCGCAACACACCCATCATTTTGCAGGACAATGCACATGCACATACAGAGCAAGCTGGGACTGGAAAGTAATGCACCATCAACACACACCCCGGACTTAAGTCCTTGTGACTTTGATTTGGTTCCGAAGATGAAGGAACCACTTCATAGCATTCGCTTCAGAACTGTCCCAGAGATTCAACAGGCAGTAGACCGCTCCATTCGCACCATCAACAGAACAGGCTCTGCTAACGGTATACTGCGCCTTTCACATCACTGGCAACGGGTTTTACACAAAACTGGCAACTACTTTGAAGGACAGTAACAGGTGCAAACATGTAACTCTTTTGCATTGGTTGTGAATAAATAGTTGCCACTATTTAAGTTCCAGCCCTCATATATGTATATACTGGGTGGTTATAATTAAACTTTCCCTGTTTAACACATTATAACATAGAAACTAATCACGTATCAGTACCAAACTTGGTAGCATTAACATTATTGTCCAGAGTATGGGGTGCATGATTTCCACGCATCACAGTGCTACCATCCAGTTCCAACTATGGTCACCTGGTGCTGTCATCATGATATATAGTGTGTCACACCTGACCAGTTACAGTGCACATGACGTGTCAACATGAGCTTGGACAAAAGGAGCAGGGCATTATTGGTGAAGCACTACTATCAAAACAATAATGCTGCAGCTGCACTGCGAGATTATCATTGGCTGAAAGGATTACTGAAGGGTCCTCTTTCTGTAACTGCTGTGTGGAGCATGACGAAATAGTTTGAATCGACTGGAGAACTGAGCTTTTGCTCTAGGAAGAGGCCGACAACAGGTTGCACCACAGGTGGTTGATGAAATCGCTGTTGCTGTGGCAGACAACAGTGTAAAATTCCTGATCATCAGGCAGTGCGCATGTTGTGTCATGACACTTGAACATCCCTTGGTCCATTGTACGGAACGTGTTTCGAACCATTTTCAAATGGTATCAGTACACAACTGCATCGTAAAGAAGCTTCCACCACAGGACACATGGCTGTCCAGTTTCTTGTGCAAGGATTGAAGTTGACAAGGGACCATCTAATGGACAGACTAAGCACATTTTTCTCTGACAAGTGAAGTGAATGCCCAGAATTGCCAAGTGTGGGGATCTTCACCTCCAGTCACTGTGCATGAAGTACCTCTGTATGTTGAATGTATCACCAGGTGGTGTGGCTTCACGGCTATGTTCATCATTGGCTCATTCTCTTTTGAACAGGTTAGTGCTCAAGGACCAAAGAAATGCAATGTGACTGGCCAGTGTTTTTGCGATACACTTCGCCAGCATGTCATACCTGCCCTACAGGAGGGAGACACATTGAACTCAACAGTTGTCAAGCGCAATGGGGTCCGCCGCACATCACTCATGAAGTTCACCTAGTTCTCTGAAACACGTTTGGAAACGATTAAATTATCAGTCGATCATTTCCAAATGCTTGGCAGGCATGATCACCTGATCTCACTCCATGATTTCTGGTTGTGGGTCTACCTGAAGAGAGGGTTTACGAGGGGAACATTCACACATGTGCTGATCGGAAGTGCAGAATATCATAAGAGGTTGCCAGCATACCTACAGACATGCTTCGTTCTGCCTTGCTGAATGCAGTTCTGCACTTTAAGACTCTTCTGGACACTGATGGGCATTAAGTTGTGCAATTTATTTACAGTAGTATTATTTCCAGAAGATCTGTAGATGACGTCTGGACTCTGTCAAAGCCTCTCATTGAGGAAATAAAAATAAAAATACTAAAACATAGATCTTGGCTGACAAGTATTCCTGTTTTCCAAATATCAGAACACTATAGCAACATGTGCAATTTATATAAATTACTGTGTCGAAAACATACCTGACCGGTTAGCCGTGCAGTCTTATTTACTACTTTCTGGAGAGGAAGGCATGCCAATCCCCGGCACGAATCTGCTAGGCGGATTAGTGTGGAGGTCTGGTGTGCCAGCCAGTCTGTGGATGGTTTTAAAGGCAGATTTTCCATCTGCCATGGCGAATGCAGGCTGGTTCCCCTTATTCCGCCTCAGTTACACTACGTTGGCGATTGCTGCCCAAACACTGTCTCCATCTGGTGTGGGACATTCCCGGGGACTCCACTGGGGGGCCAAACCGCACAGTAACCCTGGGTTCGGTGAGGGACGGCGGTGGGGTGAGTGGACTGCTGTAGCGTGTTGTTGGGTTGTGAACCACTGCGGGCTATGGCAGGGAAGAAGCCTCTCCGTCATTTCTAGGTCCCCAGTTCCATACAATAAAATGTTGAAAACATAATGCTGCCTCATACTAATTGGAACTGAAAGCATCCTTTTTTTCTTTCAAGGCCTTATTGTGGGAGCTCTTATACGATATGCTGGAAATGCCAGTTCTGTTGTACACATGACTGTTGTACCTGAGAAAGACAAATATAATCTGTCTTTGCCTCCGGATTCCTTATGGCTACGTTTTCCAAACAAAGGAGGGTCACCAAATGTTCCAAACAAGACGTATGCCTATACATTCAGAGGAGAAATTGATGTTGATGACAGTGAAATTGAACTTAAGGTATGTATCTGCCATTCTACATTTTAGAGAGACTGTTATAGAATATTTCTTTATAATCATTTAGCTACAGAATACCCAGTATATGTACTATAATTTTGTTGATGTTTTGTAAATAAAAATTTTGACAGCAGATTTTTGTACCGTCAATAGTGGAACGTTATCTTGTTGAATATAATCCAGATTGTGATTGTACTTTGATTTCTGGGCACACACAAACTCATTGCAATACCTACAACCAATGTGCAGTTAACTCTTATTACTTAATTTATTGCCTCAGGAAACTCGAAGGTGTTTAAAATTCCTGTTAAAGTTCCGTTCATATCTGTGCTTGATGACAAAGCCATTCTGCCAAGTTGAAGTGTGCTAATAGGAGACAACACATCTTTTAGCTGCAATCTGTACATCAGGATTCTTTTTTCTTTTGTTTTCTTTCTCTCTCCAAGAAATGAGTATTGGCAGTGAAAATGTACTGCCTTGGTATGAAATAACAAAATTCATCTGTAATAGGATGTAAATGATGAGGAACATCAAATTTGATGTTCATGTCATACGTGCTTTTTGGAATTGTCTTCTGCTGGTAGCAGTCAGCTGCTGCTGTAACTGCCTAGTCCCAGCAGTGTAGAGGACTTCCTTTTGGACGTTTCCTCTGTCAAACTCCACTTGAGGACTGCTTTCATCCCCCATAGATTATATCTGCTTGCTATAGGTCATACGAATGACCAGAGTTAATGATCATCTACAGTGGGATCAGACAATGAGATGCAAATCAGCAGGTCATGCACACAGAAGCAAACAATAAAAATATTGTGGTGTTTATTAGTTACAGAGAGCAATCAGTTTGAACGCAATTGTTGTGTAAGTAATTCACAGCAAAATTTCAATGCTGAATGCACAGACTTTGTCTTGCAGAAATATATCAGGACAAGAGGAATTATACTGTCCAAAAATCTTCCATACGGAACAGAGAGGAATAGGAACAAATTATTTTATTTTGTGGCCAAATTAGGTGCTACTTTCTGCCAGATTAGTTGCAATTTTTGCCAAATTCGTATTTTTTTTTTTTTTTTTTTGCCACATTCAATGCCGTATTTTGGCCAAACTCATTACTGTTTCTTTGCCACTTCAGTGTTGTTTATTTTGCCAAATTTGTCGAAATTTTATTTGCTAAATTCATTATTATTTTTTGCCAAATTTGGGGTCATTTTTTGCCTTGCCAGATTCTTTCTTCCTTCCTTCCTTTCTTCCTTCCTTCCTTCCTTCCTTGTTCTTTTTTCCCCCCACATTCTGTGTTATTTTTTCCATGTTAAGTGCTATTTTTTGTCGGTGTCATGCTGTTTGTTGCCAAATTCAGTGCTTTGGAAAAATTCAGTTCTGTTCCAAATTTGATGTTATTTTTTCTGCCAGATTTGTTATTTGCTAAATTCCATAGTCAGCTGTGCTACTGCTCCATTAGTAATTACCTAATCATCCACTTTAGTAATAAAATTGTCTTATCAACTTCAAATCTAGATATTGTTCCTAGTCACTTGGAAAAATAATCCTATGCATTGTCTGTTTCAGGCTACATTTGATCCAGAAATATTTTTCAATATTATATTACCACCAATCATTTTTCATGCTGGTTATAGCTTGAAAAGGGTAAGTTCAGTTTTCTTCATAACATTACCTCTAAATGGCATTGTAGTCTCTTGTACTGCATAGTGATTTTCTTTTTTTTTCCAAATAGCTTTGCTGTTAAAGAACTGAATTTTAGCTGTGTTTGAAAGCTACCCAACAAAGTGAGCAACTTGATATTACTGTTCTCCAGATTTTCTTTGTATTGGAGGGGTGGGGGGGGGTATGTTTATTAATAAGTACAGGAGTTAACAGTGCTACATGTAATTTTGAGTCTCTTGTATTTTTGAAGTGGAACTTGGATGATATATCCAACACTGTGTCATAAAAAGTACTGAATATTCCAGAGCATTTTTGGGTGAAACCATTCCAATTTTCTGCACAAACTTACATTTTGTGTAATCGTAAAATTGGAAAAAGATTAAGAGGATCCTATGCTGCAGAATGTATAGAGAAAGATTGTTAAAGAAGGAAAAAGGAAAGATCTGCACTGTGATTTATTTCAACAGACGAAGATTGCTATAGGCATTAACACACAGATAAACAAATAGTGGTAGTGCAGTTAACAGCCAAAGTCACGTTCTGCAAACGAGTTCCCAGCTGTTCAACAGCATGGTCACAGTCAGTCCAGGTGAAATCCAACCATGTAAAACAGAAAGTGTGGCAATTGTTTTTATTATATCCCTTAAATAGATAACGCGATGGAACAGACTAATGAGTCTTGAAACCATGTGAAGTACTCAGGTCAAAGGTTTGTCTTTTAACAGCATTATGTCACGGGGTCTACTAACCTATTTGACTGTGGTCAGTGATACGCTACCCTTTGGTGACAAACTATCTGCAGCTGTAGACTATCTCTGACAAGATATCAATACTGCCACCCAAACTGAGGTCCCTCTCCCCTGGTATTGGTATGTAGGATTGGAAGTGACCCAGGTGGTGTCTACTAAGTTGGAAGAGTGGCATGAAGTGGGAGGGATTAGCCATATTGATGTCCTACTGTTGTGGTGAAATTGGACCTACGTTGTAAGTGGCATTTGCTTGCTGGCATATATTGTCATTGCCTGATATGTCGCAGTCCGAGCACAGTCTGTTATAAGATAGCAGTTCTGGTGAGGTTTGCCTGTTGTTAGTTCCCCGGTCACTGATACTGGTGGGGCCGTACAGCTGATAAACCAGTGGTTGTAATGCATGTGGTAAACCAGTGGGTGCAGTGCATGTACAAGCTGGGTAAGAACTGCAGTTAGTTCTGCTGTCCCCATTGCAGGCCTTCCATGCTGGTGACACTGTATATGATGCAGCCCTCAATGGGTGCCATCATTGTGGCCATCCAGGGATGTGATTTAATAAAAGTGTGTGATCACTGGGCTTGGAAACACACGTAATGCATTGTTCATGACAGACTCGCTTCTGGGTGCTGCAAGTGGAGCAGTAATTGCATCTGCCAACTCTGTAATGTTTGCACTGAACTATTCGTGTCATGTGTGGTCCTGTAAGTGCTAAGAAACAACATTAGAAGTGCTGACTATATGTCGAAATTTGTGAACTCGCTCATAATGTTGTATTAGATTTTCGATGTTGTCGTCGTCATCATCTTCAGTCCAAAGACGGATTTGATGCAGCTCTCCATGCTGCTCTATCCTGGGCAGGCTTCTTCTTCTCTGAGTAACTGCTGCAACCTACATACTTTTGAATCTGTTTACTGTATTCATCTCTTGGTCTCCCTCTACAATTTTACGCCACCCCCCCCCCCCCCCCCCCCCCGATACTTCCCTACAGTACTAAATTGACAAGCCCTTGACATCTCAGAATGTGTGCTACCAAACGATCCATTCTTGTAGTCAGGTTGTCCCACAAATTTCTTTGGTCCCCATTTCCAGTGAGTATTTCTTCATTAGTTATGTGATAGACTCATCTAATCTTCAGCATTCTTCTATTGCGCCACATTTCAAAAGCTTCTATTCTCTTCGTATCTAAACTGCTTAACGTCCAAGTTTCACTTCCATATATGGCTACCATTTCATACAAATACTTTCAGAAAAGACTTCCTCCTGACACTTAAGTCTTTACCCGGTATTAATAAATTTCTCTTCTTCAGAAATGATTCTCTTGCCATTGCCAGTCTACATTTTATGTCCACTCTGCCTCAGCCATCATCAGTTATTTTGCTGCTCAAATAGCAAAACTCATCTACTACTTTAAGTGTCTCATATCCTAATTTAATCCCCTCAGCATCACCTGATTTAATTCAGCTACATTTCGTTGTCCTCATTTTGCTTTTGTTGATGTTCATCTTATGTCCTCCTTTCAAGACTCTGTCCATTCTGTTCAGCTACTCTTCCAACTTCTTTGCTGTCTCTGACAGAATTACAATTTCACTGACATTTATTTCTGTGTCCTTTACTGCTTGCTCAATGTACAGATTGAATAACATTGAGGATAGGCTACAACCCTGCCTCACCGCCTTTTCAATCAGTGCTTCCCTCTCGTGTCCCTCAACTCTTATAACTGCCATCTGGTTTCTGTACATGTTGTAAGCAGCTTTTTGATCTCTGTATTTTACCCCTGCCACCCTCGTAAGTTCAAAAAGAGCATCCAGCAAACATGATCAAAAGCTCTGTTCAAGTATACAAATGCTATAAACATAGGTTTGCCTCTCCTTAACCTATGTTCCGTGAGAAATCGTGAGGTCAGGTTTGCCTCGCGTGTTCTTACATTTCTCTGGAATCCAAATTGATCTTCCCTGGGGATTGGCTTCCTCCAGTTTTTCCATTTTCCTGTAAAGAATTCATGTTAGTATTTTGCAGCCATGACTTATTAGACTGATTGTTTGGTAATTGTCACACTTTTCAGCACATACAGTCTTTATAATTGGAGTTGTTATATTCTTCTTGAAGTCTGAGGGTATTTTGCCTGTCCCCTACCTCTTGCTTACCAGATAGAAGAGTTTTATCATGGCTGGCTCCCCCAAAGCTATCAGTAGCTCTAACAGAATGTTGTCTACTCCCGGGACCTTATTTTGACAGAGGTCTTTCAGTAGTCTCTCAAATTCTTCACGTAGTATTATATCTCCCATCTCATCTTCATACTCATCCTCTTCCATTTCCATAATATTGCCCTGAAGCACATCTCCCTTGTACAGAGCCTCTAGATACTCATTTCAGTTTTCCTATCTTTGCTTAGGTCTGCCTTTCCATGTGACCTCTTGATATTCATACAGGTGGTTCTCTTTTTTCCAAAGGTGTCTCTAATTTTCCTGTAGGGGGTGTCAATCTTTTCCCTAATGATATATGTTTCTAAATCCTTCTTTTTAGGCAATTTTATTTCCATTTGTCTGCTTCATTTATAGCTGTTTTATATTTACCCCTTTCATTAGTTAAATTCAGTATGTGTTATGTTGCCTTAGGATTTCTTCTAGCCCTCATCTCTCTACCTATTTGATCCCCTGCTGCCTTCACTATTTCATCTCTCAAAGCTACCAATTCCTCTTGTACTATATTTTTTCCCATGCTCTTGTCAGTTGTCGCCTAATGCTTCCTCTGAAACTCTCAACCTCTGGTTCTTTCAGTTTATCCAGATCCCATCTCCTTAAATTCCTATCTTACTGTAATGTCTTCGGTTTTTATCTTCAGTGCATAACCAATACATTGTGGTCAGAGTCGGCATCTGCCACTGGAAATATCTTACAGTGTAAAATCTGTTTCCGAAATCTCTGCAGTACCATTACATAACCAATCTGAAACCTTCCTAGTCCATATTCATGTACTATTTTTCCTTCTCTTCCTTTTTCTACTATCGAATTCCAGCCCCCACCACAATTAAATTTTTGTGTCCCGTAACTGTCTGAATAATTTGTTGTGTCTGATCATATATTTCTTCAATCTCTTCATCTGTGTAGCTAATTGGCATATAAACTTGTACTACTGTGGTGGGTGTGGGCTTCATGTCTATTTTTTGCTGCAGTAATGCTGCGTTCAATGTGCTATTCATAGTAGCTTATCTGTGTTCCTATTTCCTTATTCATTAGTAAACCTACTCTTGCTCTACCCCTATTTGATTTTGTATTTATAACTCTGTATTCACCTGAACAGAAGTCCTGTTTCTCCTGCAAACAAACTTCAGTAACTCCCATTTCCCTTTTTACATTTTCTAGCCTACCTACCCAATTAAAGGAACTGACATTCCACGCTCCAATCCATAGAACACCAGTTCTGTTTCTCAGGGTTAACGGTATCCTCCTAAGTATTCCCCACCTGTAAATCTGAATGGGGGGACTGTTTTACCTCTGGAATATTTTACCTTAGAGGATGCCACACAGTAGAGGTGAAAAAAAGTATGGCTGTAGTTTCCCCTGTCATTCGCACTACCAGCACAGCAAGGCATTTTTGGTTGATGTTCAAAGCCAGATCAGGCATCATCCATATTGTTTCCCTTGCAACTACTGAAAAGGCTGCTGCTCCTCTTCAGGAACTACATGTTTGTCTGGCCTCTCAACAGATACCCCTCCGTTGTGGGTGGAGCTACAGTACGGTTATCTGTATCGCTGAGGCACATAAGCCTCCCCACCAGCGCAGCAGCAGCAAGGTCCATGGTTCATGTGAGTGGGGTTGTTTATGAGAGCTGATAATTACACAAAAGCCAGTGGCAGTATATTAGATGGTACCAGTATTGTGGGAATATCTGCTGAAAATAAACACTGGTCACAATTTGTACAGTGCTATTAGGAACAATAGCACCTTAAAATTCTAGGAAAATCTTGAAGTTCAGTAATAATAAGTCAGTTTCTGTTGTTGCAGGATGTAAAGTAACAGGATTGAGTAACTATATGTTGCTTTCAAATATTTGTGGTACAAATTTCAGGTGTAACCTTTGTGACTAAACTTCATACGTGATTTTGTAATGTTCTAGTGATTCCTCCAAGTCTTACAAACACACAAAATTTACTTATACTTATAACTACTGTGAATAATCAGTTTTATTCATTCTGCTTTACATGACTGACATGATACTTTTATTTATTAACCAGAAATACTTCTTTCGGAACCTTGGGGCTATTTTGACCTATGCACTGATTGGCACAACACTGTCATCGTTTGCTGTGGGGTAAGAATGTTTTTCCGCCTTTCTTGTGCCTAAAAATGAGAATTTTATGTAAATTAGAATTACTTTTGGCTGTTATATAAAGCAGTATGTGAATATAGTGTTTTCAAACTGTTACAGTGCTTTGATGTATGGTTTCATCCAGTTGCGACCCTATCTGAAGTCAAGTTTCACGTTTTTGGATACTTTATACTTTGGTGCCCTCATTTCTCCAACAGATCCTTTGACAATATTAGCCATTTTCAACGACCTTCATGTTGATGTCAATTTGTATGCACTTGTTTTTGGTGAAAGTGTCCTAAATGATGCAGTTGCTATTGTTTTAAGCGGGTGAGTTTATACTGGATAACTGAGTAGAATGTTGCTATAAAGTTGCATTGAGCATGACATCAATTCAAGTTTCTATAATTGTGACAAAATAACAATTTATTTTGTTTCCAGAGCTATACAAAATTATGGAGAAAGGTACCAATCAGGATCAGGAGGTTTTGAAACTGATGCATTCTTTAGAGCATTGGGGGATTTCTTCGTGATTTTCAGTTTATCTCTCCTGATTGGAACTGTCATGGGATGCATTACAGCCTTGATATCCTTTTAGTGTATGATTTATAAATTTATAACTTGTCAGTTATTTATACTTGGTTAAATTATTATGTTACTCTAATTACATGTCAACTCCATATTGTAAGTGGCATAGTTCTTTTTTGGCTTACACTACTGTTTATCATTCACTTTCTCTTTCATAAAAGAAGTGATTTGATGAAACAAGACATTGTCTGTGGAGTACTCAATCTGACACTCACTCAAAAAATCACAAAAATTGGTAAAAAGTTTGACCTGTTTCAACTGTCAATCACTTAATATGAGAAATGAAAAAGAATTACGGAGACAGAATTCTGCTAGACAATGTATATACATTAGAGAAAACATACCAGTTTAGTTTCCTAAAGAGCAACATTTCACAGCAGTGGTCACAAAATACAAATTGTCTTCTGTGCTTCTGCATCACACTTACAGCAACAGAATGAAATTATTTGCTGATGGCACTGTTCAAGCCCCACTTACATCAGTTAATAAAACCAGATAAATATAACATTCACATGCATATGAAATTACATTAGGACTCACTATCTAGGTCACATATAATTCACATTGTAAAATCCGAAAGATTTTGGTTTTAACTCGAGAATTGTGTGGCTGGTAAAAATCATATCACAGAAAAAGTCGTGATGCTATTCATAATGCATTTTTGGAACAGAACAGGTTCAATAAGTAAAAGTATAAAATATGCAAAAGGAACTGTAGAAGGCAACATATAAAACCAAAGGCAAGATAAGTAGGCTTACCGGTGTACAAAGCTCTCAATTTTCTTGTGGACCATTGTTTACTTGTTATTGAGTCCAGTCAATATCTTGCCACAACAGTGCACGGACAACCTACAAGGAAGTCAACTGCTGTATCTACCAATCACAAGAACAGTCTAGCAGGAAATGGCTAACGTGGCTGTCCACATCCTGCAGACTACATATTTTCACACCACACACTTTGCCGAGAAAAACTCTTCAAAGCTGTCAAAGTAAAATTTTCTCACTTTGTTCATTAAGGAGACATTGTATGTCCTATGCTGCCTATGTTAAATTATATAATTTTGTGACCCATTATCGTGGAAACTTTTTAAGACACCTACTTACAATTTTCCATAATTATTGAACACACCTTTCTGGATACACTGAACTAGAATTATTGCTGAAATTGTATTGTTCGGCATGTTATCTTTCTTACTTTTTTTAACACTCAATTTTTTGACAGAATTTTGTAAATAAATGAACATAAAAACACAACAACTCAGGATATTTTAATTATTCTAGTTCATGTGTTGAATCTCACACCAGGCGTGCTTGTGAAAATTTCATGTCTTTACCATCAGACTTTTTTTAGAAAATGGATCATTTATTGCAAAAAATGTAGTTCAGAGATATTGAGGTTTAAAACTTGTTTAATTACAAATTTTTATACACACATTTCTGCATCTTTCATGCGCTACAATTGCCCTGGCCCATAGTCTTTGTCTGTGTAATGAAACACCCATGTTTCATCTCCCATGACGATAGAATCCAACAACTTCCCCTTGTTGCCTAACCCGCACATTGTGGAAGAAACTTGTGAACACAGTCAAGGCGTTGCTCCTTCTGTCTATCAGTCAGCATCCAGGGAATCCAGCGAGCACATACCTTGTGATAACCCAAAATTTCTGTTAAAGTTCTTTCAATTGTGCCATGGGAAGCTTCAGGAATGCATTCAACAAGTTCACGGACTGTGACCCTCCGATCTTTGAGCAGCTCGCTGTTGATCTTTTGGACAATCGCATCCGAAACCGGCAGTCTTCCACTCTGTTCTTCATCAAGAACTTTCGTGCGACCCTCAGCAAAAGCTCTGCACCATTTGCGGATGTGTGAACAGATTTGCACTCTTCACTATAAACCTCAGTCAATTACTGATGAATACTCACGGGCAGTAATTTCCTTGTGTGGAGAAACCGGATTACCGCCCGAACCTCGCACTTGGCGGGAGTGGCGTTCAACACTTTCATCTCTTGCAGCTTCCGAGCCACCACTGAGCGACATAGTGAATCGTAGACGGGCATCCTCGAGAGTGGGGGAACCACTGCGCACGTCACTGTTGTCAGATTTAGCCTAGCACCTTCCCTTAAGGCTGTAGCTTATTGGGAACCTTGCTTTTGGTACAACCCTCATATCTTTTCCTTGTTTTGTGAAGTAGTCTTCCTTTAGATGCAGCATTTAAAATTTCCGTGCTATGTGCTTGTTCTGCAGATGTATGCTCTTCGTATCTCATATCAGATGCATATCCAGTCTGCCATATGTAGTACCTGTCACAAACATTACAGTTAATTTTTACACATGTGAATTCAGAACTTCATTGCATTTCTGACCAATATATTATGGTGTAGCCACATTCGTACATTATTATTGGTTTGAAAACCAGTTGCATTGTTACATTTTCGGAGGCAGTTTTCAATTTTGATTAAGCATTTACTGTTTTTATTGTCAATTTTAAGTTTCTGTGCTTGGATTTTTCTGCTTCTTGTCCTTTAATCTTGTTATAGAGATCTGTAATATATATATAATATATATATATATTCTCCAGAATTGAATATGTAAGGGTGAGTTCTGTGGAAGGCAAAGGTCGATACTGTAGTCCCAGTCCAGCATACACTCTTATTCCAACAGGAAAATTTATTATAGCACGTACTTCACTGCAATGTGACAGATTCATCCTAGATGCATTGTCTGTTATAAAATCATGATATTTCTTTTTTTCATTGCCAATAAGTTTTTTCTGTAACTTGAATATTCAGTTTTAATAGAATCTGAACAATTGTATAAAGTTATAACATTTTCCTTAATTGGTTTACATGACCAAGTTCACGAGGGTGAGGGATTTTCCTCTCCTGGAATCAGCTTTGTTTGTGCTGATGTCATACAGCACGTTTCTTATCGCAGAGGCATCTGACCTCACAGGTATGTTTCTGTATTAAATTGGGCTAAATAAGTTAAGTGTCATATTTGGATAAAATAAAAGCATTTATGGAGACCTATATTGTGTTTAATCGGTACTGTTCTTTCTTCAGTTAGTCAGAGGAACTTGTACAGGAAACTGCAACTAAGTGACATAAAACTGAGGAGAAAAAGAGGAAAGTGCTACATATTGTGATTGGAAAGTCACACACATGAAAATAGATGACCAGGGCAAGATATTACCGCCTGTATTAATGGTGGAAAATGAAGGTGTCAATGGAAGGGGTATAGGTCATATGACATATGCAGCATTGTGCAGTTTGCTGTTGGTAAACACGTCGTTTTCACAATAGTGGCAAGTTTTCATTGTTATACAGCATTTTGCCAGTTGTTCATGTGTTACATGTTGTAGACATGTTCCGTGGAAAATATTGTGTAGTGGTGATCAGTCCAACATTAAGGAGATTCCTTTGTCTTCCGAGGATGTGGAGGCACTAAATTGACATGAGGAATGTGGTGCTGTATTCACCTTCAAAAGGTTGGAGATTATATGTCCAGTCTCATACTTCATTTGGTAGTGCTCACAAAGCAGTGCAGAAGTTAGTGCAGTGCAGTTTCTAGTATGCAGGGGTTAATATGCCGGATAAAGAAAGAGGTCTAGTGTACTGTACATGGTTTTGGTCATTTGTTACATCCATGAAATCAGAGCTGGATTGTGTTTCATTCACTTTAGGGGATACATGAACAATCAAAAATCAAGGATTTGATCTATAAAAAGAAGCCACACACTCTGGCAAAACTAAAGATTAACACAAGGGAGATTAATAACATTACTGTCAGTGTGCTCCTCAGATTGTTCTTAGACGTGGTAAAAAGTCCTTGAAAAGTGGAATTCTTAACTGGTCAGCCATTTTGAGCATATCTTATGAACAATGGATGTGAGATATATAATTGAGCTGAAAACAAAATTCATTCTCTAATTGTATTAAATGTCTCTTTGTCTCAATTGTATGTCAAAATAATCATTTATTACTGTCTGTAGGAGGAATGTTACTGTTTCAGGTATTGTGGCTGTCCTGTTTTGTGGAATCTGTCAAGCACATTATACCTACAACAATTTGTCCGTAGACTCTCGAACAAGGACAAAGAAGTTGTTTGAACTGCTCAACTTTCTTGCTGAAAATTTTATATTTGTATACATAGGTGTTTCTATGTTCACATTTCCAAAACACCATTTTGATCCTGGATTCATCATTGTGGGATTTGTATCCTTTTTTTACTGAAAATATGGTATTTGCATAAATATGAGTTTCTCTTTCACATTATTTGTAAAAACATGCATTACATTGATGAATAATCGTAAGTTATCCAGAGTACATTGACTGAGTGGCAAAGGGACTTTAGTCCACATGGTTGAAGAATAGTAAATAGAAGGGATGTAACAAATTCGGAAAGCTGTTGTTACATGAAGCTTTACTGTGGCTTGCTAATAGCTTTTATTTGTAATAATACTGTTCTGCAGTGACATGTTTTTACTTAACGCGATTCAGTTATGTGCAATGGTTGGTCGTGCAGTCAACATTTATCCTCTATCATTCCTTTTAAATCTAGGTAGGAAACCAAAGATCGCATATAACTTTCAGCATATGTTGTTTTTTGCAGGTAAGTGATATTATTTTCAGTTTTTTTTCTACTGTATCAACTTCGCATAAGTTTATAGATACTGCATTGCAGCCTATGACAGTGCAGGTACAAAAAATTCTCCATTTAATTCACAAAAATAAACAATTTCTGGTAGGGTTATATCAATTTGCTCATACAATATATTGAAATTGCATGCATGATTTCTCTCTCTCTCTCTCTCTCTCTCTCTCTCTCTCTCTCTGTGTGTGTGTGTGTGTGTGTGTGTGTGTGTGTGTGTGTGTGTGTGTGTGTGTGTGTTAATTATTGTGGGAGGAGGTTAGAGAGGGGAGTGGAGGAGAATGGAGGCCATAAAGTACCTGCACGGTTGTAGCTCGAACCTGACCTTGCAGGTATCACGCTGTTATTGACTGAGCTGTCGACTGACCAAAAATGCATAGCAATTTGTGTTTGTCATATCTGGTACAAGAGGCCCCAGGCAATGTTTACATGTGCCAGGTTTTATGGACTGTGTGGACCAAGATAACATACCGTGAAGAGACCTAAGCTGGAAGAGACCCAAGCTGATGACCATACGGTCCCAGCAGTCTTGTCTCATTGACAAGACCAATACAGTGAAATTAGATCCAGTCCAACGCATTTACTCCCTTGTTTATGCCATAGGAGCAAAATTGATAAGAAATAGGTGACGTGCAGCACAACACTTGGTCTGCACCGGAACAGATGACGAATCTTTCCAGAATACGAAACAATTGGTTTTGCTTTTTTGCCCCTTTACATGTTCCTCTATTTTTTATATAGTTTCCATATTTGTTTAAATATTTATGATAATGTTCTACTAGCTTTGGATCCCTGAAGTCATGGATTGGTGCTGCATGTGAGGATAACCAGTTTTAAGTGTTTCTTACGCCTCATCATCTGTTGCATACACTTGCCGCATCTTGTCATGTATGACAATTTTCTCTAAAAATTGATCACCTTCCTTATGATACTGATCCAAAATATCAAGAGCACAAGCCATGCTCTCCATCTTGTGTTTCTCAGTAACCAGGCTGGGGACCCAACATGTACACAATTTCTGAAATTGCAATTTTTCAGAGATAATTTTATGCAAAGTTGTTCTGTCCACATTTAGAAATTCCAGTACTAAATTTGAAATTATGGATTGCTGGTCTTCACCAATATTTTTGTGCATTGCTTTGACCAAATTGTCAGAGGCTCATGACCGCAGTTCATCGCGGACATTTTCCCATCTGTCCTTGAAAGCTGTCGCCCACTTAAATACTTGTCACCCACTGCATTGGTGCCATACACATCACTTTATGCCAATAAATTTCCAGTGCTCCAACATTCCTTCCTGTCAGAAACAAAATCATTGTCCTTATTTCACGGTTGGTGAGCTGATCACTTGCTCCAAACATTTTGATCTGGGGCCATAAGCAGTACACTACAACAATAACAAAGCAAATGTCATTTTTTGACGAGAAAGACAGATCAGTTCACTTGGGTGTTTCAATGTTAGCACAGTAGTCTATTAGCTACGGCGATTTGGACCTTACTTTCTGAATAACCCTTGCTTTTTGAAGCCCAAAATCAATACAAATACTTCCATGAACGCCAACTCACTTGTCTCAATATGTGCCCGAGTTGTCGTCAAAACACATGCCATCAGGAGAAAGGGGGCTATCTCTCCCTTATTTCGCCTGTTACAGTTTAAGGTTTCCTGCCTCTTCCTCCAAGCAGATAAGTTTCTTTTGTGACAGATCCCTCTTGCGGAGCCCTACCTCTTGCCACCACCATGCTCCATCTCACAAACCACCATCTCCCTAGGCTCTGAAGGCAACTAGCAGATGGAAGAGGCAATGGCAAAGAGCAGTAAGCTTGTTCATTTCATCTTCAGTGCCAGAAACCTCGAAGTAGAAATAAAATCCCACAAGAAAAACAAGCAAAACGAATAAACCAAAGAGAAAGCCTTGTCTAACAACCCCCCCTCCCCCTTTTCCCTCTGGCTCCAGCTTCCCTGTCATTACCTACAGAAAACATGTATCAGCAGTGGTCCCTCACAGCAAGTAATATCAGCACACATTGAACTGTGGTATCAATTTTCACTTCATTCACTCCCCCTGAAAGCGTACACGATACTTACGTAGTGGAGCAGTAGTGATTACATCTGTCACATAATATGTTACTTCAGGCAATAGAAACATAATGCTTTCTCCCACTAGTTTTCAATGCTAAGCTGACATTGCTACATCAGATATACCAGCTTCAATACAAGTGTCAGAACATAGTACTCTTTGCCGCTTGATCAACACTTTCTGGGGTGCCAGTATCTCCACCTTTCTGTTACTCCATAAAACTTGAACTATTGAAGCCCGTCCTGAAGATCAACAGCACTGTTGGTGCTACAATTTTCAAACAAAGCTCATCATTGTGGGGTCAGTCTCAAAACTGGTATCTTTCGAACAAGCCATATATACTGATCAGCCTGAACATTACGACCACTGACGTACTGTCGATGTAAACTCATCCAGGCAATAGCACAGTCACCTAGTAAGGATTGACTGCTGGTTAGAAACATGCATGTTCCATATGGTATCAGTGAGCTTCCTGTTCATGTATAGAATGTGGATGGCATGTGATCAATCTGAGTTTGACCAAGGGCAGGGCTTGGCGTGAGCATTTCAGAAATTGCTTGACTTATCGGGGCTTCGAGGAGTGCTGTGCTGAATGTCTTCAGCACATGGAGAAACCAAGGGAAACCACTTTCATATGTCCTGGGGTTGGGCAACCACCTCTCATTATGGATGTCAGTTGGCGTAAGCTGAGTAGACAGGTGGCGAACTATGACGGAATTAACATCAGACTTTAATGCTGGGCAGAGTACACGTGTGTCTGAACACACAATTTGCTGAGCACTCTCAATGATGGGACTCTCCAGCCAACAACCCATGCAATGTGCCAATGTTAACACCATAACATCGGCAACTACGACTGAAAGGGGCATGTGGTGATCAGTTGATGCAGTGACAGAGCATTGCGTAGTCTGATGAATCCCAATACCCTCCTCATCATGCCAATGGGAGGGCACAAATCCGTCGTCTCCCAGGGGAACAGCTCCTTGACACTTTTACTGCAGGACGGAGACAAGCTGGCAGTTACTCCTTTGTGCTCGGGAACGTACATGTGGGAAAACATGGGTGCAGTGGAGCTTGCACAAGGCACCATGACAGCTAAGGAGTTTCATACATGGTTGTAGACCATGTACACCCCCTTCATGATGACTGCATTTCCCAATGGCATTGGGAATTTTCTACAAGATAAAGCACCATGTCACAAGGACAGGAGTGTGATGGAGAGGTTCGTGGAACATAGTGGCAAGTTTCAATTGATGTGATGCACTCCCCCCGGCCATTCGCCAGATCTGAACCCAATTGAACACATTTGGCACGTAATAGAATGTGGTGTTGGAGCTTGTGTTCGCCCCCCTCCCCCCTGGAATTTATGGAAATTAGATGACTTGTGTGCACAGATGTTTTGCCATCTTCCTCCAGCAATCTACCAAGGCCTCATTGTTGGTTCCTCTCCATGATGGGTCGCTGCTGTTATCCATGCCAAAGGTGGACGTATCAGCCATTAGGTAGTTGCTCATAGTGTTCTGGCTGATAAGTGTAGAATCTTCCTGACAGAGGCTGGTATACACCCTTATAAATTTGGTGACTCCAATCTCAGTTAAGTGTCTTGTCCGCAGCTGTAGCCTCAAAGGCCATCTAAATCAACATTCTCTTGCCAGATAAAAGTGCATGACTATCCACTGTCTGGTGTCCTAATATCAACACAAAATAGGGAACATAACTATTAGGATGTAAAAGTGAGTAATGGTTGCATAATTTCTAAAAGATTTCTGAAATAAACAAATTTTGCAATTATAAAATGGAAATAAGGATAACTAGTTTTACGTGATTATGACTAGAAATAAAATTTGTTTGTAATAACTAACAATTATTGATGCTCTGCCATCATATGGTTAAGTAAAGAAATATCAGCTTGAGTTCTCCCATCATAGTTAACACTGTATATTTAATTTAAAAAGTGATTTTTGGTGTTACTTTTGTAAGTACGTGTAAAAGTGGTTCAACTCTGGACAATAACGGCTACGTTAATTATGTAATGGGTTTCTAATTTATATGCGAACATTGTTTGTGGCATTGTTTCAGTGCATCAGATATGGTACATTTGTTGTTTAATTTATAGAGATTAATTCAGCAATAATGAATGCCCATTTCATGTAAAAACTTTGTAAAATTTGAGTTATTTTCATTTGTAGGTCTGAGGGGAGCTATGTCTTTCGCATTGGCCATCCGAAATACTGTGTCAGATGCAAGGCAAGCCATGTTGACAACTACTTCACTGATAGTTATCATAACAGTAATAGTGCAAGGTGGTGCAACAATGCAATTGTTGACATGGTTCAAGATACCGTAAGTTTTTAATTCTCTTTACTATGTAAGTAACATACACGTTACAGGAAATGTGCAATTTCAGTTGTTGTCATATAATTATGGTAGTTTAGCAGCACTGTTTCATAAAGATGCATTATTTCTTTGAATAATTTAATCTTATATTTATTTGCATTTTGTCAAAAAGTAGGAAAACACTCATGGAAAGTAGTATAGTTTGAGAAGTTTTGAAAGATAAGTTTCACAATGCAGTTTTCATTCATGCATTAATTCATGTAGTCTTTCATCGTGTTCCTTAGATCCCATCAAGAAGGAGAACCTTCAGGGATGTGGGACGAATCAAGGTATACATTAACGAAAGACAAGAAAGCTGTAGAAACTTAATATGTACACTGTATTAACAACACATTATCACTTTCCTGTTTTAATATATTTTGTGCTTATGCCAGAAAAATTTGAATAAAGCTCCACTTTGAAAAAAAAAAGCTTCTATTTTTTATGTTAATTGCAGATGCTGTGGCTCAGTTTTGTCTTTAAAGAACAAGTGTAAAAGACTTTTCTTGGACAAACAAATCACTTGAATTTACTGTAATGCTTGTGTTTTGTGATCGTGGCTTTTTCCAGATATTAACTGAAGTTTTCGTAGCATGATATAAACTAAACAGATAATTTTGTCTTGTAAAACTGCATATGTTACCACTTTGTTCGTTTTTTCTTTATTGATATCACTCACGATGTAGCTAATCATTCATCGATTTTCATAAAATTAACAGTAATGTATGTATTATGAAAAGAGTAGATTGTTAGTTATCACGCAGTGGAGATGTTGAGTCACAGGCAGGACCAATAAAAAGACTGCTAAGGAAATGTTGAATCACAGATAAGCACAACGAAAAGACTGCTAAACTTCTTATGAAGTAGATACCATCCCCCTACACACACACACACACACACACACACACACACACACACACCCACACACCACCGCAGTTTCTGGCTTCTGATGCCAGATTGCTAGCAGCTGTATATATAGGTGATGGGGGAAAGGAAGAGGAAGAGGCTGAGGCTGAGGCAGTGAGGGGAGGAATAGTAGGCTAGGTGTAGTAAAACGGGTGGGGAGGGGGTTAGTGGAAAGGGAGATAAGTAAAAAGACTGTTGGTGCATTGGTGGAACATAAGGCTGTGTAGAGCTGGAGTGGGAACAGGGAAGGGGATAGGTGCATGAAGGATAGTGACTAACAAAAGTGGAGGCCAATGTAACAATATTAAGAAAAGGTTAGTTGCTTCTCACTATATAGTGGAGATGCTGAGTAACAGAAAGGCACAACAAAGAGACTGGTGTGTGTGTGTGTGTGTGTGTGTGTGTGTGTGTGTGTGTGTGTGTGTTGTTTGACAAAGGCCTTGTTGACCGAAAGCTAACTTTCCGACAGTTCTTTTGTTGTGCTTTTCTGCGACTCAGCATCTCCGCTGTATGATGAGTAGCAACTATACATTTCACAGTATTGTTACATTCCATCCTGGATTTCCATTGTTTGAAGATTGAGACCAAGAGGTTAGGAGAATGTAGGATATATTACAGAAAGAATTCCCACCTGTGCCATTCAGAAACGTTATTGTTAGTAGGAAGGATCCACATGGCACAGGCTGTGAAGCATTCATTGAAGTGAAGAACATTGTCAGACAGCATGCTTGGCAACTGGTGGTCCAGCTGTAGATCATGACTGATTTCACAAGTAACCCCTCCCCCCTTGCTTTCCATAAGGAGGCCTTTTGACTGATAGTCTACTTGTTTAGCAGTCATTTTGTTGTGGCTTAACATCTCCACAATACGGCAAGTAGCAATCTATCTGTTTCGTAATATTATCATTGTTCCATCCTGGATTTTCAATTGTTTAACATTAATGTTGAAGCATGTACACGGTAATGTGCATTGACAATGGATGAGTTGCCCCCAAAAATTGAAATAACGTGATTGATAATTGTGCACATGGGCTGTTCTTTATATTTTAGGCTTGTGTGTGTCATATGTACAAATGCAAGTACTAATGAAGTTCATTGCCTGTTGAACACACAAACTTGGTGCTGCACCACTCATTTGGAAAACTGTGCAGTTGGCTGGAATAACAATTGAAGTAATTTACAACATACTCCTTGGATGAATTTTGTTTTCTGCCACTTCCATTTCTTCATACAAGGGATTTGCCATCACCTCTATTAAATTTTGTAACATTTGTTGCTTGTGGATAACACTTCTAAACTTTACCAAAATGCTCTAAGTACTCACATTCATTTCAACAGCATGTTCTCATTCAGTAGTGTTACTAAGCTTCTGAGCATTTTTTTTTCCAGTGTCAAAAGCTTTAAATTCCTCTTCACACCAAAACAGAGCAAGGAAGCAGGATACAGTGTTTAAAAAAATAGATAGTTTTTTATTCCAATATTGTTACTGCTCATTCAGAATCTAAGTTCCCCATGTGACTTAAACGTCCTCCCTGTGCTTCTTACCCTTGCCTTGTACTTGTTGGCCCTCCCCTCTCTTTCATCCCTTTTTGGCAAACATTATGCATCTCCCACAAAGGCTTACTTGTTGTGGATAAGCTTGCATGCTTGCCTATCTCAGAGTTTGTTTACTTACTCGGATCAACTCTTTACATTTTCACCTTTCTTTTGTTTTTTCTTGTTAGAGCTGTAAGAAGGAATTCATAATTCTCATATTTGACAATTTTTTATGCTACTGTAGTGAATTGATCACTTATTATCGTCTACATTAATTTTACTCCTATAAAATTTCTTCACCTCTACTACTCCATACATTTTTGTTGACCAGCTTCATAGTTCTTCTGGTACAGCTCATAAACTCACTCGTCCAGTCATATTTTGCTTTTTGTCTTTAGCTTAAAACTCTTCAAATTGAGGTGTCAGGCATTCATAGATCATTTTTAACTTCCTTAGGCTAGTCCATTTTCATTCTTGCAAGAAGGGTTTCCCAGAAGACAGCCGCTGCCTTCACGTAATCTCTTAATCCTTTTTCCATTTTGAATAATTTTTTCTGGTTTCTTGTATGGTTCTCAATATTCCTACACACCCCACCTCTCTGTAATGGCCACACTGTTTACAGGATGTTAAACTCTAATCTTCCTCCCTCCCTTTCATTGTAACAGCTTTAGTACATTAATGTAAATTATTAATTCCTTTTTCAGTGTCGGGGTGGAAGAAGAAGTAGAAATGCTTCCCTATACAGGAGTTAGAAATGTAAGTATCATTGTAACATACCTTATGTAGAAGTTCGTTCATTTTATTTTTTGTTTCAGTTATTACTTTATTTTTAAATAACATGAGAGAACTACATATGTATTAGGTTGCTAGAGTGGTTGGTTTTTAATGTGGTGTCTATTTAACTTTAGAACATTCATTGCATTCATAATAGGGACTAAAGGGATGGCTGCTGTGAGACAACCGGGAGACTCATCATTAATAAAGAATTATGTTGTCTATTGCAACCAGCTGTCTCCGAAATTGCCAAGTGAAATTTGTAGAGCTGTCTGATCTATCCTTTGTATGGAATCTGCTTAGTTCACATCCATCTTATAACTGTAAACATCTTTTAAAACTGCTTTGATTAAGAATAGTAGGCCAAATGAGCAAACATTATGGGTACATTGTCTTACGATGTGAGTTCTCCAGTGTGGAGTCATGACCTTCCTGTGCATTATTGAATTTTATTTTAGATTACCATACATACTTGTACATGCATTCAGCACATGGTGATTCTCAGGTTTGTCTGATTTCGTGTCACATATCACAATCTTAATACTGTATGATATTACCTGTTCTCTTTTTTAAATATGAACACCACCTTGCATTCTTCTCTTCAGTCAGCTGCTGTAGGGAAATAAAAGATTGAAAATGAGAGAGGTGCAACTGATTTACTGTCTGCTGAATTCTCTAAATTCTGAGGTTTCGATTCATCAATGGAAAAATACAAACTACGTATGTTCTGAAGTATGTTTACTTTGTGAACGAGTTTTTAATGTGCTAATTAAAGTTCATCGTCAGACAATCCCTGACTGTAGTCATCAGAGAGTATAGATAACTGGTGGAAAACTTTGAAAAGATATTAAATGTTGACAGTGTGACACAGAAACAGAGTATATTCCATTTTTAACAATAATTGTAACACACTTGAAAATACATAAACTAAGTAAATAAATACTAAGGGGAACATACCAGAAGACTATACGCCAAAGAAGAAGAAGGAAAAAAGCTATGTGTGCTGCTATGAAAAGGGAGAGGGGGGGGGGGGGGGGGTAGCATAGGGGAAAATGAGCAAAAACAGACCTTGTTACCCTTTAATCTAAATTTGTAACTGTCAGTACTGCATAAACAGCTGCTTTATAAAAGAGAGAGAGAAGAATTACACTTAGCTTCAGGGTGTGTGTGTGTGTTTAAGGTATGTTCATTTTCTTGGTGAGGTGGTCTGATGTGTTGGCTATGGGATGGTGTGAAAATAACTGTCACTGGTCAAGCAGTTGCCCTCCTTATCCCTTCAATGAAGTAGTATTTGTCTGTTGGTATTGCCTGTGAGACGTTGCTTAATAATACTTAGGTCATAATTCAACAATTACAGCAGCAATTGCACGGTGCATTTTGTCGTCATAGGCACGAGAGCATGCAGAAATGTTGTATTTGATAATTTTTGTTTGCATTGTTATGTTAGGAAGTGTGTGTTACCTTGAGCTGTATTTGACTTATTTGTAAAGCACACTCATGTTAATAGTGCATTTAGTGTGTGTTACGACAATTTTGAGAGTATGTCATTGCATGAGCATTGGCCTCATTGTGCTCCTAGCTTGTTTTCCAATAGTCTGTAACAGATATCATTTCATGTTAACATGATTTCTGTTAATGCTGTCTTTTTTAATTAATGTGCCATTTTTTATTTACAAAGAATCAGATGCTACTCTTGTCTTCTCTGTGGCTTGACTTTGCAGGTATACAATTCAATGGGGACAACATTGAGGGAGGTACTGTATACTTCATTCATTCAATTCAGAGCATTACCACAATTCATTTATGTATGTTGCTTTTTATACTAACCTCTTTGACACAAAAATGTGTTTTGCCGGTTAAGGGGCCATTTCGGTTCATTTAATTGCATAGCAAGTTCTGTATCTCTTCTTAACACTTTGCATATTCTGCGTTGGGGATATTTATGCTGTTATTTTCCCAGTACCAATGTTCAGCTATTTTTTTCCTGTTTATATACTGGCTTTTACACCACCTGTCTTTAGAAAATAGTGGTAAAGTCATGGGGCACAGCATTCTCATAAATCATCGTCTGTACACAGACACTGTAGAGGAAAACAGTATAAGCTTGGAAATTGTGTTGTCCATGTATTGTGCATGTTGTTCAACTATGCATTGTCTGTGCATATAGTAGGGTGCAGCTCATGCACTGCTACCACTTTCACATATTGCTGCCCATCACTTGCTTTGTTGTAGTCATGTATGGAGTGCTTTTAGACTTACCTATCATGTTTTTTTTTTCTTTTCATTCATAGCATGGAATCACGTAGAAGGTTATATTTTTTGTTTATTAAGCACCACCATACTTAGGACCTGATAGACCAAATTTATATTGATAATTGCAAATGATGGTCTACCTCAAAACATTATTTCATTTGTGTATAATGTAAATTCAGCATTAAGTTGTACAGCTGATTCACTTTTCAAATTGTCACTGAAAGTGTACAGGAAATATGCTTCAGGCACTGGCCAAGTAGCAGACTGTCCAGGCAGTTCTCCCAGCTTCACACTTGCATCTTTATGTTCTGAATTTTTCGGTATCTCCACCAAATCTTTAATATATAGTACTTCTCAAGCTGAGCTGTGTGACTCAGCTTTATGTTGATGTCAGTACAGTATATAGTTTGCTTAGAGCAATACTGACAAATACATAAATTTAAAAACAAAACAGTCTTCAGTTTTCAAGTTTTTATAAACTTCTTTTTATAGGGTAAAGGTGAATAAAACTTAAGGTTTGCAGTTGCTGAAAAAGAGGAAGTTTTTCCAGATCTTGAATCAGAAAAAAACAGAAGGTCCATGTCTCAGTTTTGAATTAGGGCTGTTACTGTATTTTAATTTCAAAATAATTTCCTTCACATTATAATAAACTGTAAGTTTGTAAGTTTAGTACCAAAACAACATAAATTGTTTGGCTAAATTTGTTTCTTGGGAGATTTAGCAGTGCAAATGCCATTTTTAAGTAATCATTTGTTATTTAACTATTCAAAAATGTGCCACAGAAAAAATATGTGAAAATTGAAATTATAGCCAGTGTAGTTAGATAATCATCAAAACTCAGTTGCTTCCCCATGGTATTTTTGTCAGTGATTGTCATCCAGTGCAGAGAGCATGAAGATATAAATAATGCAAAATGTTACCATGTGATCTACATTTGGTTGAAGCTAAGCGTACCCGTGGTCTAGGGGTAGCGTCTTTGATTCATAATCAAAAACGTCTTCGGTCCCGGGTTCGATCCCCGCCACTGCCTAAATTTTGATAAATAGTCAGCATTGGCGGCCGAAGACTTTCGGCATAAGAAGTCAGCCTCATTCTGCCAATGGCCTTGTCAAAGAGGGCGGAGGAGCGGATAGAGGTTCAGGGCACTCTCTTGTCCTAGGGGTGGGAAATTGCCCCTAAAGGCGGAAGTATCAGCAATGATCAATGACATGAGGATACAGAAGGCAATGGAAACCACTGCATTAAAGACACGTAACGTGTATCCACAGGACATGTGGCCTGTAGTTGAAGAAGTGTCATGATGATCTCTCCATTGGCAAAAGATTCCGGAATAGCCCCCATTCGGATCTCCGGGAGGGGACTGCCAAGGGGGAGCTTACCATGAGAAAAAGGTTGAATAATCAATGAAAGGATAACGTTCTAGGAGTCGGGGCGTGGAATGTCAGAAGCTTGAACGTGGTAGGGAAACTAGAAAATCTTAAAAGGGAAAGGGAAAGGCTCAATCTAGATATAGTAGGGGTCAGTGAAGTGAAGTGGAAGGAAGACAAGGATTTCTGGTCACATGAGTATTGGGTAATATCAACAGCAGCAGAAAATGGTATAACAGGTGTAGGATTCGTTATGAATAGGAAGGTAGGGCAGAGGGTGTGTTACTGTGAACAGTTCAGTGACCGGGTTGTTCTAATCAGAATCGACAGCATACCAACACCGACAACGATAGTTCAGGTATACATGCCGACGTCGCAAGCTGAAGATGAACAGATAGAGAAAGTGTATGAGGATATTGAAAGGGTAATGCAGTATGTAACGGGCGACGAAAATCTAATAGTCATGGGCGACTGGAATGCAGTTGTAGGGGAATTAGTAAGAAGAAAAGGTTACAGGAGAATATGGGCTTGGGACAAGGAATGAAAGAGGAGAAAGACTAATTGAGTTCTGTAACAAATTTCAGCTAGTAATAGCGAATACGCTGTTCAAGAATCACAAGAGGAGGAGGTATACTTGGAGAAGGCCGAGAGATACGGGAAGATTTCAATTGGATTACATCGTGGTCAGACAGAGATTCCGGAATCAAATATTGGATTGTAAGGCATACCCAGGAGCAGATATAGACTCAGATCACATTATAGTAGTGATGAAGAGTAGACTGAAGTTCAAGACATTAGTCAGGAAGAATCAATACGCAAAGAAGTGGGATACGGAAGTTCTAAGGAATGATGAGATACGTTTGAAGTTCTCTAACTCTATAGATACAGCAATAAGGAATAGCGCAGTAGGCAGTACAGTTGAAGAGGAATGGACATCTCTAAAAAGGGCCATCACAGAAGTTGGGAAGGAAAACACAGGTACAAAGAAGGTAGCTGCGAAGAAATCATGGGTAACAGAAGAAATACTTCAGTCGATTGATGAAAGGAGGAACTACAAACATGTTCCGGGAAAATCAGAAATACAAGTCGCTGAGAAATGAAATAAATATGAAGTGCAGGGAAGCTAAGATGAAATGGCTGCAGGAAAAATGTGAAGACATCGAAAAAGATATGATTGTCGGAAGGACAGACTCAGCATACAGGAAAGTCAAAACAACCTTTGGTGACATTAAAAGCAACGGTGGTAACATTAAGAGTGCAACGGGAATTCCACTGTTACATGCAGACGAGAGAGCAGATAGGTGGAAAGAATACATTGAAAGCCGCTATGAAGGTGAAGATTTGTCTGATGTGATAGAAGAAGAAACAGGAGTCAATTTAGAAGAGATAGGGGATCCAGTATTAGAATCGGAATTTAAAAGAGCTTTGGAGGACTTACGGTCAAATAAGGCAGATGGGATAGGTAACATTCCATCAGAATTTCTAAAATCATTGGGGGAAGTGGCAACAAAACGATTATTCACGTTGGTGTGTAGAATATGAGTCTGGCGACATACCATCAGACTCTCGGAAAAGCATCATCCACACAATTCCGAAGACGGCAAGAGCTGACAAGTGCGAGAATTATCGCACAATCAGCTTAACAGCTCATGCATCGAAGCTGCTTACAAGAATAATATACAGAAGAATGGAAAAGAAAATTGAGAATGCGCTAGGTGACGATCAGTTTGGCTTTAGGAAAAGTAAAGGCACGAGAGAGGCCATTCTGACATTACGGCTAATAATGGAAGCAAGGCTAAAGAAAAATCAAGACACGTTCATAGGATTTGTCGACCTGGAAAAAGCGTTCGACAATATAAAATGGTGCAAGCTGTTCGAGATACTGAAAAAAGTAGGGGTAAGCTGTAGGGAGAGACGGTCATATACAATATGTACAACAACCAAGAGGGAATTATAAGAGTGGACGATCAAGAACGAAGTGCTTGTATTAAGAAGGGTGTAAGACAAGGCTGTAGCCTTTCGCCCCTATTCTTCAATCTGTACATCGAGGAAGCAATGATGGAAATAAAAGAAAGGTTCAGGAGTGGAATTAAAATACAAAGTGAAAGGATATCAATGATATGATTCGCTGATGACATTGCTATCCTGAGTGAAAGTGAAGAAGAATTAAATGATCTGCTGAGCGGAATGAACAGTCTAATGAGTACACAGTATGGTTTGAGAGTAAATCGGAGAAAGACGAAGGTAATGAGAAGTAGTAGCAATGAGAACAGCGAGAAACTTAACATCAGGATTGATGGTCACAAAGTCAATGAAGTTAAGGAATTCTGCTACCTAGGCAGTAAAATAAGCAATGATGGACGGAGCAAGGAAGACATCAAAAGCAGACTTGCTATTGCAAAAAGGCATTGCTGGCCTAGAGAAGTCTACTAATATCAAATACCGCCCTTTATTTGAGGAAGAAATTTCTGAGGATGTACGTCTGGAGTACAGCATTGTATGGTAGTGAAACATGGACTGTGGGAAAACCGGAACAGAAGAGAATCGAAGCATTTGAGATGTGGTGCTATAGACGAATGTTGAAAATTAGGTGGACTGATAAGGTAAGGAATGAGGAGGTTCTACACAGAATCGGAGAGGAAACGAATATGTGGAAAACACTGATAAGGAGAACGGACAGGATGATAGAACATCTGCTAAGACATGAGGGAATGACTTCCATGGTACTAGAGGGAGCTGTAGAGGGCAAAAACTGAAGAGGAAGACAGAGATTGGAATACGTCAAGCAAATAATTGAGGACGTAGATTGCAAGTGCTACTCTGAGATGAAGAGGTTAGCATAGGAAAGGAATTCGTGGCGGGCAGCACCAAACCAGTCAGTAGACTGATGACAAAAAAAAAAGGTACCTTACTTATTTTCATATTTGTAATTTGCTTTTTTGTTTGGTTGTCCAGTGTTGATGCATGAACTAACTGCTTTCCATTGTACAAGGAATGAATGAGTATCTTGCATGTTGTTTCAGCACCATATATGTTCATTGGTATAATGTATCTCATATGTGAATTACAGCATAATTTTATTTCCGTAGTTCATTAGGTTTGTTTAATTAATGAAAACATTGGTGTACTGTTTATTTATGATGATAAAAATGTTTGCACTTTGAATGTCATACCACTTCAGATTGTGAAGTTTGTGTAGAACTAGAATGTAACTACTATTATCATTATTATTGAAAAATCATGTTGCACACAGCTATATTAATCAATTTACTACGTACCTGGGTATGGTCATAAAGAGACCATCGTCAGGTGTATTGTGACATTGTAGTTAAACTCATGATAACTCATAACCACTATCAAGCTACCTGGGGTGGCTGAGTGGTTCTAGGCGCTACAATCTGGAACCGCGCGACCGCTACAGTCGCAGGTTCAAATCCTGCCTCGGGCATGGATGTGTGTGATGTCCTTAGGTTAGTTAGGTTTAAGTAGTTCTAAGTTCTAGGGGACTGATGACCTCAGAAGTCAAGTCCCATAGTGCTCAGAGCCATTTGAACCATTTAACAAACCAACATCTCCATTTCACTATAAATCTGTCACCATAGTATGCACTTTGTTCCTTGATTTATAGTTGAATAGAATTATATGTTTATAACATGATGGTTGATAATGATTGAGTTGTCACACATCTGGTTACAATGTCACAATGTATCCAAAGATGATCTGTTTGATTGTAACTGGTTGTGCAATGAATTTATTAATGTAGCTGTTTGCAAACATAATTTTTAATAATTTTTACAGGCTTTAAATCACCATCTCTTCAAAATAATAGATTTTCATTATCATGCTAACAGTAACAATAGATGTTTTCATGCTTCTTATGACACTATAAAGTTCTCAGACTTCATTACTACTATGCTCAGTGGATTTGTAAGAGGATAAAACTTGTAACATGTTCTATAACTTACTGCAAATGACTAATTTAATATCTGATGCCCACTGAGCAAGGAAATGCCATGATAGACACTGGAGCCATCCAAGCATCCCGACTTAGGTTCTGTGCAGCTTCCCTAGATCCATGTGAATGCTAGAATATTTGTTAAAGAGGCCTTTTGAAACATCTGCTCTCCATTCTACTGGGACAACAGTTGACTGTCTGCACAAACAGGATGACAGGTCTGTGGAGAACAGCTGTTGCAAGTAGCAGCACCTTACATTTGAATTTCACAGGGAAGGATGTCTAGCAAAAGTTAAGCTCCTATAATGGCTGATAAATGTCAGTTCTTTGGATGATATGGGATTTTCAGTCAGCTGACATGTTGTTGCATTGCTTCCACTTTGTTAAAAAAGGAAAAAAAGTGATTTTTGATGTAAAAATGTCTTTACCAGCTCCCAGAACAAAAATTGGTCCACAACTATCACACACAAATTAAAAAATCATTAATAAAACCCGTTAATTCTCTAGTTCTTGCCCTCTAGAACTTTTTAAGCATTGTAGGACTTTCATCAGCAGTAAGGGCAGTCTCAAAAAAATGAAAGAATGAAAGATCTGCATGTTCAGATGTGGCAATATTCATTGATCGCTACCATCTTACTGCATAAAGTTATTAGTAAAAGAAAACCATAAAATAATATGCTACCAGTCTAAATTTTGAAAAAAAGTTCATCAGTTGCATTTGAATCTTTTGTCTATTGTCTAATATTGTATGTTATTAAGCCACTGTATTGTAGCATAACAGTAATGTATGGAATTATCTAGGGAAACAGTACAGTTAGTCAGTGTTTACGTTAGCAGCAGTGAAACCATAAGAAATGTCTGGAGAGACATTATAGATACTGTGTCCTGTATAAAGAACAGCAAGGAAGCATATGTCCTTCAGCTCTTATAATTGCAGTATGGTTTCTGTCCAATTATAGATAACCTTATACTTCCTGTATTTTACTCCTGTTTATCATCAGTGTTCCAAGGAGAATATATTCCAATAAACAGTGTCAAATGCCTTCTCTAGATCTACAAGTGAAATATAAGTAAGTTTGCCTTCATTCAGTCTCTTCTAAGGTAAGTAAGGTCAATATTGCATCACATTGCCCTGTATTTTGCCTCAGCGCAAACTGACCTCCAAGGGCAGCTTCTACCAATCTTTCCATTTTTCTGCAAATAATTCATCTATTTCACAGCCATGGTTTAATGAACTCATGGTTGTGGTGTATCCACATCTGTTCTATAGGCGTTCTTCTGAAAATGGGAATTATTACATTTTCTTGAAGTCTGGGGTTATCAGTCAACTGTTTGCTGTGGCTCACTGAAAATTTCTCTCCTGCACCAACCTCTTCATCTCAGGCTTGCACCCAAAGTCCTCAGTTGTTCATTGTATATATTTCAATCTGTCTCTTCCCCTACTGTTTCTACGCTCTGCTACTCCCTCAAGTATTACAGGAAATAGCCTCTATTATCAGACATGTCTTGTCGTGTCAATTTTTTCCACATGTAGTTCTCTTCACCATTTCTGTGGAGAACCTTTCATTCCATGCCTTGTCAGTCCACTTAATTTTCAACATCCTTTTAGAGCATCAAGTCTCAAATGCTTTGATTCTCTCTTTTTTTTACGGCCCTTGATTAACTTCCATACACTATTGTGCTGCAGACATGTATTCTGAGAAATTCCTTCCTTTGATACTAATAGACTTCTTGTGAGCAGGAATGCCTTCTTTGCCTGAGCCAGTCTGCATTTTATATACTGACTTTGTCCGTCCGGTGTTATTTTGTTTCCAAAGTAGCAGAGTTCCTTCATCGTTCCCAATTGTGATGTTAGAGTTTATCGATAATCTCTCTCTCTCTCTCTCTCTCTCTCTCTCTCTCTCTCTCTCTCTCTCTCTTCTCTCTCTCTTTTTAAAGTCTCCAGCTTACTCAGGATCCACAGTGCGTGCTCATTAGACTGTTCATTCTATTGAATTAGGTCATGCAGTTTTTCCTCTTTTTCGCAGAGGACAGGAATTTATGAATCTTACCACTGATATCATTTCACCGTAAATTTGAATCCCACTCATGAACTATTATTTTATTTTTGTCATTGCTTCTTCAGTGTATAGATTGAACAGACCATACCTCTGTCATACACTCTTTCTGATCCAAGCACTTCGTTGTTGGTCTTCCGTTCTATTTTTCACTCAGGGTAGCTGTTCATATTATATATTACCCATCTTTTCCTGTAGCTTACACCTATTTTCCTTTGTATTTTGAACATCTTGTGTCATTTTACGTGGTAATACATTTTCTAGGTCAACAAATCCTACAGACATATCTCAATTTTTCTTAAGTCTCGCTATTCATTGTAAATCCTTTGCCCACTGTACCGTTTGCTGCAGCTGTTGCTATTACCCTATTCATTTATCTTCACTGGCCTCATTATATCATGTTTGAGCTGGTGCATTTCCATTTATTTATTTATTTTTTAGCTTGCTTACCACATTCAGATTTCTGATACTCCACACTCTAACTCGAACAATGTTACTCTTTTGTAGGCCCCCCACCCCATGGTCTGCCCACTGGCAATCCCACCCCTCCTGAAGATCTAAATGGAGGAATAACAGAACCTTTAGCTGAGTGAGGGACCATCATGACACTTTCTCAGTGAGTGGCCACATGTCTTTTGGAGACACATCTCTGTCTTTTATACACTGATTTCCACTGCCTTCTGCTTCATCATGCCCATGACCATTACTGATTCTCCTATCTTTTACAAGAAGTTTCCCACCCCATAGACAAGAGCTTGACCCCCTTCCCCCAACCTCTTTCTGCTTCTCCTCCATCTATGACAAGCTGTTGGCAGAACCAGGTGGAATAGTTTCGACTTGTTTGATTCTCCCAAGGATCTCTCTAATTGTGAGGGAATGTTGTCTACTCCTTGTTTCGACTTTGGTCTTTCAGTACTCTGTCAAATTCTTTATACGTTATCAAATCTCCTATCTTGCTTTACTCCCTCTTCCCCATTTTATTTCCTACAAATGGCATCTATCTTTCCCACACTCAGGCATGCTTGTACAGTTTCACATCTCTCCTTTAGCCGTTCCTGCTTCACCATTTTATACTTTTCCAATCTTAATTTTTTAGACATATCTATTCCCTTTTATTTGCTTCACTTCCCGAAATTTTGTGTTTTCCCTTTCACCAATAATTGAAGGCTCTTAAGGTGTCGGAGGCAAGGAGAAGTTGTTCCAAACCATGGATTAAGGCAGCAGTTGTGTGATCTAGTCCGTAGTTTGGAGATGGGGCACATCAAATCTGTTAATGTTTTTAATGTGGAGCATGTGAGTATTACATACGAGTCTACTGAAATAGATTTAACAGAAGTATGCATTTGTTAGAAGCAGCAAAAAAAGGAGATGTTAACAATAGGCCAAAAGAGTAATACGTAGTTCTAATAAAAGCATTGTATGTCCATATAAGTCAAAGGTTTCAATAGTAAAAGTTGAAAAAAAGTGGTCCGAGAGTGAACACCAGCAACTGAGTGGAGCACATGATGCATGTGTGACTGAAGCAGCAGCAGTGCTGCCATCATCTGTGAAATGATTTCAGAATGTTATTTGGCCTATAATTCTTTATATTGGTTACGAAGAAATAATAAATGCTTTTGTAATTAATAGCTGTACTGTTCTCTGGAAACAAAAATTTAAAGAAATTATTGTGACAAGAAGGAAATGGTGTGCATGTAGAAAACTCTTGTACTAACAGTTACTTTGAAAGCAGAAATCATTAATGGTGTAGAAACAAGATGTACAGTAAAATGTAAAAGCAAACAAATAAATTGCAGTAGAAATCTGCGTTAATGATGTAGTAACCCAATTTTATTGCATCATCATAAGGTTTTTCTGCTGTTACATATGATTTTATACCTAGATGTGTTGTTTCCTTTCAGACTGTAGATCAAATCACAAGATCAGTCATAATGTGTGACTTTGGGAACATACTAAGCTTGTGTTCAGTTGGTCTGTTTTAGTAAAAAGTTTAGACAAAAATATTCCATTTTAGTGTTTATATTGTCTGAACAAATTCCTTTGCGGAAAAAAAGAGGTGGGTAGCAAACAGTGTATGTTAAAAGAAAGGCATGAAGAAAATAGGTGAAAGAACAAGTGGTTCAAAATCTATCATTCAGTAATTTATAATGTGTGTTTTTTTTCTGTATGTAATGTCCAGTGGGCCAAATAGACATTATAATAATTAGTTTTATCAGAAGGAAAATTTAAGTGGGAAAACTATTAAATTATGAGATAGCATTGGTGGGTAGAATTACCTTCAGGTAGTTATATTTAGAACTGTCTCGTGACACACTAAAGTACATAGCAGTATCCTGGTATTGGAACTCTTAATTCCTTCTGTGGGGAGGAGAGATGGATAATTTGGAGAGGGTTAAAAAAAGGAAGAGCAGGTGACTTACAACTTGCATGAGTGAAACACTGACTTGAGGTTGAGGGTAGACAGAGATGAAAGTGGTGGGATCAGAGAGTAGGGGAGCAGAAATAGTACAGTGGTAAGCCTTGTGCCAGTTTCAGTCTAGAGATGATAGAATAAGAAATAAAGATACACTATGAGGAAAGGAAATGAAAAGTGGAGTTAAGTACAAGGAGGGGAAAAAGTATGAGAGGGGAGGGAGAAGAATGAACGTGAAAAATCCAAAATGAAATGAGAATAATTAGATGAGACATGATAAGTTTAATTTTTGCTAAACAATACTTTTTATTGTGTTTCACTTTATGAAAATTTTTTTGGCGTAACCAGATGCTCAGTATTGAACTGGAAAGATAAGTGTTAAGATTTTTCTGCAATGTTTGTAATAGGATGACGAAAATATTGAATTGAGTATTTTACTTTGCTTATTTGGCCATGGTGATATAAATTAAATGAAAAGATTAAAATCCTCAATATTTCACAGATCCTCAAGAAATTAGAACAGTTGTAGTATCATAGCTTTTTCTTTCTACAGGACACATCGGAGCAGCCTCGTGAGAGCAACAAAGTCAATGAAAAAGCTTGGCTTGCTCGTATTTGGGGGAACTTTGATGTAAGATATATGAAACCATTTTTGACACATGCACGTCCCACACTATTGGAAACCCTTCCTGTATGCTGTAATCCTCTCGCAAGAGTTTTGACAACAACTGAGCAAATGACACAGGTAACACATGTAATTTACAGCAGATTTTTTTTAGAATATTTATCATTAATAATCAAGATTAGGATTGTGTGTGTGTGTGTGTGTGTGTGTGTGTGTGTGTGTGTGTGTGTGTGTGTTATATACCCAAGAGTGTTGGCAACAACTGTGTAAATGACACAGGTAACACATGCAATTTACAGCAGATTTTTTAAAAATATTTATCATTAATAATCAAGATTAGGATACTGTTTGCATATATATACACCGCTGGCCATTAAAGTTGCTACATCATTAAGATGATGTGCTACAGACGTGAAATTTAACCAACAGGAAGTAGATGCTGTGATATACAAATGATTAGCTTTTCAGAGCATTCACACAAGGTTGGCGCCGGTGGCGACACCTACAACGTGCTGACATGAGGCAAGTTTCCAACCGATTTCTCATACACAAACAGCAGTTGACCAGCTTTACCTGGTGAAACATTGTTGTGATGTCTTGTGCAAGGAGGAGAAATGTGTACCATCATGTTTCCGACATTGATAAAGGTCGGATTGTAGCCTATCACGATTGCGGTTTATCATATCGCGACATTTCTGCTCGCATTGGTCGAGATCCAATGACTGTTAGCAGAGCCATGCTGAATCCCAATGGGCTGATATCACTAGCAGTCAAGATGACAGGCATCTTATCTGCATGGCTGTAACGGATCGTGCAGCCACGTCTCAATCCCAGAGTCAACAAATGAGGATGTTTGCAAGACAACAACCATTTGCACGAACAGTTCGATGACGTTTGCAGCAGTATGGACTATCAGCTCGGAGACCATGGCTGCGGTTACCCTTGCCACTACATCATAGACAGGAGCGCCTGCGATGGTGTACTCAACGATGAACCTGGGTGCACAAATGGCAAAACGTCATTTTTTTTTTTTGGATGAATCCAGGTTTTGTTTACAGCATCATGATGGGCGCATCCGTGTTTGGCGACATTGTGGTGAATGCACATTGGAAGTGTGTATTCATCATTGCCATACTGGTGTATCACCCGGTGTGATGGTATGGGGTGCTGTTAGTTACAAGTCTCGGTCACCTCTTGTTCGCATTGACGGCACTTTGAACAGTGGACGTTACATTTCAGATGTGTTACGACCCATGACTACCCTTCATTCGATCCCCGCGAAACCCAAAATTTCACCAGGATAATGCACGATCACATGTTGCAGGTCCTGGACGGGCCTTTCTGGATACAGAAAACATTAGACTGCTGCCCTGGCCAGCACATTCTCCAGATCTCTCACCAATTGAAAACGTCTGGTCAATGGTGGCCGAGCAACTGGCTTGTCACAATATGCCAGTCACAACTCTTGATGAACTGTGGTATCGTTTTAAAGCTGCTTGGGCAGCTGTACCTGTACACGCCATCCAAGCTCTGTTTGACTCAATGCCCAGATGTATCAAGGCCATTATTACGGACAGAGGTGGTTGTTGTGGGTACTGATTTCTCAGGATCTATGCACCCAAATTGTGTGAAAAGCTAATCACATGTCAGTTCTAGTATAATATATTTGTCCAATAAATATCTGTTTATCATCTTCATTTCTTCCTGATGTAGCAGTTTTAATGGCCAGTAGTGTGTGTGTGTGTGTGTGTGTGTGTGTGTGTGTGTGTGTGTGTGTGTGTGTGTGTGTGTGTGTGTGTGTGTGTACAGAAAAGCAGCAAGATAATAGACGTTGCGCATCAAAATAAAATGGTCTGAAGTAGCTGTGGAGAAACAAGAGTGCAACATAAACAGTTGTTGCATGTCACTATGTGCTAGAGTCTTCATGGGCTGTTGGAAGGTTCATAAAATGGTTTGGTAGACAGATGTGACATGTGAGAGAGATGCAAACAAACCAGCAGTGAATATGACAGTTCTTTATTAATTTATCCATCTTATACAGTCTTCAAAGTGCATCCTGTTCTCTGGCATGATCTGGTGTTTCCTCACAATTGTTATATTCCAACATTGTAGCCGCAGGCAAGAAAGGCATGGTGTGTGGTCATTATGCCACTCCTTGAATGGTTTCACGCCGATGTAGCGTCACAGTCATCATTGGCACCCATGGCACCACACATGGCTCTGCAGTGGCACAGCATGAGGCAGCCAGCAGCATCTTCTATCATTGTGGTGTACCACAGTGCTGCCTGGAGTATAACTATGAACCACGGGCTGCAAAGTGGTGGCAGTGTGTTGGGTGCCAAGTACTGCGCCATAAGGCAGGTGTGCTTGGATCACAGTCCAGCAGCAGCAGTAGTGATGACAACTTAGTTATGGCAATAACTCCAAGGCTGCAGATCACACAGTCTGGGTGTAGTTAGATTGCCCAGCTGTTTGCACCCATCGTGCTTGCTACGTATGGGTCTAAGTCAGTTGCTCGATGCTGTCTTTGCAGAAGGGCAGCATTTGGCAGCATTTATGTGTCGCCATGGAAAGGTCTGGAACAGCGTTGATGAGCAGCATCTGTCTGTTGTCAAGCAGCAGTGTGTCAAATTGCAGAAGGTTCCTGATGTGTTAGGTTGTTGTCATGTGGAAGCAGCAGGCATGTGGCAAAGGGTGTTTATGTCAGCAGGGCATTGGCCATGGCTACTTGTGCTCCTAATATGGCACTGACGCTGGCGTTAGTTTAGGTTGTACAACTCGTTCTCCTAAGGAAAGAATCTGTTCTCAGATTTTCTTTGCAAATTTTGCTGTGACACAGCACTATTGTATATACAAGTATTTACTCTTTAGATTTTTGACATCTTTCATGGTGACACTTGATCCTTTACTAGTGCTTGGCTCACCACTGAGTCTGTCTGTTCTCATTTAAACACGCTTCACTTCCAGTAACTTTTAGCCTTTGCTAGCAACTATTTCATTTCACATTATGGTGAAGGAATGAGGCCCAGGAAGGCATCTTGTCAGCTAATCCTCCCACTTAATATTTACATGCTTAAATTCACATTGCCTGCATCCTCCTCTTACATGCACTGCACACATCTTGTAACCACAAGAAAAACCCAGAAAATTCTCGTATATCACATTAAGACACATCCCAAATCTAACAAACAATATCTCGAGCTTCCTAGTGCTGACACCCAAACACTAGACATTCCTTGACAAACTTGATGTTGTTGTATATTCATACTTCCTGTTAGCTTATTATGATCTAAACAGTAATGAAAACTATTTAAAAGTTAAAAGATGTCCGTGGTAGCACTTCCATTCTCGCACTCTTATAGTCTAATCAAGTGGTGCTCAGAAAAGCCAAATAGCAGAAAGTTTCATAGCTTTTTTAATTCTTTTACAAGATTTCTATATGTTGTCGTCACTCTACATTTGCTCATCCTTGTAATAGGCCTCAATCAACAAAGTAGTGTATTACCGATGAAAGTGAGGAGAAGGAAAATCCTCAGGGAACTGGGCTCCCTGCTCGAAAGAATATCATGTTTTTGCATGCAGTCAGTGGATGTGACACTACGTCCACTCTTTACAATCAGCGAAAAGTGAAATGCATCAATACACAAAAAAATTTCAAAACGACGTTAAATATTTAAAGATCCAAAGGAGGACAAGGAGGCCGTAGTGGAGTGTGGTAAATGGTTCCTCATCAAGTTGTATGGTTGTGTAAGCAGAGAATCTCTTAACCATCTCAGATACATAAGCTGCATCAAATCACCTTTCAGAGCAACTGCCAACATCACTTCTACCAACTGTGCTTCAGCAAGTTAATGTGTGGCAGCAGACATTCCATCCTAAAAGTACGCATGGGTTAATCAAGAGTGAAAGAAAATATAGACGCACATGGACCACAAATAAGTGTCTTCATATGTTGTTAAAAACCTTTTCTCTAAAGTAGTAAGTGTCCTAAGTGTCATTGCTGATCCTACCAGACATATTTGTGAACCAGTGTTCTTATTGGAACAGCAGTTTGTTAATAATTAGATAATTCACTTTGTTGACTGCAAGTGAATAATGTTAAAACACACTAGGCCTCAGAAAATCTTCCAGAATGAGTGCGTGCATGGAATGGATAAGCATGTATGATGTTTCACTAAGTTGTAATTACATGAAAATTGCTCCAGCTTTTGAGGTAGAAAATACCTTACAGCAAACCTTCTGATTAATAAAGTTTTCATTTTGCATATCAGCTTAACCAGAACCATAACATTGTTTACCATAGTAGTTTCCTTCAAGAAAACAATACATCTATCAGCCAAAAACTGTGATTACTGGGCATGAGAACTGTAGTGAAACAAAATCACTTAAGTTCTTCAGTTTGAATTCCATTGAAGGTATTTGGAACAATGCATAAAAGTCTTGCAAATAATTTGACTGAATTGTGGGTGTTTCAGCAGATGTATTGGATGCTGACTTGTCATACATTCGTGCCATAGTGAGTCTTAGCTATTATTTAGGTTTGTGGAGACTTTACACTCAATTACGGCGAAAGATCTTGATATGTAAAAGAGAGGGGCAAATTTTTCATCAGGACAATTCCATGTTCTTTAATGTGTGCTGTTGTTCCTTCAGTTATTAACAGAAACTTTTTTGTAGGCTGCCTTCCAAGTTATGGTTTTTGTCCTAGTAGTATTCCTTTTCAATTATGACATCTTATTTCATGTGTTTAAATGCTTTTAGGAGTTACAGTTACATTTTAAAGGTCCACATTGGTAATTGGATTGGTAGTTTTTGGTATTAAGCCTGCAACAGTTTATAACCTACAAGTAAATAAATGATTGATACAAGTATTGGCTTTTAGTATCAAAGGAAAATTCGTTTGAGCAAAGTAGTCTTAATAAGCAGAATTTCTGGCCTGAGCTTTCAGGGGGTGAAATGTATAGTGCTACCGTTAGCCACACACAAAAGTGGCAACACTGTCGTAGCTTTCACAACAATTAGTTCTTTGTCCATCCTCGGCCTCACTACAGCTGGGTCCCCCTCACACTGGGGAGTGATCTACCCTTCCCTTTTAACTTTCCTTAACCTATCCCCCCTCTCCTCCTGGAGAAGTTAGGGCAGTGTTGTCGGTTTTACTTTTATGTCTATCTGCAGTAGTTAACATTTCACCTCCACAGTTGTTGGCCTTTCCCCTAAAAGCATATCAGATGGAAATAACAAACAAGCAACCACTACTACACCACAGTCCAAAGCAATAGCCCTACCCTAGCTTTGATTAGTAATGTGGAGCTTGGATACTTGTAAAACAACACCAGTTGTTATAATGAGAATTCTTTTGAATATAGCTTGCTCTGTAACATATAGGTTAATTTACCTAAATCAGTATTTCAGTATTTAATGTACTCTGCATGGACTTTCTTAAGAGACTATATATTTATCTGAATTGAATAACCAAACATTCACACAGTGTAGGCCTAGTTTTGTGGTACCAAACTGAACTATCTTCTTTGTCAGCTCAATTTTAAATGCATTGCAATATTGGCATGGTATTTTTTGACGTTAGCAACCAAGTGTTTTCAGTAGGATTTATGCTGGGAGAGTTTGCTGGCCACCACAGTCTATGAAAACCCAGATCATTCTGACATTTCTGTCTAACCCTTCATCTGTGGCAACTGAGTTGGCTCCATTCGAATGGTCCTTAGCTTTCTTCATTACTTCCTTTTCAGTGATTGTATATTGTGTCATACCATTGCTTACACCTGTATATATTATTATCCTTCCAACCCCAATGGAACAAAAGGCATCTCCCACCTTTACACTTTCAGAGAACGTTTAGGTTTGAATAACACACTCATCATTCAGTTCCTCTCCTGTCTCAATCCAGAGTTTCTAGCCAGCATAACCACTATACACATTAAACTACTATAAATCAGAAAAAATTACCGTGTCTGAGAGTTCCACAGTTCAGTGGCATTTCTTTCACCCTAAGCAGTGACTTGTCATTTACAGCTCAAACCGGCCCTGGTAGTAAAGCAACGAAGTCATTTATTTTCTGCCAGGTTATAATCTGATACAGAAGTCATGCCCAGAAGTGTTTTTGACTAAAACAGAATGTTAAAATACTAACATATATTTCATTGGCTAGACCAACATTCATATTGTGACAATTCTGTACTGTAGTTCCAGTCGTGAACTATGGCAGTCAAGTTTCTGTCCATCATGCATTTTCCAACTGCCAGCAAGCATTCGTAAGTGTTCAGAGCACTCTGCTGTGAATGCTGTCGCCAATCCAAGCATTAAACATGATCACAGTGAGTTGTTTAGTGAATTTCTATTTCATTTGTTGAGAGTTGGCATCACTGATGGTGATGGTAAGTGATAAATTCTGCATAAGCAAGCGAGAGACATAATTTGCAGGATACACACTTTCTTCAAGCAGAAAGCACACGCATACACGTAGTGCACCTGTCACTGGGAATCATCAACAATGTGATCCCTGTCCATGCCTCGGCACGTGCAAACCGCCATCGTTTTTGGATTGGACAGTAGTATGAAAGACTGTTTTGTCATGTGCCTTGATGTACTTGTCTGTCAAATTGCTAGTTCTGAAATTAATACAATAATTAACTTTCAGGAGAATCGTTCCAGATCACAAATGGATTCTGATTCCGATTTGTGTATAGATGACAATGATGTCAGTTACACAAATCACCGTCGATCCAGTGGTGCGAGAGTAAGTATTTTATTGCTAGCTTAGTTAATTTTTAAATCTGAGTAACAGCTGTGTATGAATGTCATGTCCTGTTCAATGTAGATCTCATTGTTACAACCATGTTTTGCAGTATTTTTCAGCTAAATACATCTTAGCATTACTGTTGTTTCCAGATCGAACTACAAACCTATTTATTCTTAAGTTTTGGCCCGTATAGTTTGAGCAAAGTGGTTATGAGTTTGGAAAATGTAGCATCCAGTAGTAAACTTAACATTGAACTTTTTTTCTGTGCCATTCTGTACATATTTTCTTAAACTGATTGAAATGCTGTTATAAAAAGTGATTTTCTAATTTATGTTACAATATCTTTAAACTGGATGGTCTCTCTTATTTTCAGATTTGTATAATGATATTGTGTTAACAGGTGTGATTAATGTGATTAGTTGTTACTTTCGTTCAGCATTTTCTATTTCAGGGGGGCTTTTCACGATTCCCCCCACTCTCTGTTTTTATTAAGTTTGTAGGCTTTTGTTTCTGATGCAAGTGTACTTCACTGAATACACACATTCCTCACTTTCACAAGCAAATGGACCTTTGACACAGCGTGTGCTACTGTCCCTGCCCCTGCATTAGAAGGATAAGACATAATTTATAGGTATTAGATAAAGAAGACATACTCATCAAATGTGTGAATAAATCCTGTGTATGTTGAAGTCTTAACACCCCAGTAATGGTAGAGTGTGTATCAAGGAAAATTCCCTCGAGAAAGCCAAAACGTTTTGTGAGCCAGCATTAGTGACTAGCATTTATCTTCAGGAAGTAAATATTTAACACTGCCAATTCACACATAAAAGTAAGCTCTCTGTTCTAGCTTCAGTAACTATTAGCTCCTTTTTCAGGAAGGGGAGATGGGTGTATTGGGGAAGGTTAGAGAAGAAGAGCATGTCACTCAGACCCCATATTGAGAGGGACCCACCAGTTGTGATGACAGCAGTACTAAATATTTCACCTATTGAAGTTGACCACTTGTCAACCAGTCTGTTTCACAAAATGTTGTTTTCGCTAATAGTCTAATGTTGGATGTCCAAAAGTAAGCCTGCAGTGCAAGTATCTACATTTTGATAAGGGCATTACAGAATGGGCATATGCATGTGTGGGCGCTTAGCTTTCTCGTAGACTTCAGTTTAACTGAAAACAGTGAACTTTCAGATTTAAAATAATGAAAAAGTTTTGTTACCATTAATATTGATTGTGTGTCTGATAGGGTACAATAACGTTTTTTCCCTCTGTGGAAATAAAGGAATTAACAGTGCAGTTTTGAAATAGGTGGTAAAGTGAAAAATGTAGGGGTTCCAGATAAAATTAGAAATAAGGAATTAAATAAATAATTACACTGTAACATTGAAAAAAAGGGGGGGCATTGTAAATGGGGGTTAGGTCCAAGCAGATGGTGGGATGCAATGATATGTAGGAGAGTGAATTCCTATCTCTATAGGTCAGTAAATGAAGTACTGGGTGGGAGGATCCAAACAGCCCATGTGGTGTACCAGACACTCAGGTCTGTGGAGTCATTCTCTAGAGCACACTCAGCAGCTGAACACTGTCTCTTTGTGATTTTAATAAATTTCTGAATGGAATTTTCCTTTTTATACAACATATCTTTTCAGGACAGTACTTCTTGTCCATCTTTCACTGTAAATCTGGAAATGGTTTGTAAAGCAATCTTAAATTGTGAGTAGTCATGTTCTAAATGCTCAAACGACAAACTAGATATGCTAGTGGTGTTGTACAAAACACACAGTTAGTGCTGGATAAATCAAACTTCAGCTACTATGAAAATAAGTCTCATTGCTCCTTTTTTGCCAAAGCCAAAAAGATGATCAAGAATCCAACTCATATTGAAGCAACCTCTTTACACTATTTGTTGTCTTGCCACCATATTGCAGGTACAAAACTAAAAGATGAAAAATACTGACCTAGTACATGGTTAAGTCTTTTTGAATGTTCCCTGGGAATTCCACTACAGTCAAATGTCACAGATGCAGGTAATGGTTTGAAAGTGAATGCAACCATTTAAAAACTAGTTACCATTAAAGACTATATGCCACTGCAACAGAAAACTAAATAAATAAGTTGAGATATTGGTCCTTTAAGCCAACATGAGTTGTATGAATGCTAAAACTGTCAATGGTACAATGTCTTCGTGAAATCCTGACTGTCAGCAGCAGCTGAAACATAACTTATTATTCAGTACAGACAGTTGGCTCATTACAATGAATAAAAAATTGAGAACATAAACTTTGTACATTTTTGTAAATTTTTTTTAGATCACATTAGCTAAATAAAAGGAGAATTGAGCAGTCATTAGGCACAAGAGCAAGATTCAAATTGTTACCTAGTGTTCGGACAATGTCGTTTGACAAAGCAAGCGCACACAATATCACAACTACCTTGTCCTGGCCAGCTACAAATCACCCTGTTTTGCAAACCTGCTGGGGTGAGTAGTAGTGTCTGGCAGAGTGGATAAGAACAACAAGGAGTGGGGAAGGGGAAAGAAGGGTTAGTGGGAAGGGTTGAAGTGTAGCACAGGTGAACCCATCCTGTCGGTGTTACTCGAAGTGGGAGACATGAGTTGTGAAGCATCCATTGAAATTGAGAATGTTGTGCTCAGTGGGTTGCCACTGGATGGTTAACTTTACTCTTGGCCACAGTTTGTCGGTGGGATTTCATTTGGGATGATAGCTAGTTGGCTGCCATACCTAATTTGTGTGTGTGTGTGTGTGTGTGTGTGTGTGTGTGTGAGAGAGAGAGAGAGAGAGAGAGAGAGAGAGAGAGAGAGAGAGAGAGAGAGAGATCTGAGGGAAGACACTTCCTGAAGGCTTGACAGAAATTTATATGTTGTTTATGTGCCTGTTGCCCACTGAACACGTCAACTGTGTGATGAGTAGTTATCTATACATCATTAATGATGTGTGTTCTACATGAGACTTTCCATTTAATGGCAAAATTGGGTAGCTCTTGTGTTACAGCACTGCTAGAAAAAAATATCTTGGCCTTAATTTTATTTCCTTTTGTGTTTGTATACCATATGTCTAAGAGGTATTTCTTTTTATCCAGGAAAGTAATTTATTCTTGTACAAAATACTGTATGTTACCAAGCTGTAGTTACTATGTATGTATTTGACTACATTCTTGAAGTTGCAGTGTTATTCAGAAGGGCCTTTTTATTCGTCATTATTAATCCCTCAATCTGATGATAGTAAAAATAGACTGTAGTATCTTTGTTTCCGAGCAGTGCTGCTGTGAGCTGTGATATTTTCCGCATTAGTTTTTGAGCACGTAATTTGGTTGTTAAACTGTCTGCTTTGCATGAATCCTTTCACATTGTAATTTTTTACTAACATATTTGCTCTGTATTTTTCCGCTTATCACTCTACACACACACACACACACACACACACACACACACACACACACACACACACACAGTCTTTGACTTTTTATAAAAAATAATTTATATTTATAAAAATGTACCATGTAAATGTTGTAATCATTGCACAAGTTTGGTTATCCCTGTATCACAGCATGGGTAATTAACAGGCATTGTGTAACTCACCTAATATAAGACAGTATTGGTCTTGTCTATGGAACACAGAGTTTGCATGACTTGTGAGTGGTAGTTCTTAGGAAGCAGTAGTTATTACGTTGCATGTACACATTCCACAGTGTGCTTACTTCCCTGAAACATTTGCTTCTGCAGTCTTTCAGAAATATGAATATTGAAAGGAATGCATTTATTCTGGTCACTTTGAGGATCACCAAATATTTCAATGTATCATACATTATATTGTCTCTTCACTGTCAGATGAAGTTTTTTGCAACTTTCTTGTTGCATGCAATCATTCTCGAAGGAGGAAGCAGATATTCACAGCCAGTTAAGTGTTGAAGCTCAGAATTTCATGTAGTCAAAACTACTACTTGACCAATGCTTACATCTGGTATGTTTTGACATTTTGTATGATTTTCTGGTAAATACATAATGTATGTCACCACTAAGTGGTATCAATATATTCATGTTTATAAATATATGTGTCTGCTGCTGATGATGATGTGATATCATGAATATGCTTTATTCTGACTTATGTCTTGTTTGTGATTCTTCTAAATCTGTGATACAAAATAAGATTTATAAAACATTTATATGTCTTGAGTCAAGTACACTTTATAATTAAGTCTGATAGTGAGAAGTTGTATCTGAAAGACTGATCCATTCACTCAGCAGATTTACAGTAAATTATAAATACAATTAAAAAAAAAAAGGTTTTTGTTTTCTATCATATATTTCTTGAAGGACAAGAAGAGATGTAACTCACTGCAAAAGTGAAAAATAGTAATATTTACTTATAAAAACAAATTAGGAGTGAAAAAAATGTGGAAGTAGATACTGTAATAACAAAGACACAAGAGTATTATACTCCATTCATCATAAGTTTATCACAGGTTTTGTACCGCAGGTCGCACATCACCTTTGTGTTGCATTTAACTTCAAAGTGTGATGCCCTTCTCATTGCTAGGATCCACTCCATGAAAGTATTGCGTAAGAGCATACTGTTGAGGTTTCAAGAATCTATAGTTTACCTGTGTTCATTTTTATCTTCCCATGCACGTAAAACAGTCAACACAGAAACTTGAGTAGAGACAGATTTTTGTGAAAAATGGCCTTCCATGCCTTTTTCTCTGCAGAATATAAAGGAAATTAACAAATTTTTATAGTATATACGAAGGACATGGCTGCATAAGGACATCTAACTGGACAGACAAATTGATTGTCCAGTGAGCTTTGAAACAAAAACTACACGAATTGAACAGTTAACATTTTGATTGGCTATAACAGTGAAGACTCTCCATGTTTTAAAGTGCTTCATTGTGTCATTCATACTAAAATCGCATTGAAATAACTGATTCATAAGTAGGTCCTATTTCTGGTGTTTTGGCATCATCTCGTATAGGTACACTGCACCCTACAAGCAAACATTAGGCGTGCTGAGCATGCGTTGGTTAAACATATAATGAACAAAGTATTGCATAAAGTGACTAGAAAAATACATCACTGAATGTGGGGAGCATCAATTTGTGGGTAATCATAGACAAGTTGTTGATCTACAAAAGGGTTGAAACTAAGAAGTGCTTAGATACAGTGCAAACATTGTTACACCCAGTCTTAAATACATTTCAATGAATAAAATGGCTAGAAAGAACGTATAAACTCTCATTCATGTGGATACAGTAATTTGCATTCATCTCAGATCTCAAAAGCTGTATTAATATTGGATTTTCTGCAGCACTAAGTTTTACAGTTTAATATATGCTGAATATGGTCAAGTTGTTTTGTTACTCTTCTGTAAATGACTATCACTTCATAAAGGCCCCATTATCCATGATAAACTGATTAAAATAAGTGTGTTCATCCTCAAACATTTGAGCGTTTGTAGAAAATTGACACACACACACACACACACACACACACACACACACACACACACACACACGGTTAGTCATCTAAAACACCCATTTTGTTAATGGTTATACATATCGAAATGCAGTTTTCAGCAGATGTTAGTGTGTCTAGTGACATGTGTTAATGTTTCTGGCACTGGTATCGACGAAAATACTGAAACGAGTACTTTTTTTTTTTTTTTAGATGGAACCAGTGCTGTTTTTTTGGGGGAATGCTGGGGGATGCGTACCCCTAAACTTTTCATCGACAAAATAATTTTTTTTCGATGTTGAGAACTTGGAAGAGTGCCAAAGATTTATTTCACGGACGTAAAGTTTTTATTTCATTTTTTCATGTTGGTAATTGCAATATGAACGATACCGGTGCAGTTTTTGGTGGGAAAAGCGATGTCATTGACTGTTTCAAGCATTTTGAAGCTGCGGCAACCGTTCTCGACAACTGAATCGCTGGCAACCAGTTCAACAAACATGTAGTGCCCTTGCACGCCCGCTAATAGTGGGCGATGGTAGTGCTAAATGGATATGAGTACGCTCAAATGCTGAGCTACCGATAGATGTCTCTGCGGTCCCGCTACATGATTATGTTGATGATGTCATGGCTAAAAGCAGATGGGTGGTATCCCATGCTTCAGTTATAAGTAATTTTTGCTGCATTATATCCAATGTCGAAGTACCCTCAAACTTTATTTTCTTAGAAAAAAAGCACTGTATGGAACAGTGTACTTTTTATAACTGCATTCAATAGCTCTTAGAAAGACAATTGCAATGAAATAGCGTTTGTTAACATTGACATTGAAATCTGTAATAAAGATTCAAGAAATGTCATCATTTGAGAGCACAATGGCTGCCGGAATTGACATTAGAGGTGCAAACACCGCCAAATAAAGCTCTCGTGCTACGGTGTGTGAGAATGTCAACACTTTTGCCTGCTTTACTTTGTCTGCATAACAGGGTGCTCATTTCTGCTTCAGCATTCATTGCGTGCAAACGTGTACATCAGTGAGGAGAAGTTAAATCTACCACTTTTATTTTGTGAATTTCAAAGAAATGCCATAAAAAAACATTACAGTGATATAGGGCTATCTATCCAGATCACCAATTTCTGATGCGGCAGACAATTGCACAAATTATTCAGATGCCAGTGTGGACAGGCTGCTTGAATGTCAAAAAGAGGACAAGAAAGGAGACCACAGCTCTCAGAGAACACAAAGAAGCTGTTCTTGCTATGACACTAATGAATCAGCACTATGGTACGAGATGTATTGCCAAGGAATGAGGAATCAGCCAGATGAGTGTATTTTGCATCCTGCATCGACAGAATTTCCATCCCTATCATCTGTTACTATATCAGGCACTCTATTACATACACAATTTTGTCAGTTTGCCCTTCAGCAGCTGAGAGACAACTGTCTGTTTTTTCCAGTGTGTGCTCTTTACTGATTAAGCAATGTTTACTACCCACACTAATGTAAACTCACATAACACGCTCTGCTGGACAGCTAAAAATCCACACTGGCTTCATCAGGTGCAACATCAACAGGCATGGAGCATAAACATGTGGTGCATTGTCATAGGAAATTAGATTGTGGGATCTTACTTCAGCTTCGGGCATTCTAATTGGACACTAGACCACACATTTTCTGATCAACCTTCTGCTGCTCCTTCTAGAAGAGCAGAAGAGCTACCACTGGATATTCGATAGTGTATGTGGCTGCAATAAGATGGTTGTCCAGCTCACTCGTCCCATATTGCACTGCAGATACTAAATGAGAACTTTCTTGGACATTGGGTAGGACGAAATTCTGATGTCTAATGGCCTGCGAGGTCCCCCGATTTGACTCTCCTTGATTTCTTTCTTTGAGGAGCACTTAGAGATGCAGTCTATGGCAGAACTCCAACTACACACTGAATCCACTCCTGAAAAAGCATGCTCTGGTCCCCCATCTGGACAGCTGAAATGGTTTTTTAGAAAAACGGGTCAGGTGGCTGTCAAAGGAAAATCTAGCAAAGGAATCTGCTGTAAGGAACCATCCAAGACAAAATCAAGAGCCTCCTATCGGTCGAATTCCAGATCTGGTCCTGCTGGCAATCACAATAGTGCACCTGCATTTGCATGCCATGCAGCAGTCCAGTATTTAATATCATAACAATAAATTTGGACAGCAGAGGGTGCACGGTGTGGAAGGCAGTGGGTGAGCACACTGTCACTGCAACAATGCTGTGACCTACCCCATCGCCCAGATAGCTCGGAGATGGCAAAATCGAAGGTACAATAGGTCACAGCCACAACTAATTGGAATGATGGGTTAGCTAGTCCCAACTGACATCCACTACAGAAAACTGCTGACCTTTTTGGCCCTCCACGACACCTGGCAGCCACTCCTGTTAACGCTGAAAGACTCAGCCCAAATGGCCCCATGGAAGGAAATCCGCAATGTGCAGCCCTCAAGTTACTGTGCTTCAGTGTTTCTTCGTCCTTATTTACTACTGATCATAGTCCCAATTTTTTGGATGAATTTCCTGCACTTTATTTTGTAAGGTTGACCTAGGTTTTTCATACAAACCACACAGAATATTGACACGCAGAATATTGTGAATAACTTTATCTAAAACTTCCGGGCTATAATTACACCATCCTTTAGCACCTTTCCTGCTTCCACATGTCATCGGTAGTCTGAAACCACCCCCCACAATACACAATTTTGTAAAAACTGTTTTTATTTTATAACTTTACACAAAAATTGCCAAACTTGTACAGGAAATGTCGCCTTGCTGTAGGCTACTGAGCTCGTTGACAATTGAAATTATAATTCTGTCCCACCAGTCACAACAATGGAAAGTTTCTACTTAGCAATGTTTTGTGAACTTTCAACAGTGAGACTGTTCATCAGATATTTACCTAGGTAAACAATCAGCCCAAAATAAGAATTGCAGAGCGTGATAAATACAATCTGGCGCTGAAAATCACAGGCACACAGAAGTGAAAATGAATGGCAGTTTGTTGTTATACAGCAGGAAAAAGCAAACAAACCATACTGTTTGAAATCCATCCAGTGTTTGAAATTGTCCTGTTTGATGTTACCATCAACATTGTTGCTGTTATAACAATTCAGAGATCTGATTGCAGAAGGATGTGCTCCTTGAACGAGGACAAAGTCTGTCCTGGCATTTTCAAGGAACTGTCCCAGCATTTGTGTTAAATGTTTTCTGGCTTAAATCTGAGTGAAGAAATGAATGCGGTTCCTAATATCTGAACCACACAGTCACCTTATTCAATTTTGGAATTAAGTCAGCACATGAGATGTGAATGAAGAATTGTTCCTCTGTGAATTGTCATATTATTCTGCTCCTGAACTGTATCAAGTCTTGTTTGTATCCTGGAAGCAAAGCAGCTTTAGAGATACCTGCTGTAATTCAAGACAAATTGGTAGTATATAGTAAGAAGAGAAGTGACTGCAGTATGGAAGCTTAAAATAGCCTTGTCGTGTACTGTTTAATTTCTTGTCATGTAACATTGTAAAGCAATAGTCCGCTTCTTAACTCTCAAAGACTGAAAACCTCTGAATACCTTCCTCACTTTTATGTTATGTTCAGATTTATTTAGCAATATACTGCAGTGCTGAAGAATATATATAATGACACAGCTTCTATTGGACTGCGTCTGGATAGCGAGGTAATCAGAACTGAAATGTCAAGCTAGGAGATAACATATCAATCCATCTGTCCCCAGTACCCCTAGACAAAGATTGCAGAATCTTAAATAAGGAAAACAAAAAGGGCATGTGTGTTAATGGACTACATCTGAACCACTTTTTTCAGATGACATTGTCCTCTTTGCTTCTCATGCATGTAAACTTCAGTAAAGAATTGAAGACCTAAAATAATAAAGTTCAATAATATGGCTGAGAATCAATTCAAGTAAGCTACAATTATATAGAATAAACACATCAGGAAGAAAGTAATGCAAGCCAACAAACCATAGAACTGGCTGCCAAGTTTTTGTATTTAGGGCTGTTGAAGACACTGACTGGATGAACAAAAAAGAAAGAGAGTCCAAATGGCCTGAATTCTTTTCAATAAACTAAATCACTTTTTAAATTGAAGTTTCCCACGTATGTGAAGCAAAATTTTCAGTCAAGGCACATTATAAATTTCGAGTTCTGGTAATGAGATGTGAATTTTAAACAAAAACTAAGGATTGCTCATTGAGCAAAGGGCTGGGAATTATCAGGAGAAACGGGAAAAATAAATAAAATTGTTGAAGAAAGAAACTGGATTAAAATATCAAATGTAATGAAACTGATATGGAGGTGGGCAGGTAACATAGCTGCATGACTGGATGGTAATTGGATCAGGGAAATTCTTTACTAGATCCCAGAACAAGAAATAAATTTTTAGTAGAAAGTGTTTAGATGATATGAGAAAACATACCAGTGCAACATGGGTATGTATTATTAAAAGCTATAACGCATGAAAATGGCTACATCTTTTTATCAATGTCTTGTATTGTTTCAAGCAAGAAGGAATATTTTTCATTGTCAAATTTTCTTTTAGAATATGTTTGAAAATAGTAGTCAGAGAGAGAGAGAGAGAGAGAGAGAGAGAGAGAGAGAGAGTCCAGTTACAAACATCAACTCTTTCTTCTTTTTTGTGTGCAGGATTCACTTCTGAATTTTTAAGTCTGTATAGAGAAATACATAGCTTAAAAGATATTTTACAATAGTAATTAATTGTGCCGCAGAAATCTTCTGTAGTACTTTGCATCTGACAACCATATGAATCCTTAGACTTCAAAAACTTATTGCCTCAATTTCTTTTCTATTAATCTCTTTAAACCCTAACTCCAATATTTCATCAAAAAAGTTATGCAGTAAAACTGTGGTAAACTTTGATCCAGTTTACCGCAGTAAACCGGAAATGATCAGTGACAATGCAATATATTTCAGTAATGTTGTTTAACACCCCCTTGCCCCAGTTCAGTGAATTCATAACTATGCCTTTCTGTCACTTTCGTATAACTGCCCTCTTTATATCCCACAGTCTTTTGATTCTGTTACTTTAATAACTTGTCTTTCTAGCTATCACATTGATGTTGTTCTATGTCACTTTGGCTTGATTTCATTCATACAGTGTGAAAATGCAAACATAAGCCAAGAGATGCAGAATGTCTATTAAGAGTTTCACACTATCAGCACAATCATGGGAGTCAATGAGGAGGGGATTAGTGGCAAAAGTTGGCTACCATCAGCAATGGCTTTAAGAAGTGATCCTCACCATCTCATGGACAGCACTGAGTCATATGGTGCATGCACACTAATCTTTTTTGTGCAGCAGGCAGACATACTCATGACAGTCAACATGTGGACTCCTCAACGAAAAGTGCAGTGTGTACTGTGGTTAGCAGAGTTAAAAAGTGTAACCTTTTTTCAGTGGCATGCAAGAAGTCAATGGAATGTGGATTCTCCCACACATAGGTCCATTTATCAGTGGGACAGAACTCTTTGAGAAATGTGAAGTTTGATTTCAAATGCTGGAAAACATCCTAAAATTCATGTGAATGAAGAGATTGTGGGTTGTGTGCAGGAAGCATTCACCAGAAGCCCATATAAGTCTATCAGAAAAGCAAGTAAGGAACTAGCTGTCCCTCATCCAATGGTGCATGACACAGTTCACAAACATCTCCAGCTGCATGGTTACAGATTCCAAGTTTCGCATCACATTAAGCTTAAGGAATACTGCCGACAGGGTGATTTTTTTGTTGAAATGTTGAATCGTGTAGACGAAGGCAACTACCTCAGTGCTGTTCATTGATGAATCTACCTTCCACGTCCGAGGCAAAGTTAACCAATGTAACTTTCGAATATGGAGATGTGAGACTCCAGGAGAAGTGATTGAATGCAAAAGGGATACACCAAAAGTTAATGTGCAATTGGGATTACGTAAACATTTTGTGATTGGTCCATTTTTTTATGGGACTTGAAATGACAGGGCCTCCTGTTTCGACTTGGTGAACTACGCAGTTCCAAAAATGCCTCTCGACATCATTTCCCAGATGGATGGCGCCCCAGCCAACTACCACGGTGCTGTTACTACATTTCTCCAGGAGATGTTACCTAAACGATGGATTGGAAGGTGGAGCCCATGGCCTGGCCCTCTCTGTCTCCCAGTCTGATTTCGTTGTATGTCAGTGCATTGGATTTTATCAAGGGCGTTGTTTACTGAACAAAGGTTCAAGGTGTGGTACATTTGAGACAATGGATCTATGCTGCAGTAGAGACCATAATACCTGTCACGCTTATGGGCATACGGTGAGGAATGGAGTTCTGTTTCCCTATCTGTTGAGCTACAAATGATTCCCCCATTGAACTGTACCAACAAGAGTAAAAATGTTTGAGCTTCTGTGTACCATGTTGGACAAATAAAGTGATAAGTTTTAATAGGTACTGAAATGAAAACAAATGATTTTGTATACCTCTAGCCCAGACACCCTGTAAAATAGTGTATAATACTACATTGAAACATATTAGTCTATGGAAAATGCGTGACTGGGATTTTTGTGGTCCTTGCTCAATTATATTACAGTCTCTCCTGAGAAAGCAATACTTTTGATGTAGAGTTCTTTATGTGTTTTTGAACCAATGCTCCCAAAATAACTGTTTCACAGGGAAGAGTATTAAGTGTCAGATTTCTTTCTATAGCAATTGAAAGAATAGCATCAACATGAGACCCATAGAATGTTACTTATTACGTGGACATTTGCATGATTTTCTGTTCTGGGTCCAGGCTTTCAAGCTCTTCTCATCAAATGTAGTTGATATTATGGAGACAGGAAATTTGAGCAGAAGTTACAGGTTTTATGTTTTACAATGGACACTTGCAACAGTAGCTGAAACAATGGTGTGTTCAGGAAAGGGATTATGCAGTCACATACCGGGCAAACTTTCTTGTTTAAGAATATTTGACGACATCCACTATGAGGGTATTAAGCTGGCTACAGGCACTGTAGTGCACGTCACACACACACACACACACACACACACACACACACACACACACACACACACACACACACGTGAACCATCATACTCCATCTGATTTGTGATGTAATATTTTGACAAGATTAAATTATTCTCCCCTTTGTGTCACTACTCAGACATCAGCTGAATATTTTCAGATTTGTGGTTTGCACTTCAAAATGGTACCAGGTTGTGCAAGAAGCTGTTTGAATGATAAAGCTGACAATGAAGTCAAGGAATGCTTCTGAAGGGCATGTGACAATGCAGTGTGCTATACTATTTACATTCTGACACTTCATATCTTAGAAGGAAGCTTGCACAGGAAAAGGAGAACAATTTTCTGGAAGCACAAAATTACACCAAGTGAAACCAACTAGAAAGCTATGTTGAACCTTATTGGTCATTCTGATGAAAAGAAATTGCACATACAGTACTAAGAATAATTGACTGCTCAATAATATAAAGCCACAGACTACAGGAACAAATAGGTGCTGATTTATGGTGCACCAGCAATGTTGAGTTATTTGGTAGTGTTCAGAAAAGAGAGCAGAAATTTACATAGTTGTGTACTATGTAATTTAAAAAACAGTGAATGTTTTCTTCAATGTTGCCTGAACTTTTGCTTAAACTGTTAGATATGGGTGGATTATTTTCATGTCTCATAATGACTGTTAAATCATTTGTTCTCTGTGATAAACCAGTCACATGTATCAGAATGATTGTTCAAATTTTTAATAAAGTTTTAAATGAAATTCAGTCATATATACCTTTTATCATAAGCGCGTAGAACTTTGCTTCTGTTACCATTTTATATTATTTACTCACACTCCTATCATAAATGCATAAAATATGAAAGTAATTCATTCCAAAACATTACTCTTAAAGAGATTGTAAAAGAAAAACAGGACACACATGGTCTGAACCGGGCAAAATATTTTTGTGCTGCTAATGTATTTTCATGCAAAAGTTTTTGGTGCATAGTGTGTCAATAATTTATGGTGTCTTATAGAAGGGTTCATTACATACTTACGCAGCTGAGAATTAGATGACAAAAAATTATTTATGAAGGAAGAAATATGTAAACCAAAATTTACTCCTTGACCAATAACGTGTGGAAACTGAAAATGTTCAAACACACTGGTGTCCAGAATTAAAACAACAGACCACTATTTCCCCATTGTGTGTTTAATTCACGATATAACCATAAAAACTGTCAACAGATCTGTTGTGCATGGAAGATGGCGTTGCAGTCGACTGACAACCACCCCAGTAATGATGTCATGACACCTGTCTAACAGGGTAGTGTTTGCCAGATAGCTCCAAATCCACAGTTGCTGTTGTACTGGTTGTTATACTGGTTTCTTAAATAACTGAAGAATTGTTTATAGAACCTTACGTGGTATAGTGTGGTATCATACTCTTCGCTTTAGATAAACCTTAGTTCCGACGGTTGATTACTTTACACTGGGCACACAGACACAGACGGTGCAGTATGGCACAGAGAAGACACCAACCAGACCGTGCAGTAGAGAGTCTTCAGAAGAATGGAAGTAGGACAGTCACAGACCGATTTGGCATGATCGCTTAATGTGAATTGTTCTGTTGTTTATCAATTGTGGCAACAGTTTACAGAGACTGAAACTTTATCCCGAAGACCAGTGGAAGGACGACCACGTGTCACATCAGAAAGAGAGGACCATTATTTGGTTGTATGGCCACAACAGCACTGCCTTGGTATATATCAAGGCAAACGTGTACAGAAAGCTTCAGCAGAGTGACCTTTATTGCTGGAGACCTAATGTATGTGTACCTCTGATGCATCTTCGTAGACGGAAAAGTCTAGAATGGATTTGTCGCCATGCCACGTCAATGGTCGAACAGTGGCCCGATGTTGTTCTCACAGATGATTCCCGATATGGTCTCAAGAGTGATTCTCAATGGATTTGTTTCTGGAGGTAATGTGGATCATGATTTTGGGGTCCTAACATTCTGGAAAAGAGACTTATATTGAGGAGGAGGGGCAGGGATTTTGTTGACAACTCAAACACCTCATTATGAAATTTTACTGGTGTAAAAAAGAACTGGCAAGGTTTAACTGCTGTCAGGTATTGTAGCAAGATCTTGGGACATTAAAAGCAGTTGTTGTGAGATACTGTGTGCAGAGACTGTATTGATGGACTTTAATACTCAACCTCATAGAGCATGGGTGGTTGATGTTTTCTTGGAAACAGAAGATATTACACGCATGATGTGGTCTGCTTGCTCTCCCTTTTTAAATCCCATGGAGCATGTCTGTGATGCATTGGGGAGATAAGTTGTATCACATCAGCATCCACCAATCACTCTCAGAGTGTTGTGAGCAGCTCTGTTAGAAGAATGGGTGTTATTGTCTCAGTATAAGGTCGTTGACATCATCCACAACATGCCCCATCTTTGTCAGAGCTGTACTGTTGCTAGAGGTGGTCACACCCCATACTGAGCACATTAATCAGTGGTCAGAATGTGTGTGCAAGTCCATAAGTTACAAAAAATTAAGAACATATTTGTTTACCCTTATGCATGTTGCAGTTGTTTACATTCTGTACATGTTGCAGTTGTTTACATTCTGTACATGTTGCAGTTGTTTACATTCTGTACATGTTGCAGTTGTTTACATTCTGTACATGTTGCAGTTGTTTACATTCTGTATTCTTTACATTGTTTCTGCTTTATCATCACTTCTTTACACTATTTTGTGGCAAAAGAAACATAACCTTACAAAATACTCATTTGTTGCTTTAATTTTGGATACTGTTGTAGAAGTGAAAGTTGTTGTATGAAATTCAGAACTGTTGCCGGCATGTTAACTTTTTTTTCTGTTACTTCTGTGTTCTGAGGATTATCAAAAAAACTTTTGTCTAATTGCTGTACATTTATGAATTGTTGAAGATGTAAATAATAAGGCTATACGTATCACACACACACACACACACACACACACACACACACACACACACACACACACACACACACACACACACACACACACACACACCTCATATTCAATACATGCTTGTGTAAAGCCCTGACAGTAAATGACCTTACATCACATATATGTTCAGTACATTACATAGTGCTGTTGTATGTCACCATATAATGTGTTAACTATAAGGTGACCAATGCTCAAGGGTTTTGGAGAGCAGAAGCAGCCTCACCCTTACAGAGACCACGGCAGGGTTAGAAGTGCAGGGAGAACAAGCTCCGTCTGCCTCCTGCAGTGCAGGCACTTTAACACATGACGTACATAGGTAAAAATTGCTTGAATGTTGTTTGTATTCAAAACTGAAATCGTCTTGCGTATTGACATGTTTAATAAAGATCATAATGTAACATTACATACATTTATCAAAATCAGATGAAACAGTGACTACAGTGCTATCAGCTAGGTAACATTGGCTGCAGCCAAAAATGAATGAGCACAAACAGAAACCTTCAGACTTCTACAAACCCAGGGCTAGGGAGCTGTTTGGCCAACTTACAGTTAACATACTGTGCAGAAATCTCTCTTCTTAAACATATATATCCCTTATTGCTAACTGGGGAAAGAAGGAAGAATTTCAGTGTGCCAACATATATTTTTGTTTCATTATTTTATCCATGACATGACAGAAAACTAAATTGTCGCAGGTTCCAAATGGGGAATAAAATCTTAAGTTCTAGTTCTGGACTAATGCAAGTAAAGAAACTTGGCAGTCTACAAGAAAGATAGATAGTGGCTTTCATGTAGCCAATTTTATCTTTCAGTATACCATACAATATATTTCAAGATATTTTAATAGTAATGCTGAAAATATTTTATCGTGTCCCCAAAAATTTATTTCTTTAAGTTAGTGAAAATAACTGTGAAAAACTACTGCAATTTTATCCAACAAAAAATTGTTTATTGCTTTTAGATTTTTCTACACAAATAGACTGAAAAATGTGTTCTTGTACTCTCTAATAATCTTTTCTCACTTGCTGATCAGTGAAATGCCCTTTAACTCCTAGAGAACGTGAACTAACATCCCGAAGATGTTCGGGCTCACATGCAGTTCCTCTTTTTTGAAATGTCTTGGCTCAAACTTGTGCAGGGGCTGAACTTTATGTGTCGCATTACACACCCTAAATTACACACTTGTGACCCTTTGGTTAAATTGTCTGGCTGATGGCAAGTTTGTAAAATACAAAGTTGATGTAAAATGTAACAACAGTAATAATAATACCGGGAACTATATTAACTATATTGATGTAGGCCACACAGTTGCTATTTGGTTAGGATAGTGTTTATTCAGAAAGCAAACTAATAGTGAAAGTGGTCATATTTAGAGTTACTGTTACACTCGAGCGCATATCCATTTGACACAGTTTGATAATTCACAATCTCGTCGCCGCAAAATACAAGTTATCTACACGAAAAGTTAAGAGTTCACACAAGGCGCATGGCTGTTGAACCTTACCCTTTGGTGTCTCCAGCTGAACTGTCTGCTTTCGCATCCGCCTCAGCACTGTCCCTCTGCCCATCACCGGCCGCATTTCCCACACACGGAACATACTCGCTCAACTGACTAGTGCAGTTCCCTTTCCTGAACCAGTCCATCTGATTACAGCTTATTCTACATTATTTTACATTTTAACATATTTAAATAATCAAAGCTTGACCACTTTCACATCCTATATCCATTACATAATAAATGTTAAATTCTTTTACTTAAAGTTAATACAGTTTCCTTCTGAGCTTTGAATGCCACGGCCAGTAGCCTTGCACCAATGTGCTTTCTGATAAATAAATAAAGAACAAAAGTAACTATTATGCACTAATCTTTACAACAAATATTCTATTACCTAAAGATTCAGTAAGGCGCTATGTTATCATCATTCAGTGTGTTTTGCGTGGAGAAAATGATTATCTGATGCTTAACTGTAAATACTAATAATTTAAATTTACTATATCTTTAAAAAAAATAATGTTACAGAGTTGATGTTTACAGGGTTTGTCATTGTAATGATGTGCTTCTATATGAAATGTCAATTGTTAAGATTGACCAAAGTGTTCAGATTTTAGCATTCAGGTCTTTATTACAAAACTTGTTAATGTCACTTTAACAGTAAATCCTAAACACTTATATATATGATCAATATTCAAGTTTTATTGGGATCAACGTGAAAATTTATGGAGGATATCAGAGTAAAATTACTGTGGCTTGATTCCCTGCATTACTATGGAATTAAGTAGTTTTCATAAATGTTTCCCTTTATGGCTGATCTTAGGTCTGCCATATTTAGATGTCTCCTTGGCCACAAATGGCTTCTGCTGGGTTTCCTTATGATGTAGGTTCTGATCTGTCTCACACACTACAGCACTTAGGCCTCAATAGACAATAGACACTTGTGAGTTTCCCCATCTTGTGGTGAATCTGTGCCCTTTGTGGCACATGATCCTGAACAACAAGGTTCGTTTCACAATTCCTGTAGGCTGATTCTTTTGGCCATATATTTAAATGATAGTGAAATGCTCGTTAACTCACAAGAACCAAAATCATTCACATCTCTGTTGATTAATGTGCTTATGATTTCACCCATTAATTACACTGATAGTTTAGCTCTTACCTAAAGCCGTTTCATTTTCAATAACAAATTAGTGTGTTAAATGTATACAGTGTTTATCAGTAGTGATTCCCACACAAAAATTTCCAAATAGGGTCATTGTACTGTTTTGATGAATTTTGTTGTAATATTCATATTATTCAGTTTTTTTTCAGCACAGTATGCCGTCTGGCTGTACTTTACTGCCAATGTAACAGCAGTTTCATTGTATCTTGGCCATAAAATTCTGTTTATAAACCAAAACCAGCTCCAGTTTGCTGATTTCAAACCTTAACAGTGCAGAATTGAGAGTTGTGATTTATTCATCTTGTAGCATACCTTTACAATCCATTTGGTTTGTGTACAGGTGACATGTCAGAAATTTACATTACGGTTACAATAATTTTTACATTAATATAGATAATATAATACTTAAATGATATTTCTGTGAACATTTAAATATACTTAGTGGGACATCTGACAATTTGTATCAGTCACAAATTACCAATTTGTTCTGCATGAATTCACCCACCAGATAATAGCATTTCAGTACCTGTGCCTCATTTAACTTTCTTTTCAGTGGTCCTAACTTCATCTGCATTACATTGTTCCCTTTACTTTTAATTTATTCTTTCCTGTGTACTAAGCTGCCGGAGCAGCTGGGTGGATTTACTGCAGTTTGTGGCTGTGGGTGGGCAACAGAAACTTTTCTTTGTTTCTTGTGTTCTAAATTTCTGTTTGGTATTCAGAAAGATAATAATCTCTTAAATATAAAGTGACAGGAGGGTTAATGTTGAAGTTTTCCGAACAATAGACAAAATGGTACATTGATTTGCAGTGCACCTATTCTGAATGGTTTTTTTTTTTTCTCCCCTGTATGTTTAGTAATTACATTACATTGGCAGACTACTCCTCTCCCCCCCCCCCCCCCCCTCCCGATCCCCTCCACTACGCATAATAATAGTTCCAAGTGAACTTGTACACGCTACTTTCAGTGTGTTGAAGTCAGTTGCAGTTGATGTGTGCTTCTTGAATACAAAGGTGCTCATTTACACTCATATTCACAAAAAAAACACAGAACACCTTGAATGACTAGAGATATGACATTGATATTCACAGGACATGTACATTAGTATGCTCTGAAGAAATGATTAATATAAGAACCATGTCAGCATGCGGTTTCGAGGTCAACATCGATATCGCAGCCCAATATCACCTACCAGTGCAATGTGCCTGCAGCTCTTGTTGCCACTATAAACCGAAGGTAATCAATCAGTGTGACTTGAGCTGATGGGCAGAATGCCTCGCAGATGTATGCATGGACCATAGTGTCAGATCAGTGGGTTTGAAAGAGGGCTTATTATTGACTTAAGAGAATGTGATGCATCCATCTGGGAAATCACTACTCATGTGGGACAAAATGCAAAGGGTGTGTGCAGAATGGTTCACAGAAAACCATACAACATGACAAGATAGATCAGGTTGCACCACCCATGCCATCTGCCTGGAGAGGATTGACACCTCATCAGAATGGCATTGCAGGACAGATCTACATCCTCCTCAGCTCTGGCATAACAGTGGAGCAGAGTAACACATCATACACTATCAGGGGTGATAATCGGTCGCCTTTTACTGTCACATGGATTACATGCATGCCATCCACTTCTCTGCCTTCCTTTGACAAATGTACAGAAACATGCTAGACGGCAGTGTTGTATAGAATGAAGTCACTGGGGACAGTAAAGGCATCATGTAGTGTTTACAGATGAATCCAGGTTCTGTTTGTTTGAAAACAATGTTCACATTTTTGTTCACCACAGACAAGGGGAGCAGCATCTCAGTGACTGCATTCACACAGAACATGTAGTGCGGGGTGCTGTTGGGTACAACCACAAATCACAGTTAGTGCATGTCCAGTGCACTATGCCCAGTATAATCTTTGTGAATGACATCCAGCGACCCATAGCCACACACTTTCTGCACTACTTCTCAGATGCCATTTTTCAGCGGCACTACACACGACCACATGAAGCTGCATGAATACATGCCTTCTTGGTGTCACAGGGTGTCAACCTTTTGTCCTGACCAGCCAGATCACCAGACTTGTCGCCAATCGAAATGTGTGGGATATGGTGAAACGATAGGTGCATCACTGTGACCCAATGCCACCTACTACAGATGAACTTCGAAACCAGGTGAATGCGGCTTGGATGGCTATACTGCAGGACACAATTTGCACCTTATACATGTTGATGCTGTCATGCATGGAAAAAATCATCAGGGCCCATGGCGGACCTTGTGCCTATTAGGCAGCAGGACACATACTGAACCCTAATCAGTTCTGCAGAACCTACTAACGTGCATATCCTGTGAATATGAATGTCCTATCTCTCGTAACTCAAGGTGTTTTGTTTTTTCTGAACATGAGTGCCTTAGCTAGCTCTCAATGTGTGCCCTCCAGGTCAAATTTTCATTCAGATTTAAACCTAAGAGCCTTGTGGGACACCTTGAGATATTATTGTCCATTCAGAATAATAATTTTTCCCTTTTGAAGTAAAGTTACCTTTTAGCTTTTTTCCATAAATAGGATTCCAGCCATTGTAGGGCACTGCCCCCAGTGCTGTAATAGTCAAGTTTGTAAATAAAGATGGTGTGCAGAATCAAAAGCATTTGTGAGGTCGTAGAAGATTCCTGCCACCTTTCTCTGGTCTAACAGTATTATTTGCTCAGCAGAACTGAAATCTATGGGATTTTTACATTGTTGGAAACTAAACTGATTATTTAGAATAGTATTTTGTAATGAAATTTTGGATTTTGTTAAGAGGAACTTTCATATATTTTAGATGTTACTGGGAAAATTGAGATACATTGATAATGTCCCATTACATCTCTCAATTCATTCTTTAAAATGGTTTTAACTTCAGTACCTCTGGGAAGCACCCCTCTTCAAAATACTAATTATTTGAGTTTGTGGGTGTGCAGTTATGTTGTCTACTGCTATAATAACTTTAGGGGGTATTCCATCCCAATCTATTTGAATGCCAAGATTGCATTTTCTACATCATTCACTGGAACATCATCATCATCATTTAAGACTGATTATGCCTTTCAGCGTTCAGTCTGGAGCATAGCCCCCTTATAAAATTCCTCCACGATCCCCTATTCAGTGCTAACATTGGTGCCTCTTCTGACGATGTTAAACCTATTACTTCAAAATCATTCTTAATCGAATTCAGGTACCCTCTCCTTGGTCTGCCCCGACTCCTCCTACCCTCTATTGCTGAGCTCATGAGTCTCTTGGGTAACCTTGCTTTTCCCATGCATGTAACATGACCCCACCATCTAAGCCTGTTCGCCCTGACTGCTACATCTATTGAGTTCATTCCCAGTTTTTCTTTGATTCCCTCATTGTGGACACCCTCCTGCCATTGTTCCCATCTACTAGTACCTGCAATCATCCTAGCTACTTTCATATCCGTAACCTCAACCTTGTTGATAAGGTAACCTGAATCCACCCAGCTTTCGCTCCCATACAACAAAGTTGGTCGAAAGATTGAACAGTGCACAGATAACTTAGTCTTGGTACTGACTTCCTTCTTGCAGAAGAGAGTAGATCGTAGCTGAGCGCTCACTGCATTAGCTTTGCTACACCTCGCTTCCAGTTCTTTCACTATGTTGCCATCCTGTGAGAATATGCATCCTAAGTACTTGAAACTGTCAACCTGTTCTAACTTTGTTCCTCCTATTTGGCACTCAATCTGTTTATATTTCTTTCCCACTGACATTACTTTTGTTTTGGAGATGCTAATCTTCATACCATAGTGGTTCATGGTGTGGGTTCCTGTAGTCATGTCCTAGTTCATGAACCACGGCAACGTATGAGTGGCCAAGTAAGTGGTCCCAACAGTCGGGATACCAGTTACTTTGGAATAAGGCTGGGCATCTCGGACATGTTCTGAGTCGTGGTCACCTTTGTGCTCATACGGCAAAGACTACCAAATCCACCGGTTAGTCCCTCAACCGTTAGGGGTAAAACCCAATGGAACTCAGGGCAAGTAAGGCTGCTTCCATGGTACTTTAAATATGATGCTGGCAACAATCAGAGCAAAATGCCTCGGACCTTTGGAGGTGACGGAGTCCCACCTCTAACTGACAAACCAGGGACTCCTAAGATACGACTTGGCAAACAAATAGTAATGCGATGGGGAGCTATTAACATCAATGGGGGCTACTCTGGGAAGAAGGTAGAGCTGGCAGAGGCTGCAAGTAAATGGGGCTGGATGTTTTAGCTGTTAGTGACATTCAGGTAAGGGGTGAGAAAGAAGAGGAAGTGGGAGAATACAAGGTCTACCTGTCAGGAGACAAAGCAGGAATAGCACAATGGGGTGTAGGGCTTTACATCAGAAAAGAAATGGAACCCAGCATAGTTGCAATAAGGTATGTAAACGAACGACTGATGTGGATAGATTTGACAGTGTCTAGCAAGAAAATTAGGATTGTGTCACTATATACACATTGTGAAGGGACAGATCAAGATAAGATGGATAGTTTTTATGAGGCACTCAGTGATGTAGCTGTTAGAGTAAAGGACAAGGACAGTGTTCTGCTCATGGGTGATTTTAACACCAGGATTGGAAATCGAACAGAAGGGTATGAAAAGGTTATGGGTAAATTTGGAGAGGATATGGAGGCCAACAGGAACGGGAAATAACTCTTGGATTTCTGTGCCAGTATGGGCTTAGTAATCACAAACTCCTTTTTTAAACTCCAGAACATTCACCGTTATACTTGGGAAGGCAGGGGAACCAGAGCTGTCATTGACTATATAATAACAGATCAGGAATTCAGGAAGGCTTTGAGGGACACACGTGTATTCAGGGGATTCTTTGATGACACTGGTCATTATTTAATCTGCAGTGAAATTGGGATTGTGAGGCCGAAAGTGCAGGAGGTCAGGTACATATGTAGGAGGATAAGAGTGGAGAAACTTCAGGATAAGGAAATCAGGCACAAGTACATAACAGCGATCTCAGAAAGGTACCAGTTAGTTGAATGTAGTCAATTAGTCATTGGAAAAGGAATGGACAAGGTACAGGGACACAGTACTAGAAGTGGCTAAGGAATGTCTTCGAACAGTTGTGTGTAAAAGTAGGATGAAGCAAACAGCTTGGTGGAATGACACAGTCAAGGCAGCCTGTAAAAGGAAAAAGAAGGCGTATCAAAAATGGCTACATACTTGAACTCAGGTAGACAGAGAAATTTATGTTGAAGAAAGAAACAAAGCCAAACAGATAATTGCAGCATCCAAGAAGAAATCTTGGGAAGACTTTGGAAACAGGTTGGAGACTATGGGTCAAGCTGCTGGAAAACCATTCTGGAGTGTAATTAGCAGTCTTCGAAAGGGAGGTAAGAAGGAAATGACAAGTATTTTGGACAGGTCAGGAATACTGCTGGTGAATCCTGTGGATGCTTTGGACAGATGGAGGAAATATTTTGAAGAGTTGCTCAATGTAGGTGAAAATACGATCAGTAATGTTTCAGATTTCAAGGTAGAATGGGATAAGAATGATGATGGAAGTAGGATCACATTTGAGGAAGTGGAGAAAATGGTCAATAGATTGCAGTGCAATAAAGCAGCTGGGGTGGATGAAATTAAGTCGGAACTCATCAAATACAGTGGAATGTCAGGTCTTAAATGGCTACACAGGATAATGGAAATGGCCTGGGAGTTGGGACGGGTTCCATCAGACTGGACGAAAGCAGTAATCACACCAATCTGTAAACATGGAAACAGAAAAGATTGTAACAACTACAGAGTTATCTCTTTAATCAGCACTGTAGGTAAAATCTTCTCAGGTATTGTTGAAAGGAAAGAGCAAGTATTAGTTGAGGACCAATTGGATGAAAATCAGTGTGGGTTTAGGCCTCTTAGAGGTTGTCAGGACCAGATCTTTAGCTTATGGCAAATAATGGAGAAGTGTTATGAGTGGAACAGGGAATTGTATCTATGCTTTATAGATCTAGAAAAGGCATATGACCGGGTTCCTAGGAGGAAGTTATTGTCTGTTCTACGATAGGAGGCAAACTTTTGCAAGCAATTAAAAGTCTTTACATGGATACTCGGGCAGCAGTTAGAGTTGACGGTAAATTGAGTTCATGGTTCAAAGTAGTTTCAGGGGTAAGACAAGCTTGGAACCTGTCTCCACTGTTGTTCACATTATTTATGGATCATATGTTGAAAACAATAGACTGGCTGAGTGAGATTAAGATATGGGAACACAAAATAAGCGGTCTTGCATATGCGGATGACTTAGTTGTGATGGCGGATTCGATTGAAAGTTTGCAAAGTAATATTTCAGAGCTTGATCAGAAATGTAAGGACTATGGTATGAAGATTAGCATCTCCAAAACGAAAGTAATGTCAGTGGGGAAGAAATATAAACAGATTGAGTGCCAAATAGGAGGAACTTTTGAAAAAATTTTAAAATGTTGAGGATTTACATCAGACTGTACTACATTTTTAAAGAATTCATTGAAGCACTCTGGTATTTGGCTTGGTCTTAACAATAGTGTTACTTTCAGAAAACTTTTCGAAATTTCTTGGTAAGAGACTTTAACACCTAATTCAGATTTAATAACTGATTCTGATCCGCACAGCATTTAAAATTATCGTGTTTCTGCCAGTAGTTTTGCTGCCTAGGCAACTTTCTGATATATAATTTTATCAAGAACATAGTCAATTAAATAAGTATTTCTCTGTGGAGCTGCCTTTCCTTACACTGGAATTTTTTATGTCTTGGGGTGAACTGCTTTGTCGTGTGATTTACCAGGTTCTAGATGGAAATGTTTCATTAAAGACATCTAGAAAACTATTAACAATTTTCATTGGCAAGTTCCTTTCCATTTAAGTTTTCATACGTCAAATGTTTTCCTACGGCAACCGTAATTGCTTACACTTGTGATATCAGTGCTAAAATCTGCCCTATTCCTTTTTTTTTTCCCTCCACAAAGATCTTCTAGCGTACTTGGAAGCTTCGGTTAAATAGTTAATATAATTTTGCTATCTTGTTGTCAGATTATATTTAAAATTATGACTGTCCTCAGTAAACCAATGCTCATTCAGACAAATAACTCTAATATTTGCACTTTCTTACAGCTTTCCTATTCATCTAGCTTACAGCTTTATTGTTTGAAGTATCAGTACTCAAACCACGTACATTCCAGTGTATGACATGTATTTATTCTGACTTCTTTTTATAGGTTTTAGCATATTTCGTTCCAAGTAATAGTTTGTTTTTGTGTTTCTTATTGCAACACATTTTATCATCATCACTTTGTAAGTTTGCCTAATGTTTTATGTCAGCTTATTACTAAATATTTTTGGACCTAAACTATGCAAGTGGAAGCCATCTCTAGCAAAGACACTTAACTCTTAGAAAATTTTCGGGGCCAGTGAATACCTCTGCAGAATTTTATCATTGTCTCAAGCAAGTAAAACTTTGACAGTGTGAGGTTGATACAATAATTAGTCTAAAGATTTGTTCGATGCTGCTCTACATGCAAATCTATCTTTTACACAGCTTTTCATATCTGCATAACTACTACACCCTACACCTGTTACAGCCTGCTTACTGTGATCAAACCTTGGTCTCACTCTACAATTTTTACACCCCACACTCCCATATATTCCCAAACTGATGATATTTGGTGCTTCAGGGTGTCTATTGTCAATTTGTCCCTTCTTTTAGCCATACCACAAACCGTTTTTGATTCTATATTCCATTGGTTACCTGATATGACCTTATCTTCTGCGTTCTTTTGTAGCACCATTGTTCTAAAGGTTATCTCTTTTTGTCTGTCCTGTGTATTCCCCACACTTCATCTCCACATAATGTTACACTTGTATTTGGTATGCTGATGAGTCTTTTATGGGAAGTATACATTTCTGTTTCATCTGCTGTACTGCCTTGTAGGTACTGACTATGATCTGTTGTACATAAGTATAATTGATTCATTTTTCTATTTTCTATCTTTGTACATAATTCATGAAGTCCAGTCACTTTAATGTGACCACAGCCTATGTGTGACGCCAACATGCGATAATCACTCACTCACATACAGACAGTGACAGTGCTAGCAGTGAAGCATATTGGGAAATGTGGAAAATAGTGCAGCCATTGTTTTATCACAGAAACAGTGTGATTTATCTGACATCCAAAAGGGCTGGATCATTAACTTCTGGGGGAAGGGTAGCATTTCCAAAATGGCTATGTTTGTAAACTGTTCATGTGCTGCTGTGGTTAAAGGATACCATGTGTTGCAAAATGGCGCTATTCAGTACATGTGCCAAGGCAACTCTGGTGCACCACAGCCCGTAGTTGACAGGGCTGAAAGAAAAGACAGCTGCAGAGATGTGTACAGGCAAATAGACATGCAACTCTTGAGTAACTGACTCAAATGACTGTCCAGATGAACTAACGGGCTACCAATAGTGTCTCCACAAAGTCCATTCAGCGAATGTTGATGCATATTAGCCTCCGTAGCAAGTGCCTGTCTCATACACCCATGCTGAATGCTATTCATCAACAATGGAGGCTGGAATTTGCACAACAGTACTGCAACTCGACATGCACTGAATGGCGACGGGTAGCCTTTTCAGATAAATTGTATTTTCTGCTCAATCGGACAGATGGCCATTCATGTGTAAGGTGTGAAACATCTGAAAGCTAAGGGGTCCAGGCCATAGGAGGCAGTGTAATGCTCTGGGAATGAAACAAAAACATTCCCAGAGCATTACACTGTCTCCTATGGCCTGGACCCCTTAGCTTTCAGATGTTTCACACCTTACACATGAATTTTAAATAGACTGTCACCTCGTGTATTTGCAGAGTTACCACTGAAGTGTAACATTCTCAGAAGTAGACAAAAATGGCCTCAGGACATCATTTCACTGAAAACTGGTGTGTTCAAAAGTGTCTCTCTGGACCAATAATCACTTAATTTTAACTTCTTAACTTGCACCATTAGAAGGCGAACAGCAACAAAACAATACATTTCCTTGAATCCAGTTTCTTTCCACTTAGAAAGTCGAGAATTCACAGATTCTGTAGTATTTTCTCTGGTGTAAACGTAAAAATGATTTGTTTCATCTGCAATAAATTGCAACAGTTCTTGAGACATAAATATCACAAAAAATGAAAGAATGCTTGGGTCAGTATCTAACTGATATTTGTGTGCTGAACTCGAGTCATCGAAGTAATGGTTTAATGGCTGGAAATCAGTTTCTTTCCAGTCAACTGTGTCACTTATGCACACTCTTTTCTGAACCGTTTCACTGTCACTTTCTGGTTCCTCGGATTCAGAGTAACTGCTGACTGTAATTCTTGCTCTCCCCTCTGATGTAAAGGGATGAGGACTACAGTTTTGATATTCTGTTGGAAGACTCATCACTGTTAGCAATGTCAGATAATTCACACACTGTCACTCTTAGTGACCATATCCAGGATTTCTCTATCTGTGCAACCACGACGACATGACATTTCTCATGTAGAAAACAAGAAAACTGACAAAAATACAGGAATCTAAGTCGAATTCTGCAAAGAGCAAACACAACAACAAAGATATATGCACTCTCAAACTACACAGTCAGACCAATGAACAACTACAAGAACAGGGTTGAAAGACAGCTCTGCGTATATACATGTCTGTAGCGCTCAGGTAGATGTGACTCAGTGCGCCTAAACTCGTCCCTATCGGTGGGAAGGCCACGTGCATACACGTCAGGCGCACCAGGGGAATGGTGAGGAAGGGCGAGTTAATAACATGTCCTCAGTAGTCAAAGGGTTAATGGTCTCACAGTAACCGTGTGCATTAACTGTTTGGCCTCGTGGGAAGAAATCAATCAGCAAAATGCCTTTTCTGTCCCAAAAAATGGTGCACATGACTTTTCAAGGTGTGGGGATGAATTGTGCCCCCATTCCATTGATTACTGCCCCCTCCCCCCCCCAGAGATGTCGTACAATACCCAAGTTTCATCCCCCGTGACTATCCAAGAAAGAAAACCAGTGCCTTCTTCATTGTAGCGTGTCAAAACAGAAGTGCACTGCCCATCCATTGTTTTTTGTGTTGTTCAGCAAGAATTTTGGGTACCCAACATGAGCAAAGTTTTCGAAATTTCAATTTTTCAGTAACAATTTCATGAATTTGTGATTGTGAGATTTGCAGAACTTCCATAGCAAGGGCACTAATTGTAAACTTACGGTTGTGCTTAATCTTCTCTTCAATTGTGTGAACCAGTTCATCAGTACACACAGATGAGTGTCCACTTCATTCTTCATCGTGCACTAGATCACATCCTTCATTGAACAGTGTGACCCATCTTCTAACCATCGAATCACTCATAGCATTTTGTCTGTAAACCTTGCAGATTTGCCAATGAATTTCCTTTGGTTTAACTTTCTTTGCATTTAGAAAACGAGTCACAGATCTAATTCCACACACAACGGCATTTTCAATTACGGTTGACATTATAAAGAAGCACTACAAAACACATATCATCAGCAGTGATCTGAAAATGGCGTACATGTCTTCTCCTTGAGTCAGAGTAACTGCTGCACATGCTCGGAACTGCGATCGTAGCACTGCCATGGATAGAAATAGAAACAGAACTTACTTTGTGGATGACCCTTGTGTATGAACAGACAGACGGGCTACGTCAGGTGCAATGAATTTCTTAAGTCACGGAGTGTTTGACTCTCATTTAAAACTTAGTACATTGAGGACCAGCCACTTAGAAGAATTTTGAGCTCAGAAGACCAGACATTAATGTAAATATTTAAAATTTTACTCACACATTCATGTGATGTATCTTAAAAATTCATATTACATGTGAAACCTTAGCTTTTCTTGTAGCTACACTATGTATGTTAATTTAAACTGTTAACTTTTCCTACACACATCAAAAAAAGTTTTGCATCGCCCTGGTTCCCAGGACTCCTGAAGATAGATGTTGACTTTGGATATTGTATCACAGACACAGTCCCTTTGACTGTTGAGAGATGTCACTAAACTTGCCCAAAGACGTGAACAACCATGCATGAGCAGCACCTATTAGACAGAGGGGGTCCAACAGCTGATCATTTCCAATCATTCCACCAGGAAGGAGGTACACGGCTTGTGTTGTCTGTAGTTGAACCATGCCTAGGCGGTCAATACCGCAGTTCGATTGCATCCGCATTGTTACTCTGTGCCAGGAAGGGTTCTCAACATGGGAAGTGTCCAGGTGTCTTGGAGTGAATGAAAGAATGTTGTTCGGACATGGAGGAGATACAGAGACAGGAACTGTCGACGACATGCCTCGCTCAGGCCGCCCAAGGGTTACTACTGCAGTGTGTGACCGCTACCTATTATGGCTCAGAGGAAAGCTGACAGCAACACCACCATGTTGTATAATGCTTTTCGTGCAGCCACAGGATGTTGTATAACAACTCAAACTGTGTGCAATAGGCTGCATGATGCACAACTTAACTCCCGAAGTCCATGGCGAGGTCCATCTTTGCAAACATGACACCATGCAGCATGGTACAGAGGGGCCCAATAACATACCAAGTGGACCACTCAGGATTGGTATCATGTTCTCTTCACTGATGAGTGTTGCATATGCCTTCAACCAGACAGTCATTGGAGATGTGTTTGGAGGCAACCCGGTCAGGCAGAACGCCTTAGACACATGCTCCAGTGATTGCAGCAAGGCGGAGGTTCCCTGTTGTTTTGGTTTGGCATTATGTGGGGTCAACGTACGTCACTGGTGGTTACGGAAGGCAGCGTAACAGCTGTACGATATGTGAAGACCATCCTCAGACTGATAGCGCAACCATATCGGCAGCATATTGGCGAGGCATTGGTCTTCATGGAGGCCCCCATAGTGCCCATGTTCTGAAAGAATTCCTTCAGAATAATGACATCGCCTGACTAGAGTGACCAGCATGTTCTCCAGACATAAACCCTGTAAAACATGTTTGGGATAGATTGAAAAGGGCTGTTTATGGATGATGTGACCCATCAACCACTCTGAGGGATCTACACCGAATCGCCGTTGAGGTGTGGCACAATCTGGACTGACAGTACCTTCATAAACTTGTGGATAGTATGCCACAACGAATGCAGGCATGCATCAATGCAAGAGGACGTGCTACAAGTTATTAGAGGTATCAGTGTGTACAGCAGTCTGGACCACCACCTCTGAAGGTCTCGCTGTATGGTGGTATGACATGCACTGTGTGGTTTTCATGACCAATAAAAAGAGCAGAAATGATGTTTATGTTGATCTCTCTTCCAATTTTCTGTACAGGTTCCTGAACTCTCGAAACTGAGGTGATGCAAAACTTTCTTGATGTGTGTATTTCTGTGTTGATGCTACTTAACAGTGATACTATTGGTGGCTGACTACATCATGTGTCTTATGCTCTGAATATTTGCTGTCATTGGCTGGTGGGATCATGTGACATGACGTATGATTGGCTTACAAAAGCGTGTTTCAATCTCGATTTCAATGCTTCAGAAACTAACATGCTGTGTTTCATAGAATTTGACACTATACTTTCATAATACGAATACAAAAGTATGCAGTGTAAATGTTGCTGCACATCAAAGATATTTCCAAAATCCCCCTCCCTCCGCCCTGCACCCCGAGTTTTTTCATTCTCTGTAGACCCGGAAACGTCTATGCTGATGTATAAAATTATTACCATTATAAGGAGTAATATTTTTACAGCTCTGAGGGAAAGTATATTGTCACTTTTCATGGAAAAATTGTGAATTTCACCATGGAAGAAGTGCATTTTCACGTGGGAAAAATTGTTTTTTTAACCAGGAAATCCAGAAAAAATTCAGGAATTTTTTTTCTTGTCCGCCAATGCACCATGGATGAGCATTCTGCAATCATGGCATCAATCAAAAACTTAACATGTTTGTTCCTTTAATACTGTGTGTTGTGGTAATCAGTCTGAGATGTGGTTCAGTGCACCTCTCCAGATTAGTTTATCCCATGCAAATCTTCCCATGGCTGTGTAACCACTGCAAGTTGAATTTGTATACTGTTTTCAAGCCTTGGTCTCCTTGGTACCCTAGCTTACCAAATAAAATTTTCCTTGGTGACTTGGTATGTGTCCTATTAATCTATTCCAACGTTTACTTAAGTTATGCTATAACTTTCTTTTCTCCTCAGTTCCATTCAGCATCACTCGTTTAGTTTTTGAGGTATCCAGCTAATTTTCAACAGTCTTCTGTAGCACCAAATCTCAAAACCTCCCATTCTCTGCCTGTCTGTATTATGTATTGTCCACATATCACTTCCATATAATGTTACATTTGAGACAAGTACTTTCAAATATGAATTCCTAGCTCGTAAATTTAAATTTCATATTAACATGTTTTTCTTTTCGAGAAAAACTTTTCTTGCAGTTTACAGTCTACATTTTATATACTGTTTATTTCTTTCACTGTGAGTTATTTTAATACCTAAATAGAAAAACTGCTGCTATTAATGTGTCATTTCCTAATCTAATTCCCTCTGCCATCTTATTTGACATCTGTATTCGATTAATGTAATTTTATTTTTCATTTTATTTTTTTCATGATCATTTCATAATCTTTTTCGGTATACTGTCCCATACACCATCTGATTTTGCAGTTAATTTGCCATCTCTGACAGATTATAGTGTTATTGTTGAAAGGTTTTTATTACTTCAGGGTGAACAATTCTCCTTAGCTCCCTTTATCGTTTGCTCTATGCGCAGTTTGAATTACATGAGAGAGAAGCTACAACCCTCCCTCATAGTCTCTGCTCAACTGTTGTCCCTGCCTCCCCTCTCATTCCTTTGACTTACAACTTCTATATGGTGTTCATACAAGCTATAGATAACATGTTGTGTCCTGTATCTTATGCCTGATAATATCAGAATTTGGAACTGTGTCCTCCAGTCATCAGACTAAACACAAGTTAAAAATTTTAATGGCAGTGGATTCCTGTGACACTTGCATATGTTTTAATACATTCTCATTTTGTATCATCTACTAAAATTAAAATTGTCTATTATTTTTATGCAAGGATTTTATTTCTCAAAGGATCATAAATTTAACTGATCTTGGTGTGGTCACCTTAAGTTGGTCCAATTTTTCAGTGCATGTCTTTGACAAGAAACAATCAGTTCAGGAATGCAAGCACAATTGTGCTGAACATTTGTAATTTAATCAAAACATAGTATCATTAAATTTAGGTCATTGTGTGATTGTAGCACCAGGTGAGGTGGCTGTGTGGTCAAACACTGGACCCACAATCAGAAGGATGGTGGTTCAACTCCTTATCTGGTCATCCAGATTTACATTTTCCACAGTTCCTCAGAAAATGAAACAACCATTTTCCTTCCCTTATCTGAGCTAGTACTCCACTGTTTATAAAATGTTAAACAGTACTGTTTCCTCCTCCCATCTTTTGTTTGATTCATCATACGTCTGAAAAAAAAATTGTTTTTTATTAAATACAAAGACTTGTTTTGAACATCAAGGAACACTTTCATGATGCTAGATTTGCATTATATATTTATTTATTTATAAATGCTCAGTACATTTGCAACCCGCGGGCTATTATCGTCCAACCAATATGTTACATAGTTCCAGTAAAATTATTTAAACTATAGTCAGTTATGTTACTGCTGAACATATTATGCATGTTACGACAATTCTGTACCATAAATAGTCCCTAACAAAACAATTATTTCAGTGTAGTTTCTATCATCAACCAGTCTGTCCACTAATATTTATACATTCTATCATGTTTCATTCTTCTGGCTCATGTCCTCCCCAGTCTTTTATTCTGGCAGTTTTGCCTAGATGGCTTAGTACTTGTAAAAGCACTGATGAAATTGGTGAAAAAGTGTAACCTCTGACATTTAGTTTGGATCTATGATTTTAGTTCGTAATATTTTCCAACATTAGAGAATTATGGATGGCTTTGTGGAATGTCTGTCAGTAGATAACTTGTTTGAGAACCATTTTGCTGCGGTTGTTACATTTGACACGATAAACTTTATCAATCTAACAATTGGCTTCAAGTATTTTAGGCCCAGTTCAGAAAACTGGGACACTTAGAAATGTTATTAGTTTAAAAGCAATCATGATTTTGAGTTGTAATGTCCACAAACAAACAAAAAATACACTCTTCTGTATTAAAGAAGTGTTGTGAACAAGCTGATAGGTTAAGTCTACTGTACTCTATTCCATGTATCAGATCCCATTATTTCTTGCAGAGTATTCTTTGTTTTGTTATAAATTTAATTTAATCTTGAGCTTTTAATATGTTTACATCACAGCATATTCCTATTTGTGTACAAATATTGGAAAATAGTTATTTATGTAAATTTAATTTAAATACCTTCAAACACATTGACACAGTTGTGCACGGATGCCGTAGTTACAAAGTTGATAGTTAGTACTTTTTAATTACCATAAATATTTGACCTGCTACAGATCTCATACTGGGTCACAATTTTTTTCAACCACTTTTGTCAAACATCTTTAAACTGCATAGTATTTGCATTTGTGCACAGGCATGCCAAAATGAATTGCACTATTTTATAATAATTATTAGGTTTTGCACTAATTACTTTAGCACATTTTTGAATGCTTTTATGTTGATTTTTGTTTGCTTTGCTTGTTTATTGCAGAACTTTTACGTATCTAGTCCACAACAAATGGGGAACCGCCTTTAATTGTGACGTTTGAGAAGTTCTGTTGTGCTCTTATGCTGAAGCAGAAATGGGCTTTGTGATTCTGTTTTATAATGTAGGTGATCTTTAGCAGTTTCAAGTAAATTAATGTATAGTTATTCTTTCTGTGTAAATAATACATCCTGTTGTTGAGAATATGTCGGTATATTTACAGAAGAATGTATATTTTGAAGGAGATACTTAAATTCTATATATGGAACAAAGTGAAATTTCAGAAACATTCACAGTATTTTCAGAAAACATATGTTCAGTATTAAACAGCAGTTATTGTTGGGTAACTGTGGACTTGTAATGGCCAGAGGGAAGAGATCAGAGAGCAAATGTATTACTGTTAAATTTTTGTTGTTAGGCATTCTCTTTAGTGTACTTGTTCCACATTGGGAGTGTCACGGTGACAGGGAACTTTGTGAGAGAAAAGGCATTAAATTGCAAAATGGCCCAAGGAAACAGTATTATCAAGGCTGAAATTAGAATGCTATTTTATAATGCTTGTAATTCCATTCTCCACTGTCGTTAAACAGCTACACGAGCAGCAAGTATGTGTTCTTTTGATTGTTTATGAATAGTAACAGGATTTTTAACAATTTTATATATGTTCCTTTCCTTTTTTGTCTCAGATTTTATAGAAAATGTTTGTATATTTATGTATTTATTTATTTTGTTAATGTTTGTTTTTCACATACAAGGAAAATGGTGGCACAGATTGTTTTTAAAGACATGTTTGCATGTTTTTGTAAACACACACAGTAGTATTTTATTTTAGGAAAACATTGTTATAATCATTGTTATTATGTTTAAATTGATATACACATTGTATTTCCTGTATGAGGTAATTAGTGCTGTGGATTGAACTTCTTTCTTCAGATGCGGGTAGAGATACAGTGAGCTGCTTCCATTTGCCCTCAAAATTTGTTTCCTTTTAAGCATGTGTAAATTTGTTATAGTTAATTGTTGTAATGATGAATTGGAGTTACTATGAAGAGATTACTTCATGTTTGAGATTACCTGATTTTCACACTGGTAAACTTTACTGTTTCTAGAACATATTATCTTTCATAGTGGCAATAATTCCCAACAATTCAAAAAGATTGTTCCATGACTGATATGTACAGAGAATAATACAGTGAAGTTTAACATATTTGCTTTGTGTTGAAAAATCAAAAACTGCATCTCTTTTTCACTCCTGTGAATTGACAGGAATGTCCAAATTTTATTGCGAGTTATCCGTTGCTCCTGATAATCAAAATGGCATACATTAGGTATGCATTTCCTTAATTACAAATTTGTGTTCAGTTTTACCACATTTAAATTATATAATATCTTACAGACACAGCTGGCTCAGTAGGCATGGTATTTTTATGAGATGATAATGCACGGTACTTGCATAATTGTAAGCAGTAAGTAATTATCTTTGACAACTCAAAGGTCTCATACACTGAATATCTTTTGGTCACCACTAAGTTTATCATTTACCATGCATTTGTTTACAAAATTCATATACTAACACAATCAATCACATTCTTTAAGTGATCATAACCACAATACTTTAATTTGACTGAATGTTGTATGATGCATGTCCATTTCATGGAATTATTCGCTATAAAAGTTTTACATATTTCTGACAGTCAGCAAAAGAATATGTTTCAGACTTTCATTGTTGCAGTTTATCAATCTTGGGAAAGGTAGCATTCCATTATATTGATATTCCAAATTTGTTTTTTGTGATTATAGGAAATGCAACTTTGAAAATGTAGAGGCACATGTAGAATTTTGCACACACTACGACAGAGGCATAACACATTAATTTTCTAATAGGGGGATATTTTTGGTATACCGCTGACACAGTAAATCAGTGTTTTATTGTTCCCTGTTTTTTCATATAAAATTGATAAAGTTGAAGATATGGCTTCTTTGTCAGCATATTTACGAATTCCATGCCTTGCGGAATTCTGTACCTGCATGTTTCTGATTGTGATCTATCAAGAAGCATCACATTATTCAAATTATTTTGACATAAATACTGTACATTCATTAAATAAGAAAGGAAAAAGAAATGTGTAATAGAACTGAAATCACAAAAGAATATCCATGCCGTTCACTGTAACATTTTTGATAGATACGCAAATTAGACTCATGGTTGGCACTCTTAACATTTAGAATTTTTGAAATTGCTTATCAGGAAGAGGTAAATCAGAAAATGGAGAAAACAGAGTAAGACATACAAGTGTTGAAATAAGAAGAAAAATTTTCTCTATCCCCTTGTTTAAATGCCAGGAACAACCGTTTTCTGCAAATAACATTCTCGTTGCCAATGCATTGTTGTTTGAATGGGATGAGTGTTTCATGATTATCTCATTGTCACTTATCATGCAGTTAGCGAGCTTTGCATCTAGACTGCTCGCTTACAATGCACCAGAGGTGGTAAAACATCTAACATTACCTCCATCATTGTCCTCTTGTTGAAAATTATCACCAGGGTCATCGGATAGATCATCAATTTCAGATGAATTAAGGAGCTCTGTAACTACTTCTTCTGTAAGTGGGCTTCACCTATATTGGACTCAGGAATTGAGAATCACCGTAAGATAACTGAAAAGACAGAAAAATAATGTCCTAAACTTATACACTATTACAACCTTTCAATCACAATGTCCTCATTTGGAGAAATGTATAAAGCTATAAATATGTCACTTATCTTTTGTTCTGAAAGACAGTTTTAGTCTCCAACTTCAAGAATGCACCTTTCTACGCACAAATCAATGTTTTTATCAAAACTCAGAAGATATTAACCGGCTGATGGGAGATACAAAGATTACTGGGAAACATCCATGTGACTATGCACATTCAGTTTTGCTTTGTGATACCACAGATTGACAGGAGATGTTGACACTGATCTCAAATAAACACTCTGCTTGTGACGATATGGGGACAACAATCACAAATAGTAAAATTTAACAAAGTTTAATATAAGTTACTAAGCATGTATTTAGTATGTCCTTACAGGATGATGCCATGACCAAAAGGGTTAATGTGCCTGTCAGTCAGCTTTTACTCCTTCCTGTTTCTTTAGATGATACCTAAGTACCTAAATACTTTATTAGATTGCAGTAAGTGATGTTAGCTGCTCTGAGCACCAGAATGAAATTTGATGACTGTAAGTTAGCAGTCTAACAAAGTCATTAGCCCCACAGAAGTTTGTCTCATCCAAAGGCCCCACCTTAAGCCCTACACCCAGTTGCCATGTTGACCTTGTCTAAGACCTACTCTCCTTCATCCGATCCCTGCATTGGAAACACTTCTTTGCTGCCAATCCCTCCAACCAAAGCAAACATTAAATGCTGCCTTCCCAGTTCATTCCTTCATCCAGCTGTGGTTTTACCCCCCCCCCCCCCCCCCCAACTAACTAACTACCCCCTGGTAACCTTCCAAGAATTCCATACCTCCAACTTGGCCTCACCATCCTTTCAGCAGAAGTAATGACAGCCATACACAACCTCAAGATGAATCCTGCCTTCAGAAAAAGGTTCCACCATTTTCATTATGAATCACAGTGACTACGTGGCGGAAGGCCTCTACCAATGACATCACTTCTCCATATATAAACTCTGCCAGAGTTATCCCCTCCCAGAAGTCCAACATAACCTCCAATCCCATCTTAAAGCCTTAGGGCCATCCCAGAACATCACCCCTGAATCCATTTCCCTCCTTGCCCTATGACACCCTGCACACCCGCCTTCCATATCCTCCCCAAAATCCACAAACCCATCGATCTTGGATGACAATTGTAGCTATTTATTGTGCCTTCTCTGACCAACACCTTCAACCATTTGCCCATCATCTATCCTCCCATTTTAAAGGCACAAATCACGTTGTTTGCCGACTTTCCCTTTTCAAGGGCACCAACCACTTCGTTCACCGACTCTCCACCATACATACCCATATACTACCTGAATCCCTGCTCACCACTGATGATGCCCCTTCCCTATACACCAACATCCCTTATGCGCATGGTCATACTGCTATTGAACGCTACCTTTCTCAATGTGCTTCAGCCTCCAAACCCACTATAACATTCACCTTACTAACTTTATCCTAACTCAAACTACTACTCCTCTGTGGGAAGATATATAAACAAATCTGCATTACTGGTGTGGGCACCTGCATGGCATCTTCCCATGCCAACTTGTTTAAAGACCATCTAGAGGAGACCTTTCTAGTCTCCCAGAACACCAAACCTCTAACCTGGTTCAGCTTCACTGATGACATATTCATGATCTGGATTCTGAGCCAAGACACCCAGTCCTCACTCCTTCACAACCTTAACACCTTATCTCCCATCTGCTTCACCTGGTCCTCCTCAACCCAGTGTACTGCCTTCCTGGGCATTGACCAACTCCTCTCTGATGGCTCCATCAACACCTCGGTCCCTATTAAACAGTACCTGCATTTCAACAGGTGTCATCTCTTATTAGCAAAATATCCCTCCCATACAGTCTGGGCACACTGGGCTAGTTTATCTACAATAAGAACTCTCTTGCTCAGTATCTCAGTATGATAAAGGTCTCACAGATCATTCACAGAGGCACTATACCTCCCTCCCCCCTCCCTCCCCCCCTCCAGACCTAGACCACAGATAAATTCCCATACCATTCTACCCCCCCCCCCCCTCCCCACTCCCAATCCTCCCCCCACCCCCAAGAATCAGCTACAAAGGAGTGCTGCCTTCGTCAGCCAATACTAGCCAGACTGGAACAGCTGAACTACATCCTTCATCAGGGTTTTGATCACCTATCATCATGCCCTGAAATGAGGGACGTCCTACCCAAGATACTTCCCACTCCTCCTAAAGTGGTGTTTGGTTGCCCACCCAACTTGCACAACATCCTAGTCCATCCCAATCCCAACCCCTTACCACAGGGATCATATTACCCTGGAAGACTCAGGTGCAAAACTCCCTGATTCATCCAGTCAGCACTTCCTGTCCTGTCACAAGTTTACACTACCCAATCAGAGGCCAAACCACCTGTGAAAGCATCAATGTCATGTACTAGCTCTGCTGCAATCATCGAAAACCTATTTATATTGGTATGACTACCAACCAGCTGTCCACCAGTGTGTGCGGCCACTGCCAGAGTGGCAAAGAGCAAAGTACACCACCCTATGGCACAACGCGCCGATGAAAATACCTTGCTTGATTTCGATGGCTGCTTTATAATCTGGGCCATCTGGATGCTCCCCTCCATCACCAGGTATTCTGAAATGCACAATCATGCTTACAACACATTCTCCAGTCCCAAAATTATCAGAGTCTCAACCTACAGTAACCTACTTTCACTATGTCCTTCACCCAACCGTTTCCACTTCCTTTGTCTGAAAAGCTCCTTCCTACTCTCGGCTCCCACCATCTTTGTGTGCTGCCATTGCCAGTGCACCCAACTATATTTCCCCTTCCCTGTTCCTCTCCTTCTTCACTCCTCATTCCCCTTGCAATGCTACGCCTGTTGGTAGTCTAGTTCCTGCACATTCCACCATACAGCGTTCTTCTCTCCCCCACTCCACCCCCAACAACCTGTATCCTGCTTCCTTCCTCTTCCCTGCCACCTCCTCCATGTTGCTGCTTCCATTCTAAGTAAAAGTTGCATTCTGGTCTGAGCTGTTGGAGATGGTGGTCATGGGTGCATAATGTGTGCTTGCTTGTGTTAAGAAGTGTGTGTGTGTGTGTGTGTGTGTGTGTGTGTGTGTGTGTGTGTTTTGTGAAGAAGGCATTGGCCAAAAGCGAAATATTTAACTGTCTTTTCGTTGTGCCTGTTTGCAATTCAATGTATTATCTTTATGGTGAGTTGCAGTCTGTCTTTTCCTTATACTGTTGATAGTCCTACCAATAAATTCTTTCATGGCATAATCATACTGGCCTTAATGTCCACTAAGACAACCCCCCCCCCCCCATACTGCGTGACCCTATCATTACTCATTCTGCAACACACCCTCTTCTCCACACTCTCCTTCCTCTGTCACATCTTGTCACCCCGTACTCAAATAAATCTCTTTCTCTCTCTTTTGTCTCTTGATAAATATGATTTTCCTGTCCTTTATTTTAATAAATGAAGTACTAGTAACCTGAATTCATATGAAAGAGGGTTTTATTTAGTAAACAGTGTGAACATCAGACTTCATTTAAGATAAATTAATTTGTGGTAGTGACTTAGGGAACAATTGACAGGAATGGGAGAAAGAAATACAGTAGAAGAAGAATGGGTAGCTCTGAGGGATGAAGTAGTGAAGGCAGCAGAGGATCAAGTAGGTAAAAAGACAAGGGCTAGTAGAAATCCTTGGGTAACAGAAGAAATATTGAATTTAATTGATGAAAGGAGAAAATATAAAAACACAGTAAATGAAGCAGGCAAAAAAGAATACAAATGTCTCAAAAATGAAATCGATAGGAAGTGCAAAATGGCTAAGCAGGGATGGCTAGAGGAGAAATGTAAGGATGTAGAGTCTTATCTCACTAGGGTTAAGATAGATACTGCCTACAGGAAAATTAAAGAGAACTTTGGAGAAAAGAAAACCACTTGTAAGAATATCAAGAACTCAGGTGGAAACCCAGTTCTAATCAAAGAAGGGAAAGCAGAAAGGTGGAAGGAGTATATAGAGGGTCTATACAAGGGTGATGTACTTGCGGACAATATTATGGAAATGGAAGAGGATGTAGATGAAGATGAAATGGGAGATACGATACTGCGTGAAGAGTTTGACAGAGCACTGAAAGACCTGAGTCGAAACAAGGCCCCCAGAGTAGACAACATTCCATTGGAAGTTCTGACGGCCTTGGGAGAGCCAGTCCTGACAAAACTCTGGTGAGCAAGATGTATGAGACAGGCGAAATATCCTCAGACTTCAAGAAGAATATAATAATTCCAATCCCAAAGAAAGCAAGTGTTGACAGATGTGAAAATTACCGAACTATCATTTTAGTAAGTCACAGCTGCAAAATACTAATGCGAATTCTTTACAGACTAATGGAAAAACTGGTAGAAGCCGACCTCCGGGAAAATCAGTTTGGATTCCTCAGAAATGTCGGAACACGTGAGGCAATACTGACCGTACGACTTATCTTAGAAAATAGATTAAGGAAAGGCCAACCTACATTTCTAGCATTTGTAGACTTAGAGAAAGCTTTTGACTATGTTGACTGGAATACTCTCTTTCAAATTCTAAAGATGGCAGGTGTAAAATACAGGGAACGAAAGGCTATTTACAATTTGTACAGAAACCAAATGGCAGTCACAAGAGTCGAGGGACGTGAAAGGGAAGCAGTGGTTGGGAAGGGAGTGAGACATGGTTGTAGCCTCTCCCTGATGTTATTCAATCTGTATATTGAGCAAGCAGTAAAGGAAACAAAAGAAAAATTCGGAGTACGTATTAAAATCCATGGAGAAGAAATAAAAATGTTGAGGTTCACAGATGACATTGTAATTCTGTCCGAGACAGCAAAGGACCTGGAAGAGCAGTTGAACAGAATGGACAGTGTCTTGAAAGGAGGATATAAGATGAACATCAACAAAAGCAAAATGAGAATAATGGAATGTAGTCTAATTAAGTCGGGTGATGCTGAGGGAAATAGATTAGGAAATGAGACATTTAAAGTAGTAAGGGAGTTTTGCTATTTGGGGAGTAAAATAACTGATGATGGTTGAAGTAGAGAGGATATAAAATGTAGACTGGCAATGGCAAGGAAAACGTTTCTGAAAAAGAGAAATTTGTTAACATCGAGTATAGATTTAAGTGTCAGGAAGTTGTTTCTGAAACTATTTGTATGGAGTGTAGCAATGTATGGAAGTGAAACATGGACGATAAATAGTTTTGACGGGAAGTGAATAGAAGCTTTTGAAATGTGGTGCTACAGAAGAATGCTGAAGATAAGATGGGTAGATCACATAATTAATGACGAGGTATTGAATAGAATTGGGGATAAGAGGAGTTTCTGGCATAACTTGACAAGAAGAAGGGACCAGTTGGTAGGTTATGTTCTGAGGCATCAAGGGATCACAAATTTAGCATGGGATGGCAGCGTGGAGGGAAAAAATCGTAGAGTGAGATCAAGAGATGAATACACTAAGCAGATTCAGAAGGATGTAGGTTGCAGTAAATACTGGGAGATGAAGAAGCTTGCACAGGATATAGTAGTATGGAGAGCTGCATCAAACCAGTCTCAGGACTGAAGACAACAACAACAACAACAACAATGACTTGAAACACAACTGTATGATTTAGACTGTAGTTATTTTATCTTGCAGTGTATCACCTTATGCTCTGTCCATTATAGTGGGGGATAATGTAGATAATTTAAATACCTTCTGACTAAATGAACATGAACACAACTCAAGTGTTTTAGGTACATACACATTTGTTGTTGTTAAATAAATTGCCTTGTTATCAAACATCATAGGTAATTCCTCCTTAAGGAGAGTACTAAAACACCATCAGTTTTTATGGCATTTTTTCCTGTCTCATTCTTGTTGTCATATATACACTGTGTTTTGTCTTCCTCGCTTATGTCTAGTACCTTTTGGGGGAGAAGGGGTACTTTGCTTGAATTTGATTGATTTTTCCCTCTCTTTTCGTTTCTTTTTGGCGTGTATTCTGTGTAGATGTTTAGTTTTGTCACTCATTGTATAGCAGAGATGTGAGTCGCAGATAAGCCCAAAAAAAAGTGTCAAAATAGGCTTTCAGCCACCAAGACCTTCATCAGAAATAGATGACACACACTCTGTGTGTGTGTGTGTGTGTGTGTGTGTGTGTGTGTGTGTGTGTGTGTGTGTGTGGTCTATTTTTGATGAAGGACTTGCTGGGCATAAGCTTATTTGTGACTGTCTTCTCGTTGGGCCTATCTGCGGCTCAGCACCTCCGTTACATGGTGAGTGGCAACTTTCCCTTTCATGATATTGCTTCTTCTGATATAGTGAGTCCATGTAAGTCTGTATGCTTTTTGTAGTTTGTGTTCCTTTCTTCATTGCATGTTGAGCTCAACCCTGTTTTCTATATAAGCTTTTCCAAGTATTTGAATCTTTTTACTTGCTATCTTTTTATACTTATTTACCAGTAGGTGTCTATAGATTTTGTGTCCATTTTCCTTTTTTTCCCCCCCAAATGATATTTGTGATCCTGTTTTGGCTGAATTATTGTGTAATGTCTCCAGACCTTCTTTGGCTTCTTTTCTGTTACTGGTGAGGTGGCACAGAGGTTAGTAAACTAGACTCACATTTGGACGATGGGGATCAAATCCCCGTCTGGCCATGCAGATTTAGGTTTTCTGTGATTTTTGTAACTCACTCCAGGCAAATGCCAGGATGAAAAGTGCACAGTCAATTTCCTTCCACATCCTTCTGTAATTTGAGCTTGTTCTCCATTTAAAATGACCACGCAGCTGACAAGACATTAAAGTTTAATATTTCTTCCTTCCTTCTTTCCTGTTACCTGTTATGATGACTATATAATAAGCAAATATCAGGTTCTGTTTTTATGCCACTGACTCCTTTGTACCATGTCCTGATTATTTTATCTAAAACTGAGGTAAATACAATTGTCTCACTCTGTCTTGATTATGTATGGTTCCAAGATCTCTCCCACATACTTCACTTTGGGTGTTGTATTTGTTAACATTTCATGGATTAAAATTTTTTTAACATTGTTTTGGGAAACACCAATCTAAATTTATAATGTCGATAGTAAACATAGTCATGGTCGCTTATAAATTTACTTTTTATTTGTGGAGGACTGGTTTTGATCTATTACAGAAATCATCAGATCTATATTCTAAGAAGAGAGATAGAACACATTAGTTACAGTGGAAATGGACATTAATATACAGTAATGCAGTAAAAGGTGCAACATGGTTTACCCTTAGGATCCAGGATCGAGTCCTGGTCCAACATAAATTTTCATTTGTCTATCCCGCGTCCGGCCATCCTGATTGGTCCGTGATTTCCCTAAATCACTCCATGCAAATGCCGGGATGGTTCCTCTGAAAGGGCACGGCCGATTTCCTTCCCCATCCTTCCCTAATCCAATGAGACCAATGACCACGCTCTCTGGTCTCCTTACCCAAACCAACTAACCACTGAATTCATTTTTAGACCCAGTTGTGGCCGATGCCAGAATTTCTTTCATTTCTTAAAGTACTGGTCAGCAATTCTGTCTTGATTTATTAGATAAATATAAACAGGCTTTTTCAATCTTCTGGAACTCGCAACACTCGTCAGAATTGTGAGAGATCCTTTGGGCTTTCACAACCAAACCCTCAACACAAACCAATACTCATGACAGAACAATGGGAAAAAGTCCACTACCCTGGGCCCCAGTCAGTAAGACTGGGTAATAGAACTGATCATCAGATTCTGGGGGATCAGGAATGTCATGAAGAGAAGAATTGGAGCTTAACAAAAACCCTCAAAAGCAAGAGAATATTTTACATGGGAACACTCACCATGACTTGCTAACGAAACTGTTTAAATTGAAACAACTATCAAACACCATGACTAAATTCTGTATCAAAATACTATCGTTACAATGTACATGATTATCAGATGACAACCACTTTTACTCAGGAAACAACAAAATATACAAGAAAATGCCAGCCATAATCATTCCAGCAAGAAATCTCAAATTCTTCAACACAGGATTTGTAGTAGTCAAACTGGTACTGGAATTTACAATAGATTTCACCTCAAAACTAGAAAAGGTATCCTCACTCATGCCAAGATATGGAAACAGCCTATACATTAATCAACACAAATGCCCCTACAAATAGGAGAATTCTTAGATCTGAAAGAGTCCATAAAAAACATCCCCAGAAAGGACATAAAAATGTGCTAGGAGATTTTAACGCCCATTTAGGCAGGGAAAGAACATTCAGACACACAACAAGAAAACATGGTCCACAAGCAGAGAAACAAGAATGGAGAGTACCTGATAAATTTTTGATGAAAATTTCACCTAAAAATCATGTCGACACAATTACAGATACCAATCAAGAAACTATGGAATTGAAAATCCCCCAACAACACATCAGAATTTCAGGTAGACTACATAGCAATTCCATGAAAAACTATGAATGTAGGAAAGGAGTTTTCAAATCTGATCATCCCACCCCAAATCAAAGTGACATTTATATGCAACAGACAAATCAAAGGAACCAACAGAAGTTTGACAACTAAAGAAGAAAGTAATAATAGAAACAATTAAGAAAATTGAGAGTAATTACTGTACAAAACTGTCAGAAAAAATTTAAAAAATGATAAAATTGGGCATCCACCGAGAAATTGGAAATACATGGTGGACTGTGAGATGCAACAAAGCCATAACTTGGTAAAAATTTAACAGCCACAGAACATGCAAAAAGAATTGAAGAATTGAACAATATACATAAAACCTCTTTGAAAGTAATCCACAGAGAAAAAAAAAGAGGTTAAGGAACAACAGGTTGAAGAAGACAGAAGGGAAAAAAAACATGAAATTTTCACAGAATATCCGGAGAAAACATGACAGGATATGAACTGTCGAGCTTATGCTTCAAAAGGAAAGATGAAACACTTGAGACATATCCAAAAAATATCCCTGAAATATCAAAACAATATTTTTGACACACTACTCAGCTGCAATAAACCAATGCGGAGTCTACAGTTACAAAAACCAAAACTTAACCTGGATTCCAAATCCCCATATTGTGAATGTAATAAAATCATTGAGAGCACCTAAGACCAAGAACAAATTACACCCAAAACACACAGAATCATTGAAAACATCTGGGGAAACAGGGAAGTTAGCCCCTTCCACAAAAAGGAGAAAAAACGGACCACAATAACTATAGAATAATTTTACTACTATCTGTCACAAACAAAATTCTATCCAAATGCTGTTAAATTGGCTAGACATTAAGACAGATCCATGCATGGGAGAATACCCGGGAAGGGTTCAGGAAGTGAAGATCATGCAGTGAACAGATCTGGTGCCTAAGAACAATGTAGCAACTAGGAAGTCCAGGAACACCGCAATAACATTTGTCAATTTCAAGAAGGCTGACAACTTCGTAGATAGATAAACACTCTTCCAAAACACTGTAAAGAATAATGTGGACAAGAAGACCAGAAAGCAAATCCATGAAATTTATTTAGCAAACAGTCATGGCCATGTTTAAGTTGTTACCTTTTATTTGTGGATGAGCAGTTTCAATCTATTACAGAGATCATCAGGTCTGTATTCTGTGAAAAGGGATAGACTTTAGTTAAAATTGAAATTGACATTAATATATAAAAATATGGTAAAAAGGCACAGCATGATATACCCTTGGTAGTAGGGATCTGTGGCATGGAGCAGGCCCATCTGTGTTGGTGTTGAGCACACTTTTGAATTCGGCTTGACTGCTGGTAGTTAAATAGCGGAAGCCTCATCCATTGTCTCGGATGCAGTGTCATGAAGTGGTTGGTAGGATACCAGTTTGGTAAACAGTGAGACAGCATACATTCTGGCATTAATCAAAGATCTTATAGATTCCCATTAACATTCAGTCCGGAACCACGCGGCTACTACGGTCGCAGGTTCGAATCCTGCCTCGGGCACGGGTGTGTGCGATGTCCTTACGTTTAAGTAACTCTAAGTCTAGGGGACTGATGACCTCCAATGTTAAGTCCCATAGTGCATAGAGCCATTCCCATTAACAAGGTGCCAGCTAGTAATCATGGAAACTGTGAAATCAGTAAGTACAGTCATTTGCTAACAGATCTATGGAACCAACAGCAATTAGTGTAATACACTTATGTAATGCATATTTTATTTAAATTAGCTGCTTATTATATCAATATGTTTACCCAGACACAATTAGTCTTTGTCTAAATGATGAGTCACTGCTTGCAAAGGAAGATACAGACCTAAAGCATGAATTACAAGACATACAGCCACTGTTTACTTGTGCAAGATCCATTTATGCCTCAAGAGAGCACCGGACTCCAAATGAAAATAAGTTTTAGTTGCAAAGAGTGATAAAATTAATGACAGTGATAAATTGTCATGGCAAGAGCCATCCTGTATGGTCACTCAATAAATATGCACGGATAATAGCATTACTTTAACACAGACATCATTTAAATGGCCACATCACTGTTTAAATTAATAATACAATCTTTGTCATTCGTACTGTGAGACTGTCTTATTATAATTTTAAACAGTGCTTTACATGTGTGGTCACTGCATCATGCTGGTTTCCTGGCAAGAGTTCAGGATAGAGTGCAACCACACTGAAACGATCTTAATGGCTGTCAAAGCCCTGTCTATTTTCAACTTCATGAGACAAAATGTTAGTAATGCTAGTAGACACATACAAAAGTGTCAGCACAATTCTAGCTTTCTCAGAGAGGAGACATGGACAGGTTGGGAAGGGTTAACAAGACACAACAGGTCACACGGACCCCAGGCTGAGTAGTCAAGGTGATGATAAACGAAGATCATCTTATATGCACAAATTCTTCAAACTGCTTTATCATAGTTACATAAATGTTCTTTTAAAGATACTGAAAGTTGACCTGAAATGTAAAGTTACAGAAATTATCATAATTTTTGACAGGTATCCTAGTGAGGAAAACTCGTTCTAGATTCACCAGCTTGTTGCTTATTATCGTGTCTCATTGTACCCTGTTCTTTAAATGCGAACATTTTTAGGTTAGGCTTTACCGTGACTGTTATTGACATTAAATGAAACAATAAGTTTACTGTTACCAGTCACAGTGACTGGTAACAGTAAACTTATTGTACCCTGTTCTTGTTTGCCTTGTGTTCAAATAAATAGAGGGTGAGTCAGTTGGAAAGTTACATGTCTTTGAGGGGTGATAATGTAAGTAATTCTGAACAAAAAAACTTCATACGGACATATGTCTTATTTGAAATGCTTTCTGAGATAGAACTTGTTCAATATCATGTTTGTTGAATAACTCGAAAACTGAACTCTTCAGGGAAAATGTGTTGCAGTACAAAATTAAACTGCTTTAAATTTTCTACAAAAGAGTCCTATTCATTTTTTCTCTAGGACTAATAGTTCAGTTGAAGCATGCATGAGAATATTGAAAATATTGCATGACATGTGCGCTGTAGCTTAGGTAGTGTTTATAGCTCAATTTGTGCTAGTTTCCCAACTTGATAGACAAGTGTCCTGTATCAACTTATTCATCTCAACCTCCTCTACACTGCTGAGGTACATTGCAAACAATGGCAATCTTTGAGTAATACAGAAAGTAAATGATGTACATTAAATATCTTCCATTTTGGAAACCATTTGGAATAGTGAGTATGTCCAAGTGAAAATTTTTTTGTTCACAATCCTTTATACTATGACCCCTCAAAGCATGTACCTTTCCTCCTGACTTGTCCCATATCTCGTAATTCCAATTAAATAATTATGAAGCACACAATACACACACAAAATTAAATGTGGAATAAATACAAAAAAATGAAATTGGGAATATAAATTAACACTCAGAAAACCATATTAAGGGAAAACAGGACAAGCAGACCAGGTTAAAAATGCACACAAGTATTTAAAAAAAAAAAAAAAAAAAAAAAAAAAAAACACTGAGAGTAACAAATCTCAAGCTTGTGGCTCTGATAGTGCCTTGATTAGGAGATGGTGATGTGATGCAAAATGGAAAAATTTAAAGGCTAGATGTAAACATTTTTGAAAGAATGTAAAGCTACTCAATCTCTTGTTTGAGGACATTACAGATACAGCTGATTTGAAACTCTAGATTCTAATATTTTGCTCTTTGTTTCTTAACACAAACTTTCATTGATTGTATTAAGGCTTGTGTATATTGTGACATATTGCACATTTTTCAAATATTTGCAAGTGCTGTGCAGAATCTGTACTGTATTGTGAATTATAAATTAAAATTGTGGCTGACGTTTAGAAGGCTAGTTTGTGATAGGAGAACACACATATAAAAAGTATTAAAATTTGCAAGTTTTCAGAACCAGTGGCTTACCGGACGGTAATTCTCCCCTGACGAAGTGCCGGGCAACTTTGCTGAACTGTACTCCTTTTCCTAAACCTCCCTAGTCCTTTTCCTTCACCTTTCTTCCTCATCCTAAAAAACTTCTGCTAGGAGTAGGAGCCACTGGCTCCAAAAGCTTGCAGATTTTAATACCTTGTGTATATATGTTCTCCTGCCACTGCTTGATGAGTAGATTTTGTATTGAAGCAATTACATTATATTTTCAAAAATTGATTATTTTCATTAAGTTTGTGATGAGTGACACCTTCCAGTGACTTCTGCATAATAGGTGTTAAACAATGCACAGATCTATAAAGATACTGAATGAAATGTATGTAGATGTCAAGAGGGCAATGTGTGAAGCCTTCAGTGACTGCCATAGAAGAATCTTCTTGAAAAGTCTCTCTCAAAATCAAAAGAAATTCTGTTTGTATGTAAATGTTGTTAGTGTCCACACACAGGAACTGAAATTGATGGTAGCAAAGCAAAGTAAGAAATACTCAGCTTCATTTTCAAATGTTTATGAAGGAATATATCGATTTACTACCCCCGGTTTACATTTTGCACCACTGCAAAGATGAGTGATGCATATATTAGTGTCTGTGGTGTTGAAGAAACCTAAATTATTAAAATTAAACAAGGCTCCAGGGCCCGATAGAACTTTGTCTGATTCTCTCCAGTATTTCCAGCTGTGCTAGCTCCCATTTTAGCTGTGATGTACCATAGATCCCTTGAACCAAGAACTGTAGCCAGTGATCGGAGAAAAAGCCAGAATGCAAAAAGGGTCATGAAGGTACCAATATCACTGAGTTGCATCTGTTTAGAATCCTAGAACACATTCTGAATGATCTTGAATAGAATGTCCCCCTTATTACTAACCAATAGGGATTCTAAAAACATTGATCATGTAAAACTCAAACATCTTGAACTACATGGCTCAACAAAATCAGGAAGATCTTCATCTGCATCTATATAAATACTCCACAAGCCACTCTAAGGTGTGTGGCAGAGGGTACCCCACACCATTATTTGTCATTTCCCCTCCTGTTCCATTTGCACGTAGACTGCTAATTTCTTGGGTCTTATCTTCGTGGCCCTTACGCACGATGTATATCAGCAGGAGCAGAATCATTTGGCAGTAGCAGACTCGTTTGGTAGTCAGTTTCAAATGCCAGTTCTCTAAATTTTCTCAGTAGTGTTTCCTGAAAAGAAAACCGCCTTTCCTCCAGGGATTTCCATTTGAGTTCCTAAAGCATCTCTGTTACACTTAGGTTTTGTTCAAATCTACTGGTAACAAATCTAGCAGCCTGTCTCTGAATTGCTTCAATGTCTTCCTTCAATATGTCCTGTTATAGATCCTAAACGCTCTAGCAGTACTCAAAAATAGGTTGCACCAGCATCCTACATGCGATCTCTTGTAAGGTGAACAACTCTTTCCTAAAATTCTACCAATAAACTGAAGTCGACCATTTGCCTTCCCTACCACAGTTTCCACATGCTTGTTCCACCTCATACCACTTTGCAGTGTTATGCTCAGATATTTAAACAAGTTGACTGTGTCAAGCTGGATACTAGTAATATTGTATCTGAACATTACAGGTTTGTTGTTCCTATTCCTCTGCATTAACTCATTTTTCCACATTTAGGGCTAGCTGCCATTCATCACACAAATTGGAAATTTTGTCTAAGTCATCCAGTATCTTCCTACAGTCACTCAACTTTGACACCTAACCATACACCACGACATCATCAACAAACAACCGCAGATTGCTGCCCACCCTGTCAGCCAAATCATTTGTATATACAGAGAATAACAACAGTCCTATCACACTTCCATGGGCCAATCCTGACAATACCCTTGTCTCTGCTGAACACTCGCCATTGAGGACAACATACTGGGTTCTATTAGTTAAAAAGTCTTTGAACCAATCTCATATTTGTGAAATTATCCTATATGCTTGTACCTTCATTAACAGCCAGCAATGGAGCACATTGTCGAATGCTTTCCAGAAATCTAGAATTGTAGAATCGACCTGTTGCCCTTCATCCATAGTTCGCAATATGTCATGTGAGAAAAGGACAAGCTGAGTTTCGCACGAGCGATGCTTTCTAAAATCATGCCCATTTGTGGACATAAGCTGCTTAGCCTCAAGAAAGTTTATTATATTTGAATTGAGGTTTAAGGATTCTTCAGCAAACAGAAGTTAGGGATATTCGTCTGTAATTTAGTGGGTCCGTTCTTTTACCTTTCTTATTTACTGAAGTCACTTGCACTTTTTCCAATTGCTTGTGACTTTGTGCTGAGTGAGAGATTCGCGATAAATGCAAGCTAGGTAAGAATACAGGGTACTTTTCTGGCTCAATATTATGTAAAAATCAACACCCATTTCTTTCAGGCACTGTTTATAATGTAGATTTTTACAGATGTTTTGTTGATATCTGGTAACGCAGCACACTTTCTAAACAAATTACAAGTATTTTGAATATTTTTGTACCTGCTTAGGGCTATTAAAAAATTTACAAAGAAATTGATGCATTTTTTTTTTTTTTTTCTAAAATGCGGTACCATTTAATCCAATGTTATACATTTGAAGGAGACCAAATTTTTACCTGACGTGCATGACATGATGGTTGAGATGGTAGACCTATTTAATTCCACCTACTATGTATATTACAAGGATAAAAAAATATCACATCTTACATTTTAATTTTTATAATTTTTTTGTAATAAAAATGTTACTTTTTCTATAATTTAGTTGATTCTGCAATAATGCTTAGGTCTACTACAAAAATATGGGCTATTGCAAGTTACAGAAAAAAGCTGAGCAATTCTTTATGAACTATAGGAAATATTTGTATTTGAATTCTGAAAAATACAACTTGCGGGAAATTGCGAATGAAGATATGAGTCCAATTAAACTGTGCCACAGAACATTTCTGAAGCATAGTCTTCATCCTGCAGCATTTCTTCATCTTCAAGCTCCCTCTTGGCATTCTTTTTAGCACTTCTTGCTTCTCTGGTAACTTGAAGAACAAATCATTCAGCTTCATGCACCCTTTGTCTGTCACACGCAAGAAATTGATCTTCCATATTGGAGCCACATTTTATGCCTAAATTTCCCAGGACCTCTAACCTTCCTATCACTCCATCATTGAAACATACCACTGCATCTACTACACCAACTTTTAATGTATTTAGTCCTACAAAAACATTCTTGGGTAATCTTTACCATATGCAATGGTTGAAACATTCATTTGTATTCTGAGTGCCCCCATGAAGACATTTACTAAGCAAAACAGGATCACTCAAGACTCTAAAAATTGGTTTTATTTCATTATTAACAGGCTCAGGAAGAGAATGCTTATGGTGGTATATTTGACCACTTTCTTTTGATTGGGGGCATGGCGACATCATGACCATAACTTTAGAATTTGGTATATATATAGGTCATTTTTCATTTGAAACCCCGCAATGGATATTCCAATGTAATCAGGGAAGACTATAGAATTTAATAAAGTCATAAAAAATTTGATTTTTTCACCATTTATAAGTACCCTGTGTCCTTAAAGTACTCTGTGAAATCAAACTGGGATTCCATCTGGACCTGATGATTTTTTTGTTTTCAAATCTTTTAAGTTGCTTCTCTATGTCAGGTATGCTTATTTCTATGTCGTCCATACAGTTCTCCTGGGATTTAAAACTTTGTCTTTAATTTTCTATCTTCAGCTACTGCACCAGACTGGTAAACAAGGGGCTAAAAGGAGCCTTAGACCTGCTTAGGGATTTTACATACAACCAGAATTTTTTTGTTTTCTCTTTCAGATCTTTTGCTAAGGTGTGATTTGGTAGTTGTTGTATGCCTCAAGGACAGATCTTTTCACAGATGCACAAATCTGTACTAACCTTTGCTTGTCTTTTGTGTGTTCCCTTTTTAATTGAGAGTGCAACAGCATCTGCTTCCTCAGCATCTTATAAATTTTGTTATTACACCATGGTAGGTCTTTTCCATCCTTTATCCACTTACTAGGCACACAACTCTCCAGACAACGATTTACAATATGCTTAAACTTTGCTCATAATTCCTCTACATCCACCTTACTGGTGCTAAGTGATGCCAATTCACTGTCTAAGTAAGATGTTAATAACTGCTTGTCTGCTTTATCTAGCAGAAACACTCTCCTAGCCTTCTTGACTGATTTATTAACTTTCATAATCATAGTTGCCATAATGACATCATGATCACTAATTCCCGTCTCCCTACTGACATAGCTGATAAGGTCTGGCAAATTTGTAGCCACAAGATCTAAGATATTTCTGTTCCATGTGGGCTGCCAAGCTAGCTGCTCAAGACAATTTTCAGGAAATGTGATCAAAAATATTTTGCATGGCTGTCTGTAACTCTCACAGTGAATCCATAGACATCCCAGTCTATATTTGGCAGGTTAAAGATGCCTCCAACTAGTATTGCATGATTTGAGTATTTACGCGCTATTGACCGTAGGCTTTCTTGGCTCTCGAACTGCCACAGGGGAATCGGGTGGCCAGTAGAAAAATCCAACAATTAACATAGTTTCACCTATTCCTGTAATATGTGACCAGACGACTCCATTGTCACACTCAACTTCGACCCCAATAGAGACAATATTTTTGTCAACTTCAATTAACCCCCCCCCCCCCCCCCCCCCCGCCCTCCCCTCCTATGGCCTCTAATCTGTCTTTCCAATATATGCTCCACAACTCGCTAAATATCTCAGAGCTTTCCACTTTGGGTTTGAGCCAGCTTTCTGTCCCAAGAATAAATTGAGTGCGAGAACTTTCCTGGAGGGCAGTAAATTCAGGAACTTCATTATGCATGCTTCGACAGTTTATTGATAAAATTGTGAGAGTCGAAATGTCTTTATTCTGAATGCCATTTGACTTTTCTTGCTGTGAATCTACTGGTGAGTGTTCATCAGAGCACCTCAAGCAACCGCCTAACCTACAAGATCCTTACATGCACTACACAAGTTCTCTGCAACCCAAGTAGCTGCTTCCTTTGTGTAGTGCACCCCTGACCTATCAAGGGGAGTCCTACAAATCCCCACATAACAACACAGGTCCAGAATCTGCAGTCAAGACCATCACAGAGTCGACAAAGCCTTCGGATGAGGCCTTCCACTAGGCTTCAAATCAAAGGACCGCAATCAACCCTGGGAATGATGCTGCAAATTGTGAGCTCTCCTTGAAACCCATGGGTAAAGCCAGCGGCCTTCACCAACCTCACTAGCCGCCTATACAAATTGAGGATTGTCTCATAACCCCTGAGACAGGCGTCATTGGTGCTGACGCGAGCCACAACTTGGTGATAATTGCACCATACTGCAAAAACTATAGCCACTCACAATGTCACCTTGACATGTTGGATGAGGCCTCCAGCATACAAACTGGGTGAAAATTGACTTGCTTTCCAGCCCTACATGCTATCTGCCTAAGGAGCTCCACGATGTGCCTAACATTGTAGCTCCCAATAACCAGTAACCCCCTCTCCCCACCCCTGTGTGCATGCTTGGACCCTGTTGAAAGAGCAACCACCTGTCCAGTCACAGGATGCTCGACCTCGAGCAATACGAACATGTTACCACTCGCCCTACTGTGTCATGTGCACTAGGAGGTGCCTCGGAAGCAGAGCCCATGGGCAGAACAGGTAACACAAGGGGTGTCTCGTGCAGTGCTACACCCTGAGGCAGCCGCCTGAAAGTGACTGACAGTAGCCAACAGCACGTTCATCTGTTCGCGAGCTGCGGCCACTTTTCCCCAGTGTCCGCACACAGCATGCACACATCGTACCCAGCCTAGCAAGACTAACTGAAGAAGTGAACTATAAAAGCAGACAACCCTAGATATGCAACTTGCTTCCCTCCTGATGTGTCATCAATGCACGTTGATATGTTAAAGGCCTATGTAGCTGGCTGTTCAGTGAGCAACTATTGTGCTAAAGACTGAATGAATTTACACTTAGAAAAATCAAGATTAACCCTCTTAAGCAGAGAAACATGAATGGAATGTAATAAATATGCTACATGGAAAGCTTAGAAAAGGATAAACACTTAACTTACCACTCTGTAGATGCACTCATATCTCAACCGAGAGCTGTAGCCTGTGGTATTTCTTGCCTTCTGAAAAACATGTGGCTCAACACCACTCCGTTTACTAACAAAATATGAGGTGCCAGACACAATTTGTGACTGGGCTGATGATTTCGTGGTAAGCAGGATGCAACACATTATCCTGAATGGAGGCGCCATCGTTAGATGTAGAAGTAATTTAAGATATGCTGATGGGTAGTGTGTTGGATCTTTGTTTTTCATCTTGCATAATAATGACTTGGTTTACCATATTAATAGCACCTTCATTTTTTTGGAGATGATGCACTTGTCAATAATGAAGTACTGTTTAGAAAAAGCTGCAAAAAATAATCAGATCGTGACAGGGCTTCAAAGTGGTGCAAATCTTGGTAACTTTCCTTAAGTGTTCATAAGTGTAAATAAGTGCACTTAACAAAACAAACCTATACATACTACTGTACTACTAGATGATTAAAATATCAAATAAAATCAGTCAACTTGTAAAAATAGCTAGGTAAAACAATTTGTACGGAAATGAAATGGGATGACCACATAGGCCCAATCACAGGAAAGGCAGGTAGCAGACTTAAGTTCATTCCTGGTACACTTGCAAAATGCAGCCAGTCTATAAAGGAGATTGCTTACAAATCACTTGTTACTTCCATCTTAGAATATTGCTCAAGTGTGTGTGACCCATACCAGTTAGGACAAGGAAAGTATACAAAGGACAGCACGAATTGTCAAAGGTTTGGAAAAATATTTCAAGAACAAGTATTCATCTCCCTACTTGTTGCTCCCGTAGTGACTATGAAAACAAAATTAGCCTGATTATAGTACATGCAACGCTATACAATCAACCTTCTCACATTCCATATCTGATCAGAGCATACACTGAGGCATTTAAGTGCTCCATATGTATACAGGAAGAAACCCTAACGTGTGCAACTATCCTAGATACTGTCTGCCATGCACATCACAATCATCTACAGAGTATGTATGTTGATGTAACCAGTCAGAATAGTGATTACCTTTACTTGTAAATTGTCATATTTGAATCTGAACCATAATAATTTTCCTTTCTCGTTTCTGTTTGTATGAACTCCCTTTTCTGCTCACAAGGGGAGGACATGACGTTCAGATCAGAGATTTACTTCAAACTTTGTACACTTTCAGTAGTCCAGTAAGTCATCATCATTTGCAAGTAGTAATGTGTACTACTTGGACAATTTTGAGGAAATTGCATGGGAAATGTTAAGCATTGAATATTGACTAGTGTGTTACAACCCTGACCACGAGATGGCAATGGTCAGCTGGTTAGCATTCAAGTTACATAATTGGGGAATTTCTGGACTCAAAAATGTATACTGGCAATGATTTATAAATCCCTTATACCCGCAATCGGATAAGGTCATGCAGACTTGGAAAACATAAATTAAAATGGCATCTACTACATCAAAAGAATGTAATTTTCCCCACATGCTCATTGTAACTTAAGAGCTTCTAAGGGAGAAAAAAAGGCCTCATTGACATTTTGAAAATTTCTCCTTCCAACCATTTGGATGCAAACCATGCATAATGCAACAGTTTTTTTAAAATATTGGTGCTGATAAATAGTGATGTCTGACAGAATGTATTTTAATAGCATCTTCACAATAAACTATTTCTCCTTGATTGTCAATCAAAAATGAAAAATTTTGAAGGTGCTTGATGAAGTTGTTTGCTTGCCTACAGGAATATATGTCTCATGGTTGGCAAATCAGAGTACATTGGGAGGGGTATGACTTTAACAATGTATGTTCCAAGACCTGAACCATTAGTAGAGATGGCATCGTACAAACCATGATTCACTTGAATCCCCCCCTTTTCTTCTAAGAATCCATTATTAGTGAGAATATTTCTTTTCCCACCTAAGGAAGCATGACTTTGGTTAAAAATGAAGGTTATAGCTGTGTGACTAATTCCCCAGGTTTTGAACATGTTACAATGACATTTTGAAAGTCTTTCATTACACTTCTGAACAGTTTTTTTAACCATTGTGCTAAACTTCCCCTGGCTTCTTGCAGACACACAAACACTTGTGGTAATATTTCACCAAACATCATCATTGCATATTGTGCCACATTGTGTTACATTGTTCATATCGCCATTTTAACGAATACATTTTTTGAGTTTTTTCCAGTGAGAGTTCTGTAATAAGTTGACTAGTACTGGCAACTCATCAGGACTGTATTAATCATAAATCTATTGTCAAAATTTAGCATAATTGTCTTCATCTGCAGTTGAAGCTGTCTTGCAGCTTCTAGAGTTTCTTCTCATGTCACAGATTCCTTGTTACTCACACGTCATGATCTTCCTGTGCCAAATTCTGTGCTGCTGTTTGAATTTTTTAACCCATAAAATTGATGCTTTAAAGATCAAGTCCTCCAATTGAAATTGCCCTGCATTAACCAAGTTCCTCATTACCCGAAAAGTAAAATCAAAGGTTCGTTTCATTAGTATAATTTTTTGTTCAAATAAACTGTTGAAGACAAAAAATAGTAATAAAGTTGATAAAAATGTACACTTCATTGCTGATGATTTTTAAAAGCCTCCACAAAGTGGTCATTGGTCGATAAATCAATTATTGCATGTTTATACATTGTTATTCCTCCAATTTTTAATTTTTTCTTCCCATTTCATCAAATCATCCTTTCCTCTTAAACTGGAGACTCATATATGGAGAGTTTGTAGATTCCTCCGGGTGTGCTCTTTTGCCAGTCTCGCTACTTTTCCCTCTATGGAATGTATTTGATCTTCACATTCTTTTTGAGTGGTTCATAATCCTCGTTGTCATAAAAATCTTCAGATTTACGGAGTAGACCACCTTCATCTACTTTGTTGCAACGAATGAGGTCCTCATCAGTAATAAGTATCTTTTCTCCTAACATATCAATGGTAGACCAATAAAGTTCTCCAATCGCCATCACATCTGTAGAAATTGTTGCTGATTATTGTGTATGTCCACTTCTTGGTAAGACAGTTACAGTACATGAATGCATCTTTTAACTGATATTTTGCAATTGGATAACGCATTGACTCTTCATGATAGTTATTATTCTCAGTAGCCAAAGAACTGTGAGTCACCTCAATTTTTGTAGTAAAAAAGTAAATTTTGTGTTTTCAAATAAATTTGCGCATACTCTATAAGTTCTTACTATATTAGCAAGGTCTCACCACTGCACAAACTAACCACAGAATGGGTCCTGCCTCTGAGTGTACAAATCAACCTCTGAGTGTACAAGTCAAAGTGTCCAGTTGCAAACCTTACCCGATTGCGGGCATAAGGGATATTGCAAATCATACCAGGAAAACTTTATGGCATGTGGTATTTACTTGTTGATAATTGTAATGTAATATTAATTTTAGTAATTAAAATTAATTAAAAATTAATAAACAGTCCCTGTTCTTCACTAGCTTATTATTAGGAAAACAAACTTTAAAGATACAGTCAACAACACTGAGCTACCTCTTCTCTATCCATAAGATACTGTTAATATGAAATCCTAGTTACCTACACTCTGTCTGTCACGTTGTAGTCCTTTTTCTCCAACAATTTGTAGCTAACAATTTGTAGCTAGTCCTTGTTCTCCAACAATTTGTAGCAGCTTGAATACCACCTCTAATAGTCATCGCTGTCATCCTACACCCGCATCAGAAAACCATTGCACAGTTGGACTGCAGTGCCAGGACAGAGAGATTGTGTGTGTGTGTAAAAGTGGGTTCATTGTGACTTACATTTTGCAGTTTCCCTGAAAAACTTCATTTCATCAACATGTTTTCCTCAACAAGCCTATTACAAGACACCTCCCTTCTACTTGTTCAGTTTAGCAAATATGACCAGTGTTACTCAAATGTTGGACCCCGAACAAAAGAAAAGAGAAATATTCATAATATTTTACTATTATTTAAAGAGATGTGCACCTCCTATAAATGTTTTTCGTCGTATCGTATAGTGATTATACTGATTACTTACAATTTTATACTGAATATACTGATTACTTACAATTTTATACTGAATATACTGAGGAGTGTTCCTGTATTATTCGCAAAGACAGCACTAAGGAACCAGGTTTAGTGAGTTAAGTGTTTACAGAAGGTTGACCTATATTTGTATTAAAAAAAACCAAAAATGGATTTTGCTCTGTGTAAAAACAAAAGTGAGCAGTGACTTTAAAAAAATTATATTTACCCTTTCATTGCTACAGACAAACTTTTTACATTCCTTACTGAAGCGGCTTTCTTTATGGCTGTACAGCTCACCTGCACTGAGAGATGGCGTCTAGCCAATGTGAAATACTTATCATATGTATTTTCGAAAACTATTATGTGAAAAATTTGATTTTTGCACATCTTATAGTCTGGTATCTTCACTCGATGGTTGGGAGTGGGCGTGACCAGTTCCATCTGTGCAGACTTGCCCTGCTATGAAATACATATCGTCCATTTTTAAGAAAACTATCAGGTGAAAAAATTTGATTTTTGTGCATCCCAAGCTCTGAAATCTTCACTTGATAAAGGACTGAATTTCTTTTTATTATATGTCATAGTCACTGCGCTGCAGCAAATTACGTAAAACATTTACATGAAATTTTGAAGAATTTGCAAGGATAAAAGGATTGCGAATACTTTGCGTGTGGTTGGTTTTATCTTACGCATTTAGCAAATGAAATGTAGATAGGATATGAACATTTTATTTAAAATTGAAAGCAGAAGGATATCTCATTTTGTTCTTGAATTATTAGATTTTATGTCCAAAAAGACAGTCGCATACAGTGTGCCTATTCATGTCCTTACGTGTGACGAATCATGGTCATAACAAATGGTTCAAGATAACGAAACGAAGTTTTCTATGAATTATAGCACGCAATGAGGCACATATGTTTTTTGATAAATACTTGAAAGTGTTTTGTTTTTTTCCACCGGGATACGAGAGTAAGAGGTTGGCCGCTCAAGACGCATTCCAACGTCCATAGCACTGTAGGGAAACCCAAACAGTGTAGGTGGTTTTTTTTTTTTAAGTAGAAAGTAGACATCCACAACAGCTGGGAAAGGCATAGCAGGTCATGTACATGCGCCCACAGCAAAAAATGGGTGTAATACAAGATTTTCCATTGATAAGCTTGCATTCAGTCACCTTTTTAATGGTTGTACGTTACTATTAGATGTTGTTGCACATAATTGGAGATGATCAAGCAATGACAGCAGACAATTAAGGTTTGAATGGAAAAAATTGGGGTTAGATGTTACTGATGCTGAATGAAACAACACATTTATTCTTACCAGTCACTATTTATTTAGTTCCACCATTTCAGTAGTTAAAACCTCCATCATCAGGTGGATTTACACGAATTAACATGGCATCTGAGTGTTGTTTTATGACTTTGGTGTAACTTGTGGCACTGTCTTCACTAAGGCTACCATATATATTTTTTAAATATACAGGACACCTTCATAGATACTCCAGTATCAGTCTCGGGGTTATAGATGATCTTGACATCCATCAAAACGACTTAGGGATCCTCTTGATATGGAACTGAAATGGGTCAACAATGACTTTTCGTCATTGGAATATTAACCAAGATAGTCCTGAATTATTTGTTTTTCAAAATTGATTTATATCTTATCTACATTCATTCACAAGGTTGTAAGGAAGAAAGTAAAAACAATTTTGAGTATTTATTTTTATTTAGTATTTCCAAAAATAGTCGTCTTTCCAGAAGGACGTCAGGACAATAAGAGAACATGTTTTTAAAGTATATGACATTGCACAATTAACTTGTTTTGGTTTTTATACTTTCAAATAAACATAAATAAATTTGAATTATGGGCTAAAACAGCTAATAAATACAAAAAACAAAGAAAATAACCTATACACATATTTTATGCACTAGTATGATAAGACAAAAAGCAACAAACATGAAGTGGTTCGTCACATTTAACTCTTTTTTTTTTTTTTTTTTTCCCCCAACTTCGACATTTCAGCTGCTTCTTCTTTTTTGTTATCTCACCCATTGGTAATTCAGCAACATAATATTCTCTTCCATCAAATCTGTGCTTGTAAAGACCACAGGCATTTTGTTCTGCAATGTCTATAAAATATGCAATGATCGGGAAATACCACTTTCTCCCTCTTATAGAGCATCTAATAGGGATTCATTTTGGTCAGTTCGATCAACGCTTTCCATATGAGTGTTGTAGGAGTGTAATAAGTGAGGTTCAACCACGCTAATCCTTTTCCTTTGTTCCTCAAAAATCTTGCTACAGACCGTAATGGTTGCACTCTGTCAAAGTTGGTGGCTACAGTAACAACATTGTTGTTATTGCAACGTACAATGGAAATCCCGGATGCTGAGTCAGAGTGCATTTCATATTATCCTCTATTTTATTTTATCATTTTATCTACAAATGATAGAGTACAATTCTTAACTCTGTTTCCTCTTGTTGTTCCTGTTGCTTCCACGCCCCTCTCTTGTAGGTCATGTAGCGCAGTAGCATTGAGTTGACTTCCTGGTAATTTATCTACACTTGGATTTTCTTCAGCACCCAAATCTTCATCTGTTAACGTCATCAGTTAAATTTAGAGAAGGGTGCAATGTTACATTCACACCAGTATTAGGTATTTCCTCATCTTTTGATTCTAACATGTCCAAAAGTTCCATAAGTGTACATCGTTTTCTGTGAATACAAAATGACTACATATTACCCTGACGTCCTTCTGGAAGGACGGTTGAAAACATTATGGAATTACCACTGTCGAAAACTTTCAATTGTAATATGAGCCCATAAATAGTATAGGTTAATTCTTTAAGATATTATATGACAAGTTTCAGAATTATTGACACAATATGAAAGATAATATACATATCCATTGATGACAAGGTCAGTCAGTTCGTCCATGGTAAAATTGGCCCTATTTTCTAGACACAGTTTCTCACTCACTATGAACGACGGCATCAAACTGACTGTGGCAGTGCGCAACTGACTCTGCCTACTTCATATAACAATGCGTCACAGTCCGTTGCAACAATGCGTTATTTGCAAAAATAAATAATTTCAACAGTGAGTTACGTCGTCCTTCCAGAAGGACGTCAGGGTTATCTGGGTTAATATGATGATAATGACTTTTATCATCAGTATTAATGTAAGGAAATTGCATTTCAAAGACAATAAAAAGCCGTTATAATTTATATAAAAAGTACAAAGTAGTTAAAAGAAATAACACTATCCCATTTAAAACAATGTAACATCTTTCATGCATGGCACAAACCTCATGCATTCATTCATCTGTGGCTATTAACATATTTTAGACTGTAGTGAATATTTTGACAAATATTTCTGAGTCTCAACAATCTGCCATGCATTTCTGTGCATTGGAAGGAGAAATTACATTGTTGCATTAAAGAATTTGCAATCCTGGATACCAAAATATTGGCCTTTTCACATAACCTGTACTTATACATTTCTTGGAAAAAAAAATGCATTATATAGGTGCATTTGAACTTGGAAGGCAAAGGATAAATTCCATAACCTTAGAGAGGATTGTTACTGCATTGTTTTTCTCCTTGAATACTGTGAAAATATCCACCCATTTATTCTGTACCGCTATGCTGTTAGCATTCCAATCACGTAACTTTTCTACTATAATTTCTTAGCCACACAAAATTCATCAAACAAGAGTGAACTGTCAAGGATTACATTACCTATGTTCGTATTGTTGAAATACTGGCCCACAAATCAGACCACACTGGTTTTTATTTCAACATAGACCAACAAAAGTCGGTGTCAGTGGAAATTTCTGATTCCATGAAACTAGACGGCCATATATTACAGTGTTAGAATATATTTACAAATGAATAAAATCTATCTTGCGCTAGTTGGTCACACTAAGGCAATAACGTGGATTTCACATGCGGGTGTGCCAAGGGGCACAATATTTTGGCAGTCAGACATGTCGTCATCATCAGGCACACTGACGAACTGAGCTCCTGAGAGTGGGTGGCCGTCTTTAATCTAAAATCTAAATACTGGGACAGCATCATTAGAGAGGCTATCGAAATTCGTACTAGGGACGGACTCATCAACCGAGATTGCGGCTATAACCTCAGCAAGGCATGGCAACCAGCATTGAGTCTAATGGAAAAGACTCTCGGCAAAGAAAACGAAAGGCCGTCCAGGGCGGACGAGGCAATTACACTGACGCCACTACAGACGCCGATGCCAACGTCTCAGTAACTGCCGACGCGCGGACCGCGGAGAGAATGCCTCGCAGAGGGAGGGGATTTAAGGCGGTCGCCCACCCTCTAGAGTCTAGGAGCTAAGTTCGTCTGCACACATGACAATGTACCTTATGGACTGGCAGTACACCCGTTGACTGTTCGAGCAAAAAAATACGCCAGGAGAAACTGAAGAATCACATATTATGTCTCCTATTTTTTAACCTTGTTTTTAGTGGCTCGTAACAACCTAATGCTTCTGTAGCTCAAATATTCTGCCTTTCAATTTCTAGAATGCTTGTTTGAAAGATATCTAGCTGACTGTGCACAAACGATAGCCATTATTGAAACTTCCTGGCAGATTAAAACTGTGTGCCCGACCGAGACTCGAACTCGGGACCTTTGCCTTTCGCGGGCAAGTGCTCTACCAACTGAGCTACCGAAGCACGACTCACGTCCGGTACTCACAGCTTTACTTCTGCCAGTATCCGTCTCCTACCTTCCAAACTTTACAGAAGCTCTTCTGCGAAACTTGCAGAACTAGCACTCCTGAAAGAAAGGATACTGCGGAGACATGGCTTAGCCACAGCCTGGGGGATGTTTCCAGAATGAGATTTTCACTCTGCAGCGGAGTGTGCGCTGATATGAAACTTCCTGGCAGATTAAAACTGTGTGCCCGACCGAGACTCGAACTCGGGAGTTCGAGTCTCGGTCGGGCACACAGTTTTAATCTGCCAGGAAGTTTCATATCAGCGCACACTCCGCTGCAGAGTGAAAATCTCATTCTGATAGCCATTATTTCTTATTGGTTGTTATTGAAAAAATAAGTACAAAGCAGCAGAGCACCTTGATTCTGACAGGAAAAATGATTTAAAGCATAATACAATTTCACAAACTTTTCAAGTGAAGGCAATAACGTTCACTTTGTGCTGCTGCAATCAAGTACTTGCTTATATTCAATATTCACAGAATTCCTTTAGTCGTTCTACCCAACACTGTATATATGGAAATACTTATAAATTTTACACTAAATGTTTTCTACATCGATTGGTAACTTGCCTACTGATGTTTCTACACTGTAGTGAATCATATGTACAATGCAACCAATCCCTTCAAGGGGCTTTTTGAGGCTAACTTCTAATTTGCTGAAAATGTTTCCTTTGCATCCTCTCTTAACCCCACCAAACGCACTATTCGTATTATCAGTTGAGCGAGACACAAATGTGACTCCAGATTATTGGCCTCTACAACATGCAGTACACGCTGTGATAAAATGGCTGATGTTTCTTTTTCGATGGAACAGAAATCTTACACCTTTACCTGTACACCCCCCCCCCCCCCCCAAGGTTTGAAATATCTGACAATGAGAGTAAGTAGTTTAGTTGATTAATGATTGCTGGTATTGGTAGAAATACATGCAAAATTCACGTCATTAAGGCTTTCAATAAGAAGCTCTTTGCACCCTGGGGCCAATACATTATTAACAGAACATTCTGTATTTGTCCTTGCACAACTAAACTTGATATCATCCAGTTTCTTTATCATTTTCGACGTGCACTCCACAGAACTATAGCTGTGACTGTGACATAAGATTACAGTATTGTGTTAATATACCTAATGTTGTACTGGGGAAGAAGGTGCTCATTTTCGATGATGCTGCAGCAGCTGTTGAACCCAATTTAAATTTCTTAGTTTTCTAGTGCTGTAAAACGTCTGAACTTCCACCATGTGGTGCAATAAAGCTCACAATTTATTTTGACATTTCCCAGAATGTCCCAGAGTTTAGACGAAAAGATACATTTGCGTTTAGGCAAAATTTGAAGAAATGTTGTATTGCATGAGGGAAGAGAAAGATTCTCTGAATACTGAATGTGAATACAATACTGAAATGATTGTTCACTAAACAGAACAAGTGCACACACACTTGTTAAAGCATTCAATAGTCACCGCTGAACTGAGATCAGCACAAGAATGCACAAAAAGTTAATTGGAATTGTCGATATTGAAAAAAAGGAAACAGGCATGTGGTTAAATTTAAGTAAATAATATGGTTTAGTGCTATCAAGATATAGAAATGAGGGGAAAGTGATTGTTCATCATTGTAGTGTTGTGTGAAAGCATGCAGGTATTTCAGCAGAAACCTAACAAAACTATATGAAGCGGTAATGTAGAAAATAAGGTAATTTTATGCGTATTTTCGAAATTCACACAATTTATGTAATATAAATCAGCATTATTAACTTATGGCATAAAATGTATGTGCGAAATTTTAATCTACGGGACATTTGTGCATCCCTACAAAAATTGCGGAGACCCCTAGACACCTGGGCCAGAAAAGGGGACCGTTCTGTTTTTTACGAAACAAAGGCGTAGTCTTCAGTGACCACAGCCTCTACTTCCTGTCACGTGACATCCCATACAAAATATGCCGATGTACATGGTGTAGCATAACAGGAGAGGATATACAAAATACGCCGGTGTACGTGGCGTTGCATAACAGGAAAGGGAACCAGTAACCACTAAAGACAATGCCACAGGTTACTCCAAAGTCGCAGAACAACATATACATGCCAGATAAATTCACTAAATGTGGTTGTTTGAACATCCAAAACGCTTCATAAAATAAATAGTGACTGACATCAGTAAACTTGTTGTTTAATTAGATAATTAGGGTTTCTGTACCGTTTACAGTAGGAGGTTTTGGAAACCAGGCAAGCAACTTAGCTCAAAATTGTGTGTTCTATTTCCATCCATTCTGAGTAAGTGCCATTAATGTAATGACTGGATAATGTGACGAAAGTCTAATTGAGTGTCAATTTGGAAGATATAATGGAACCAGAGTTACAGTATTGGAGAGTTTAGAAAGAGTTCATATCAAGCAAGGTAGAAGGGATATTGCTGCAGAATTTCTAAAAGTATTGAGAGATGTAGCAACCATATAGTAGAGAATCCTTCAGCAGTGGTGTGTAATCTAAGACATGCCGTCAGACTTTTGAAAAAAAGATCATCCACACAGTCCTGTTGTTGATGTTACACATTTCAGCGATTTTACTAGAGGTAAGCACAGGCGTTATTCAGCACGCTAGTGTAGAAGTGAGCACAGAATGAGTTAAGTGAAAAATACGTCCAATAATTACGTTTATTTACACATGAAAGGTGACTTAAGAATCGTCCATTGTGTGGGATCGCGTCTACAAGATCGTGTGCCGATTTAAAGTTCTAGATTCTCAAATTTTACTGTTCGTGTCGTTTCTGCATAATCTTTCTTTGGTTGTATCAATAGAGCGGTCATTGTTCAAAACAATAATTCTTTAATTTCATTACGCAGTTACATGAGAAATAAGTTATTCTGAGAATTTTTGGACGCTTACAAAACTATATTGTCATAAGTTACCGGTACGAGTGTTTTGGACACACAAATTATTTTGTAGCAAAACAGCGTTTGTGGTTCACAGTTATGCCAAAGAATACATCACCCCTGAACTTCATTGGATATGAACACAAATAGACGTGCGTTTTTTGAGAGTTTTCAACCATTGTCCTTTGTATAATCTACAAGTAGTTTGTAGCAAATCGATGTTTGTGATTTAGTTATTGTATCAGATTTCCTAACCAACGTACCGGTATAGTGTTGCCTCTAGTTTTCCCTTAAAGAGGTATAGCCCAATATATTATCTGTATTTATGATAAATAAACTCTTTTTTTCTGAGTTTGCTAACAACTATAGTTCTGCCCTGCAGAAAGTACTCCTCCTCCCGAACAGTCCATGAAGGCTCAATGGCAACCGGCTGCCGCGTCATCTTCAGCCCATAGGCGTCACTGAATGCAGTAATGCAGGTGCATGTGGTCAGTACACCGCTCTCCTGGCCGTATGTCAGTTTCCGAGACTGGAGCCGCTACTTCTCAATCAAGTAGCTCTTCAGTTTGCCTCACAAGGGCTGAGTTCACCCCACTTACCAACAGCGCTCGGCAGACTGGATGGTCACCCATCCAAGTGCTATCCTAGCCCGACAATGCTTAACTTCAGTTACCACTACGGCAAGGCTATTGGCGCAAAAAGTACAAGATCTGTTATTGCTTGTCCACTTGAAAGCGATTGGTCTGTCAGACTTAGATGTAGGCATCCTGTACAGGGTGGACGAGGACCAGGAGGACTCAGGGTGTTGTACTGATCCCCCTAATCAACAAATTTGTGGTGCTGTCTTTCACTGAAACTGAAATTGAAACTGAGCCAGTGGGATTCTCATCACCTGTTGTGTGGAAACCTGTTTTGTCCAATGCGGGAGGAGGCAAACGCAAAAGGCAAGGCAGTTCAGACTCACAGCAAATGATGGTATACATTAGCAAAATGGCAGCAAGGGACAGGAAAGGACACCGGGTGCAGTTACTATATATGCCTGAAGGCCTCAACCAACATGTTGCAGGGGCTATTCCTTCAGCCATTGAGGGAACAGGGTGCAACCAACTGCAGATTGTGGCACATGTTGTAACAAATGATACCTATCATTTGGGCTCCATGGTCATTCTTGGGTCATTTCAGCAACTGCAAGAAAAGGTTGAGAAGATAAGCCTTGCACAAGGAGTTTCAACAAAGCTCACAATTTGCAGCAATGTCCCCAGAACTGATTGTCGTCCTTGATTCTGAGTCGAGTGGAAGGACTTAACCAGAGACTTCAGAAGTTCTGTAACAAGCTGGGCCGTGACTTCCTGGACTTGCATCATACGGCTGAGAACTGTGGGGTCCCCCTAAATGGGTCAGGTGAGCACTACACATCAGAGGCTGCTACTAAGGTAGCTGACAGTGTGTAGGTAGCACACAAGTTTATATATATATATATATATATATATCAGACTACTCTCTATCCAATCCAGATAATGATAGCTGCAGGAAGCCCTTAAGTATCAATGTAAGATCGAAAGAAATTCCTCCGGCAGGTGAGAGGATTAAAATCCTAATGGTAAATTGCCGCAGCATTCGCAACAAAGTGCCAGAGTTTGAAGCGCTCATGACAAGCAGTGGAGCTCACATAATACTAGGTACAGTAAGCTGGGTGAAATCTGAAACTGATACCAAAAACCAAACAATGGAAAATCCAGGACGGAATGTAACAGTATTATGAGAAAGAAAGTTGCTACTCACCATATAGCGGTGATGCTGAGTCTTAGATAGGCATAACAAAAATATTCCCACAATATAGCTTTCGGACATTAAGGCTTTTGTTAATCTCCCCCCCCCCCCCCCCCCCCCCACACACACAAACCCAATTCACACACATGACTGCAGTCTCAGGCAACTGAAACCCCACTGCGAACAATAGCACCTGTGCATGATGAGAGTGGTGACTGGGTGGGGTGAGGAGGAATGTGGGCCGGGGAGGGCTGTATTGTGGGGTTGGTGGACAGTGAGGTGCTGCAGTTTAGATGGAAGGGGGGGGGGGGGGAGTAGAGGAAAATGAGAGAAATAAAATAAAAAGACTGGGTGTTGTGGTGAAAAGATGGCTGTGTTGTGCTGGAATGGGAACAGGGAGGGGGCTGGATGGTTGAAGACAGTCACTACCAAAGGTTGAGGCCAGGAGGGTACGGGAACGAAGGATGTATTGCGGAGAAAGTTCCTACCTGCGCTGTTCAGAAAAGCTGGTGTTGGTGGCAAGAATCCATTTCACACAGGCTGTGAAGCAGTCATTGAAATGAAGGCTATCATGTTTGGCAGTGTGTTCAGCAACAGGGTGGTCCACTTGTTTCTTGGCCACAGTTTGTCAGTGGCCATTCATGTGGACAGACAGCTGATTGTAGTGAGATTCTTGGGGACAATTGAAATTTATATCGAAAGGATAGGAAATGGGAAATGGAGGTGGTGTATTTGTCACAGTAGACGAAAAACTCAACTCCACCAAGATAGAAATTGAGATTGTTTGGGCGAAACTTAGTATCAGGGATTAGGCATAAAATTATATTTGGATCCTTCTCTTGCCCACCAGACTCATCTTCTGATATAAACGAAAACTTTATAGAGAAAACCTCAGTTCACTTGTACATAAGTTCCTCAATCATACTGTAATCATCGGTAGAGACTTTAATCATCAAGGAGATTCGGGAAAAACCCAAGAATTTTTTCCTCTGGCAGAAAACTAGGAAAAACCAGTGAGTTTTTTTAGAATTCCGGAAATTTTTAATTGCTTTACTTTTCCGTTAAATTTTTGTAATTTTGACTGGTAAGAACTGATACTCTAATAACGGACATTACTGTATCTCGCTACTGAAGAATAATAGTGGGGGGAGGAACAAAAATAAAACTGAAGTTGAAAAGGAAATGTGCCATAAACGACACAAAATACAGTGCTCATACAAGCACCTGCCAACAACAGAATGTGTCAAAGCCTTTGAGAAGACTATGCAATTCTTCATAACAACAAATTGTTTCCAATGAATGTGACATTTGTTTACATTAGATTCGTTTGTGCAGTCGAGTCGCGTATGAGTATTACATTCTCCCGCTTCTGGTGACTGAAGTGTAGCTGTTAGCTGTATAAGAAATAGCAGCAAGCGGCCAGATGCTACCCGGAAAAATTTTACTGGTGCACCCAAACTGCCAGATTAACGCATACGTAGGGGACGTGGGCAATCCGGGGTATCTACCCCAGGCGGGAATTTCTGAGGTGGGGGGGGGGGGGGGGGGGTCAGATTCATATTCTTGAGAAAAAAAATCTTGTTTCACAAAGCGCCTAGCATCCAGCGCACGTTGGTCTATCGATTATTCATATGATTTTAAAATGCATCGCTGTTGGTTTTTGAACACCTTCCAAGTTGATTTCTGAATGACTCGTAAGTTGATTTTTGAATGCGTGCATATTGTAAATGGTGTCTCTGCCAGGGGAATCCCCGTCGCATCTAGAAGTGAACTTTCCTACAGACAAAAGGGTACGGGGCTACATGAGCTGAGCAGAATAAAGCCGAAATGGGGATTGCCATCGCTGTTTATGTGGTTCACTGGGTTTGCGAATGGTCAGTGTTGTTATAATTACTTGTGAAATTCATAGATTCAGACTACCAGGGGGGAAATAAATTACTAACAGGAACAACATATAAGAAAGATTACGTATTATCTTCTCAGGTATCCAAGAAAATGAAATTTTGACAAATATTTTTGGCTAGTTGTACAGTCCCCGGCTAGCAGCCACTGAAGTTCTATTCTGGGAGTAGTGTGGAAAACACGTTGTACAAACACGTAGTAACGCTTAACCGGAGAATAAACGCGGGATAACTAAACCAGTGATTTGCCACGGTTAGTGAAGTTAACCAGAAAGCAAGTTTTGACCCTGCAGGAATAGTTACAGAATTAGTGATGACAAGATTGATTGTTAGAACAAGGAAGGAGAAGAAACGAGGACATCACACAAATTATGGAAGAATATCAGATAGATTATATAATGGTAAGACAGAGATTTAAGAACCAGGTTTTAAATTGTAAGACATTTCCAGGGGCAGATGTGGACTCTGACCACAATCTATTGATTATGACCTGTAGATTAAAACTGAAGAGACTGCAAAAATGTGGAAATTTAAGAAGATGGGACATGGATAAACTGAAAGAACCAGAGGTTGTACAGAGTTTCGGGGAGAGCATAAGGGTAAAATTGACAGGAATGGCGGAAAGAAATACAGTAGAAGAAGAATGGGTAGCTTTGAGGGATGAAGTAGTGAAGGTAGCAGAGGATCAAGTAGGTAAAAAGATGAGGGTTAGTAGAAATCCTTGGGTGACAGAAGAAATATTGAATTTAATTGATGAAAGAAGAAAATATAAAAATGCAGTAAATAAAGCAGGCAAAAAGGAATACAAACGTCTCAAAAATGAGATCGACAGGAAATGCAAAATGGCTAAGCAGGGATGGCTAGAGGACAAATGTAAGGATGTGGATTCTTATCTCACTAGGGGTAAGATAGATACTGCCTACAGGAAAATTAAAGAGACATTTGGAGAAAAGAGAACTACTTGTATGAATATCAAGTGCTCAGATGGAAACCCAGTTCTAAGCAAAGAAGGGAAAGCAGAAAGGTGGAAGGAGTATATAGAGGGTCTATACAAGATGATGTACTTAAGGACAATACTATGGAAATGGAAGAGGATGTAGATGAAGATGAAATGGGAGATATGATACTGCGTGAAGAATTTGACAGAGCACTGAAAGACCTGAGTCGAAACAAGGCCCTCGGAGTAGACAACATTCCATTGGAACTACTGACGGCCTTGGGAGAGCCAGTCCTGACAAAACTCTGGTGAACAAGATGTATGAGACAGGCGAAATACCCTCAGACTTCAAGAAGAATATAATAATTCCAATCCCAAAGAAAGCAGGTGTTGACAGATGTAAAAGTTACCGAACAATCAGTTTAATGACCCACAGCTGCAAAATACTAACACAAATTCTTTACAGACGAATGGAAAAACTAGTAGAAGCCGACCTTGGGGAAGATCAGTTTGGATTCCGTACAAATACTGGAACACGTGAGGCAATACTGACCCTACGACTTATCTTAGAAGAAAGATTAAGGAAAGGCAAACCTACGTTTCTAGCATTTGTAGACTAAGAGAAAGCTTTTGACTATGTTGACTGGAATACTCTCTATCAAATTCTAAAGGTGGCAGGGGTAAAATACAGGGAGCGAAAGGCTATTTACAATTTGTACAGAAACCATATGACAGTTAAAAGAGTCGAGGGGCATGAAAGGGAGTCATTGTTGGGAAGGGAGTGAGACAGGGCTGTAGCCTATCCCCGATGTTATTCAATTTGTATATTGAGCAAGCAGTAAAAGAAACAAAAGAATAATTTCGCAGTAGGTTTTAAAGTCCATGGAGAAGAAATAAAAACTTTGATGTTCGCCGATGACATTGTAATTCTGTCAGAGACAGCAAAGGACTTGGAAGAGCAGTTGAATGGAATGGACAGTGTCTTGAAAGGAGCGTATAAGATGAACATCAACAAAAGCAAAACAAGGATAATGGAATGTAGTCGAATTAAGTCAGGTGATGATGAGGAAATTAGATTAGGAAATGAGACACTTAAAGTAGTAAAGGAGTTTTGCTATTTGGGGAGCAATTTAACTGATGATGGTCGAAGCAGAGAGGATATAAAATGTAGACTGGCAATGGCAACGAAAGCGTTTCTGAAGAAGAGAAATTTGTTAACATCGAGTATAGATTTAAGTGTCAGGGAAGTCGTTTCTGAAAATATTTGTATGGAGTGTAGCCATGTATGGAAGTGAAACATGGACGATAAATAGTTTAGACAGGAAGAGAATAGAAGCTTTCGAAATGTGGTGCTACAGAAGAATGCTGAAGATTAGATGGGTAGATCACATAGGTAATGAGGAAGTATTGAGTAGGATTGGGGAGAAGAGAAGTTTGTGGCACAACTTGACCAGAAGAATGGTTCGGTTGGTAGAACATGTTCTGAGGCATCAAGGGATCACCAATTTAGTATTGGAGGGCAGCGTGGGGGGTAAAAATCGTAGAGGGAGACCAAGAGATGAATACACTAAGCAGCTTCAGAAGGATGTAGGTTGCAGTAGGTACTGGGAGATGAAAAAGCTTGCACAGGATAGAGTTGCATGGAGTGCTGCATCAAACCAGTCTCAGGACTGAAGACCACAACAACAACAACAACAACATAACGATTCCAAATTTATATAAAAATGTCGTATTACTACTTTTCGATCTCAGGCTTGTGAAGCTGGAGCGTTTGAACGAAATGTGAAACTATTTCCAAACACACTGCATCTTGCTTTTAGTAGACCTAATAGGCATTTGATATTGGTACTTCGGAAATTATATTCTGTCGTGTTAAAGAAATGACCATTTGTGCCAGAACAGTCTCGTTTATTTGGTGTATGTTACAACTGCTGCAATACTGGGCAGCCCTGTTTCGTTTTATCTAGCAGACAGTGACAAAATACATACAATCAGACCGAGAAACCCCACCAGTCGTGGGTACTCTTTGTACTAACAGCTTTTTCATAATTAGACAACGACATTTCGTTTTTTCATGTAGAAAAATGTTTGACGAACTTTGATGAGGTAATAGATTATTTTCTAGAAAGGAAATCATGCCATGTAAAGCTCTAGCAATATTAGAGAGAAAAAAATGGTAGGACTTAACGGATTGAAGAAATGTGTACTGTCTCTTCTTGTCTTTACTGGTTTTATATATCCTACATTTAATTTTATGCCACACAAAACAGCAAGTTATTAGCTAAAAGGGAAAAAAGAGTGCAAATTTTCTGATGACTTCTTGTTCTGCCCGTTACAAATAATCCCATCCAGTATTAATTGTGAGGGTTTTTTTTAATATAGGGGCGGGATACCAAACCAGCCGACTGGGAACAGGTGAAGCACCAGAGGACATTTTAATTTACACTGTCCTGAATGTAGTTTGATGGCATCTATTGCAAAATATTACACGTTTGAATTCCACAGAGCGAAATACAGTGACATACGATAGAAGAATGCTGTGTGAAGAGGCGTGGCATTGCATCTTGGCACATTGAAGACCAAATAACATGTCTTACATTTCCTTAAACACACATGTTTTATGTATTGGACTCTTCTTAAAGATGTGCGCTACGAAATGAACATATTTTTGAAAAGTTTTTTTTTTTTAATTTTTGGCGTCTTACCTCAAACGCTCGACGGGGTGGGGAAACTATCTAGTATTGCCCCGGTTCAGAAATATCGTAAATCCGGGGCTGACGCACTGAGCAGTCTGAGTTGTAGTGGGGAGGTGGATAGTCTCCACGTGACATGTGTATACGCCTTCTGTTCATTTATTGCTGTCATGTCAAATGAAAACAAAACGAATTTCTGGGTCTGGAGCAATGAAGTGAATTAAAATATATTCACATAATTACAGAAGGCTGAAATATGTTATTAGTTTCAGATTTTATTTTGTTTCCACCTTTCTGACAGTCAAGCATTAATCGCCTTGCTGAACAATGAAGTTATTTTTGTTGGTTTGCTAAAGAGATCTGGCTTTTATTGAACTTTTCCGCGGAGGCAGTCAATTTACATAAAACAAAGTGTTTAATTCCACACTAGTGGCTGGTTTCAACTGTTCGCAGCATTTCAAGTGAACGTTTTCATCTTCTAGCACATAGGAGGCTACTGCATTATGCCATTATAAAGAACCAAACATGAGATAATATAGTACTGGTACTCCACGAAAAATTACATCTGAATCTGGATATACGAATGTGCACTTTAATCTGAATTATGCATTGTAGTATGGTTCACGAAATTCCGATACTCTTTGGAGTATAGCCTAATGCAGGCTGTTTTAACCGAGCTCCAGGGAGCCGGAGCGGCAGCTCGGAGCCCGCGTGGAATCCGAAAGCGAACTCTGCCCCCTGGCCGCATGCAGTCGCAACTGACGCAATAATCCGTGTTCAATGACAGCTATGACGCCGCGGGAGCCGTGTACCTCTATTGGAGAATACCTTTCTATTCATTGAGAGGGATGGTCGTCCGCAGTGTCTTGCATGTCATAAAGTATTTAATTCTGCGAAGAGGTACAATATACAATGACATAATACAGCGCACCACGATCAGGTAGAAGACGTTGCACGCAGAGAACTGGTAGCCAGCCTTAAGAACGACATATCAGGAGACGTAAGTTTAAAAATGGTTTCGTGATACGGAGGGTATCAAAACATGCAACATAGTTCGTGTTCTATAATGCGTTTATAATTTTCAGGTGAAAGAGAGCGGAGAAAACACTACTGAATCTGCAATTCGAGCACGCTACAGGGTCGTTCACGTCATTGCGACGAGTGGCAAGCCGTTTTCGGTGGGACTAATCGTAAAACCGTGCATGGCAGCAGTTGCAGAATGTTTGATTCCAAGGGAGGTGCAGGCAATTGAAGGGGTTTGCCTGTCGAAGCAAACAATCTCTCGTCGAATCCTGGACATGGCAGCCGATTTAGAGACACAGCTCAGGAAAAAGGCGGAGAGCTTTGTTGCATTTTCGATAGCGCTTGACGAAAGCACCGACATATCGGACTGTGCTCAGCTTACAATCTTTGTGCGTGGTGTCGACATGGAGCTGCAAGTAACTGAAGAACTCTTGGATGTGGTACCAATCGATTACACCGCAACAGTACGTGAAATTTATGAAGCTATTTGTGAATCAGTGGACAATATGGATTTGCCGTGGGATAAGCTCAATTCTGTAGCGACAGACGGTGCACCACAAATGATCGGGCGTCACCAAGGTTTTGCTTCTCGTTTGAAAAATAAACTCAGGGACGAATTCGGGAAAGACATTTTAACTCTTCATTGTTTTATTCACCAAGGGGCGCTGTGTGCTGAAACAGTAGAGCTAGTTGGCGTAATGAAAGATGTCGTGAAGTGTGTGAATTTTGTGCGGCTTCCTAAAAGATATGGAAGCGGAGTATGGGGATATACCTTACCTCATTACAGTTCGTTGGCTGAGTCGGGGAAAAGTTCTTGATGTTTTCTTTGCTGTTCGTGAGGAAATATTCCTTTTTCTCGCAATGAAAGGGGAAGAAATGCGTTGTCTGAAAGATATAAAATGGATATCAGACCTGGCGTTTCTAGCTGACATAACTATGCATCTGAATAATTTTAATCTGTCGTTGCAGAGCAAAGGGCAGCTGATCGTTGACATGCACGACCAGATCAAAGCGTTCATGGAAAAGTTACGTTTATTGGAGGGGCAGAGAGTAATGGACATTTAACGTTCTTCAATCGTCTTGCTTCTTTAAAACTACCTGAAGGTACAACTTCTGGCGATTACCAAGCAAAGTTAAAGCAGCTCATCACGTCGTTTGAAACACGATTCTCAGACCTCACTAGTTTGGAAATGGAACTTAAGGTGTTCAGCACTCCTTGTTATCGTCACTTCAATTGGAGAGTATTGATTTGCAAAATTCAACTTTGTTGAAAGAGAGGTACTACAACACGTTGGATTTATCAAGATGGTATCGTTCATTACAGCAAAAAAAATTCCCAAGCTTCACAACAATGCCGCTCGGATCATGTGCATGTTTGGTTCTACGTATTGTTGTGAGCAGCTTTTCTCAGCAATGAAAAGAGTAGCTACAAAGGCCCAATAAATTTAGTATGCAATTTCTTGTAAAACAGTTGTTTCTTATTTATTTCCTGAACATCGTATTTACTGGTGTAGCATGTCACCACGTTTTAGCAGCTAAGAGTATGAGGTTGTCGACCTTGTAAGACGCAGCTGGCACATCAAAACGCTTGCCTTGCCGCCTGCCTCAGCCAGCCGTGCCGTGCCGACCAACTTGAATGGTCACAGTGAGCGACACGGCTCCCTGGAGCAGGGAGTGCTCTACGGCTCACAACGGAGTTGACGAGCTGGAACAGCCTGGTCTAATGTCCTGCTTCTTTTGTGATATAATGTAAGATCTTTTAATATTTTACACGTAGGAACATAGGCGATTCCGGCTTCATCGTAGTTCCGCAATCGCGGTGACATCTGTATTTGGCGCTCTCTGGCAGCTGCTGAAATGAACCTAACAGGTAGTGCGAAACTATTGCGAATGGATGTTTGAAAAGCGTTACTTTGAAAGTAAATTTCCTTTTACGCAAGGTGAACTATGTGCGTGAATGTACGATGAATTTCTTAAATCATAGAGCATCTGATTCTCGTTTAAAAATCAACTCTTTGAGGACGATCATTTAGAAGAATTTTGAGCCCAGAAGATCCGAAATTTATGTCGTTGTTAAATATTTTACTGGCACGTTTGTGTGATGTATCTTGAAGTGTAACACGCGCAAAAAAGATCAACATTATATGTGAAAGCTTAGCTTCTCTTGCAGCTTATTAATCTTCGAGACTAATATCATATATGACAACTTTTCTTTTTTTTATAGCAACACTACGTACATTAATTTTCTTATTTGCGTGTTCGCTTTACTTAACAGTGATGTTGCTATTGGCTGACTGCATCACTTGTCCTGTGCTCTGAATATCCGCTGTCATGGGCTGGCGAGAACACATGACATGAGCTATGACTGGCTTACAAAAGCACATCACAAGCTCCATTTCAGTGCTTCGGAAAGTAACATGCAGTGTTTGGTGGAGTTCAAATTTATACTTTCCTAATACGAAAATATGCTGTGTAAATGTTGCTGCACATCAAAGGGCTTTCCAAAAAGTGTTTTTTTTCCTTTTTTTCTTCCCCTGTAGTTTCGTTTTCTAAAGTGCCACGCAATTCTTCGCTGGTGTATAAAACCATAACCATGATTGATAACTCCAGGGCCCGATGGAATCACTGTCAGAATCCATACTGAATGTGTGGCCGAATTAGCCCGTGTTCTAACTATAATCTATTGTAGCTCTCTCGAACAAAAAACTGTGCGCTATTCTTGGAAAAAGGCACAGGTTACACCTGTCTATAAGGTGGGTGGTAGAAGTGTTCCACAAAACTGCCGTCCAATATCCATGACATTGATTTCTTGTAGAATCTTAGAATGTATTCTGAGCTCAAATGTAATAAGGTATCTCAAACAGAATGACCTCCTCAGTGCCAACCAGCATGGATTTCGAAAACATCGATCATGTGAAACCCAGCTCGCACTTTTCTCACATGACCTACTGAAATTTTCAGATGGAGGGAATCAGGTAGATGCTGTATTTCTTGATTTCTGAAGAACATTTGACTCAGTACCACTCATACACTTATTGTGAAAAGTCCTATCATATGGAGGATCAAGTGAAATTTGTGATAGGATTGAAGACTTTTTGGTAAGGAAGATGCAGCCTGTTATCTTGGATGGAGAGTCTTCAGATGTAGAAGTGTGTTGGGACCTTTGCTGTTCATGTTGTATATTAATGATCTTGCAGATAATATTAATAGTAAAATCAGCCTTTTTGCAGATGGTGCAGTTATCTCTAATGAAGTACTTTCTGAAAGAAGCTGCATAACTTTTCAGTCAGATCTTAATAATATTTCAAAGTGGTGCAGAGATTGGCAGCTTGCTGTAAATGCTCAGAAATGTAAAACAGTGCACTTCACAAAATGAAGAAAATGTAGTAGCGTATGACTATAATATCAATGAGTCACAGTTGGAATCGACCAACTCATACAAATACTTGGGTGTAACACTTTGTAGGGATATGAATTGGAATGATCGCCTAGATTCAGTCATAGGTAAAACAGTTGGCAGACTTCAGTTTATAGGTGTAACACTGGGGAAGTGCAATCAGTCAATGAAGGAGTTGCTTACAAGTTACTTGTGTGGCCAGTTCTAGAATATTGCTCATATGTGTGGGATCTGTACCAGATAGGACTAGCAGGGGATATTGAACATATAAAGAGAAGGCATGAATGGTCACAGATTTGTTTGATCCTTGGGAGAGTGTCAAAGAGATACTGAAGGAACTGAACTGGTGGGCTCTTGGAGAAAAACATAAACTATCCGGAGAAAGTCTGTTAACAAAGTTTCAATGCACCTCACAGTGGTTTGCAGAGTACAGATGTAGAGGTAGATTAGAAAAAGAAATCTGAGGACCTCTCTGATTACTACTGGTATGGCATTAGGAAAGGTAAAGACAACAGGGAGACAGTCCTGAAGTTGTATTTGATAATGGAAGGAAGACTTAATAAAAATCCATTCACGTTCATAGGATTTAGAAAAAGCATTTGACAATGTAAAATGGCACAAAATATTTGAAATTCTCACAAAAACAGATGTAAACTAGAGGAGAAGACAGGTAACAAAAAATATGTACGCGAACCAAGAGAGCAATAAAAATGGAAAACTAAGAAGTGCTTTGATTAAAGAGAGCATAAGACAATGATGCAGCATTTCTCCTCTACTGTTTAGCCTGCATATAAAGGAGCAATGAAAGGAGTACACTGTCAGGTTCACATTAATGGGACCACCTGTCAAAAGCATCAATAACCACCTTTTGTAGAGCAGATCACTGTCGGACAAGCAGGAAGAGTGTCAGTGAGGCTCTGGAAGGTACTGACAGGAATGTGGAGATACGCCAGTTCCAGTGCCGTGGCCACCTGTGCAAGGTTTCTCGTTTGAAGATCCATGGTGCAAGCAGCTCGAACAAAGTGGTACCACAGTTTCTCAATTTGGTTTAAATCCAGACAGCTTAGTGGCCAGGAGAGTACAGTAAACTCATCCTGCTGCTATTCAAACGACGCACATGCACAGTGAGTGGTGTGACACCTTGCATTGTCCAGCTGGTAGATGATGTCATGCCGAGGAAAAAGAAACTACATGTATGGGTGGACATGGTCCCAAAGATAGATACATACTTGTGTTGGTCCACAGTGCCTTCTACTTGTGTTGGTCAACAGTGCCTTCCAGAATGATGAAATCACCCAGTGGCCATGTGGTTCGAGGGACCAAGGCATGGACTGCGTGGCCCCTCCTGCCGGACATTCCAGTCCTCCCTCGGACATGTGTGTGTATGTGTGTGTGTGTGTGTGTGTGTGTGTGAAAAGCATTCCCAAGATCAAAACAATCCCTCCTCTGGCCTGGACCATTCTGATGATTATTGCAGGGTGTTCTCTTTCAGAGGTTTCATGCTGATGGAGCATAAAACATGATTCATCTGAAATTTTTTTTCTGTAACATGCAATAGTCCATACTTACGTAGTAGATCTAAGCTTTATTGCAGAATCAACTACATTATAGAAAAAATAACATTTTTATTAGGAAAAAATTTAAAAAAATAAAATGTAAGATGTGATATTTTTTTATCCTTATAATATACATAATAGGTGGAATTAAATAGGTCTAGTCCTCAGCCATTATGTCATGCGTATCTAAAAATTTGGTTTCCTTAAAATGTACAACATTGGATTAAATAGTACCGCATTTTGAAGAAGCATTTTAGAAAAAAAATGCGTCAATTTCTTTGTCATTTTTTTTAATAACCTTAATCAGGTTCAAAAATATTCAAAATACTTCTAATTTGTTTAGAAAGTGTGGTGCATTACCTGATATCAACAAAAAATCTGTAAAACATATACATTATAAACAGTGTCTGAAAGAAATAGGTGTTGATTTTTACATGATATTGACCCAGAAAAGTATCCTGTATCCTTAAGGAGACCAGATTTGACAACTGGAAGTGGTGAAAGCAAAAGCAATGGAGATTCTCAACAAGCTTACAGCAGCTGGCTTCCAGCAGTACTTTGAAAAATGGGAAATTGATATTGAGCATTGTAGGGATCAGGACAGAGAGTGCGCTGAAAATGATAAACTGTGTCATTTAACTGGTGACCAATAAAATGTTCTGTAGCACCAGTCCGATTCTTTGATTGTCACATCTCATATTTTGTAATGTTATGATTAAATTTATCTTTTTAAACTGATTAACTCTTTTATAGCCCATTGCTACAGAAATTTAAATTTTTCAGAAACTTATTTTAGTGCACATTCCAATAGTGGTCCAAATGTACTTATATCAAGTTCTACAAAAAAAGGTAGAAAAGTTTCCAGTGTTGTTTAACATTATTTAAGCTTGTCTTGCTTTTGAAAAAATCAAGAAAAAATTCACCAATAAATAAATCGTATTATTTTTCAGTTTTGGGAAGTGTACACCATTACTGTGTTAAATATACCATCATTTCAGAAGTAGGAAATAGAATCATTTGGGAAGTGTACACCATTACTGTGTTAAATATACCATCATTTCAGAAGCAGGAAATAGAATCATCTGTCATATGTTTTAGTATTTTCATGAGAGCAACTTAAGCATCTGGAACCAACTGAGATGAAGCATAAAAACATTGCACTTGTAACCATAGATTTACTCTGATTTCATTAATCCACATTGACATTCCTCATCATCATTCTGAGACATACCAAGCATATGCTTGTCCATGTGTTGAGTGTTTCTGAAATATTTGGATCCTTCAGTTAATACTGAATTCACATCTAACAAATCTTCTAGTCAAAACAAAAACAGCATGAACTATGTATGCATTCAAAATCTTCAACATGGTTAAAGCTCTCAATTTGTGTTTCCCTATCTTCATTTGCATTACAGGTGCATAACTATCTCCTTTATCATCAAGAATTCAGCATTTGCTTCTGTGCTGGGTGCTCGTCCTGTCACCTTATCTCCTTGTTTGAGGGAAGAAATGTCATGATCTTCATTTTGTCTGCAAGTTGCATAAACTCTTATTATGTTTTGCATTATGTTATTGAGGCAGAGGTTGGAACTCAAATAAACAAAACAGATGTGAAAGGTAGGTAAAAAAACTGCACCCATGATGGTTGATGTATCATGTTGCTTTGTTCATCAATCTTAACATTGATCTGATGCAGTTCTTCATTTCTGGTGCTTGCCACCTGCCCTTTTCATCTCAGCAGAACTGTTGCATCCCATACTATCAATGATCTGCCTTGCATACTCATATCCAGACCTGCCCCTTCCATTCTTTCCTTGCACCACTCCTCCCATCACAGTTTTCAGCAACAGCTCATATTGCAATATTTGCCCACCCTTTGAACTTCTTTGGTTCATTATGTATTTTACTCGGCCATTTTTCATATTAACTCACTCGAGGACATCTTCATTCCTTGCTTGTCGATACTTCCAATCTTCCACAGTCTCCTGTAACACTAAATTTAAACTGTTTCTAATCAAATCATTTCAGTCTTCCCCATTGTGTAGGTTGCACAACCATACAGAGCTGTACCCCCCACCACAGCTTCTCATAACTTTTTCTTTAGGATTATATGTTTGAATATTAACAGCTTTTTCTGTTTAAATAATGCCTTTTTGACTTGTGCATTCTTGACCACTATGTATTTCCCATGTCTTCATTCTTTATCTATTCTACATCTTAGATGGTAAAATTCATCCAACCCTTGAAAACTAATCCTATAGCCATAAGTTATGAGATTTATGCATTTTATTAAGTACTGCCTCAATTCATGTTCACTTTTACCAATTACTTCTCTTTCACATCTTCAGCAAACTGAATCTTGCCAATTTTCTGTCCATATCAGGAATGCTTCATCCTTGGTAAAATAGTCACAAGGTAAAATAGTCATCTATTCAGAGCTCTAGGCTGGGGCTACTTCAGGAGAAGTAATCAGACAAAAAAGAATGATAATTAAACATGGAATGTTAGCTACAAAGGCACTGTGGAAAATTAAAAATTCTAAAGGAAGAAAAGGAAAGGATGGGGATAAATATTTCAGCAATCATCAAGATGGGATGGACATAAAAGAGAAACTTTTGGAATGGGTATCATGCTTATTCATACTGAAGTTTTGTGTACAGTACCAGTTGTCAGTTCAGGCCAGTGATTTGGCCCAGTCTGGGCTCACCTTACTTTGTGACCCACTATTGCTCTAACAGCACTCAAAATAAATTGTGTATTTATGCTGGTTGTTGGGTGCAGTCAAACATTACCTAAAGTATGTTAGATTCATGTACACTATCTTCTCACAGTTCCCACCTCTCCATTAATGAAATGTACAGAATTTTTGAGTATACTTTGACTTCTTTGGGGACATGGTGTGGGAGATGGAAACACAAACAATGCCCAGAGCACTTGCATAAAAGTATAAGGACGTGATTTCATACTTAATTTTATTTTACATTATGACAAATGAGTGGACTAAAATTTCAACACAATAAATGAAAACTTGAGGCTAAGCTTGAAAGACGACTGCTTTACTGGAGTCACAACTGTATAAACTAGCATTGAGACTAAATAATTAGAGCTCTCATTTTTGATGATGCTTCCTTAATGGCAAGAAACACTTAAAACAAATTCACTAAAAATACTTCCAAAGAATTTGCCACACTGAAGCTGTTTGCACATACTATTTTCTAGCACATAAACCGTACTCTTTGAGTGGAGTTTCTATTCCAGCAAATAGCAGTCTTTTCTGCCATTTATTATGCAGCCTCAGGAAAAAAAACCACCTTCAGTGAAAGTATCAGTGATGGTTAAAAGCTTATACAATATCATCATCCTGTATCAGTTTATTTAGAAAGATGTATCCAATATTGATTTCAAGTTAGCTGTTTTGTTTGCAGCCAAATTTACACTGCATTACAGTTTCAATAGCAGCCTTGAAATATCTGTAACAGCTGATATGCATTTGAGAGAAGTGACAAGAGTCAAGCTGAAGTATATGATGGAATCATGTACAACAAAGTTATTGGAATTGCTGTTTCACTAGAGAGTATGCCGGATGATACAAATACCATAAGAGTAGTATATATAGCAGTATTAGTAATCCTTTCCAAATGACCACTCTTTTGCAACATACAAAGTACAATGTCTTCCTGATGTTCAATGCTAATGATTACAGAAACATTATTTTTTTTATTTCTGTATGGATTTGTCATTTGTTCCCCTGTTATAACTGTTCTTTTTCTGTTGTTTATCTTTCACATCAGTGAATAGTATGATGAGAAATTTATTGATGAAATAACAAGTCACTACTAAATTCAGAATTTTGAAAAGCAGGAGGAAAAATTACACTAAATCTGTCTTTAATGTGCTCTTACTTCACTCAAAAATTACCACCTTTACCAGAAAGAATACTAATATTCTGGTTCAGATATTGTTGCTCATGAGAGATAAACAAAACTACGTACTTTTTTCTGTAATTTTATTTGTTGAGGATGTAAAATTTTTGATTTTGTATAATATGTTTTTCCTTATTGTCACTTATCTCTTTGTCAACAGAGTGACAGTGTGACAATATCTGGTGATTTAGGCCTTGGCAGTCGTGTAGTGGACACACGTGTTCGAATCCCTGGACCTGGTGGAAATAATATTTAATCTGATTAGGAAGTATCAGGAAGGCTGTGAAATAAGAAGAACACAACAGTATTGTTTTGTGATTATTCCTAGAATATAAAATGTGTGTATCCTGTGTGAAGTTCTCTAAGCAAAGACCAAGCAGACATGTTAGATACAGTTCACTGCACTATAATTTTGCCTTCAACTGTGCTTGATATCAGTTCAGAAGTGTTTTCATAACATGTTCTGTAAACAACTGCATGTGAAATGTTGCCTCACTCTCATTTGTTAGGGAAATTTGTGTACTTGCAGCTTGTGGTTAATGCTGTTATACTTGGCAACTGAATTTGCACACTGTTGCTCATGTAGCTCAATACAAGAATCATTTAAGAACTCTAAAACATTTATCACACAATTTATTGGAAACAAAATTAATATAATTCAAAAGCATTAAAGTTTGTTTTACTAAAGTATTCTTCTTTATCATGAACATATTTTTATCACTTATAATTAAAAATATCTATTAACCATACTTTACTCTGTGTTGTCAGCTAATGTTTGTTATAACAGACATGAAAATATGAAAAATATGTCAGGCAGCAAAATAGAAAGAAAACTCTGAGTCATTCGAAAATACATTCTTATTAGAACATTTATTCTGGTGGGGTTTTGTCATCTGCAATGTGGTGTGTGCAAAGAAAGTAGCAGGAAGTTTCTTCGTGAATATTTAATGACTTTGGAAATATATTACAGTTGTGCTGGAATAGAAAAACATAATTTCGTCTGTGGTTCTGCATTAAGTCTTCTTTTTTCATTTGTGAAAGTGTAATACAAATCCTAAATTGGATGTAAGTCAGTATTAAATGCTGATTTAATTTTCTTATGTATTACTCTCATTGAGGAGACGTTTTATATACTTTACTGTGCTAGCAGAAAGAAGCTGCATACAGCTCACTCATGTCATAATAGATGAATAATGCCAAAGTTTATTTTATTTTTATTTTTGTACTGTAGTTTTCATCACCAGCAGTTTTAATTTACATTAGAAGTGCTCTTAAATTTTCATTCAAATTTTTCAATTGTCCTCTGCTTCCATTTAGCAGTGCGACCATTATTTGCAGCAACCAAACAGTTTTCTCCTTTAGTAAAACTAATATTTTATTGGTATATTTACAGTTTATTTCAGTATACAACCAGTTTATAATAATAGATTCCCTGTAGATATAGAAATAAATATAATGCCAGATAGGCAGGTTGTCTTGTGACTTCGGATTCAGAGTGGACCATCACAGCTTAATGCACAGAACATCTGGAATCTGATCCTTTACAGGAGCTATTACATTCTTTATTTAGGATAAGTTTCTCTAAACTATTCATAATCATAGATGAGACAGGTTTCTGTGCATGTTTATATCTTCAACTTTTGATTTGAGGTTAGCACTGCAGATTCATTGAACACTTTGTACTTCTGTTAACAGAATTTTTTACTTCTCATATCAAGTTGTCAGTTTAACACTTCTGCTATAGCAAAATTAAATTATTCCTAATAGTTATTCAGCTGCAATTGGAAAACTACAATAGGGATCTCTTTACAGATTTTCTGTAAATGTACCTGGTTTCTTATATAAAATTGTGCTGATTTGCTGTTTGATAATGAAATAAAATTGATAGTAAAACAATTGAACCATTAGTATACAGTTCTGCTCCAATGGGAAAGACTAAGCACAGCACACAGGTAACTGCTCACTAGTGCTGAACTGTTATGCTTGAGATAACCATCTATGCACACATTTATCAATAGCAGATGAAAAAAATAGTATAGATAAGTGTGAAGATGAGTGCCAAGAACTATAGCGTTTAGAGAGAATTTTTTTAAACTAAGATGCCAGTGTATTGTCTTTCAGATGCATTATAATTAATACTTTAAAATTCCAATTATTTCTGCTGTCTACCAGTTGATAAATGTGGCTATCATGTTACATAATTTTTTAAATAGCTTTGGTAAGGTTTATAAATTATTGAAAATTGTGGAAATGTAATTTAAACTTAGTAATTATTTAACTTATTTTCCTTAAATTGAGGTCTCTAATGGAGCAGGAAAATACCATATTACTTGCAATTGGTTTTCCATGATTGGTATGCAAAAATATGAGGGGAAATAATATAACAATATGATCATGCAACAATTATTGCACAATTCTTGGTAATTTGATAACCATTTGTTCAGTGTGACAAATATATAATGTAAGGAGTCATGAAAGTTATTTTCTGTATATTAGCACTTCAAGTGGCAAAAAGTTTTTTTTTTCAGCAGAAAAATAAAATACATGTCAGTACGTACTCTTTGGGAATAGTAGTGAATAATCCAGCCCAATTTATTGTGTATTTTTAAGTCTGCTGTTGTGTATGGGGTGATAACATATTCATCAATGAATCAGAAAAAAATTATGCATGGTAATTCCAGTTATTTATCAGTGGTGTGCGTATATTTGCCATTGTCACTTAAAGGGTTAACTCAGTTGCTTTCACATTTATATAATAAAATACAATATTACATGCTGTGGCACATACATCAACAGTACTTTTAATCAGGGCATGTCTGTTTATATTTTAACCTACTATAATATTAAAAGTTATTTCAACTTAGAGATTTGTTTACACAGGTAATAAATGTATTGTACATTTGCTACTTTGTAGCTTATATAAATAGTAAGTATGTAGTATTAACAAATAATTGTTTGATGTAAGCTGCTTGTTGGAACTAGTTTATTTTATTGGACTAGTTTCATTATATGTCTGTGATTTTTCATATAATTATAATTTGACTTGCCTTAAACATGACATTTTTTAGCCTGTGCCAATGATACTATTTCATAATAATAATATGTAATAATATGATTACATACTTTATATGTACTTAAATGGAATCAGCATAAGGTTTCTTTTATGGATATATACTCAGTTGTCATTAGCAAGTGCTGTACATGCAATGATTAGTTATATATAGCATAGAATATATATAATGATGATGTAAATAAAATAGAAAGAAACTTCCACATGGGAAAAATATATTAAAAACAAAGATGCCAAGACTTACCAAGCGGGAAAGCGCCGGCAGACAGGCACAATGAACAAAACACACAAACACACACACACAGAATTACTAGCTTTCGCAACTGATGGTTGCTTCTTCAGGAAGGAGAGGGAAAGACGAAAGGATGTGGGTCTCCTTCCTGAAGAAGCAACCATCAGTTGCGAAAGCTAGTAATTCTGTGTGTGTGTGTTTGTGTGTTTTGTTCATTGTGCCTGTCTGCCGGCGATTTCCCGCTTGGTAAGTCTTGGAATCTTTGTTTTTAATATATAGAATATATATAATACTACTACTGGTTTGTATTGTATATATATTTCTTTGTTCTGCTAGCAGAGATAACACAAATTAGAAGTAGCATTATATATATTCTGTTAGACATAACAAAAAACATTCTTTGCATGTTCAGCAACTGCCAACAGCAACAGTATATAATCATATTACTACATGATTATTATGAAATATCATCATTGGCTTTTGCTAATATATTAAATATAAGTTACATGTTAAAAGAAGTATGTGTCTTTTGTAGTGTAGATACCACCGACAGTTGGCACCCCCAAAACAAGTCCAGTAAAATCAACACTATCAACAAACAGCTTATATCAAACATTTAATTATTAATATGACATATTCACAGTAAATGTAAACTTAATATTGAGGACACTTATAAGAAGGAACACATATTGTTCATAAAAGATATATGAAATACTGCAACTGAAAGAAACTTTTCATTGTTTGGCAGAGTACTTAAAACTTTTAGTTATTGTCAGTATTTAATTTATTTTCACAACTACAACTGGAAACTACTATTACAGGGTATATGTAATTAATATGCATATTTACATGATTGCAAAAAAACGCTACACATCATGTGCCCTTGTATCAACATCCTATCAAAACAAAAAAGAAATTATTTAGAGATTTCCAGAGTTCACTAGAGGAGAGTCTGTAACACGTCTATTTGTGAATTAGATGGTATGGTTGAACAAGACAGAAGTGTCATTGGTAAAAGACACCTGTGCTAGATGATCTCTAAACCTTTATTATTTGCATATCATCATCATCATCATCATCACTATCATCTCCATGTAAGACTTTGAATCTCCACACAGTATACAAGATTTTTTGTGATTGCATGCCCTCTTCACTTCAGTCATAATGTATTCATAGCCAAAACAAAATGAAAACTGGAGAGAGGCTGAATTTATAAACAATAAATGAAAATTACAAGGTCAGCAGGGATACTAAGTTACACTAACTTAACAAGGGTGGAAGAGATGGCCTCTGTGGACCAATTAAGTCAGATCCAGAGGGACTAACTACATTTACAGTGAATAAATGTAGGACAGGATTGTTAATGCTGGAACACATTTCTGCTTGTAATGATAATGAGTACTATAACTATTGTCTTCTGTTAGCTTTTTAACTCTCCACTAATTTCATCTTATCATACTTTTAACACCATATGTGGTAATCTGACCCACCCGTATTAAAATTTCTCTCTCTTTTTGGCCAAAGCAGTACCTTGTTGCTGTTAGCATGCAAAGAAGAAATATTCATTACAAGAGCTTGGTAGTAATTATATAAAATAATGTCATCCTCAGCAAGCTAATGGATTCAACACCTTTTTATCATCATTTTATTTTGTGTCAGTACTATCTTGATTCAGCCCACCCCAAAGGTAAATTTTTCAGTTTGTCATATTTAAAGAAGGATCTTGCAGTTCACACTCCACAAAATATTCACTAGAAATGATGTTAGATTCTACAGTACTGCTATCTCTTTGTAGCTTGTGAAGTGTATATTCCTGGTTAAATTTACTGTAAAATTTTCTATTTTTTCTTATACCCCCAGTTTTCTGCCAGTCAGGCTTGTCAGCATTCTCTCTCTAATTCTCTCTCTCTCTCTCTCTCTCTCTCTCTCTCTCTCTCTCTCTCTCTATCTATCTATCTATCTATCTATCTATCTATCTATCTCCCCTCCCCCTCTACTGCCCTCCCCCTTTAAAATTCTTCAGAATATCTTGTTTTTCATTTGAATTTGGCTTCTGCATAAATCATTAGAAAATTAAGAGAATCATAAGGAAATCCTGGCTTCAAAAAGCACCACAATTTTCCTTGCTAGATGAGCAGCATGATGTCAAGATGGTCATAGCTTTTTCTTTGGGCTCTTTCCTTTTTACCCCTAGATTTCCACTAAACAAAGTGCACAGGCTCTATTATTTTCATTTCCATTTTCTGAATTATGACAGTGTCTGATGAAAGCAATGTGTGTTTTCTAATATAAGTGAATTAAGTCAATATTTCAGATATACAGTATTATTCTAAAAAAGTTGTTATTGATAAACAATATTTCACATTTGACATGACTTTAAAAAGTTATATTTTGATGTTGATTCTACATAATACTGTATGAGTATGTTGTATAAAATGAAATGAATGTGAAAAAAATATAGATACAGTGTGATACTTGAATATATAGATGTAACTTGAAAACAATCAGAGATGGAGGCATGCAGAAATAAAGATTGAAGCTTAATCCATGGTTTCATATGATTCCTTGAAGCCTAAAACCTTGATACATAATTGTATTGGACTAATGCTTCTCTTCAGTTACATTAACTTTCAGGGTGAAAAACTGGATTAAAATTTGCACAAAGGTAAGATGCAAACAACAGGAGTAGTATACAGAAGTAATATATCTAACCACTCACAGTGTAGTGTTCTGGATATATGAATGGATAAAGGAGTTAACACTTCCAGCTCCCTGCATGCTGCCTAATGTGTCAGTAGGGAGTGCACTATTCTAAACATGATAAGAGGTACATCATAAAAATCATTGGCCACAGAGAAATCCACCACAGCTCTGTTGCAGATTTGACACACTGCAGATTCCTTCCAGTTGCCTTCTTGCCATTCAGTTGCCCTCCTGCACATGACATCTCCATAACAATGATATAGTATGTAAGGAAATGGCATACTGTGTTTTACTATTAAAACCACATTGTATTTTTGGCACCCTCAGTATTCCATTAAATTTGGCATCAGATACTGTGTGTTCATTGGGTGGGTAGTGAGAGTACAGTCGAGAAAATTCTGGAGCAGTTGATCATGTCGCCATCTGAACCCACCAGGATACACTATTGTATAGTTAAAATGTTGTAAAATTGTATCATAAAAAATAATCTTCACAACAGGTATTTGTGCCAATCTGAAATCAACCTGGGTCTTATCAGTAACAATGATGCAAATTTGTTCCCATTCATAGTTATTAGATCATTGCTTTTGAGACAAATTTTAACAAAATAGATGTGAAGGATTTTCTTGGATACTGAACAGAGGTGATTCAGTATGCCATAATCTTATTTTGAGCAACAGCATGGGAGGCAGCATTGCAGCGCACATAGACATTGGGCATTTGCAATTCTTATAATTTGTGGAATCAAAATTAAGTTTTGTTTCCATGCATAGGTAGTTTGCAGAAAAATGCAAGCTCTGTCAGTCAGAAGATACTATATTGCAGAAGTGTTGACTTACTGTTTGGACTGCCTCCTTTAGTGTCTTTGTGTGTACCTCATTGTTCCAAACACATGTCAGTCGAACTGTGCTACCCTTTTTTCTTTTTTTGTGTGTAAGTTTGAGCTAGTTGTTTACTCAAAGATACTTGTATCTTTATGTTTGAATAAACAACTGGCTTCAAACTTCAATTTTGTTTGAGTATCAGATAATAAAAAATATACTATAATATACATGACCAGCAAGTCATCGAACAACTTTAAAATGTTATTAAAAATATTACATCCAACAACTGCAGACTGTAATAATAGTTTACTCAAAGTTGACATGCGTCTATCTACTTTGTCAGACATGCGCTGATGAAGACAATAAAGCCGGAAAAAAAATCAAGCAATGTAATGTTTTATCTTTGCATAAGATCCCCTTCACTGGCCACTTTTTTGCTGATGATGTGACATGGTGAATGGCTTACAGGAACTACTGCTGTGACCTTTCTCCTCTCTTCAATAACATTTCAGGCTTTATTGCTTGCAACTCAGAGGGCCACACATGTTGTTCCCTGTTGGTGGACAGTTACAGAACCCTTGCAGCATTATCTGTACCTTGTTTGCTTTACTGGGTATTAACATTGCCAAAAGGCCCAACCAAGTTGCTGAGAGAGTTTAATTGTTAATCAGTGGACTCCATTTGAATCCTGTGAATAACTAAGGATTTACAGTATGTCTAGGTCAGGGCCAGCCACAGCATGCCAGACTTTATCTTGCCCACGTATAGGTCAGAGCTTGGCCTGTCATGGTTTTGCTTGTTCCTTTCCAGAGGTACTCGGTACAGTTTAAAATTTCGTTAAGTATTGCAGTGCAGCATTTTTTGGTCAGCACAATTTGGCAAAACTGTAGTGTCAGTGCTGTTTACTCTTCATTATTTGTTCATGTTATGATGGACATTTACAGGTCCAGTGACTGTTTGTGCAAAAATAGGCACTATAATGATCTATTCTTGCAAGCCTTTAAAAATTATTGGGAGTGACAGAAGCAAGGAATGAGAATTCTCGATATACACTCTTGGAAATTGAAATAAGAACACCGTGAATTCATTGTCCCAGGAAGGGGAAACTTTATTGACACATTCCTGGGGTCAGATACATCACATGATCACACTGACAGAACCACAGGCACATAGACACAGGCAACAGAGCATGCACAATGTCGGCACTAGTACAGTGTATATCCACCTTTTGCAGCAATGCAGGCTGCTATTCTCCCATGGAGACGATCGTAGAGATGCTGGATGTAGTCCTGTGAAATGGCTTGCCATGCCATTTCCACCTGGCGCCTCAGTTGGACCAGCATTCGTGCTGGACGTGCAGACCGCATGAGACGGCACTTCATCCAGTCCCAAACATGCTCAATGGGGGACATATCCGGAGATCTTGCTGGCCAGGGTAGTTGACTTACACCTTCTAGAGCACATTGGGTGGCACGGGATACATGCGGACGTGCATTGTCCTGTTGGAACAGCAAGTTCCCTTGCCGGTCTAGGAATGGTAGAACGATGGGTTCGATGACGGTTTGGATGTACTGTGCACTATTCAGTGTCCCCTCGACGATCACCAGAGGTGTACGGCCAGTGTAGGAGATCGCTCCCCACACCATGATGCCGGGTGTTGGCCCTGTGTGCCTCGGTTGTATGCAGTCCTGATTGTGGCGCTCACCTGCACGGCGCCAAACATGCATACGACCATCATTGGCACCAAGGCAGAAGCGACTCTCATCGCTGAAGACGACACGTCTCCATTCGTCCCTCCATTCATGCCTGTCGCGACACCACTGGAGGCGGGCTGCACGATGTTGGGGCGTGAGCGGAAGACGGCCTAACGGTGTGCGGGACCGTAGCCCAGCTTCATGGAGACGGTTGCGAATGGTCCTCGCCGATACCCCAGGAGCAACAGTGTCCCTAATTTGCTGGGAAGTAGCGATGTGGTCCCCTACGGCACTGCGTAGGATCCTACGGTCTTGGCGTGCATCCGTGCGTCGCTGCGGTCCAGTCCCAGGTTGACGGGCACGTGCACCTTCCGCCGACCACTGGCGACAACATCGATGTACTGTGGAGACCTCACGCCCCACGTGTTGAGCAATTCGGCGGTACGTCCACCCGGCCTCCCGCATGCCCACTATACGCCCTCGCTCAAAGTCCGTCAACTGCACATACGGTTCACGTCCACGCTGTCGCGGCATGCTACCAGTGTTAAAGACTGCGATGGAGCTCTGTATGCCATGGCCAACTGGCTGACACTGACGGCGGCAATGCACAAATGCTGTGCAGCTAGTGCCATTCGACGGCCAACACCGCGGTTCCTGGTGTGTCCGCTGTGCCGTGCGTGTGATCATTGCTTGTACAGCCCTCTCGCAGTGTCCAGGAGTGTATATTATGCAGTCACATAAGCTATGGCAACAGCAAATCTGCTATGAAATGATATTACAGTGCCATGCAGAAACAATTTAAAAATTTGCTTGATGATGAAAAAGCAAAAAATCACAATGATCAACAGCTGTGATTCATTGTTGTGAATGTCAAGAAGCATTCTGTGTTACATTTGCAGGCATGCAGCTCATGAAGAAATTGGTGGTACTAATAGCAAACTTTCTGACGTCACACGTGTTACTCAGTGGTCATTTTTAAGCGTTTTTTTTTTTTTTTTTTTTTTTTTTTTTTTTTTTTTTTTTTTTTTTTTTTTTTGCCTGAATGGAGAATATGGAGATGTTATATGTTACTGCAAAGTACCTTGGTTAAGTCAAGTGGATGCCTGGAACCATTTACCTTTTTTTTTATTTAAAAATCGCTACTGTTGAATTTATGAAGAAAAAGGAGTGCAGGAACAAAATTTAGAACATGTGGAATGGATTGCAGACCCCACATTTTAAGTAGACTTGACAGCACACTGTACACAGTGAGACACTGCAAGGTGAGAAAACTTCTGATTTGATGGGGATGAATATAAAAAAATGACATTATAGATGGGACACATTCTAACAAACACAGTCCAGTTCCATAAGGTTAAAGAAAATGCGACATTCGAAGAATTCATTGTGGCCTTACAAAGAATTACAAGGGTAGTTTCCTAAATGTTTTAGCACATTTCCAATCTAACATCTGTTTTTGAGAATGTTTGCTGCTTCACCTGAAAGCACCCCTATGCATGTACAGATGTAACTGATTGACCTGCTAGGCCATTCCCATTTTAATGACAAATCCTTTTATGTTAAAACTGTCCAGCACATCTACATTGCTTTCCTTCAGGTAGGGTTTCAACATCTCGATAATAAGGCTGCAAAATTTCTACATTATTTCAATCAACATAGTTGTGGGAAAGACCTTTTTTTGATTATGAAACTAAAGAAGTCACAATTACGTGGTAATCTGAGTGCAAAAATATGTGAAATTGTCATTGACTGTCCATATGCCGACAGTTTGTACCAAATATAAATTACTGTATATTATGTTTTTATTCTACCAAAAATAAATAATACTGAAAAGTTGTTTTGATCATGATCTACAGTTGTCAGAAATGTGAAATGTATATGTCATATACAATGTGACAGCATTGCCTTTTAAATACAATGCATTTTCAGCTCTCCCCTCCTCATGCTCAGAGAGAGTGGTGTGATGGTAGTGGAAATGTGCAGTAAGGCTGAGCACTATGGCAGTCATACCAGGGCACGGCTTGCGAGCTGAATTCATGGCCAACCCTGATCTACACAGAGTATCTCGTAGCTAAATTAATGTTATACAACTGGATTGCAGCATCTTGCCCAGAGGCTGCTCACTAACAATTGTTTCATCTAAACTGCTATCCACCCCATCAACATGTACCACACCTTGAGGTTGAAGGTTTTTCCCTTTTCTCTTCTTTTGTGAAATCTGTACCACCTTTGTGACATTGGAAGATGTGCCAAGATACCTGTGAGAAATTATGTTTCACCAACAAGCAGCACAATGTCCCACTGAAGAATACACCAAGCTTATGGCTACTAAAGGACCAGTCACTGGAAGGTCTCCAAAACAAGCAAACCTTTACAAGTACAAAAACACCTGCTCTTTCTTGTTTAATAAAAATTAAAGAAAATAGGTGATAATATGTAGCAACATAATACCAAAGCTTTACAAGTCTGAGTTAAAATACTGATGGCTTTTTTGGGTATTAACAGCTTCTAGAATAAACACAAATAACTGCGGCAGTTTGTTAGAAGTAATAACAAGTAACTTGTCTGTGGAGCTACTTCCTTTGTTCAAAAATAATTGTCATCAAAAAATCATTGAAGAACTGATGAAATCGATTTTTCTCTCAGTTTTCACATTTTGCATGTAAGAAATGGTGAGTGACCTGCCTTAAAATTTTTATAATACGAAGAGCGCAAGAAGTTGTGCACCTGATCAAAATATCTCATTTACTTTATGACCAGCTACAATTTTAGGCTATCTAAATTTGTTCAGAATAGCTCATAATTTTTGCAGACCCCACTTAATGCCTCATAAAATCTTCAATTATTTATATCTTAAGCTCAAATTTTACACAGCTTAGTTTTATCCTATAAGAAACATATCAGAAAATTTTCATTCACATTGGAGGTGGTTAGGTTGGGAGTGCTGGTTCTCTTGATATACAAGCCACTGTACAATTCCTAGCAGAGGGTCTTTTCTGTTCCATTCATGTACTGAGCAAGGGAAAAATGGCCCCATGTGCAACCTAATCTCTATTATTTTTATAGAAAGTATATGTGAATGAGTGCCCACAAAAAGTCATATAGAAGGCTTATCCACAAAGTAAGTTCCATTTCTATTTTTATCCATGGCAGTGCTATGATCGAAGTTCCGAGCATGCACGGCAGTTACTCTGACTCAAGGAGAAGACATGTACGCCATTTCCAGAATGCTGTTGCAGATGTACGCTTTGTAGTGCTTCTTTATAATGTCAGCCACAATTGAAAATGCTGCCGCATGTGAAATCAGATTTGTGATTCATTTTCTAAATGCAAAGAAAGTTCAACCAAAGTAAATTCATCGGTAAATCTGCAAGGTTTACAGGCAAAATGATATGAGTGATTCAATGGTTAGAAGATCGGTGAGGATGTTTAATGAAGGACGTGATCAAGTGCACGATGAAGAACGAAGTGGACATCTGTCTGTGGTTACTGATGAACTGGTTCACACAATTGAACTGAAGATTAAGCACAACCGTAAGTTTACACTTACACCTAAAATCTGTCCGTGGTGGTCAACACTTCAGTGATGATGATGAGCTGAAAGAACATGTTACCACATGGTTGAATACACAGGCAGCAACCTTCTACGAAGAATGCAAACAAATCTTGCGTCACAATATGAGAAGTGCCTACAAAATTTCGGGAGCAATGTAGAAAAGTAGTGTAACAGTTGTAGATTTTTGTACAATAAATATTTTTCCTGTAACTGTACACTTTTGTTTTATATAACCATGTGGAACTTACTTTGTGGACAATCCTAGTATACAAATTATCTGTGCTTTATTAATTGAAATAAGTCCACTTTAGGATGGAGGTATAACCCTCCAAAACACATAGTGAGAAGACTAATAGAAGTGACTAATTACAACAATTTGTGTGTTTCAGTTGCGATTCTTTACAATCAGTCAAGTCTAATTGAAAATGGTCACATTTAAAAAAACAATTTTTGATGTTGAAAAATAGTTTCCTTAAAATTGCATGATACATATTTTAGGAATAGCTGTAGTTTTGCTTAATTTTTATTAAACTGCTTTCTTTCCAGGCATAGTAGATGACATGATATCCCACATTATTGACATAAGCAGACTACAGACACACCCGAGAACAGAGAATTTTACAAGTACATCTATCTGTCCTGAAGCACATGGTGCCCCTAGCAACTAGAATGTACACGTAAAAGTTCTCATGTTTATTAGATTCCTTTTGGTTTTCAAGAACAGTGTTCTTGATTCCTTGAAGTTCCCAATTCTGACCTAATGTATGTAGATCTCCACCACAAGGAGTGATGTTTCATAATACTTCATTTTGTAATAAACGTGTGACACACCACACAAATGTTATATTTGTCATACTGTACTTACCCACTAAGTAGATCCCACACGCGCACACACTTTTTTTCCTCTATCAGTGAATTATCTTAAGGTATGCACAAAAGGAATACAAGACGATAGAATGACTTCAACGAGACCTGTCAAGACAACTTAACTTCTAACGTGAACTAATATTAACACGACCAGACAAACTATATATATAAAACAAATAGATATAGTTTTTTGACAATGTCCTGACCAAGTTTTCAGAGGGCTTCATGGGGCATAGGAATTCAGCTCTAATGCAGTATGGCAGTATGGGGGCAGAGGTGGAGGGGGGTGGGGGGGGGGGGGGGGAGGCGTGCCAAGCTGTGCTTTCCGCATGCAGTGTGGCAAAAAACTTTCCACTTCATAATGACTATAGCACACATGAGTACTGTATTGTTAGAGCGCCAGTGTTGATGTAAACCATATGTGGCTCCAAATCGACTAAATTCTATCATCTACCTCATTCAGGATGATGTGAAAAAAACCATAGATCCTCTAAAAATTGTTGCTTGGATCAGAAGGAAATCCACATGCTAAACATTCCTGTGGTACTAATCAATAAATTAATCTAAGAAAAAGAAAACCAAAAACAAATTAAAATCTCAAAAAATGATTTCTGGTGGGAGAAAAGGGCAAACAAATGTGATATTTCAAACAGGATAGCCAATAGCCAACTTGAACCTTTGGCACAAGGAGATAGCCAGATAGCTCTGACACTGGGAACATCAGGAAGGTCTACAAGTCAATCAAAAAGCATCAGTATACCCTCCTTTCGGTCTGCATTGTCCGTGTGCTTTGTTCCATACTTTTGCTTCCACTGATTATTGCAGCAAAAAAAAAAAAAAACTGTTAACAGGTGATGCATAAAATTATGGTGAGTTAAAACACTGCTGGACCGGCGTCCGTGCCTTTAGGCCTTCATGTTCAATTTTTTGTCCAGCATTTAGATTTGCCTTATCACAAAGTCCACATTTCAACATTTGTAGACTGCTGATAGCTGTCTGTATACAAATAAAATGGTTCTTTTGATGTGTTAAATAAAAGCAAAAGTAACAGTGGCTCTTTTCTCTCTCTCTCTCTCTCTCTCTCTCTCTCTCTCTCTCTCTCTCTCTCTCTCTTCAAAATAGCTGTTTTCACCTAATATACATTGTATTTTAGATGTGATTCCATTAATAATCAATGTGAGTAAATTAGCACTAGTGATTATTTGTTATTAGTATACTGTACAGAATTAATCAACAGTGGCTACTACTGCCAGTCAATGTATCACTTGACTTGCTCCACATCACTAAATGCTCTCCATCAAGATGGAATTTACTGAAAATGATGTTTGACAGAATGAACAGGGATTGGTACTGAGTCTTTCTTAAGCCACAGAAATTATCTTCCAATTATTTTAAAGGACAGTTCAAAAATTTACATTGCTGATGAGACAAGCATGCAGAATCCAAGCTCATATTACCATACAACTGGCTAACAGTAAACAGTTCAGGGCAATCTCATAAAGACTCACATTAAACTGTTTTACACAAGAAGAAATGACATACCAATACCAGAAGCAGATATTAATGGTCATACACTAAATTGAAATAGTGTGTCCGAAATACCTTGTGGTGCAACTGTCTATTGATTTAAAGTGGATCAGAAGCATAAATAATGATGGATGTCAGTACAGCTTGTTTTGACCTTGGGTGTATCTTTCATTACATTGAGTTAATAAAGGTAAGTGTGTTTACTTATTTTGTGTACTTTCAGTCCCTGTTGTTTTTATAGATGTATCTTCTGTGTCAACACTTCTAAAGTAAACATTCACCAGAAATGAGTAGTAAGAGTAACATGTAAAGCCGAGAACACCACATCTTGCAGAAGTCTCTATTAGTTTCCTAGAATCCTCACTCACAACTCAAGGCCTTTGCTTCTTTGCAGTGTTTGTTGCTGATGATAAAAATCACTTTCACTGGAAGCGTGGTATGCTTAATTATAATGAAAGATGAAAATATTTTTCATGTAGATTTTGCATTCTTCTCCAAGATTCAGCGTGCAGTCATATACTCTAATGCAAATGTATTCAAAATGCTCCCATCTCAAAGCAAGAATCTGCTAAACTTTGCCAATTCAAAAGAAAATTAAAAAAATGTCCCACTGGCCACCCTCACAAATGATTACTCTAGCTTTCAGAACTATTAGTTCCTTCCTTGGGCAGGAGAGAGGGATATGTTAGGAACAGTAAAAGGAAAAAGGAAAGAGCAGGACTGTCAGACCTGTGGATGATGTATTTTATGATTACCAATGGTACAGAATAAGACTGCCGAAGGTATGTATTGACTAGCAATTCTGTCTCATGATTTTATAGTTACCTAGAGCGAATTTTTCTTTTTATAACACTATATTCAAGGACTGAAAATTCCTGTTAGTAACAAAATTCATTATAAAGCTACATGGCACCAGTAGTAGTGTGTTGTAAATAAGTCTCCATTGTTACTGGTGTAGTTAACTATTTTCTTTGAAAAAAATACCAGTGTAATAAATACTAAGCTACCTACTGAAAATAAACAGCAAGAGTTTAATGCAATTGAGAAAGCATCAGTTTTTTTCACAGCAGCAATTAGCATAAAAACTAATGGATTACATTTAGTTGGCATAAGTATAAACAGTTTTAGGTAGTATAGTGATAACTTATTGTTAATATAGTGTAAACTATAAATTTCAGAGACTTTGTTCTCTTTTGTTAATGTTTACAATGACTTATTTCACATTTGTAAAGGTTCACCTTGATGGAATCTATGAAACACAATGATCCAATATCTTATTTTAAGAGAGACACCTTTTCTCAAAAAACACTGGAAAACTGGAATGCTTCACATTCATTATATGCTTTTATCTATTTATGGAGCCAATTGACAACTAACAATGTTGTTTTCTCTTGCAGCCTTGACTTGATTTACAGCTGACATTGTTTCCTGTATATAACTAACGAAAAACTATTAATCAGACTCCTCATATGTTTACAAATTATTTTCTGTTTCTTGCACAATTTATTTAGCATGAGTTTTATCTATTCTATATCTTCTAAGGTAGCATCAGACACATTTCATGTGATCTGCAGTACAGTAGTTACAAATAAATTTCTCACTTAACAATGTTAACATTGCTGTACAACTGTACACCTTTTATGGTATCTGCAGTTTCTTCTTTTCTTTTCTTGCAGCAGCTGGTACATAACAGCAAAGATAAACAAGGGAGAGAGGAGAAAAGTACAAAATTATGAAACAGGCTAGTGATTTTATCAAAACTGACACATATCTTTAAAGACCATCAGGTGATGTGAAATCTATCAAAAATTGGGAGCAGTGCCCTTGCTGTCTCTACAATCAAAAAGCGGAACTTTTGGTAAACCAATTCATGTCATCAAGAGATGGTTCCATTTTCGTGCTGAATATACATCACACCTGTCTTATGTATATTAAGTTATTATGAAAATAGGACTTCCAACAACAAATTTCAGTTGCTTCCCTCCTTGCATTTTCAGACATAGTCAACCTTTTCCATAATGTCAATTGTCCATGATGTCTTATTCTCACATATCACCCAAACTCGTGTCTTCTTGATATGAATATGTCTTTAAGACCAGAGGTAGATATGGGGCACCAGGGAGCCAGACAAAAGTAAATGTTTACGATGGTGCAGATTTTGAGATATAAACCTGAAATTAATATTGTAAACAAAAACTAAGCTATTTCACTCACAGAGTATATATATATCTGCTTGATTTTTATTTGGTCCCATTTGATTACATTTTGTATAAAGCATGTGCCTGTAATATAGGAGAAGTCAACTTATACCTATTTTCTTGCAATATTTAACCTATTTATTACAATTTACTACATCAAACTGGCAATACTTATAACAATGTTGCATACATTTATCATCCATTTTTAGGTCCTGAAAATAATTTACATACTGCATTATACTCATATTTATATTTTTCTCTTAGTATTCATGTTCTCAAGTTATTTACATACCATAAAATGTTCAATTAGTTACAGTACCTCCATAACAGTAATAGTAGCATTTTTCATTCATTGATACATACACTCTTCTACATTGGAAAATTCTTTTTCCATTAAGTAATCATTTAAAAGTTTTTGGAATGTCTTTTTGCTCACATTGTCCTGTAAACTCTTTGGAAAACACTTTATGAGATTGACATCTGAGTATCAAGGACCTTTTTCAGCAACTCTCGGTCACTGTTGTATACTTCTCAGCTGGCCTTTATTTCTTGTTTCATATGTATGAACGTCTGCATTTCTTTCTAGTACTGCATTTCCTTTTATTAATGATATTATTATTTTGTAAATGTATAGAGATGGAAATGTCAGTATTTCTAGACTATGGAAAACTGTTCCACGTGAGTCTCTTTGTTTCTTGTTCACGATTGTCCTAACAGCTTTTTTTTGGAATGTAAATATTCTTTTTAGTATATTTAATGCTGGAATTTCCCCAAAGAGTAATTGCACGTTGTAGGTATGACTCAAATAGAGCATGGTACCATGTACATAGAAGCTCCTTGTTGGCAAAATGTGCAAGCTGTTTCAAAACAGATAGAGCAGTGCTTAATTTAGAGCAAACATTTTCTATATGTTGACTCCATTTGTTTCATCTATGAATATATCTGTGTGTTCTTACTTTTCTCTATTTGTGAACACCATGAACACTGTCTTTTTTAGATTTAAAATTAAGTCCTTTTGTATAAGCCACTGTACTATGTTATTTATTGACATAAACACACTTCTTTCCAGGGTTTCCAGATTTTTTTCTACATTCATTAGTGTCATGTCATCTGCATATAGTATGTTTTTATCTTTCTCACTGACATCTATACTGTTATAGGTTGCACAGAAGTGGGCCAAGCACAGATCCTTGAGGCACTCCATACTTAATATTTCTGATTTCAGATCTTCATCCAGTTTTTGTTTCCACATAGTGCTTTCTGTTGCTGCAGTATGATTTTATTCACTTTGCTGCATGTCCACAAATACCATAGCTTTATAAATTTTCTACAAGGTGTATACGTGGACAAGGAGAAAAAATTCCTGGATTTTTCCCGTATCTCCAGGTTAAAAATACACTTTCTCCCTGGTGAATATACACTTTTCCATGTTAAGTGACAGTATACTTTCCCTCGGAACTGTAAAATTTGTCAATCACTTAAATGGTTATGGTTTTATACAGCGGCTTATAATTTCCCGGCACAAAACACATGGGAAAACAACATGTTTTGGAATGTTCTTTGATGTGCAGCAACATGTACACTGCATATTTTCGTATTACAAAAGTATAAATTAGCATTCCACGCAACACTGCATATTACTTTCTGAAGCACTGAAATCGAGATTGCAATGCACATTTGTTAGCCAGTCATAGCTCATGTCACGTGATCTCTAGCCAGTCATAGCTCATGTCACGTGATCTCTAGCCAGTCATAGCTCATGTCACGTGATCTCGCCAGTCGATAACAGCGGATATACAGAGCATAGGACACATGATGTAGTCAGTCAATAGCAACATCACTGTTAAGTAGCAGAAACACACAACAGAAAAAGTTAATGGTTTAAATTAATATACATAGTGTTGCTACAAGAAAAGCAAAGCTTCCATATATAATATTTGTCTTTAAGATTAATAAGCTACAAAAGAAGCTAATCTGTCACATATAAAGTTGATACTTTTCCATGTTTTACACTTTAAGATACATTACACAAATGTGCCAGTAAAATGTTTAATACCAACATAAATCTCTGATCTCCTGGGCTCGAAATTCTTCTGAGTGGCTTGTCATCAAAGAGTTGACTTTTAAATGGGAGTCAAACACTCTGTGATTTAAAAAATTCATCGTACGTTCTCGCACATAGTTCATCTTGCATAAAAGGAAATTTACTTCGAAGATTATGCTTTTCAAACTACAATTTGCAATACTTTCCCACGATCTGTTAGAAATAGATTTGTTTCAGCAATTGCCAGAGAGCGCGAGGTAAGAGGCGTCACCGTGCTTGCACAGCTACAATGACGTAGAAGCCCGTATGTTCCTATGTGTAAAACATTAAAAGATCTGAAATTATGTCATAAAAGAAACAAGACATCAGAGGAATTTCGTGAACCATACTGAAATGAATAATTCACCTTAAAGTGCACATAGAATATCCAGATTCCCAACGAAGTAGGCCTCAACCTGATCTTAAGCTTTTCAGTGTGGTTTTTGGGATGTAAATTTTCTGGGAGCACCAGCACTGTATTATCTCATGTTTGGTTCTTTATTATGGCATAATGCCCTACATGCTAGAAGATGAAAACTTGCACTTGAAATGCAGCGAACAGTTGAAACTAGCCAATGGCATGGAATTAAACACTTTGTTTCAAATAAATTGGCTGCCTCAGAGGAAAAATATAAGTAAAAGTCGAATTTCTTTAGCAAAGCGACAAAAATAACTTGATTGTTCTGCAAGGTGATTAATGCTTGACTGACAGAAAGGTGGAACTAAAATCTGAAACTAACAACATATTTTAGCCCTCCGTAAGTATGTGAATGTATTTTAATTCACTTGATAGCTCCCAGGCACAGAAATCACTTTTTTTTTCAATTGACGTGAGAGCAGTAGACAAAGAGGAAACAGCAAAATCACTAAATGTATCATAGATCACTTGGAGACTATCCCCCTCCCCCCACTATAACTCAGATTGCTCTGCGCAACAGCCCCGGATTTACGATATTTCGAACCGGGGCAATACTATCAGTTATTGTATTATTTTCAGAGGAAACAATGAGCACACTTTACAAACAGTATTAAAAATACAAAAGAGAGCAGTAAGAATTATAACAAAAAGCAGTAAGTGAGCCCACTGCAGAGAACTTTTCAAAATGTTAGAAATTCTAACAGTTCCTTGTGAGTTAATATTCCAAACCATAGTGTACATCAAGAAAAATATGGAAAATTATAGCACAAATAGCAGTTTTCATAACTACAGTACAAGAACAAATCACTAGCTTCATCTAGGCACGAAGAATAAACATAAGACTCAAAATAGATTTTTGTATGAAGCTGTAAAACTGTATAACAAAATGCCACAGAAAATAAAAGAAACAGGTAACATGTACTGCTTTAGGAAAAATCTTAAATTGTTTTTGCAGGAACACTGCTTTTACACTATAAGTGAATTCCTTAGTACAAAATGATTGTAAATAACTTTTGTTTCACAATATTTAACCATAAGTAATGTTTTGATAAAGAGCAAAAATTATTGTAAACAACTTACATGTCACAATGTTTAACTACATGTAACAACAAACTGTATAAACATATGAATCTACACAAACTGACAACATCCATATGAAGGTCACTCCATAAGATATGCACACTATTTTTGTAAAACTACAGTTTGCATTCTGCATGTGTGAAAGTTTTACAGTGTGTAGATACATCCTTCCTGCTTGTTTGCAAACTTAGTTCAACCTGTTCCCATGAGTGGCGCCGTCACAGCATGTCTTCAAGATGGCTGCTTCACTTGACATTCATCAGAAGCAACGTGCTGTCATAGAATTCCTGTGCTGTGAAAATGAGACAGTGGGAAACATCGACAAGAGATTGAAAAAGGTGTATGGAGATGCTGCTGTCGATTGCAGTACAGTTAGTCGGTGAGCAAGCAGGTTACGTGATGAAAGCGGGCACAGCAGTATTGAAGATTGTCCTCGCAGTGCCAGGCCTTGTACTGCACACACTCCAGACAATGTGCAGAGTGTTAAAAAATTGGTGACTGCTGACAGACGCATCTCGGTGAACGAATTGTCACGCTACATTGGGATAGGGGAAGGAAGTGTTTGCAGAATACTGAAAGTGTTGGCATTAAAAATTTTTCATGACAAGTGGGTTCCCAGGATGTTGACAGTGGCTCACAAAGAAACAAGAAATACAGTTTTCAGTAAACTTTTGGAACAGTACGAGAATAGTGGAGGTGAATTTCTTGGAAGAATTGTGACAGGTGATGAAACATGGGTCCATCATTTTTCACCAGAGACAAGGAGGCAATCAATGGAGTGGCATTGTGCAAATTCACCCAAAGAAAAAAAAATCTACACCTTCTCCTGGAAAAGTTATGGCTAAGGTGTTTTTCAATTTTGGACACTTGCTTGTGGACATCATGCCAAGTGTAACCACCATAAATTCTGATGCATATGTGACGATACTGAAGAAATTTCAAGCCTGACTGAGTCGTGTTTGACCACACAAGAAAAATCAGGATGTTTTGCTGTTGCACGGCCACATGTCAGTCAGAAAACCATGGAAGCGATCAAAAAACTTGGATGGACAGCACTGAAACACCCACCTTACAGTCCTGATCCTGCTCCATGGGACTATCATCTCTTTGGGAAACTGAAAGACTCTCTTCGTGGAACAAGGTTTGAAGATGATGACTCTCTTGTGCACACTGCCAAACAATGGCTCCTACAGGTTGGTCCAGAATTTTACCATGCAGGTATACAGGCACTGGTTCCAAGATGGCGTAAGGCAGTTGAGAGAAGTAGAAATTATGTGGTGAAATGAAAATATTGTTGCTTCAGGATGTATCTACACACTGTAAAACTTCCAAGCATGTAGAACAAAAGATGGATTATAAAAAATTGGTGTGCATTTCTTCTGGAGTGACCCTCGTACATTTTTAAATGTCCATGGATGGCTAAACAAATAAATAAATAAATAAATAAATAGATGGGAGCATCCCCCCTCTTCCCGCCTTCCTAGAGCGTTTGAGGTAGAATGTCAAAAATTAAAAACGTCAAAAATTAAAAAAAGAAAATACTTTTAAAAAAAATATTATCATTTTGTAGTGCACATCTTTCTGAAGAGTCTGATGCATAAAACATATAACTTCAAGGTAATGTAAGAAGTGTTATCTGGTCTTTTAAGTGTGCCAAAGTGCAGTGCCATACCTCTTTATACAGCAGTCTTCTAATGCATGTGACTGTATTTTGCAAAATAGAACTCAAATGTGTATATTTTATAATGGATGCCATCAAACTATATTCAGGATAGCGGAAACCAAAACGTCCTGTAATGCCTCTTCTGCTCCCAGTCGGCCAATTTGATATCCTGTCCCTCCACCTCGCAATTAATACTGGATGCGATTATTTGTAACCAGAAGGACAAGAACTCTTCAGTAAATTTGGACTCTTTATTGCCTATTAGCTAATAACTTGCTGTTCTGTGTGACATAAAATTAAATATAGGATGCATAAAACCAGTATAGACAAGAGACAAGCAAAACAGCACACATTTATTCAGTCCTTAGCTCCTAGCATTTTTTTCTGTCTAATCTTGCTACAGCTTTACATGGCGCGGTTTCCTTTCTTCGAAAGAAACTATTACCACATCAAATTTCGTCAAACGTTTTGGTGCATGAAAAATCGAAATGTCTCTGTCTAATACGAAAAAGCTGTTAATACAAATAGTACCCAAGGCTCGTGTGGTTTCTCGATCTGATCACCTCTATTTTGTCACTGTCCACTAGTTAAAAGAAAATAGGACTTTCTAATATTGCAGAAATTGTGACACACACCAAATAAGTGAGATATTTTTGGTTATAATGATCATTTTTATAATACAGCAGAGTATAATTCGGGAGTAGCAATATTAAGTGCCTATTTAGCCTACTACAAGCAAAAAGGTTTATGTTAGGAAATTGTTTCACATTTCATTCATATCCTCCAGTTTCTCAAACATGCAATCGAAAAGTAGTAGTACTAAATATCCGTATAAATTTGGAACAGTCATATTCTTCCATAATTTGTGTGATGTCCCCATTTCTTCTCCTTCCTCGTTCTAACAAACAATCTTCTCATCACTAATTCTGTAACTATTCCTACCACTGACAAAACTCATTTTCCGGTTAACTCTACTAACTCTGACAGAATCACCGACTTAGTTACCCCGCATTTATTCTCTGGTTAGGTGTTATTACATGTTCATACAATGCGTTTTCTGCACTACTCCCAGAATAGAACTTAAGTGGCTGCTAGCTGGGGACTGTACTACTTGCCCTTTCAAGGTCTGGAGAAAAATTTTCTGTCAAAATTTCACCTAGAAGATAATACGTAATCTTTCTTACCTGTAATTTCTGTTAGTTGTTTATTTCCACTCTGGTAGTCTTAATCTATGGACTTCGTTAGTAATTATAGCAACATTGATCATTCGCATACACAATCAATCACATAAACAAACAGCAGTGGACAATCATCCGTTCAGCTTTATTCTGCTCAGCTCATGTAGCCCCGAAAACTTTTGTCTTCAGGAAAGTTTATTTCTAGCTGGATTCCCCTGGCAGAGACATCACATACACTATGCATGCATTCAAATATCAACTTATAATTAATTCAATAATCAACTTGGAATGTGTTCAAAAACCAATATGGATGCGTTTTGAAATCACCTAAATAATCAATAGACCAACTTGCGCTAGATGCTAGGCCCTTTGCGAAACAAAGTTTTTTTCCCTCAAGAGTACGAATTTTGTTAGTAATTATAACAACATTGATCATTCACTTACCCAATCAATCACGTAAACAAACAGCAGTTGGCAATCATCCGTTCAGCTTTATTCTGCTCAGCTCGTGTAACCCCGAAAACTTTTGTCTGCAGGAAAGTTTATTTCTAGATGGATTCCCCTGGCAGAGACATCACATACGCTATGCATGCATTCAAATATCAACTTATAACTCATTCAGTAATCAACTTGGAATGTGTTCAAAAACCAATATGGATGCGTTTCAAAAACACCTAAATAATAGATAGACCAACGGTGCTAGATGCTAGGTCCTTTGTGAAACAAAGTTTTTTTTCCTTAAGAATATGAATTTGGCCCCCCCCCTGCTCCTCCGCCCCCCCCCCCCTCCACAGAAATTCCCGCCTGGTTCAGATACCCCAGTTTACTGCTTACACAGCCAACAGCGACATTTCTGTAGTCAGAAGCGGGAGAAGGTACTACTGACTACTTATACGTGACTCAGCTGCGCATGAGCATGAGCCCGCTCGTAACTGCTTAAATGAATCTAATGTAAACATTTGTGATGTCACGTTAATTGGAAGTAATTTGTTGTTAAGGAGCACTGCATAGTCTTCCTAAAGCCGCTCTGTGTGTATTTATGTGGCACACTTCCTTTGTAATTTAAGTTTTATTCCCTCGTTCATGTTTTGTTGGTGCTGTATTATTCTGCAGTAGTGGTATACAGAAATAGACATTGTTAGAGTATCGGTTCTTACCTAATGACAAAAAATTAATTGAAAACTAAAACAATTGGAAGTTCCCAGAATTCTTAAAACTTCCCAGGTTTTCCCAATTTTCTCCCAAATGAAAAAATTCCTGGGTCTTTCCTGGATCATATACACACTGTTCTCCAAGTGTTGTGTGGGTGATTGTGTCAAATCCAGAAACATAGCAGACATAGTTTCTTTTGTCTAATGCATCTATAACAAATTCTGTGAGGCTTGAGATGGCAGGTTCTGTAGATTTCCCTTTTTGGAAACCATGTTGTGCATGAGCATCTCCAGTGTTTTTGAGAAACCAGAGATTAAAATCGCTGATCTGTAGTTATTTGGATCATTTTTTGTTTCCTTTCTGAAATATTGGTACTACTTTGCTTACTTTTAATTTTTCTAGGAATGCTCCTTCTCCAAATGGGCAGTTTGCAATGTCCAAAAGAGGTTTGATTGTTTCTTCATTCACATATTTTATTGAATAATTTGGTACTTCATCATCTTCTACAGACGTTTGGGTTATTTTTATGAGGTCTGTTTTTGTAACTGGTTCCGGGAACATTGAGTGGGATGGTTGGCCAAATGTTTAGCATGCTTCTACCACAGATTTGTTTCCCCTTTCAACTTTTTACAGCATCTATAAAGTTGCCGTTCAGTATATTATCAATTTTTGTTCCATCTGTAACTATGTTGTCGTCAATACTCATTGACTTAATAAAACATGTTTTTTTTACACTTTCTGGCTATATTTTCACTGTTGATTATATCCCATGTTGTTTTACTTTTCTGATTTGAATTTGCTGTGACTCTGTTTATTGAAATGCCTTTTTTGCATCTTTTGTTAATTGCCTGTACTACTTCTGATACTGTTTATGTGTCTCCATGTTCCCTGCTTGTCTGAGCTCCTTCACTCTAGTCCTAAGTTCAATTACTTCTTTCATAATCCATTTCTTACTGTGACCTTGCTTTTTCTGACAGGCTACTTTGGGGAAGACTACATGAAAGTGATGCAATAGTGTGTTAAGAAAAGCATCATACTTCTCATACAGCTGAAATCTGGTCTCTTCTTCCCACCCTCTGAGCAGAGAAGAGCGTGTGGTGCAAAGGAAGGAGCACCATGACTGCCACAGGGAGAGTAACGAACAGTAGAGTTCTCACAGTACTTCCAATGCTCATGTTTTGCAATTTTTATTTATTTATTTATCCATCTTTAAACATTTATGTGCAATTGATGCCATCATGAGTAATGTATAATTTACATATTAAGAAATATAACTACTGTGAGGTATCACACAAAGCTAAAGTATACATTTTAAAAGAACATACATAATAAAGGAATACATTTGATACATAAAGATATCCCACATAACTAAAGTGTGCATTTTAAAGAATGTGCATAATAAAAGAATACATTCCATACATAAGGATTTCTCCACATGTTTAACAGTTAAATGTGGAACTACAGAGGCAAAAAAAGGTTAGGAAGAGGTACAAAGAGAGTTGCAAGTTGTTTCGTAAATCAGGTCCATTTATGAAGAGTTTTCAAATTCTTTAACACTGTAAAAAGCTTTGCCTTTCAGCTATTTTTTAGTCTTACTTTTAAATATATTAAGAGTGGCACAATGTACCTGCACAGGTAATGTGTTGAAAAGCCTTAATCCCATGTATTCGTAACTGTCTTGTGTTTTCTTCAGTCGAGATGTTGGTATGTCTGTCTTAAATGTTTGACGAGTGTTATGATCACGAACGGACTGCCTAAGGTTGTAACTGTTAAAGTTTTCTTTTATGTATAAAAGGCAGCTGTATATAAAAAGAGAAGGTTCTGTCATTATCTGTAATTCTTTGAAGTATGACCTACATGATATGTTATTTTTGGTAATCCAAGAGATGCTCCTGATGGCTTTCTTCTGCCAAATAAAAATTTTCCTTGACCATGGAGAATTACCCCATAGAAGAATACCATAGCTAATATGGCAATGAAAGAATGCATAATAGGAATTAATCAGCTGGCTTTCAGAAACACAGGTGCTTAATTTTTTCAGTAGATAGATAACTCGCGAAAGCTTTCGAGATATGTTGTCTATGTGACTCTGCCAGGTTAATTTCATATCTAAAAAGTTTGGTAGAAGTGTACTCAATATCAGCATTGGATAAGCTGAAGGATATATTTACAGTCTTTTCGTAGTTAATAGCTAACTCACTGGCTTCAAACCACGTATTCTTGTGAATGTGCAAAGAAGTGCTACAGAGACAAAAACAACTTTCAATATCACAATAAAAGTGTGCATGAGGACACATGAAAAATTATTGGTGAAGATATGTAGATGTCAAAACGAAAGTGAGTATCCATTACTTTTACAATTGGTTTGATCATTGAAGTCAAAAGTTAAAATCAGATAACAGCATTTGAGTAAAGTTTCTGATAGTAACTTCCACTGTCTCAAATTCCATATCATGCATTAATCTGTCTTCCAGTTTGCATTTGTCAACAAACAATTCTTTCAACCAGCAATGTACCTTTCGTTTTGACTTATTACTATTTTTGATCATATTATATGTCACAATGAATGAAGCCATTGCATGGGTACTATCCATGTTGTCCAAGAGTGGTGAATTGACATATCAGCAGGCACAACACACAGAAGCGACAAACGCTTAGCTGTCTACTGTCAGCAAACGCCTTTACACACAGAAGCCAAAAGCACTGTGTACGCAGGTTTAGGAATAAGTATCTATGCTTTGGATTTATGGTGTACTGTTTTACAATATAGAGACAAATTTCCAATCTAAAGCACCCAGAGACATTTCAGCTAAGAAAGTAAAAATACAAAATCAGTGAATAAAATTGTGATATTTCATAAACTTTGAGTGTTAGCTACATTTTCCGCTGTTAAAAATTAACATTCGATCTCTTACAGCAACAGTAGTTCCCTGGTTTCATTCCTCATTTCCAAAAAAGAAACTGCATTTGCACCTTCGATGCAGCATTGTATGTCCATCATTTGGTTAAAATAAAATAAAACACCAGCATTATGAGTCAGCTGCTGGCAACCGGTTGGTTGGTTGGTTGGTTTAAAAGAGAGGGGGAGGGACCAAACTGTTAGGTCATCAGTCCCTCGTTCTGATTAAAATAATTCCACAAGGGTGGGAGTAAAACAATTGAGACATACAATACAAAGTTGAAAGAAAGGAAAAAAAAACAAGAATGACAAAATGGCAACAAACACTAAAATGGACCAAATGGGACAAGAAAATCACAGAGAGAAGCAAGAAGCAGGTAGAAGAGATTAAAACAAGAAAGCAGATTACTATTGCCAGCTGAGCATGTGAATAAAATCGAGAAGCCAGCCACACTGTTGTTGTCGTGGCCTTCAGTCCTGAGACTGGTTTGATGCAGCTCTCCATGCTACTCTATCCCGTGCAAGCTTCTTCATCTCCCAGTACCTACTGCAACCTACATCCTTCTGAATCTGCTTAGTGTATTCATCTCTTGGTCTCCCTCTACGATTTTTACACTCCACGCTGCCCTCCAATACTAAATTGGTGATCCCTTGATGCATCAGAACATGTCCTACCAACCGATCCCTTCTTCTGGTCAAGTTGTGCCACAAACTCCTCTTCTCCCCAATCCTATTCAATACTTCCTCATTAGTTATGTGATCTACCCATCTAATCTTCACCATTCTTCTGTAGCACCACATTTCGAAAGCTTCTATTCTCTTCCTGTCTAAACTATTTATCGTCCATGTTTCACTTCCATACATGGCTACACTCCATATAAATACTTTCAGAAACGACTTCCTGACACTTAAATCTATACTCAATGTTAACAAAATTCTCTTCTTCAGAAATGCTTTCCTTGCCATTGCCAGTCTACATTTTATATCCTCTCTACTTCGACCATCATCAGTTATTTTGCTGCCCAAATAGCAAAACTCGTTTACTACTTTAAGTGTCTCATTTCCTAATCTAATTCCCTCAGCATCACCCGAATTAATTCGACTACATTCCATTATCCTCGTTTTGGTTTTGTTGATGTTCATCTTATATCCTCCTTTCAAGACACTGTCCATTCTGTTCAACTGCTCTTCCAGATCCTTTGCTGTCTCTGACAGAATTACAATGTCATCTGTGAACCTCAACATTTTTATTTCTTCTCCATGGATTTTAATACCTACTCCGAATTTTTCTTTTGTTTCCTTTACTGCTTGCTCAATATACAGATTGAATAACATCGGGGAGAGGCTACAACCCTGTCTCACTCCCTTCCCAACCACTGCTTCCCTTTCATGCCCCTCAACTCTTATAACTGCCATCTGGTGTCTCTTCAAACTGTAAATAGTCTTTCGCTCCCTGTATTTTACCCCTGCCACCTTTAGAATTTGAAAGAGAGTATTCCAGTCAACATTGTCAAAAGCTTTCTCTAAGTCTACAAATGCTAGAAACGTAGGTTTACCTTTCCTTAATCTTTCTTCTAAGATAAGTCGTAAAGTCAGTATTGCCTCACGTGTTCCAGTATTTCTATGGAATCCAAACTGATCTTCCCCGAGGTTGGCTTCTACTAGTTTTTCCATTTGTCTCTAAAGAATTCGTGTTAGTATTTTGCAGCTATGACTTATTAAACTGATTGTTTGGTAATTTTCACATCTGTCAACACCTGCTTTCTTTGGGATTGGAATTATTATATCCTTCTTGAAGTCTGAGGGTATTTCACCTGTTTCATACATCTTGCTCACCAGATGGTAGAGTTTTGTCAGGACTGGCTCTCCCAAGGCCGTCAGAACTTCCAATGGAATGTTGTCTACTCTGGGGGCCTTGTTTCGACTCAGGTCTTTCAGTGCTCTGTCAAACTCTTCACGCAGTATCGTATCTCCCATTTCATCTTCATCTACATCCTCTTCCATTTCCATAATATTGTCCTCAAGTACATCGCCCTTGTATAGACCCTCTATATACTCCTTCCACCTTTCTGCTTTCCCTTCTTTGCTTAGAACTGGGTTTCCATCTGAGCTCTTGATGTTCATACAAATGTTTCTCTTATCTCCAAAGGTCTCTTTAATTTTCCTGTAGGTAGTATCTATCTTACCCCTCGTGAGATAAGCCTCTACATCCTTACATTTGTCCTCTAGCCATCCCTGCTTAGCCATTTTGCATTTCCTGTCGATCTCATTTTTGAGTCGTTTGTATTCCCTTTTGCCTGCTTCATTTACTGTGTTTTTATATTTTCTCCTTTCATCAATTAAATTCAATATTTCTTCTGTTACCCAAGGGTTTCTACTAGCCCTCATCTTTTTACCTATTTGGTCCTCTGCGGCAAGGTCCATGGTTCATGGGGACACTGTAACACATTAAAACCTCCACCCTAAAAGTACTTGGGTGGAGGACACAGAGAGACAAAGGACATGCGCTAAAATGTTGATCAAACGAGAAAACCAACCCTCATGAATAAAATGTAAAACTAAATCAGCAAACGAGGCATTGTCACATAAAATTAGCACCAACGGGTCCGGTAACTGAAGATTTCGTTGCAGGGCAGTCAAAGTGGGACACCAGAATATGGGTCACTTTCAACTGGGCGCTGAACCGATACTGAGGCGGGACTTCACAGCACAGGAGGTAGCCATGGGTTGTTCAAGCGTGGCCAATGAAGAGTCAACAGAGAACCAGAGTCCCTACGAGAGGCCCGCATGGAGGACTTCCACATATTCATCAACTCCTTAATGACACACAGTTTGTCGTGCGTACGGAGGTTATGCCATTCCATTCCCCAAAGCCAGAAAACCTGTCTGGCGGCGTAATACTGAAAGCAGGTCAAATTCAGAGATGCCTATCTCCAGAAGCGGTTTCCGTGTAGCCTGACATTTTGTTGTGTCCCAGGGTCCAGACAAACACCACTGAATCACTGGACCATTCCAGGGCATAGATAAAGTCCTGGATGGTCGCTGCCAAAGGATGATGAGGGTATCACTGGTTGATAGCTTGCAGGTTGCTCAAGGAGTCAGTACATGGAAGAAATGACTCCCCAGTGCATGAACGGATGTACTGAAGTGCACGAGATATGGCCACCAGCTCTGCAGCCATCAGGCAAGGAATGCTATCATTATTGCCCCTGTGGGTGCAGGTGAAGCCAACATGACCATCAGCGTAAACCACTTCAGAGCCCAGGAACATGTCAAGAATCAAAAGAAAGCAACAGTGGAGATCCGCAGGAGTAACTGAGTCCTTAGGGTCATGCAATAAGTCTAGTCGAATCTGTGGCCTAGGTGTACACTATGGAGATGTATGCAGATGGACCTGGGTGGTAGGTGGTAAAGGGAAGGACTCCAGTTCAGATAGAAGAGATCAGACGCGAGCTGCAATCGTGAGCCCTGACCTGGGCTGCCGATGAGGGAGATGAACCGCTGTGGATGGGATAAGGGTACGGTAATTCGAATGCTCAGGAGAACTATGAACGTGTGAAACATAACTGGCTTGTGCATGCCTAACCCTCAATAGAGGGGCTCCCGCCTCCACCAGGACGCTGGTCACCTGATTCATCCTAAAAGTACCCGTTGCTAGGTGAACGCCACAATGTGCAATGGGTCGAGTAAACGCAATGCTGAGGGCACCACCGAGCCATAAACCAGACTCCCATAGTCAAGGGAGGATTGAACGATGACTCTGTAGAGCTGCAGCAGCATAGAGCAATCCACACACCAGTTGGTGTCGCTTAGGCAGTGGAGGGCATTGAAGTGCTGCCAGCACTTCTGCTTAAGCTCGTGAAGGTGAGGAAGCCAAGTCAATTGGGTGTTGAAAACCAGTCCAAAGAATCGATATGTCTGCACTACAGTGAATGGATCATCATTAAGGTAAAGTTCTGGTTCTGGATGAATGGTACGAAGCAACAGAAGGCCATAACACAGGACATTGCAGCTGAAAACTGGGGGCTAGAGCCCATGACTGCACCTTGTGGATGGCTCCCTGTAGGCACCGCTCAGCAACACCAATACTGGAGCAGCAGTACGAAATGCAGGAGTTGTCTGCATACAGAAGAAGGTGAGACGGATGGCCCTACAGCTGCTGCTGCCATTTGAGAATGCAAAAGGCTGGGGGGTAATTCTCTGATGCAGAGGCTCAAGCTAGTGCTCAGCAAAGTGCTCCGCAATCACATTTGCGTCGGTAGATAACGCTCCATTAATCGCAACATCAGGGACACCTGTTGGGGCCTGATACCCAAAAACACGTCTGATCTTCATCCAGACTTGGGAAGGTGATGTGTGGCACCCAATGGTCAAGACACACCTCTCCCAACACTCCTGTTTCCGTCTTTTTATGAACTGGCAAACGCAGGCCATTTAAAGGCTCTTAGGTGCTATAGGGAATGGTGCCACTTATGTTGCTGTAGAGCTCGCTGATGCTCTTTAATTGCCTCAGTGACTTCCAGCGACCACCAAGGTACTGACTTTCGCCAGGAACACACTAAAGAACGAGGAATCGTGATTTCCACTGCAAAACGATTGTTGTAGTGACCTGTTCAACCACAACATCAATGGCACCATGTGGGGGAGATTCAACAGCGACAGCAGAGGTGAAGGCTTCCCACCTGCCTTGCTGAAAGCCTATCTGCGTAGGCATCCATTGGCATTACACCGAGGAAGTGACAGGAACATGGGGAAGTGGTCACTACCAAACTGGTTATTATGTGCTCTCCAGTGGATAGATCAGAATAGACCAGGACTGCAAACAGAGATGTCAATGACCAAATCTGTACCATGTGCCACACTGAAATGTGTGGGGACATCTGTATTTAAGAAACAGAGGTCGAGTTGTGACAGTAAATTTTCGACATCTCTACCTCGGCCAGGAAGTTCAGCGCCACCCCACAAGGGGTTATGAGCGTTAGAATCTCCTAAAAGTAGGAAAGGTTTAGGGAGTTGATCAATCAGTGTAGCCAATGCGTTCAGGGATACTGCACCATCTGGAGGGAGATATACATTGCAGTCAGTTATTTCCTGCATCATCTATATCATGACAGCCACAGCTTCAAGAGGAGTTTGAAGGGATACAGGTTCACCAGATGCAGAGTTCAAAACATAGATGCAAACTCCACCTGACACTCTATTGTATTCACTATGGTTCTTGTAATATCCCCTGTAGCTGTGAAGGGCAGAGGTCCACATTGCCGGGAACCAGGTTTCCTGGATGGCAATGCAGAAAGCAGATGTAAAGCTTAATAGTTGCCATAGCTCAGCCAGGTGGTGGAAAAACCACCACAATTCCACTGGAGGATGATGCGATCTTGGGACTGGGAAGGCATGAAGCACACAATGAAACAGTCTATGCCTCAGGGTCACCTGGTGGCACCGGATGGATATCTGTGTGATCATCATCCATTGTAACTGGAAACACCCATTGTGTCTGAGGGCCCAGCAAAATCTAGGTCATCAACGGATGCTAGAATCTCCATTTCATCCTCAGATGCAGAGCTTGTAGGTAGCAGTATTGTGGGTGCCACCACAGTGCCTTGATTCTTGAGGGTCTTTTTTCTTTTTGTGTTTCTCCGGCTGCTCCTTAGGTTTGTCTGGCTGGAAGGGCTTCACTAATTCAGTCTCAGGGACTGACGAGGACCATGAAGCCCTACAACCAGCTGCTTTTGGGTGCTTCAGCCACTTTGTTGGTGTCTGCTTTGCCACTGGTAGGAACCTGGGAAGGGAGTGACTCAAGGGACCCCTTCCTATCGAGAGTAGCTGAAGTAACGGCCGAGGCCACTAATCTGGCTGAGAACAGGGGACTGACATCCCCAATGGTTGGAGAGCTTTGCTCCCGAAGTAGGTGGTGCGGGAGTAGCATGGATAGAAGTGACGCTTACCATCAAGGGGGCAGGTGCAGTATGACGGCTCTGAGAGCCAACTGTACACAGCGAAATGGAAGGTGCTCAAACCGTTGACATAGCGGTGGCATAAGTTGATGTCATAAGCACAGGACGTAGCCTCTCATATTTTCTCTTAGCTTCAGTGTGGGTCAGTCGGTCCAGGGTCTTGTATTCCATTATTTTACTTTCCTTCTGTAGAATCCTACAGTCCAGCGAGAAAGGGAAATGGTGCTCTCTGCAATTGACACAGATGGAAGGCAAGGCACATGGAGTATTGGGATGTGATGGACGTCCACAATCTTGACATATGGTGCTGGAAGTACAGTGGGAAGACATATGCCCGAACTTCCAGCACTTAAAGCACCACAGGGGGGGGAGGGAGATACGGCTTCACATCACAATGGTAGACCATCACTTTGACCTTCTCGGGTAATGTGGCACGCTCGAAGGCCAAGATGAAGGCACCGGTGGCAACCTGATTATCCCTTGGACCCTGATGGATACACCAGATGAAATGGACACCTTGTCACTCTGAGTTGACGTGGAGCTAGTCATCAGACTGCAAAAGAAGGTCCCTGTTGAATATAATGCCCTGGACCATATTTAAGCTCTTGTGGCGTGTGATAGTGACAGAAACATCCCCCAGCTTGTCACAAGTGAGTAATATCCGTGACTGGGCACTGGATGCTGTTTTTATCAAGACTGACCCTGACTGCATTTTGGACAAGCCCTCCACCTCCCCAAACTTGTCCTCTAAACGCAAAAAAAAAAAAAAAAAAAAAAAAAAAAAAAAAAACTGAGGCTTCATTGACAGGAAAGATTCCCCATCAACTCTCGTACATATGAGGTACTGGGACGAATAAGCTTTGTTGCCATCCTTAGTTTGGTGTTCCTCCCATGGTGTGGCCAGGGAGGGTAACAATTTGGGGGTCGTTTTTCTTAGCACTGAAGATGGACCCTGACCACGTACAGACTGCTGGTGGTGGACAACCAGCAAGAGATGATGTAATACGCTTCATGGCATGCCATCCGACCTAATGCCACCCAATCCGACCAGATGCCCTCCCCACTGGTGCCACCCAGCCTCAGCAAAGGCCACCTGGCAGGATGGCTATTGCCGGGAGTCCTGATGCCCCAGGGTGACACCTACTCCTTGGCATACGTGGGTAGTTAATGGTGCATGCATTAGCTGAGCAATCCCTGTGTGGTCAGGGGGTTACACCCAACAGGGTACATGGCGGCACCACCACTACAGACTGTCTACTGCGCTGTATATCAGGTGCAAAGAAGTCCATGATCATTGTCGGTGCAGAAAATGATACTGCACAGTGGATGGAGGAAAACGCTCCCAGGAGGGTGACCTCGCCCAACAGCTGAAAAATGAGTGGAAGTGCAGATCCACATTGATCAATGATGCGGAAGGTCTCAGTCCACAATGGACACGTTGCACCATGTAAGGTGCCCTTCCCCACTTGGCTTTCTCTTCGGGAAACTTTTGAAGAATGGAGGTCACCCTACAGGGGACCATCACATAAAGGCCAAAATATGAGAGACTCCTTTTAGTCGCCTCTTACGACAAGTAGGAATACTTCGGGCCTATTCTAACCCCTGGACCAGCAGGGGGGTAGCAACTGGAAGAGGAGAATTTGCAACACTGCCCTGGACACAATGTGGCAGTGCAAGTGTTGCCAACTATAGCAGGGTTCCGCTACACATAGAAGAGGTTTTCGACTTTTGTGACATAGCGACAGAATTGTAAAATAGTTAAAAACATGGCATAATCTAACTTCCTGGTTGAATGTAGAACCTTGGTAAATTTCCATTGGGAAGTATAAAAAAATATTTAATTCAGTATTAAGGCCAATTCTCACTGGCTGTCACAGCATCATCATATCAAGGTGTCTTTATAATGTCCATCATGTCATGGCACATCAAGTCAGTTTGTCATGTGATCTCAGCTCGTATAGCTGTCCTCTACTATTTGTTTTGTTTTTTTTTCTTTCTTTCTTTCTTTTCCTCCGAGGAATTGTGGTCTCGCCTATATGATTTTCAACTGTTTTTATGCGTGAAATGTGTGTAGACAGCATGGTAACTTATGTATGTAATGAAGTCCGCATTAGCATGAAAATGACATTTATTGGACTCAAATTATTTCCAGAGAGAACTTGTATATTGGACAAGGAGGGCAGAAAAAAACAACACAAAAAGATTGTGAGTCTGAAAAATGTCAGCATTTGGTACAGAAAGAGAATTTCTTGCACTATACAAGGAGCTCCAGGAAGAGGAACCTGCAGTTTATATTTTAGAAAGTCAAAGCATTGGTTTTTCCATTTGTTATGTCAAACTGCACTCAGAATTTCTGAAAGGAATACAAGGTTACAAGTTGCTATCACATCCTGTAAAAATTGGTTTGTTTAAGGTTAAGTTCAATTGGCTGGTCCAGTGCAACTTTTTGGCACAGTTGTATCTCCTTTAATACCTTTCCGTTCAAGATTTTATAGGTTTTCTTTACATCTTTTATTTAGCTTTTGATAGTTTTCCTTTTTCATATTGGGGTTAGGTAATGAAATCACATGAATATTGAGCAGTGGTGCTTGCAAAACTTGTTTCACACACAGTCCAGAGGGCTGCTTAGGAATAAATAAGCCTGCCACAAACACATTTTTAAACAAACAACTTGCAGTGTCTGAAGGTTTCAGTTCATTTCTTTATGAAACACTACAAATGCCTGACAATTCACTTACTAATCAATCGATTTCTAACCACAGTACTTTCTTTACTTGAAGTTGTTGTCATATTGCATCTCTCTTCCTTATGAAATATTAAATATGGTACTGGCTTGAATAAAAATCCACTTCATAAAAGTAATTGAGGGTACGTAATGATACCAACCATGAAAACTACGATGAAATGAGGTATGGAGATCTGTGCATGGCCATATATCGAGACGAAATGAGATAGAGTGTCACATGATCAACAACAGATAGCTGTTATCACATGTCAAAACTTTCTTCTTGAGAAACCTCGATGGTGACGTGACGTGATGTGACGTGACAGGTTGGCCACTGTGGATGTCACTCAGGGTGAAATACACTGCAGAATGTTTTAATGGGACAGGTCATGATGTGACATGATCCAATGGACAGTGTGAATCCGTCTTTATGTGAACTTTAAAACATTGGTAATTTACAGACTAACATAGATTTAATATTACTGTTTGTGTTTTCCTACAGTTAAGTCTGCATGCTTTCCTATTCTTTTGGATATTAACGATAGTATTTAACATATCACGTATTCTGAAGAATGCACTGACATTGTCAGTCAACGATAATATCTGGTACTATAAACAAAGTGCCAGTTGACACATGAGATGATAAAAATATATTACGAGGGTTGACTGAAAAGTAATGCCTCCACCTTCGTAACTACTTAACAGTTGGCAGCATTGGTATGCAGCAGGTATTGGCTTGTTCCCTAGCCTTTTCCCTACAGCTCCAGTTGGTGGGAAGCCTTAGCAGTGAATGGTTGTGTTGTTACAGTGTAAAGTATGGAACCATGCACAGAACATCGGTCAATGCGATTTAAGCAATGTGCAGTTATTTAATTCTTGACAGCAGAAGGTGTCACCGCAAAAGAGATTCATCAGACAATGAAAGCAGTTTATGGTGATTGTGTTGTTGTGAGTACTGTGTCTCGTTGGGTTAGTAAGTTTAAAGACGTTGAGGTGTGAACATCTGACCTGTGTGACAAACAAACCACCGAGTTTCACAAGCAAAATGTTGACAGATTTATTCAGGATGATCGTCGTATCACTCAGAGAGAAACTGCAAGCACAATTGGCATTTCACAAGAACATGTGGGTCACATTATTGCTTTGCTTGGCTATCGGAAGATCTGTGCATGATGGGTACCCCGGATGCTGTCTCCTGAAATAAAAGTGCATAGATTTCAAATTTGCCACGAACTCCTCTCACGTTACAAGAATGAACGTGATGCCTTTCTCCATTCAATTGTGACAGGAGATGAAACGTGGGTACATCATTACAACCCGGAGATGAAACATCAGTCTATGGAATATTGACACAAAGACTCATCCCAGAAAAACAAATTAAAGACACAGCTCTCAGCTGGAAAAATAATGGCCACAGTGTTCTGGGACTCTGAAACGACAGCTACCAAGAGTCTGAAAGGAAAAGGGAAATGTTTTCCTGCAGCATGACTGTGCCAAACCACACACTTAACATGCCACCACAGCAGAACTCCAGAGAGTGAATCTCATCAGCGCACAGCATCCTCCATACAGTCCAGATTTAGCACCGGCTGACTTCCATCTGTTCCCGATAATGAAAGACGATCGGCGGGGACATCATTATGCTTCTGATGAAGACTTTGAGAGAACTGTGGGGTGTGGTTGCGGAAACAGAGTCTTCCATGACGGCTTCAGAAAACTTGTTCATCGTTGGCAAAAATGTATCCAATTGGTTGGTGATTATGTGGAAAAGTGAATACTGGTAATTAAAGATCACATTCTATGCATTATTTCTGCATTTGATTTATTAAAATATTCCCATCCAAACCCAGTTAATGAAGGTGGAGGCATTAATTTTCATTCAACCCTCATTTACATGACCCAATAGATTTCTTTTTTTGCTGTTGTATAATATTTTTTTCCTCAAGGTAAAATAAGGAAAGGACAGGTGCTTTATTTCAGTTTCTACAATAATGCGTGACATCACTAACAACTTTAATCTTTGCACAATTCAGTGGACCTTTAACCCATATGGACACAGACTCTGATTCATTTACTTTACGATAATTCCTTGTCCTAAGAACCAATGGCGTTGTAGACATATAGTAAGATGTACCATGATCTCTGTTGTACACCTCACATATCTGAAATTTACAATAAGCAATAACCTCTCAGCTGTCAAATCATTTACATATTAATGATGGCAGTTACTTCCAACAGAATAACAATGACATTTGGTTCATTGTTTTCACACTTAATGTTGTTGTTGTTGTTGCCTTTAGTCCTTAAACTGGTTTGATGCAGCTCTCCATGCTACTCTATCCTGTGCAAGCTTCTTCATCTCCCAGTACTTACTGCAACCTACATCCTTCTGAATCTGCTAAGAGTGTTCATCTCCTGGTCTCCCTCTACGATTTTTACCCTCCACACTGCCCACCAATGCTAAATTTGTGATCACTTGATGCCTCAGAACATGTCCTACCAACCGGTCCCCTCTTCTTGTCTGGTTGTGCCACAAACTCCTCTTCGCCCCAATTCTATTCAATACATCCTCGTTAGTTATGTGATCTACCCGTCTGATCTTCATCACTCTTCTGTAGCACCACATTTTGAAAGCTTCTATTCTCTTCTTGCCAAAACTATTTACCGTCCATGTTTCACTTCCATACATGGCTACACTCCATACAAATACTTTCAGAAACGACTTCCTGACACTTAAATCTATACTCGATGTTAACAAATTTCTCTTCTTCAGAAACGCTTTCCTTGCCATTGCCAATCTACATTTTATATCCTCTCTACTTCGACCATCATCAGTTATTTTGCTGCCCAAATAGCAAAACTCCTATACTACTTTAAGTGTCTCATTTCCTAATCTAATTCCCTCAGCATCACCCAAATTAATTCGACTACATTCCGTTATCCTCGTTTTGCTTTTGTTGATGTTCATCTTATATACTCCTCTCAAGACACTGTCCATTCCATTCAACTGCTCTTCCAGATCCGTTGCTGTCTCTGACAGAATTACAATGTCATCGGCGAACCGCAAAGTTTTTATTTCTTCTCCATGGATTTTAATACCTACTCCGAATTTTTCTTTTGTTTCCTTTACTGCTTGCTCAATATACAGATTGAATAACATTGGGGAGAGGCTACAACCCTGTCTCACTCCCTACCCAACCACTGCTTCCCTTTCATGCCCCTCGACTCTTTATAACTGCCATCTAGTTTCTGTAAAAATTGACAATAGCCTTTCGGCCCCTGTATTTTACCCCTACCACCTTCAGTGTTTGAAAGAGAGTATTCCAGTCAACATTGTCAAAAGCTTTCTCTAAGTCTACAAATGCTAGAAATGTAGGTTTGCCTTTCCTTAACCTATTTTCTAAGATAAGTCGTAAGGTCAGTATTGCCTCACGTGTTCCGACATTTCTACCGAGGTCAGCTTCTACCAGTTTTTCCATACGTCTGTAAAGAATTTGCGTTAGTATTTTGCAGCTGTGACTTATTAAACTGATAGTTCGGTAATTTTCACATCTGTCAACACCTGCTTTCTTTGGGATTGGAATTATTATATTCTTCTTGAAGTCTGAGGGTATTTTGCCTGTCTCATACATCTTGCTCACCAGATGGTAGAGTTTGGTCAGGCTGGCTCTCCCAAGGCTGTCAGTAGTTCCCGGGGCCTTGTTTCAACTCAAGTCTTTCAGTGCTCTGTCAAATTCTTCACGCAGTATCATATCTACCATTTCATCTTCATCTACATCCTCTTCCATTTCCATAATATTGTCCTCAAGTACATCGCCCTTGTATAGACCCTCTATATACTCCTTCCACCTTTCTGCTTTGCCTTCTTTGCTTAGAACTGGGTTTCCATCTGAGCTCTTGATATTCATACAAGTGGTTCTCTTTTCTCCAAAGGTCTCTTTAATTTTCCTGTAGGCAGTATCTATATTACCCCTAGTGAGATAAGCCTCTACATCCTTACATTTGTCCTCTAGCCATCCTTGCTTAGCCATTTTGCACTTCCTGTTGATCACATTTTTGAGATGTTTGTATTCCCTTTTGCCTGCTTCATTTACTGTGTTTTTATGTTTTCTCCTTTCATCAATTAAATTCAATATTTGTTCTGTTACCCAAGGGTTTCTACTAGCCCTCGTCTTTTTACCTATTTGGTCCTCTGCTGCCTTCACTACTTCATCCCTCAGAGCTACCCATTCTTCTTCTATTGTATTTCTTTCCCCAATTCCTGTCAATTGTTCCCTTATGCTCTCCCTGAAACTCTGTATAACCTCTGGTTTAGTCAGTTTATCCAGGTCCCATCTCATTAAATTCCCACCTTTTTGCAGTTTCTTCAGTTTTAATCTAAGGTTCATAACCAGTAGATTGTGGTCAGAGTCCACATCTGCCCCTGGAAATGTCTTACAATTTAATACCTGGTTCCTAAATCTCTGTCTTACCATTATATAATCTATCTGATACCTTCTAGTATATCCAGGATTCTTCCATGTATACAACCTTCTTTTATGATTCTTGAACCAAGTGTTAGCTATGATTAAGTTATGCTCTGTGCAAATTTCTACCAGACGGCTTCCTCTTTCATTTCCCTCCCCCAATCCATATTTACCCACTATGTTTCCTCCTCTCCCTTTTCCTACTCTCTAATTCCAGTCACCCATGACCATTAAATTTTCATCTGCCTGCACTACCTGAGTAATTTCTTTTATCTCATCATACATTTCATCAATTTCTTCATCATCTGCAGAGCTAGTTGGCACATAAACTTGTACTACTGTAGTAGGTATGGGCTTCGTGTCTATCTTGCCCACAATAATGCATTCACTATGCTGTTGGTAGTAGCTTACCCGTACTCCTATTTTTTTATTCATTATTAAACCTACTCCTGCATTACCCCTATTTGATTTTGTATTTATAACCCTGTATTCATCTCACCAAATGTCTTGTTCCTCCTGCCACCAAACTTCACTAATTCCCACTGTATCTAACTTCAACCTATCCATTTCCCTTTTTAAATTTTCTATCCTACCTGCCCGATTAAGGGATCTGACATTCCACGCTCCTGATAACGATGTCCATTTGAGTGGCCCCCGCCCGGAGATCCGAATGGGGGACTATTTAACCTCCGGAATATTTTACCCAAGAGGATGCCATCATCATTTAACCTTTACAGTAAAGCTGCATGCCCTCGGGAAAAATTACGGCTGTAGTTTCCCAGCACAGCAAGGGCGTTTTGGTTAGTGTTGCAAGGTCAGGTCAGTCAATCACCCAGACTGTTGCCCCTGCAACTACTGAAAAGGCTGCTGCCCCTCTTCAGGAACCACACGTTTGTCTGGCCTCTCAACAGATACCCCTCCATTGTGGTTGCACCTATGGTACGGCCATCAGTATCGCTGATGCACGCAAGCCTCCCTACAAACAGCAAGGTTCATGGTTCATGGGGGTAGGTCTCACTTAATATAAGGAGTCAATTAATCCGAAAAAGGATGAGATTGTTGTAAAAAATGTGTTTTTTTCATAACCACTCTGTTTTCAGAATAATTCCAGTCATTCCTTATTCTGAGTTTACTAAATTGTTACAGGTTGTATTCAGGTACTTCTGATATGTCGAAGAGTTTACAGATGGGTATAGATGTTTCGTGATCTAACCAGTGGGAAAATAGGGGAATAAACAAAGCTTAACAAAGAGCAGTCTTATTAAAGAACTTCTCTGTCCAATAAGTACATGTATCTCAATGCATCAGCTCCAAACTGTTTTTGAACTAAAGTTGTCACAATAAAATATGAATTTTAGTGCAGTTTTAGTGAATGTGATCCTGTGATGAAGGACAAAAAGTTCCTTCAAAATAAACAGCTGTCTTGGTTTTTCAAGCATCAACTTCAGCAGAATGAAGACATTTAGTTGTCAAAATCTCGTATTTCATGTATTTATATAATATTTGGACACACTGTATGTTTAAAATGACAATAATCAGCTGTAAACAAATCTACACTTTTTTCACAGTAAACTAGTTTTTGTAAAAATAAACAGCAGCTTCAGGAGAGCTTGCTGCATATAAATGTCTGGTTAGTATAGGAATTGGCAAATGTTGTTTTGAGTTTTTTAAGCTGACTTAACAGCATAAACTTTTCATATCATGGAGCCACAAAGATATTTCAAAACACAGATGTTTACAGTCAATAAGCACCAGAAATGCAACATCTGTTTTTTCTGTGAAAGCACAGTAAATGGAAATTTTATTCAGATTTTTGCAACCTCACCAGGGTGAGATCCAGGACTAAGCCTTAAGTGTCACTCTCATCGTATCTCATGGCTTCTGACTGTGGCCAATTTTCAGCCAGTGCTGTAGTAACCTTTAATATCACCCAAATCTTTTCACTGTGATAGTTTAATGGATCCTTGGTACAGATTTGTTACTCTAGGACTGCTCCTCAGAAGTTAAGAGATTTAGGTACTGGGACATGTCTACAGACTGGTCTTGCTTGGAATTCTTTTTAATCTACATCACCTGTACTACTCTGGCCTAATCGTTGAATGTATCTGTATCCACTCCTCCAGAACTTCCTCACAGTTTTCATAAATCACTGTTAGTGCGAATGTAAAATAGACCCCCCAACCTAACAATGATGTAAAGGCAAGATAAGAAAAGAAATTAAAGCTTGCACAACTGCACTGGCATTTGTGCCTTATGAAAATTATGAACTGTTAAGTGCAGAAATGGAACAAGTCAATTTTAATAAATGTTACAGAGGAGACAAAAAAACTTCCTTAGACAAAAAACCTGAAGCAAAATTATTCTAAATTTTCCCTAAAAAAGTGCAGTTGTTTGGTGCTTTAGACGATATTAACTTGTATCCAACTTTATGTTACTGGTGTCTCCCCCCCCCCCCCCCCCCCCCCCTGCAACTATTCTGTAGCAGCAACTGCAAACATATGAAGTGTGATTCCAAAACTCAGGTTATAGAAATGGCAGCTAAATATCAAAGTAAGTTTCACCCCACCCCACATGGAAAAATGCTAGAGGCAACTGGTCTTGCTTTGGAAAAATTGATATGAGTACTGACATGTTTGTTTCTCATGCAGTGGGATAAAAGGGACAACGTAAAAGGTTCCAGTAACAAAAAATGGTAACATGAATAGCACTTTATAATAAAATTTTTAATAAGTTATTGAACATTTACATAGTTTAGATGTAGTGAAACTGATTATCAGAATTGTTTAAAATGTCTTCGACATCCTGTTTCATCTTCTGTGTTACTTGGAACTTAGGACCATGGCCAGGTACAACCCAGTCAGCCAACTGTAGCACTCTGTTTCTATTCTGCCGCTGCAGACCAGGTTCGTCACTGCCAGCAACATGTTGCCACAAATGTGGATCTTTTATATCTTCTTCTCTTTCAAACAAGTCACCTGAAACACAGTAATTTCCTTGAAATCATGATGGTGTACTTCATTTTTAAGGTGGCCACTTGTAGAATGGATCAGTAACAGTATAAATATTTTCTTATGTGGAATTAAAAGATGATAAAAAAGATACATCACTACTTACTGTAGCTTTATGGATTAACCTATTGTTGGAAATGTACACTCTTCCACATAAAACATGGCTGCTAGCCATCTGTCACAGAGAAATTCTGATAGCTCATATAAGTGGCCAATAAAACTGGCTGTCCCTCAGAATTCTATATCTGCTTATCTGAATGACCTGGCAACACCATACAAGTGGGATATGTCCATAAAAAGTGTTGCATTCCACCTGATCTGTTACAGTGCTGTATCTGCTCATGGTCTAGCAGTAAATGATTCACCATTAAGATGTAAGGTCGCGAGTTGGAGTCGGAGTCCACTTAGTCCTTTACTTTATCATATTTCAGTTGTATGCTGAAGATATCAGTTTGATGAAGCCTACAAAATAGTTTTGTTCACTTTATAACCCATCAGTAATGAAAAAATCTTCAGCAAAAGAGCTTACAGCTTCTTCAAGATCAGAACGGTTTATGCTCAAATGTTTCCTCGCTCTAGAGCAGCCACCGACCACTCACCATTAGCCGCTTGACATAGGCTGCCATCCAAACAGGTGAATGTAGTGTCTCATACCTAAGGCAGATTTATTCTCTCTCATTGGTACGCATAAAATTGTTTCTTATTATAATTTGAATTTCTGCACGAAATAAATTTGATAAACTGAGAGAACATTATGCATTTACACAACAATAGAGTAATCTACATCTACATTTATACTCCACAAACCACCCAACGGTGCGTGGCGGAGGGCACCTTACGTGCCACTGTCATTACCTCCCTTTCCTGTTCCAGTCGCGTATGGTTCGCTAGAAGAACGACTGTCAAAGCCTCCGTGCGCGCTCTAATCTCTCTAATTTTACATTCGTGATCTCCTCGTGAGGTATAAGTAGGGGGAAGCAATATATTCGATACCTCATCCAGAAACACACTATCTCTCGAAACCTGGCGAGCAAGCTACACCGCGATGCAGAGCGCCTCTCTTGCAGAGTCTGCTACTTGAGTTTGATAAACATCTCCATAACGCTATCACGGTTACCAAATAACCCTGTGACGAAACGCACCGCTCTTCTTTGCATCTTGTCTATCTCCTCCGTCAACCCGATCTGGTACGGATCCCACACTGATGAGCAATACTCAAGTATAGGTCGAACGAGTGTTTTGTAAGCCACCTCCTTTGTTGGTGGACTACACTTTCTAAGGACTCTCCCAATGAATCTCAACCTGGTACCCCGCCTTACCAACAATTAATTTTATATGATCATTCCACTTCAAATCGTTCCGTACGCATACTCCCAGATATTTTACAGAAGTAACTGCTACCAGTGTTTGTTTCGCTATCATGTAATCATACAATAAAGGAACCTTCTGTCTATGTATTCGCAATACATTACATTTGTCTATGTTAAGGGTCAGTTGCCACTCCCTGCACCAAGTGCCTATCCGCTGCAGATCTTCCTGCATTTCGCTATAATTTTCTAATGCTGCAAATTCTCTGTATACTACAGCATCATCCGTGAAAAGCCACATGTAACTTCTGACACTATCTACTAGGTATACTAACCGGGAAAGCGCCGGTAGACAGGCACAATAAAAAAAACACACAAACAATCACACAAAATATCTAGCTTTCGCAACCCACGGTTGCATCTTCAGGAAAGAGGGAAAGACGAAAGGATGTATGTTTTAAGGGAGAGGGTAAGGAGTAATTCCAATCCCAGGAGCGGAAAGACTTACCTTTCTTTCCGCTCCCGGGATTGGAATTACTCCTTACCCTCTCCCTTAAAACCCACATCCTTTCGTCTTTCCCTCTCCTTCCCTCTTTCCTGAAGATGCAACTGTCGGTTGCGAAAGCTAGATATTTTGTGTGATTGTTTGTGTGTTTTATTTATTGTGCCTGTCTACTGGCACTTTCCCGCTTGGTAAGTCTTGGAATCTTTGTTTTTAATATATTTTTCCCATGTGGAAGTTCCAAGACTTACCAAGCAGGAAAACACTGGTAGATAGGCACAATAAAAAAACACACAAACACACACACAAAATTTGTTGGTGTAATGGTTCAAGGATTCCGGGCAGGAGCAGATTCGTTTGCCACGAAGACCTAGGCTGTAGGGAAGGGACTGTTTGATGTGGAATGGGTGGCAGCTGTCATAATGGAATTACTGTTGCATGTTGGTGGGTTTGATGTGGACGGACACGTGAAGCTGGCCATTGGACAGATGGAGGTCAACGTCAAGTAAAGTGGCATGGGATTTGGAGTAGGACCAGGTGAATCTGATGGAACCAAAGGAGTTGAGGTTGGAGAGGAAATTCTGGAGTTGTTCTTCACTGTTCAGATCATAAAGATGTCATCAATAAATCTGTACCAAACTTTGCGTTGGCAGGCCTGGGTAACTAAGAAGGCTTCCTCTAAGCGACCCATGAATAGGTTGGCGTACGAGGGGGCCATCCTGGTACCCACGGCTGTTCACCTTTAATTGTTGGTATGTCTGGCCTTCAAAAGTGAAGAAGCTGTGGGTCAGGATGAAGCTGGCTAAGGTAATGAAGAAAGAAGTTTTAGGTAAGATGGCAGGTGATCAGAGGGAAAGGAAGTGCTCCACTGCAGCGAGGCCCTGGACATGCGGAATATTTGTGTATAAGGAAGTGGCATCAATGGTAACAAGGATGGTTTCTGGGGGGTAACAGATTGGGTAAGGATTCCAGGCGTTCGAGAAAGTGGTTGGTGTCCTTGATGAAGGATGGGAGACTGCATGTAATGGGTTGAAGGTGTTGATCTATGTAGGCAGAGATACGTTCTGTGGGGGCTTGGTAACCAGCTACAATGGGGCGGCCGGGATGATTGGGTTTGTGAATTTTAGGAAGAAGGTAGAAGGTAGGGGTACGGGGTGTCGGTGGGGTCAGGAGGTTGATGGAGTCAGGTGAAAGGTTTTGTAGGGGGCCTAAGGTTCTGAGGATTCCTTGAAGCTCCGCCTGGACATCAGGAATGGGATTACCTTGGCAAACTTTGTATGTGGTGTTGTCTGAAAGCTGACACAGTCCCTCAGCCACATACTCCCAACGATCAAGCACCACGGTCGTGGAACCCTTGTCCGCCGGAAGAATGACGATGGATCGATCAGCCTTCAGATCACGGACAGCTTGGGCTTCAGCAGTGGTGATGTTGGGAGTAGGATTAAGGTTTTTGAAGAAGGATTGAGAGGCAAGGCTGGAAGTCAGAAATTCCTGGAAGGTTTGGAGAGGGTGATTTTGAGGAAGAGGAGGTGGGTCCCACTGTGACAGAGGATGGAACTGTTCCAGGCAGGGTTCAATTTGGAAAGTGTCTTGGGGAGTTTGATCATTAGGAGTAGGATTAGGATAATTTCCCTTCGTGGCGAAGTGATATTTCCAGCAGAGAGTATGAGTGTAGGACAGTAAATCTTTGACAAGGGCTCTTTGGTTGAATCTGGAAGTGGGGCTGAAGGTGAGGCTTTTGGATAGGACAGAGGTTTCGGATTGGGAGAGAGGTTTGGAGGAAAGGTTAACAACTGAATTAGGGTTTTGTGGTTCCAGATTGTGTTGACAGGAATTTTGAGGTTTTGGAGGGAGTGGAGCTGGAAGTGGGAGATTGAGTATATGGAAGAGACTGGGTTTGTGTGCAATGAGAGGAGGTTGAGGTTTGCTGGAAAGGTTGTGAAGGGTGAGTGAGTTGCCTTTCCGGAGGAGGTAAACCAGGAGATTGGATAGTTCTTTGAGGTGAAGGGTGGCATGCTGTTCTAATTTGCGGTTGGCCTGTAGGAGGATGCTCTGAACAGCCGATGTGGATGTGGGAGAGGAAAGATTGAGGACTTTTATTAAGGATAGGAGTTGATGGGTGTGTTCATTGGCTGAGTTGATGTGTAGGTGAAGGATTAGGTGGGTGAGGGCAATGGATTGTTCAGTTTGGAACTGGTATAGGGACTGATGGAAATAAGGGTTGCAGCCAGAGATGGGAACTTTAAGTGTGAGGCCTTTGGTGGTAATGCCAAATGTCCGACAAGCCTGAGAAAATAAAATATGAGAGCGTATTCTGGCTAGGGCGAAGGCATGTATGCGGAGGGAATGTAAATAAAACTTAATGGGGTCGTCGTGGGCGAGTTGTGAGGGTGACATGGTATTAGAAGGTGGAACATGAAGCTGAAATGAAAACGAAAATAAAAATATATGGGGAGAGATAAAGGTGAACTATAAAGTAACTGGAGATCTGGTGTGAAAAAACGAGAAAAAGTGTTGGTTAAAGCTGGGGTATGTTGATCCTGTGGTGAACTTGGGTCGGTAGACAACGATGTGCATGGAGGTTAGGTGGTAGTGTTACCGCAAAAACACGTTAAATGATGGAGAAATTAGGGAAAATTTAGAAAAAAAACTACGTGTAAATGTATAAAAAGGAGTGGTTTTGTGGTGGCAGATTAAGAAAATGAGGATAACAATTGTCTAACGAAGAAATAATGACGTTAAAACCTGTGGAAAGCGGCTAAAAATGATCAGTGACGTGGGAAAAATGAAAATGGAAATAAAGCGAAAGTTATTAGAACTAGCCGAAATGGTTGTTTAATAGGAGAAAGGAACTGTTAGTGAACTAGAAACGGTTGATTTTATAGTAGCGGTAGTGTTGAAAGCGGAAAAAAATTTTTTTGGTTATGGTTTGGAAGTGAGTTACGTATTATTGAGTATATATAGGAGGGATAAAATTGTATAGTAGATTACGGTAAAAAGGAGAAGGTGAATACAAAGTGAAACAACTGGCAAAAACAGAAAGAGAAAATAAGACGACAGAAAAGATTTCGAAATGCAAAAGTAACAATAACAAATGTAATTGTTGGGTTCAAATAAATGATATGAATGTAATAGAGGGAAACAAAGATTCCAAGACTTATCAAGCAGGAAAGCGCCAGTAGATAGACACAATAAATAAAAGACACAAACACACACACAGAATTTCTAGCTTTCGCAACCGACGGTTGCTTCTTCAGGAAAGAGGGAAGGAGAAAAAAGACGAAAGAATGTGGGTTTTAAGGGAGAGGGTAAGGAGCCATTCCAATCCCGGGAGCGGAAACGAATCGTTTATATCTAAACTAAAATTAAGTCTACAACTGACGAAAACAGCAGGACCATCCAGCAGACCTTGTGCAGCTACAGACTTAACTGGAATACGATTCTTCTTGTCTCCAGCTGTTGTAGCAAATTCGATGTTCTCGATGGTCTTGTAGACTGTTTGTTTAGAACGGCGGCGATATCTTCTGTACGGCATCTTGGCAACGTTCAATGCAGTTGCCTGTGCAGCAGCAGCAGCGCGACTTAGCCGCTGCGCGGCGCTCGCTCGCTTGTATACATGTCCGGTTCTCAGCTGCATTGAACGTTGCCAAGATGCCGTACAGAAGATATCGCCACCGTTCTAAACATACAGTCTACAAGACCATCGAGAACATCGAATTTGCTACAACAGCTGGAGACAAGAAGAATCGTATTCCAGTTAAGTCTGTCGCCGCACAAGCACTTCTGGATGGTCCTCCTGTTTTCGTCAGTTGTAGACTTAATTTTAGTTTAGATATAAACGATTCTTTTGGTCATGGTAACGGATGGTTCACCGTTGCCATTGTTCGTGGTGGTACAGGAGTACCAAGTGTTGCTGGACTTGAAAGTTTTGTTGACAGAGATATTATTGCTTTTCGCGCGCGCGCACGCGCACACACACACACACACACACACACACACACACACACACACACACACACACACACACACACACACACACACACACACAAGCAGACATATTTGCCTTTAAATATGTCTGCTTGTGTCTCTCCCTTAAAACCCACATCCTTTCTTCTTTCCCTCTCCTTCCTGAAGAAGCAACCATTGGTTGCGAAAGCTAGTAATTCTGTGTGTGTGTTTGTGTGTTTTGTTCATGTGCCTGTCTGCCGGCGCTTTCCCGCTTGGTAAGTCTTGGAATCTTTGTTTTTAATATATTTTTCCCATGTGGAAGTTTCTTTCTATTAGAAACTTCCACATGGGAAAAATATATTAAAAACAAAGATTCCAAGACTTACCAAGCAGGAAAGCGCCGGTAGATAGGCACAATGAATAAAACACACAAACAGAATTTCGAGCTTTCGCAACCGGCGGCTGCTTCGTCAGCAGCCGCAGCCGCCGGTTGCGAAAGCTCGAAATTCTGTGTGTGTGTTTTATTCATTGTGCCTATTTACCAGCGCTTTCCCGCTTGGTAAGTCTTGGAATCTTTGTTTTTAATATATATATGGTCATTTTCTAGTTGAAATTCTAATATTTGTCTTGCACTTGAAGATTGGGTTTTCGTGATGTAATCTTATGATTGTTGTTTAAGAGTGCAAGTGCGGAAAGGTCTAACTTGTGAAATTTTGTCTGCTTTGGGTGAAACATTTACGTCTTGTGTGGGATGAGTACTATTGTACAAATCACCTCAGAAAAGGATTTTCCTGTTTCAAGAAAGATTGTTCTGGCACGAATTAATTTCCACATTCAGGAAGCATCAATAACTGACACAGGAGATGAAGTGCAATGTTTTGAAAGTTGGTTTTAGTTGCACTGTATGCTCTGATTCAAAGCAATAAAGCAACACTGAATTTTTATTTGAACATCATCAGTTCACACAGTGAGCATTCCTATGAAATATTGTCATAGGTGATTAGTTACGATGCCTATATCTTCACTTGTTAAGAAGAGATTAATGGTTAAGCCCTAACAAAAGTCATCATCACCTCAAGCAAAGGGTAGTGAGAACAGATACCATTTTGCGTCTGGTGGCACCCAAGAGGTGTGTCGCTCAAAGCTGGAATCTGTTACCAACAACTGAGACACCATTCAGTCGCAATGTAAGAGAAACAACACCTCAACTACATCAAGTGTTACTACTACATGGTAACACTGCTGATTTCACAAACAAAACTATTCACAAATTTGTTTGATAAGTAATTCCTCACAGACATTCTTCTGACCTTGTGCCCTCAAATGTTCACCTTTCTTGCTCCTTATGAAACAACCACCAAGAAAATTTCTTTCCAGACAAAAAATTTCTTTCCAAATAAAAATGCACTTCAAACCTAGCTCAATGACATCTTTAATTCTGAAGCTTAGGTTTCTATGGTCAGTGAGCACAGTCAGACTGTTTCAGTTGATGTTAGAGAGCTTATTGCTGATTTCTCTCTCCTGGCTACTATAGTGTTCAATAAACTACTGCAAAAACACTATAAATACGTATTGCACCGATACAAATTTATTACAACTTACGGCAATAACTTTACGACAAAAATCTATTTTAATAAAATAAAGTATCTGTGATGTGCATGCCAGATCGGCACAAATAAGTAACATATTAATATTAGAGGCACTTTAGGCTTCGAGAAGGTCTATGTTCACACATTGTCCTATGTCATCCCCAAGTAGTATGAAACAGAGACAGCTGAAGTAGATGCATAAACAACTCTGTTAATAAATTATTTGGTGCCACAAGTTCATAAAATTGAGTATATACAAAAATTATGTCAGCAGGAGAAAAAGGCACGATCAAGTGTGCAGTATCATGGGCCCTTCACACTTACACTATGGTGTACTGGAAGGAATGAGAAGGCTTATGATTGAGAGGTTTTTTTTATATTTTTAATATTTCCTTATTGATTTTCTATCTGGCTGCTTGTAGCTCTGTCACATCATCAGTCAATGCTAGCCTGCAGTGAGATTTGAAGTAACAGCCAATCAAGCCTTCACTTTATAGTGTGACCACATTATCTTACAGCTACTCAAGAGCTGCAGAATTTTTCCCTCCCTTAATGTTGCAGTTATTGCCAGAAAAACTAAATTGCAATGCAAAAGACAGAATTGGTTGCAATTTCCACATGAAATGACCTTCCTGGGCTCAAAACCATAAACTGTTAACCCAATGTCACACTGCTGTGAATGTAGTAACTGAATAATTCAGCCCAAACATCCATGGCAGCAGAAAAATGTTTCCTTATTCTAGTCCCTTAAAGGTAGCCACTTTACTATAACAGAATGTGGCAACACCGTAAGAAACAACATCTAATGTTTATTAAGAGCACGTTAAAAAAAAACATATTTTGGAGAATTTGAAGCACAGCAATTGATGTTTGAAACCTCATACAGTAATATGTAAATATCTTTGCTGTCTCTTGGTAGTCTATGATATTGTCACAGTAACTTATAGCAGTATGCAGTTGTTCTGTAAACTATCCTAGTTCTCGATAAATAGCAAATGCTAAGTCGAAAAATAGTCTTCAGAGTACTGTACTGAGGTGATTGCAGGCACTCCGAGTAGCTAACTGCTAGTTCATAACTGACTGAGTGTTTGCAGTGCTGCACGTATTAGTGCCTCTCGTGCATGTCTGTGGAAGCAACGTAGTCCGCAATTTACAATTCTCCCAGTGGCGGCTACCCAAACTATCAGTGGACGCGTACAACACTCTGGATGATGTGGTGAGGAAGCAGGAACAGGTCTGAGTTTTGTGAGCACCACCTGGAGGCTGTTGCCTGGAACTGAGAGATGCCAGACGTGTTTGTTCCTGTGTGGTGACGGCCTCTCATGGTGTTTGTTGTGTACCTCTTGCATGGTATACATCACTGAAAATCATTCAAATTACTCAATGGAAAACATAAAACATTAGTGAATTTAGCAGGATAATTCTGTGCACCCAGGAAGTAACTCGATGATCACACATTTGCTGAATGTATTCTGTGTTGTTACCAAGCCTGTTTCTCGAGCAAGCTCAGACCTGAGCTCAGCTAGCACCTCACAGATGTGGCTGTTGAGGGCTGGAATGCTGAAAGTATATGCCAAGGAATTTTATTCCCATTTCTGTCAATAGGTTTAGGGGATAGAGAGTAGTTAATAACAATATTCAGATGCAGCAACTGCAAACTAATCATCATAAATCAATCATTGTCACAGTTATTTTTGTTTCCCTATCTTAAAGATATTGAAAACATGATTCACAATCTTGTAGTGGCTACAGTGGTTATGTTGTACACATTATGAGCAGGTAACACATCTTTTCACCATTATTGGCTTAGAAAATGTTTTTCTCATGCATACGATCATTGGCACTATCCTCAGTACAGAACAGAGGAACACAGCACAGATTGCAGAAAGTGAACATCCACAGAGAGACTTGCTTTAGAGTTGCTCAACAGTGTGACAGCAACATCAGCACCCCACACACAACACAGGCTGATGAACTGCCAGTTAATCAAAACAAAATGCCATATGTTTGCGTCTTTCTACCATTGACTTAGTTTCTTCCGAGCAGCCTGTCATGTTGTTGTGGGGGTGATAAGTATAACAGTTTATCACACCATCCTTCATATCCATTCCCGCCCCATCAGAGTGCGTACCCACAGTAAATGTGTCTATAAATTATGACAATGACACTGATGCTAATTTACATCTACTTTATCAGCTTCTTGTTGTCACTTTCTGACTGTGTTCTTTGAAGAAAAATACTTAAGTAAATATAAATATTCTGTTCAGCAGGCATCTGATTTTCCATTCTTTTAGTTACACCATTCAAAAAATAGTGAAAATAAATGACAGGAAAGTGCCTATGAACTTTTAAAAAAATATTGTAATAATTAGTGAATCAGAGTAGGAAAAAACTCTGACTTTAAATATAATTTTACAGTGAGATTTCAATCCAGGGCTATTGTCACACTGGCACACAGCTAGTGAGGCATTGATAATGTAAACATTATTGCACTGTTGTATTGGTGGCTAAGATCAAAACAGACAGATTCCTCACAAAGTAAAAGCTGAGAGAAATTGTAATTTACTATTAAAATAGCCTTCCTGCAGTTAAAAAATTTACTTTTCTGGACCACTGTCACTCATTATGCAAGAATTGTTCAGAACATGTCATTAAAATTATACATAAATATCTAGTGAACTTAGTAGGTTAAGTCATATCTGGTCTTTGAAGTCCAATGACTATCAAGTTGCCAAACATTTCCAGATGGCATTTTATGTGTGTGTTTCTTTTTGACAAAAGAAGTAATTTGCAAACATTCGTCCTGTTATTTGTTTAGCAGCACTGTAACAGCATCCTTTTCTTAATTACCATATTTTGATGGTGCCAATGCAAGTCAAACACATGTGAATCAGAGTTCAGCACCTGTCAAGCTGCTTATTTAACTAACAGTAACTGTCATTTCAGCTGCATTGTGGACAGTAATGTTTGTTATGCAATTACCTGCAGAATTAATGTAATTACAACAATGAATTATCAGGTCGTTTTTGTATAATTTACAGCTCATGGATTGACTACTTTTTTTTTTGTTAAGTCAGGTTTTCAAATTGATGTCAAATACTACAGAAATTGTTTTAAATTTGATTCTGAGGTATGTTCTGCAAACTATGCTGCATGATATAACTGCAAAGTGACCAATGTAAAATCTGTCATATAATAAGTAAAAATATTATTTATGAAACAAAGTGAATAAAAAATCATTACACAAGTAAAAATGGTGCTATAATAGGCGAGATAAAAAGAGAAGCAAGCTGCATTGAGTAATATTATTTACAGTAATTACTTATTCCATGAAAAATTACAGCTATAGTTTGTAAGTATGTATTTCACTAGGCTACAACATCTTCACACATATAAACTGAAGTTGTCTCCTGGCATCTGTCTACAAGTGCAGGCTAATATCAGGAACTGCTATATGGGGAAGGTTTTTGTATATAATATACACATACATCACACAGACTATCTTAATTACCATGAATTAAAGTAACAATATAGGATTAAATAGCCAACCGGTGTAAGTGCAACCAGTCTGTTTTTTAATCCTATGTTTAAACTAGTCTGTGTTTGCTGAATAACAGCCATGTTCCAAACTGTAAGAATTAAAGTTAAATTGTGGCAATGATGTCACTATCACTTACCAAACAGCAGCTATAACTTGAGAGAGCAACAGTGCCTTAAGTTTACAAAGTGTGACCAAGTTCACATCTGGTTTAATGATCAAGTGGTAGAGCATTTGAATAAGGACCAGTAGACTGCAGGATCAACTGCCAACTGGATCAATTTTTTCACTCTGCCAAAAACCTAGCATTTACCTCTCAATGATGTGGAGGACCACCAGAAATTAAATGTGGTCCGGATTCCACTACATCTACATGACTACTCTGCAATTCACATTTAAGTGCTTGGCAGAGGGTTCATCAAACCACAATCATACTATCTCTCTACTATTCCACTCCCGAACAGCAAGCGGGAAAAACGAACACCTAAACCTTTCTGTTCGAGCTCTGATTTCTCTTATTTTATTTTGATGATCATTCCTACCTATGTAGGTTGGGCTCAACAAAATATTTTCGCATTCGGAAGAGAAAGTTGGTGACTGAAATTTCGTAAAAAGGTCTTGCCGCGACGAAAAACGTCTATGCTTTAATGACTTCCATCCCAGCTCATGTATCATATCTGCCACACTCTCTCCCCTATAACATGATAATACAAAACGAGCTGCCCTTTTTTGCACCCTTTCGAGTCCTCCGTCAATCCCACCTGGTAAGGATCCCACACTGCGCAGCAATATTCTAACAGAGGACGAACGAGTGTAGTGTAAGCTGTCTCTTTAGTGGACTTGTTGCATCTTCTAAGTGTCCTGCCAATGAAACGCAACCTTTGGCTCGCCTTCCCGACAATATTATCTATGTGGTCCTTCCAACTGAAGTTGTTCATAATTTTAACACCCAGGTACTTAGTTGAATTGACAGCCTTGAGAATTGTACTATTTATCGAGTAATCGAATTCCAACGGATTTCTTTTGGAACTCATGTGGATCATCTCACACTTTTCGTTATTTAGTGTCAACTGCCACCTGACACACCATACAGCAATCTTTTCTAAATTGCTTTGCAACTGAGACTGGTCTTCGGATGACCTTACTAGACGGTAAATTACAGCAACATCTGCGAACAGTCTAAGAGAACTGCTCAGATTGTCACCCAGGTCATTTATATAGATCAGGAACAGTAGAGGTCCCAGGACGCTTCCCTGGGGAACACCTGATATCACTTCAGTTTTACTCGATGATTTGCCGTCTATTACTATGAACTGCGACCTTCCTGACAGGAAATCACGAATCCAGTCGCACAACTGAGATGATACCCCATAGCTCCGCAGCTTGCTTAGAAGTCGCTTATGAGGAACGGTGTCAAAAGCTTTCCGGAAATCTAGAAATACGGAATCAAATTGAGATCCCCTGTCGATAGCAGCCATTACTTCGTGCGAATAAAGAGCTAGCTGCGTTGCACAAGAGCGATGCTTTCTGAAGCCATGCTGATTACGTGTCAATAGATCGTTCCCTTCGAGGTGATCCATAATGTTTGAATACAGTATATGCTCCAAAACCCTACTGCAAACCGACGTCAATGATATAGGTCTGTAGTTAAATGGATTACTCCTACTACCCTTCTTGAACACTGGTGCGACCTGCGCTATTTTCCAATCTGTAGGTACAGATCTATCGGTGAGCGGCGAGCGGTTGTAAGTAGGGAGCTATAGTATCAGCGTAATCTGAAAGGAACCTAATCGGTATACAATCTGGACCTGAAGACTTGCCCGTATCAAGCAATTTGAGTTGCTTCGCAACCCCTAAGGTATCTACTTCTAAGAAACTCATGCTAGCAGATGTTCGTGTTTCAAATTCTGGAATATTCCATTCGTCTTCCCTGGTGAAGGAATTTCGGAAAACTGCGTTCAATAACTCCACTTTAGCGGCACAGTTGTCAATAACAGTACCATCGGCACTGCGCAGCGAAGGTATTGACTGCGTCTTGCCACTTGTGTACTTTACATACGACCAGAATTTCTTCGGATTTTCTACCAAATTTCGAGACAATGTTTCGTTGTGGAACCTATTAAAGGCATCTCGCATCAAAGTACGTGCCAAATTTCGCGCGTCTGTAAATTTTAGCCCATCTCTGGGATGTCGCGTTCTTCTGAACTTCGCTTGCTTTTTCCGTTGCCTCTGCAACAGCGTTCGGACCTTTTTTGTGTACCACGGGGGATCCATTCCATCTCTTACCAATTTATGAGGTATGAATATCTCAATTGCTGTTGCTACTATATCTTTGAATTTGAGCGACATCTCGTCTACATTCGCATAGTCAGTTCGGAAGGAATGGAAATTGTCTTTTAGGAAGGCTTCTAGTGGCACTTTATCTGCTTTTTTAAATAAAATTATTTTGCGTTTGTTTCTGATGGATTTGGAAGAAATGGTATTGAGCCTAGCTACTATGACCTTGTGATCACTCATGTGATCATCAGTCATGATGCTCTCTATCAGCTCTGTAGCTCCTCTGCATAAAGAGCCAATGACAAAGAATTGTGGAAATGAGTCTCAACAATGCATCATGTTGTGTACTAAGGTTCTGTTCACAGGCATAGTGCCGTAACAAGAGCCAACCATGTACATCATGCATATTTTTTCTTATTTTTCCTGACTGACGCACACACACACACACACACACACACACACACACACACACAACTCATGGTTCACATACAATATTTACAATGGTTGCAAACTTATCACTCCAAACACCAATTCAATATGGAACACACAATATTCCTGGCATGCACTGGTTGCATTACGTAAGTTATATATGAATGTGATGATATCCACTTACACTATGTGATCAAAAGCATCCGGACACCGGGCTGAAAATTATTTACAAGTTCATGCTGCCCTCCATTGGTTATGATAGAATTCAATACCGTGTTGACCCACCCCTAGCCTTGATGACAGCTTACACTCTCGCAGGCATACATTCAATTAGATGCTGGAAGATTTCTTGGGAAATGACAGCCCATTCTTCAAGGAGTGCTGCACTGAGGACAGGTATCTTACATCAGTCGGTGAGGTCTGACATGAAATCAGCGTTCCAAAACATCCCAAAGCTGTTCTACAGGATTCAGGTCAGGACTGTGCAGGCCAGTCCATTACAGGGATGTTGTTGTCATGCAAACACTCCACGATAGGATGCGCATGATGAAAAGTTACACAATCATGTTGAAAGATGCAATTGCCGTCCTCGAATTGCTCTTTAACAGTGGGAAGCAAGAGGGTGCTTAAAACATCACTGCAGGCCTGTGCTGTGATAGTGCCACACAAAACAAAGGGTACAAGCCCCCTCCATGAAAAACAAGACCACACCATAACACCACCGCCTCCGAATTTTACTGTTGGCACTACACACACTGGCAGATAAAGTTCACTGGGCATTCACCATACCCACACCCTGCCATTGGATTGCCACATTGTGTACTGTGGTTCATCACTACACACGATGTTTTTCCACTGTTCAATCATCCAATGTTTATGCTCCTTACAACAAGTGAGGTGTCATTTGGCATTTACCAGTGTGATGTGTGAGCAGCTGTTAAATCATTAAATCCAAGTTTTCTCACCTTCCCCCTAACTTTCATAGAACTTGCACTGGATCCTGATGCAGTTTGGAATTCCTGTATGATGGTCTGGATAGATGTCTGACTATTATGACCCTCTTCAACTGCCAGCAGTCTTTGTCAGTCAACAGACGAGGTTGGCCTGTACGCTTTTATGGTGTACACTCCCTTCACATTTCCACTTCACTATCACATTGCAAACAGTTGATCTAGGGATGTTTAGGAGTGTGGAAGTCTCACGTACAGACATATGATAAGTGACAATCACCTGACCACGTTCGAAGTCCGTGAGTTCCACAGAGTGCCCCATTCTGCTCTCTCACGATGTCTAATGACTGCTGAGGTCGCTGATATGGAATACCTGGCAGTAGGTGGCAGCACAATGCATGTAATCTGAAAAATGTGTGGTTTTGGTGGTGTCTCGATACTTTTGATCACGAAGTGTACTTAAAGTTGTTATTTGAGTTTTATTTGTGACTCCAAGCAAAACACACTATACCAGTCAAGTTGTCTGGCCATAGATAATTAATGCTACCTATGCGAATCTGGGCCGCATTGATAGTTTTACATAAAAATTGAGCTTTTTGTACGTTGTTACTTGCAAAACTCAAAAAGTAGTCACTTTGACACAATGTTTAATTTGAATGTTTTCCTATGCCTATTTTATGTATGTAACATAAAAATGATTATATAATGTACAATGTGGAAATACTGTTACACAAAACCTCAAAAAGTACTGGACCAATTTACTTCCAATTTTTACATGTTACTCAAATAAACATTTGTACAAATACAGCTTTTATAAAATAATGTTCGAAAAAGTCTTCAAAAATTCTTGACAGATTTACTTCAAATTTTAAACAATATTCTATAAAACACACAGACTAAAGAATTTGGATTTGCAATAACAAAAAACAAGGCTCAAGTTCAGAAAGAGGAGAGGGACAGAGGGATGGAAGTACACTGACACAGAGACTGGAAAGGACGAGATGGACAGAGGTGGCAGGAGTGGATGAAGAGAGGAGATGACTGACAGAGAAATGGGGGAGGAGTTGATGGACAGAGAGAGGGCGAAGGAAGGAAAAGGAAACAGTAAAATAGAGCAGGAGGAGATGGACAGAGACTGGGGGAGGGAAGGGGGGGGGGGGGCAAGAGGAAATTAGGACATGCTTTTCCCTTTTCTTTCTTTTCCTTTCAACCGTACTGAGCCACAGCAATTTGTGGCTGGGTACAGCTGGTAACAACTACATTTTGCAGCTACACAAGACCAATTTAATTTCATTTTTTACTAATACTCCATCGGAAATGTGTCCTGGAATATTTATTTGCAATTTCTCATATGTTTAAAAACTACAGTTAGCATAATTATAGAGGTGGTACGTAGATCTTTAATTTTTCATCTGTCAGTCTTTAAAAGCAGGAGAACAGTCAAATCTATACTTTCCAGAAAGGTAAGATGATTGAGTTAATGGGTTAAGTCAATTAGCTGGAAGCAATATACAGCTCAAGCCGATAGCCAGAATTTAACATTGCTCTCATTGGCAAAAGCTTGCATTAATTACCGTATTTACCTGAATCTAATGCCCCATAAACTGTTATGCATGCCCCAATAATTAAAATCATAAAAAAGAGTATGTTTGCATGTAACTGGTAGACTAAATCTGTTTTACACAACAATGAATTTATACATGAACTATTAAACAAACAGCAATTTTTAAGTGGTTGGTTGGTTGGTTCGATTAAAAGAGGGGGGAAAGGGACCAAACAGCTAGGTCATCGGTCTCTAGTTCTGAATAAAACAATGCCACAAGGGTGAGAATAAAACAAGCAAGACTGACGACACAAAATGGAGAGAAAGGAAAAAACCACAAGAACGACAGAAGGGCAACAAACACTTCAATGGAAAAAAGGGGAGAAGAAAACAGAGAGAAGCAAGAAACAGGTAGAAGAGATTAAAACAACAAAACAGATTACCATGGCTGGCTGACCATGAGAATAAAAAGAAGAAGCCAGCCACTCTGCAACACATTAAAACCTCCACCCTAAAAGCACTAGAGTGGAGGACACAGAGAGACGAAGGACATGTGCTAAAACTTACATAGACATAAAACCCACCCTCATGAACAAAACGTAAAACTAAATCAGCCAATGAGGCATTGTCAGAGATGAAATTAGTGGCAACGAGTCTGGTAACCGAAGATTTCGTTGCAGAGCAGTCGAAGTGGGACAGTGCACCAGAATATGGGCCACTGTCAACTGGGCGCCACATCGATACTGAGGCGGGACTTCACAGCGCAGGAGGTAGCCATCGGTCACCCTATGCAGAGGCGGCAGAGAACCACAGAGTCCCTGCGAGAGGCCCGAATGGAGGACTGCCACACATGCACGGCCTCCTTAATGGCATGCAGTTTGTTGTGAGTACTGAGACTATGCCATTCCTTCTCTCAAAGCCGAAAAACCTGGCAACGTAAATACATACGCAGGTAAGATATTGGAATGCCACTTTCCACAAGTGGTTTCCGTGTAGCCTGTTGGGCTAGCCTGTCAGCAAGTCCATTGCCTGGGATTCTGACATGTCGTGGGGTCCACACAAACACCACTGAATGAGTGGACCATTCCAGGGCTTAGATGGGCTCCTGGATGCTCACTACCAAAGGGTGACAAGGGTAGCATTGGTCGATAGCTTGTAGGCTGCTCAAGGAGTCAGCAAACAGAAGAAACAACTTCCCAGGGCACAAATGGATGTGCTCAAGAGCCCGAGAGATAGCCACCAGCACTGCAGTGAAAACCCTGCAGCCATCAAGCACGGAATAGTGTTCAATATGTCCTCCATGGACACACGAGAAGCCGACATGAACATCAGCCATCGACCCATCAGTGTAAATTGCTTCATGGTGTTGGTACATGTCAAGAATTGAGATGCAGTGACAGCAGTGATCCGCGAGGTGAATTGAGTCATTTCAGCCATCTGAAAGGTCCAGAGGAAGCTGCGGCCTACGTGTACACCATGGAGGTGTACTCAATTGGACCTCAAGTATGGGTGGTAAAGGCAAGGACTTCAGTTCAGGTAGAAGGGATCAGACGCGAACTGCAATTGTAAGCCCTGACCTGGGCTGCTGATGCGGGAGATGAACTGCCGTGGGTGGGAAAAGGAGACGGTAATTTGGATGCGCAGGAGAACTGCAAATGTGGGCAACGTAACTGGTGAACAGTTGTGCATGTCTGACCTGCAATGGAGGAACTCCAGCCTCCGCAAGGATGCTGGTCACTGGACCCATCCTAAAAGCTCCCGTCAATAGTTGCTTTTGCTTAGGCAGCAGAGGGCATTGAAGTGCTACTAGCACTTCCACTTAAGCTGACAAACGTGAGAAGCCAAGTCAATCAAGCACCAAAAACCAGTCCTAAAAATCGATATGTCTTGGGTTCCGGATGAATGGTACGATGCTGACAGAAGTGCATAACACACGGCTTTGTGGCTGAAAATTGAAAGCCGTGGGCTAGAGCCCATGACTAGACCTTGTGGATGGTTCCCTGTAGGTGTCACTAAGCAACACCAGTACTGGTGGAGCACTACGAAATGCAGAAGTCGCCTGCATATAGAGAGGGTGAGATGGGTGGCCCTACAGCTACTGCTTGACTTAATGGCCACTAAAAATAGACACACACTCAATACAGAGCCCTGTGGGACCCCATTCTCCTTGATTTGGGGGGAACTACCGGAGGCACCAACTTGGACACAGAAAGTACGAAGTGACAGGCAATTTTGGATAAAAATTGGGAACAGGCCTCGGATACCCCACTCGTATAATGTGCCAAGGATGATGATGTTGCCAGGTGGTGTCATACGCTTTTAATAAATAAAAAAAGATGGCAACAAGGTGTTGGTGTCTGGAAAAGGCTGTTTGGATGGCAGACTCAAGGGACACAAGATGATCAGTGGTAGAGCGACCCAGGCAGTAGCCACCCTGGCACAGAGCCAGTAGGCCACATGCTCCAGGACCTGACCCAACCGCCAACACACCATATCTTCCAGCTGCTTACAAAGAACTTTGGTGAGGCTGATGGGATGATAGCTATCCACATCAAATGGACTCTCAACAGGTTTTGGCACCAGAATGATGGTGCTCTCCTGCCACTGCAACGGAAAGACGCCATCACACCAGATTCAGTTGAAGATCATAAGGAGATGTCACTTGTCGTCAGACGAGAGATGTTTATCATCTGACTGTGGTTCTGATCGGGCCCAGGAGCTGTGTCGGGGCAATGTGCAAGGGCACTGAGGAGCTCCCACTCTGTAAATAGGGCATTATAGGGTTCACTAAGGCTTGTAGTGAATGAGAGGACTTTCTCTTCCATCCACCGTTTGAGAGTGCGAAAGGGTGGGGGTAATTCTCCGAGACAGAGGTGCAAGCATAGTGCTCAGCAAAGTGCTTCACAATCGTGTTTGTGTCAGCAGATAACACACCATTTATGTTAACACCAGAAACACCTGTTGGGATCTGGTACCCAAAAACTTGGTTGATCTTTGCTCAGACTTGGGAAGGTGACATATGGCACCCAACGGTCGACACATACTTCTCCCAACACTCCTGTTTCTGCCTTGGCAAATGTGGGCATGGAGCTGTTTAAAAGTTATGAGATGCTCCAGGGAAGGCCGCTGTCGAGCTCGCCAATGCTCCTTAACTGCCTCAGCAACTTCTGGCAACCACCAAGGGACTGTTTCGCCAGGGGCACCTTAAAGAACAAGGGATCACATTTTCCACTGCACAAATGATCACTGTAGTTATCTGCTCAATCACTACATCGATGCTACAGTGTGTGGGAGATTCAATAGTGACATCACAGGTGAAAGTTTCCTCTAGGGCAAGCGTCCGAGGGCCTGATGCTGAGGTAGTGACAGGAAGATGGGGAAGTGGTCACTACCACATAGGTTGTCACAAGCTCTCCAGGGGGTAGATAGGAGAAGGTCAGGACTGCGAACCGAGAGATCAATAGCTGAATATGTGCCATGTGCCACACTGAAATGGGCTGAGAGGCAGAGGTCGAATTGCGGCAGTAAATTTTCGACATCTCTGCCTCAGCCAGTAAGAACTGTGCCACCCCACAAGGGGTTATGAGCATTAAAATCTCTTCAAAGTGAAAAGGTTTAGGAAGTTGATCAATCAGGGCAGCCAATGCGTTCAGGGGTACTGCACCATCTGGAGGAAGATATATGTTGCAGACAGTTATTTCCTGCATTGTCCTTATCCTGACAGCGACAGTTTCAAGAGGGGTTTTAAGGGGCACAGGTTCACTGCATACTGAGTTGTTCAGGACAGATGCAAACTCCACCTGACATTCTATTATAGTTGCTATAGTTCCTGTAATATCCCTTTTAGTCAAGGAGGACAGGGGTCCGCAATGCTGGGAACCAGGTTTCCTGGAGGGCAATGCAGAAAGCAGGTGTAAAGCTTAACAGTTGCCATAGCTCAGCCAGGGGGTGGAAAAAACCACCGCAATTCCACTGGTGGATGACGTAGTCGTGAGGCTGGGAAGGCATGAAGCACGCAAGGAGGCAGGTTATGCCTCAGGGTCACCTACTGCCTCCAATGAATATTTGTAGCCATTTTTATGGTGGATGAGGCATCAGTGAGACCCAGGTCTGCAGGTGACACTAAGATCGCCACTGCATCCTCATATGCAGAAATGATAGGGAGGGGTGGTGTTGGAGCCACCACAGGGTCCTGTTTCTTAGCAGACTACTACTTAGTTTGCTTGCTCTCTCGTTTCTCTTTAGGGGGCTTGCTGGGAAGATCTCTCTGAAGCAGTTTCAGGAATAGAGGAAGACTGCGAAGCTCTTCGTCCAGCAGCATTTGGCTCCTTGAGCCACTGGCGAGTGTCTGCCATGGCATTAGTGGAGACCTTGGAAGAGAGGGGGCTGTTGCTTCTCCGGCAGGGGGGAGGGGACTAATGTCTCCTGCATTTGGAGGGGTCTTGCTCCCGAAGTAGGTGCTTTGGGAGCAACAGAGGAAGATTTGCCCCCTGCCACCAAGGGGGCGGAAGTATTCTGGTGGCCCGGCGGGCCTGCTGGTCATGGCAGAGTGAGAAATCACTGGCACCTGGGACGGCGATGGTGATGTAGCAGCAGTGTATGTTGACATCAACCAAATGCAGTGTAATCTTTTGAATTTACATTTAGCCTCTGTGTAAGTCAACCTGTCCACGGTCTTGTACTCCATAATTTTCCCCTCCTACGGAGTACTGGACAGTCTGATGTGCAGGGGGAGTGGTGCTCTTCACAGTTGATGCAAGTGGAATGTGGCACACATGGAGTATCTGGGTGCAGTGGACATCCACAGTCTCAACATATGGCACTGGAAGTGCAGCAGAAAGACATGTGCCCGAACTTCCAGCACTTAAAGCACTGCATACGGGGAGAGACGTATGGTTTAACATCACAGGGATAAACCATCACCTTGACCTTTTCAGGCAATGAATCACCCTCAAAGGCCAAGATGAAGGAACCGGTAGCAACCCTGTTGTCTTTGGGTCCCCTGGAAATGCATCAGATGAAATGAACACCCTGCTATTCTAAATTGGTGTGGAGCTCATTGTCAGACTGCAAGAGGAGGTCACGATGGAAAATAATCCCCTGGACCATGTTGAGGCTTTTATGGGGAGTGACGGAAACAGAAACATCACCCAGCTTGTCACAAGCGAGTAATGCTCGGGATTGGGCTGGGGATGCTGTCTGAATCAAGACTGCGCCGTTTTGTACTCTTGGAGAGCACTGTCACTTCTCCACATTTATCCTCAAGGTGTTCAATGAAAAATTGAGGCTTTGTTGGTAGAAACGAGTACCCATTGGTATTTTGGTTCTGCTACAGACTAAAAACCGAGGCGAATATGCTCTCTCCATTCTGTAGATCTATGTTCCGCCCATGGTGTAGGAAGGGAAGGAAATGATTTAGGGTCATACCTGTCGGCATTGTACTCTATCTTGTCCTCCTTAGAGACTGCTGCTGCCGTACGATCACCAGCCAGAGATGACTTGGTCTCCTCCATTGTGGGCCATCTGCTCTGATGCCACCCTCTCCGATTGGGGTATCTCCCCACGGGCACCACCCAGCCACAGCAAAGGCCAACTGGCACAATGGCTGTTGCCAGGAAGACAGGCATCTACTCCTTGGCAAACATGGGGAGTTTACAGCTCAAGCATCAGCAGTGTTACCTGTGTTGTCAGAGGGCTACCACCAAATGGATACATGACGGCCCCACCACAATGGACTGGCTACCGTGCTGGATATTGGGTGCAGGGAAATCCAATATTGTCATGAGGGTGAAAGAGGACAGGAGACAATGGAAGATGACATACTCCGGAAAGTGTCCTCACCCAAAGAGTTGAAACACAGGAGGAGATGCAAGGCTATGACAGACTCAGGATATTAAATCTAAGGGCACTTGTGCACCACGTAAGGCGTCTTCCATATATGGCCTGCACTTTTTCTACAGAGAATTTTGAAAGTGGCACGCAAATCATAGAATGGGACCTGAACTCATAGGGCCGAGAAGTGAGAGACTCCTTTTAGTCGCCTCTTACGACAGGCACGAATACCTCGGGCCTATTCTAACTCCCATACCCGCAGGGGGCAATTTTTAAGTGGCCCTCTGTTAAATGAAAAAAAAGTCATTATTAAAAAGGAACATATAATTTAACTACCTACATGAAATACATACAAACAAACATACTTTAAATTACCGACATTACCCATCACTATTCACTAATGTCATCATTACTGGTATCCTCAGGAGTCTACATCAGAAATATATTAATTTTGTTGTCCCCCTTCATCCTTGGTGATGTTACAGGGCACATCATATTCAGTGCTGTCTAGGGATTTGAAATGCACCATTTCTTGAATTATTTTACAATCATTGGTGTTTCAATGCTTTTCCAGGCAGCCAAAACCCACTGTGCAATAATGTGGGGTGCAACACACTCAATTTTTCCTGTTGGAGTCAGTTCACAGTTTGGTTTGCAAAACCATTCTTTTTTTTTAACTGTAACCTTTGAAAGGTTTATTTATACAGTTCACAATTTGGTTTGAAAACCATTTTTTTAACTGTAACCTTTGAAAGGTTTATTTATATAAACATCCAGAGATTGTAATACGGAAGTCACTCCTCCAGCAATAACAACAAGATCACCGCCTAGGCTGTGGATCTACTTTATTATGTCATCAGTGAGATGATCACAAAATGCATTAAGACAAAACACTGATGTTAGTTTTAGTTCCCATACGTTTTGGAGACAGTCAAGCATTAAAGTTCCAGTCATCCATTCCTTCTCTTGGTTTTGATCAAAAATGTCAACAGGTAACAACTTTTCATTTTTATATGTCTTTGAGCATTTTTCCACATGAAGATTAAGAAAAGGGGAAGTCTGCGCCCACCAGCTGTGATTCCCAGCATTACAGTAATGTGCTGTTTCTCACATCCTGTTGTTTTGATGACAACTTCTTTCATCTCCTAATCAACCGTGTAATTATGTGCCAAATCAAACCAAATTATTGTCACATTAGCTTTGCTTATTTGGCCCATCAAAAAAGTATTCTCTTTTCAGTGTGTGATGACATATCTCTGAAAATCTTAACTTTTTTCTCAAAATCTTGTAGATGCTTTTGGCATACTGTTGTACAGAATCATAGAGATAAGCCTGCCCATTTCATAAAATGATTAACCCATCCGCAGCTAGCCTTAAACTCTTGTTTCAGTATATTAAGAGCTGCAGCCACCTCTTTGGTTTGTTTCTTGTGGTGTTACTAGTCACAGATTACCCATACTACCTTAACAGGCAAATTCAAAAACTTTTACTACGGCATCAGGATGTCTCTGTGAGGGCCAGTGAATTTCTTTCTATTGGTGGGCATTGAAAATATTGCCAATTTCTGTATCTTCCATAAGCAAATGTTACTCTCAGCTAGCTTGACCTCTCGTCCAGCCCTCCTGTTACCATATTTTTCAACAGTAAGAATTATTTTACAATTGAAAATAACATTATACAAGGTACATCTTTGATTGCCTTCCATTTTGTGATTCACTAATGCAAACACACTACAAGTAAAAGGCCAACAATAACATAACAAATTTGAGAATTACAACAATGTGTTGTGATGTAAGGAAAAATACTTACATTTTAATTATGCTGCTGGTGAACAACAGATTCAAGTTCATATTCGAATGTAATGTGCCACTGAATTTTATGTTGCAAATGTTAGATCTCTTGCACTTGTGACTATTTTGTAACTCTTAAACCACATTCATAACATTAAAGTATGCAAAACCTAATTTGTACCTGCAAGACAAATACTAAAACTTCAATTATGAAAATTACAACTGATCTATACACTCATAATGTTTGCATGTTGTGTAGCTTCTCAGCATTCTCTCAGTTTATCAAATTAATTCCTCACGGAAATTCAAATTACATTAACGAATGAGAGAGCCGAAAGGCATTTTGGTTTTCCTGGTCACCCTTTTGGATCGCTGTCTATGTGAAGTGGCTAGTGGTGAGTGGTCCATTGCTGCTCTAGGGCAAGGAAACACTTGAGCATAAATTGTTCTGATCTTGGAGCAGGCACAAGCTCTGAGGAAGATTTTGCTGTTACTGGTGGGTTGTAAAGGATTACAAAATGTGTCTGAGGTTCCATCAGACTGACATCCTTTGCAGACGGCTGAAATGCGATTAAAAGAATAAAAGAACGAGTTGACTCGAACTTGCGACTTTGCATCTGCATTTTGCCATGTTTAGCACTAGACCACAGTTCTAATGCAAGAAGAGTTTTAACTAAAACTGGAATTACCTTGCAGGTCAATCAGCTACATCTGCACATGCACAGGGGCACTTTCAACTAAAATGGCACAGATGTAAGACTGACAGTGTTTCCAAAGCTTTTATAAAACTGTTGTTGTAATTCTTGCAAGGTTACAATGAATTCTCCAAATCTCACCTTTTTTTTTAATGCCACTGCACCAGGGAACTGGCCTGTCTTTCAGAACGTGTCCCTTCTACAAAGTGACTTTTTTAAATGCATCCCTATCAAATCACAAAGATGTTGCCTTTCAGCATCTTACTGTGTGCAGGTAAGTCCATTTAAAATGCAAAGTCTACGATCAATTCCAGCTGATCTAATTTTTATTCCTGCATTCCTTTTTCCTTCATAAATTCAATAGTGAGATTTAAATTGAAAAATCATTCCAGGCATGCCCCTTGACTTGACCAACATATTTTGAAGTAGTAATTGAACTCCTTATGCTCTTCGTTCATTTCAACTGAAAACAGTTGCAACTAAAAACAGAATAACAGATGCAACTTCAGAAATTTTACTGCCCGTACTACCAATTTCTTCAAGTGCTCCATGGCTGCAAATTTAGCATGAAGTACTTCTTGGTTTACAATGAATCACACCTGTCAACCATTGTAATTCTTTGCCCTGTCATTGTCATCTAAAAGCTTAAATTCTTTCTGCATGGTGCTTAATGTAGTTGTATAGCAAATAAGTAGTACCCTTCGCTTATGCAAATTGAGAATTCTCACCCTTCTCTTTCGTCATTCCCATTCATTTTAAATAATTATGATGATCACTCTAGACTTCTTCTTCTTGTGCAAACAGCCAATGGACTTGTGAACATCCTTTACATCACAAACAAACAGCAAAGAAACTTCCTGGCAGATTAAAACTGTGTGCCGGACCGAGACTTGAACTCGGGACCTTTGTATTTCACGGGCAAGTGCTCTACCAACTGAGCAACCCAAGCATGACTCACGCCCCATCCTCACAGCTTCAATTCCGCCAGTACCTCGTCTCCTAGAGCACTTGCCTGCGAAAGGCAAAGGTCTGAGCTCAAGTCTTGGTCCGGCACATACTTTTAAGCTGCCAGGAAGTTTCATATCAGCACACACTCTGCTGTGGAGTGAAAATTTCATTCTAGAAACAGCAGAGAGTAAGCATCACTGACCCCATAATTCTGCTGAACTCAGTGTTGTGCCAACTGGATGATGCTGCACTGCAGTGCTAAATGAAATATCACACTGTTCCAGGTACTTCCAATAAGGAGTGAGCAAAGTCAAGTGACAGGACGGGCCTCTGACTGCCTACAGCCTGCACATGCTGCATGCATGAACTTCAGCATACTGTGGCCAGCCCTGACCTAGAAGCACTAACAGACAGGTTTTGACTGTGAGAAATGTCTTAAATGTCACCCACTTTCATTTCATTGACTTCTATGGAGTTAACAGTTGGTCGAAGTAGAGCTCAACATGACTGAGTAAGCCTCATAGAACTGAGATGCGGCAAATGCCCTCGATGTTGTCACTAATGATATTTCACCTCAACAGACACCATAAAGAAAACCTCGAGGTCTTTTTTTAGTTTTATAACATCCTCAAAACCACAGCAGATAAACCTAAATATGCAGTATCTCAACACAATCATTTCCACCATCATGCTTAAATGAAGTCTCTAAAGTATGCCTAGAGGTTAAGGTAATGAAGGACTAGTGATACTGACCAGTTCTCAGCTTCTCTAAACCTGTACCAGACAGGATTAGCAAAGGTCCCTAAGGTGTGGATGAATTGTGATCATTGCTTTGGTGAGTTATGTAACTCACTTATAACTTTAAATCAAAGTCACCACTGAACATGTGGAGCTATAGCTGAGTCGGCATAAGCTGATTCCTCGCAGTTGCAGACAGCTGGATGCAAACAGCTGGATGCAGAAGCTTTGTGGGCCTATATCAACTAATAACGTAACATGATAGAAGTCTCTATGGCAATGCCTAGTTATTCTCCCAGCTCTGTGTATGGCTACTGTTTTCTCCTGCAGCCATCAGTGCTTACAGTTGGAAGCTGTCAGTGGTCTTTTTAAGCTGTCTCAGCTGTAGGGCCACAAAATAAATTTTGGTTATTAGTTTATTACCTGATGCTAAGTTGTCAACCATGGCAGCACCACACTTATAAAGCCAAGTTTTGAGTTATCACTATTCCATCCAAGTAGCAGACACGCATCTATTTCTGTTCCGGTTCAATTAAAGTGTTACTCCATAACATGAGGGAAAAGGGGGGAGGGGGGGGGGGGGGGAGGAGCTGAAGGCTTATTTGCCTACATTAAATTCCATTAAAGTAAACTAACATTTAATAATAAATGATTGAAGAGTAAATTTATAACTTTACCTGTAATTGCAAAAATGCCATCACTTTTAGTTTTAACGATTACAGATACATCACTGAGAGTGTGGCCTGGTGTTGGTATAACTTTCACATCTTCATCTATAATATAAGGTTCCCCTAGAAATTAAAGTGGTTTTTGTTAAAAGGTTTCTTAATACCAAGAGGAGAAATGAAATTGTTATCACATGTAACAATTATTATTTTTGGGATGTTGGTTTGTGAAATTCCAAATTTTAATCTCGGAAGTGGTGATAAAATTTTTCTGTAAACTCTGACAAGGTTATCTTGTGTTCATTGAAGTACAATTACAAAAAATAGGCACATAATAATAAATTGAAGTTTAATAAACTGAACCATTTGAAAACAAAGCACACATTAAACAAGAGAATAGATTATTATGATTACTATTTAATTTAATCCTGGAAACAGCAAAACGAAACTCAATGTATAAATATTGCCAGAAGTCTCCAAACTAAAACTCGCCTTCATTGCCTAGCTTTTGCTGACATTCTAATCCTCTCCAATAACAGACCGGAAGCAACCCTTTCTGTAGAGAAAATCTATGAAATGGTGGCAAAAGCTGGGACCAAATTTCATAAGAAAAAACATTATATGGAAGGGACCAGATTAAGACCGAACGACCAACTTTTACTCAGCAATTTTGGCACACCCCAGCTAGACAAATTCTAGTATCTAGGAGAAATTATTGAACTAGTGGGGCTAAATCAAGAAGGTAACAAAGAAAGAATTGCAAAACTATAAAAGGCACACACATTTACATGAAACAGATAAACAAAATATATATAAGAGAAAATTAAAAGAATTTCTGAATGACAACTTCTACTCAATAGATGAATTCTTAGATATGAAGTAGTAATGAGAAACCACAACTGGTTAATAGAAGTTAATAATAGTAAAAGTGTGCATGAAGGGAGAGAGACAAAGCATTCACTGAGAATTAACTGCATTAAGAATTATGTAGTACCTTCCCCCAAATCTTTCATAGTTTATATGAGATATCTGTAGATGTAACTCTTATAACAAAAAATGTGTTAAATATGGCACAAACTTTAGACATCAAACTGCATTCATATCAATCCGTTACCATTATATTTATTTCGCATTTACATTTGTTGGCTTCGATAAATCATAACCAAAGTGTCACATTCCTACCTAACTTAAGTCTCTCACAATTTTATAGATTAGTTTGTCACAACAATGAAGATTTCTAGTGGGGATGGGCATTATCACACTAACTCTAACTAGTGTGACAACACAGCAATAGGCTACCACTATTAGTAAGTTAAAGACTAAATTGTGACAGTCCCTATGAGCACATGGTTGAAATATTCACTTTATTCCATTGAACATCAAATGCCTGATCATTTAAAAACTTCATATTGGAGAATATTGGGGTAAGACAGAGCATAATCTGCAGACTGGTATTCTCTTCTTGCTAGGCTTTAATGCCTCGCTGCAAAATCTTCATGTATGACAGATTAGTTCAGTTTTATGGAAGGCACACACAAAAATAAAGGAACCAGCCTAGTGCTATGGTGCCTTGAATCCCCTCCCCGTCTCCTGCTAAACCACATACATACTTAATCAAACTGAACAAATCAAGATTTTTATTTCAAAGTTTGGCTCAACAGCTCAATGAGAATATGTTAAAAACACGATTTCATGTATTTATGTTCAATATCTGGGCTCATTTACAGTTTCTTCTGCCGCTCAACATCTCTGGGTTATGGATATGCTTATCACCATGTAAAACAGTAAATTCTGTGTCTTGGTGTTGCCAGGGTAGCTGAAACACTTTTTGTAATAAATATACTGAGAAATGCCCAGTCTGTCACAATACCACCACGACCACAACCAATAATAATAATAATAATAATAATAATAATAATAATAATAATAATAATAATAATATAGTCCCTCCTACAGGTGCCACCTTTATGTGGTCAGGAGGGGGTGAGGGCCTTGAGTGCTCCAGTAAAGCTGAGAGACATGCCAGCAGTAGTGCAACCTACTGGCAGTTTCAACCACAATGAAGAGGTCAAAGCTGAGGGGAAGGACTAAATGCACCTAACTCATTTGAACAGATGGAGCAACAAAACAAAAACAGGAAGCCACACTGGCTCAGGTGTCACTCAGGATAAAAAGGAGGACAGTGGCTGCTGACGAATCTGGGCAGCCGTTGGCTGGTGGCCTACCATACATAATGAAAAAACTCTGAAGCTGCAGAAATACACTATGTAGGACAACTGGGAAGTCATCAAATGCTTCTAGCCATCAGAACTTTATAAGAGTGGCTACCAAAAGAACATGTACCTGCTCTCGAAACAAGAATATTCACATTCAAAGATAATAGAATGATAACTATCCAATTACAGACAATTTGTCCTAAGGAATAAAGTGTTTAGTCTAGTGCAAAACTTGGGCACAGAAGTAATACTACCTCCTGCTTGGGCACCAGGAAGAACTGGAGTCACTGAACACTGTCAAACTTTAAAAAACCTTTAAAATGATGCAAGATGAATAAGAAGGTGAAAAAGAAGGCCACTGATGAAATGCCTGATACACTGACTCAAAAGACAACAAGATCTTAAAGAGAAAACTCTGGATCGTTGGCCATCTAATGCAAAAAGCAAGTGGCTGCCAACTTTAAAAACTGTATGCAGTAAATAACTGGCTCCACTAATTAAGGACATCAAAGCTGCCCAAACAACAACAAAGAAATGAACCAGGTTGAGTTCAGCAGTAATGGTAACAAAAGAAAAGGGGTTACTGCAACCAAAGCCTGCCAGAAGATTTATTGGGAAAGCAAAATAGAAAGTTCACACAGAAGATAAAATCAAAAGCTTGAATCTGGTGCAAGAAACTTTAAGAACATGAAAGGGCATGAATTGAATAACGAGAAGACTAAAAATGTATTGAGTGAACACAGGAGAAACTGAAGAAGCTTTGAAAATTGTGAAACAACAAATAACTGCAATAGCCAGGGAAATTGAAAAATATGAGGCCAGTATCATCCAGTACAGGCCAAATCAAAGTTTCCAATCCAACGAAAGGCAGTTCTACCAGCGCCTGAATCAGTAAGTCAACACAAAATTTGAAAAACAGAGAAATAGGCAGCGACTCCATTCTGGAAAGATCTTTGGGAGACTGAAAAGTTCTGGGTGGGCAAAGGACTTAGAAAAAAGAATGTACCAGCTGTGGATAAAACATGAAATGGTTGAGGAAAGGATGAAGGAAGTTAAGAACTGGACAGCACCTGGCAATGACTTCCGATTCAAATACCTAACCAATCTGCATGTAAAAATAGCCCAACTGCTCAGTGCAATGCTGCAGATGGGTCAACTGAAGTTTGCAATACTACCTGTCTATTTCGACCTGTGATATAAACGTGTTGTGTGACATCATGGTGGCACGGTGTATTTGAAACTAATCATATTTGCAGAGCATGTGGTGGCACTTTCTAGTGTGGGATTTTTTTGGTTTTTAGCAGTTCACTGGACTTCTTGAGTGCTGTTTGTGAGAATAATATAGGAAGAATTTGTGGTGCTTTGTTAGCAAGTTATTTTGACGTTGGCAGTTAAGAGCACTTTATTCATTTTTCAGATTTGTAATTATTGGTGCAGGTTATTGTTAATAGTTGGAGCATTGTGTGTGGCTTGTTTTTGATACTGATATGACAAGGTGGCTTACCCAAACATGGAAAAAAAACTGAATTCCAGGTGTGAGGATGGTGTCAAGTAGCTCCCAATACATAAATGGTGAGTGGGGGGAGAGGCAGCACAGCACAATAATGACTTTTCTTTCCTCTCAGCAGAGCTACATACCAGCCATAAGCAGTAGCTTAGTTGCAGTTCTTAAACACTGATAATGGAATTAAAATACAGGGAGAAGAAATACAACATTTGAGGGCTGCCGATGGCATTTTAATTCTGCCAGACAGCAAACGACCTGGAAAAGCAGTTGAACACAATGGACACTGCTTTGAAAAGAGAATATAAGATGAATATCAACAAAAACTAAACAAGAATAATGGAATGTAGTCAAATTAAATCAGGTGATGCAAAGAGAATCAGATTAGAAAATGAGACATTTAAAAGTAGTAGATGAATTTTGCTGTTTGGGCAGCAAAAACTGATAATGGCAAAAGTACAGAGGAAATAAAAGTAGAATGGCAATGGCACGAAGAGCACTTCTAAAGATGAGAAATCTGTTGACCTCACAGGTCAAAGTCAAAGCATTGTACCACAATTTTCAGCTTTAACCCAGACAGGAAACACCAATGAACAGCTAACAACTGAAAAAAAAAAACTAATTAAAACAGAAAGATGGACAATACCCAGAAATTACAGCTCACTAGCATCTTTGTACAGCTCGTTAAAGTTTCTGAGAAGTGCCATAAGCATCAGAATTCAAGACTTTCTGGAAGAATACATAATCATACCAGTAGGACAAAAAGGTGACAAGTGAAAAAGCAAGAGGACAAAGACCAGCTGCTGATCAACAAAATGGTTCTGGAAAACTGCAAAAGCCAGAAAACATATCTATGTATTATGACTGTGATTGACTACATAAAGCTTCAGACTATAGAAAAAGCCTTTGACTCACTGCCACACAGAGGGACCAAAAAGCACCTGGAAACCATCAGGAGCAGCAAAAACAGGGAATTCACAGAGAAATTGTAGACACACTGGAATAGAGAACTATTTGTCAGATATTGAACTTACGGACTTGTCAATGTCAAGATAGGCACCTTCCAGAAGCACTCGTGTCCCCACTGCTTTCCGCCATTGTCTTGATTCCACTGCCAATGATATCACAGAAAACAAACATGGCCTATCAAACAGCGAGAAATTCTCAGGAAATATCCCACCTACTGTACCTGGATGAACTGAATCTCTATGGAAAACCTGAAACTGAAACCAGTCTCTGGCAAATACAATCTAAATCTTCAATTGTGACAACAGCACAGAATTCAGCTTAGATTAAGTATACCACATTGGCACGAAAGAAGGGCAAAACTAAGAAAGTGGAGTCATTGAAATGCCTAATGCACAAATCATCAAGTGCTACAAGCCTACAAAAACCAGGGCATTCTGCAGTAGGATTACATCAAGCATGGGCATGTAAAACATATGGTCAGTAAAAAGTAAACCCAAAAGATCCATCCTTGACAGTGACGTCGGGGCTGTACTTGCCCACAAAAGCAAACACTGGAAGAAGAAAGGAATGCTTTGGCAAACTGTGTGAAAGATAGCAAAGAAGCAACGCTGATTGAAGTCGACAACAGAAAGCTTCTCAAGATACAACAAACCAAGATTCATCACGCGGAAAAGTTGTACTGCCAAGCCGGACTGACAGCCTATGCAATAAAGCTTAACAGTACAGACACAGCCAGGAGCCCAGTGCCATATTAAGAGCAGGAGTTGCAGCCAGCTGTTGCAGACTTTTGACAGCTTCCTCAATAGTGACCTATATCTCCAAGCAATGACCAGCCTCCAGGGAGTCTCAATGGCACGGCATGAAGCAGCACTTGTCTTCAGCATGAACTATATACACCCTTGGGCCAAATGAGCAAGTCATCAGCGCAGATGAGCTATACATTAACACCTGCCACGGCACCATGTGTTGATCTCTGCTACGACATTACCAAAAATCTTGTGACTTAATTATCACCAATGCAGCTCGGCTGTCAACCAACAACTGCTGGTCACCTTCACTCTTATCATCTCCATTAGACAGCCAGCCATTGATCCTGACAGCAGTTTATGGGGTAGTATGTACAAACTGAGGGACTTCTCACTCTGTATCACTGAGGTGATCTCTGCTGCTTCCAGCAGCAGTGAATCACTCAGTGGTCAAGGATTCGTTCCCCCATCACCACCACCATTTCCTACTAGGCTGGTCACAGGCCTGCCTCATTCTGGCCATCTGAGCCAGGACACTGTCATAACATCCCAACTCAGCAACAGTTGGCCTCTTGGAATGCACAAGTAGCCAAGTCTGCTCACTACTGGGCTGTTTGCAATGGTGTGGCCACACTGGCATGCATGGAGGCAGAGTCAACATCCATCAGAGGCACACTGCTTTATGTCTGTCTAGTGCTAACAATAAAGAACTTTGACGACATATGGATACCTTCATCATCTATGCCTCCATCCAACTCCAGCAGAGAATCATTTGCTCATTACATTCTCCCTGGTGTCATTTCCAATACTGTTACACTTGGTGTCTGAAGGTCCATAGGATGTTGAAGAGCAGATCAGTTGAGGACTGCAATTGTGATTGAATGTATTCGATAACAGTAAATGTAAGTGGCAGCAAGTACACATCTTATACCATTCGTAGGGTCCTTGTATCCTGGTGTTTGTCCTCTTCCCATTATGTGATGGATACTCTCAGCTATGGTACCTGGGATGGAGCTAAGGGATGAACTGATGACACAGGCTACATACACACACAATGTAATTTATCTGGGCATATAAACTCATGTGCCAAATTGTAAGACACAGTACGCAAGGGCATGCTGACAAAAACAGCATTACACCATGTAATGCATAGAAAACATGAGGCTAAGACAAGGAAGGCCATGGGCACCAAGTAAATTTGGGTCAATGTAAATAACAGGAAATTATCAGCATGAGTTGTAGATAGAGAAGCAGGAATTTAGCATATGATATGTCTATATAAACTAAAGTGAGTTCTATAAATGGTTACAGTGTGTTATAGGAAATAGGATAAGTATGATGACCACCAGAGCAAAACTTAAGGAATATTACTTAGTTTTAATAAGATAGATGTAAACAGTAGTACAGCACTGCCAAAGAAGAGCACAGATCAAATGTTACAACAATATCATATGGTTAGGATTTCCTGTCTTTGCATCACACAACACTGATTCAAGGCAGCAGTGCACTGAGATACCACAGATGCAAGATGAACTATTGGTCGTGACATCATCAATTCAAATACTATGTCCCTTGAGATTCAATGAACATGACAACAGAAAATGCATCAGAGATATCTGTCCCAGCTAAAAACATGAAACTGCAGGAGAATATATCAGGTATTCAGCTAAGTATTATGATAACTATGACAGGTGGACTAAGGGCACACAGGGTAGCTGAAAAGTGACTATGACCCTCAGGTCAGTGACATTGGTGAGCACATGCAGCACAATCTGCCAGTCAGGTCTCTTGGAATGAGAGGCATCACCAAATTGTGATTTTGTAGTAATGTTAGTATATGAGAACAATGGAATTTTGATACTTCCTCAGTCACTATGTCCAAGAATATGACCACAGCAATGCTACCACGGACACCTTTATTTTGTAGATAAAGATCCTTATTTGTTATGACATAGTTATACAGCATTATATAGCAGTATGCATACGGATAAGTTCACACAAGCCAAGAAGGGCTTGGACTTGTCTTGAGTGTTGGATGAGCAACTAGTACTTTTTACCTACGACAAAAGAGGGCACAGATGTTTCTCATGTCTTCTTATTAGCTATTTGGAATCAAGTGACAATAAGGAAGAAAATACAAAAATAAGAAAAATTAGTGGGGATACAGTGATAGGCCTCTCTTCCTACAAGGTGGAATGACAGCTGCTTACTGGACTAAAAACAAAAGAAATAAAGAAGGATGGGGCAAAACAGTACCTAAAGACTCCACACCTGTCCATCACAGGAGTCAAGACAGTGAACATAGCACAAATGTAGAAAGGAAAAAGAATACTAAAAGGTATTGGTCACTCAAAAGTGGTCAGTCCGGCCTTGAGTAGCAGAATACAAAATGTAAACAACTGAAAAATATTTCTGTTACAGCCAGTTTCTCAAGCAGAAATTTAGTGGATCGAATCATTGCTCAAAGAGTGTAAATGTAGGTATACATATCCAGACAGGAGACTGATGCCAGATCAGGGCATAGATTGCACCCAGCCAGCATAGCATTTCGCAGTATCAACAGCTTCTTCAATAGTGACTCAGTTCTCCAGGCAATGACCAGTGTTAGGAAGTCTCAGTGGCACTGAATATATGTGTCAGTACTTGTCTTCCATATTAAAAAGCCTCCTCAACCACATATAACCCCTGGGTTGGCCAAGCAGGTCACTGGCATGGCTGGGCCATGTATCGACACCCGCCATGTGTTGGTCTCTGCTGGGAGTCACTGACACCCTTGTGAAGCAACTGTCATTGATGGAGCTATCATTGATGCAGCCTGGCTGTGAGTAAACAACTACTGCCTGTTGGTCTATCCATCATGCCACCTTCACTCTGCCACTGTCTACACAAGACTGTCAGCCAGGGAACCTGCCACCACCTCGTTGTCTGACATATAAACTGGGGTCCTCACAGCTCTGCGCCACTGGGGCCCAATCAGATGCAGCACCCCACCAATTGGTCCAGAGTTCCTTATCTGGATGTCACTGCTGTTTCCCACTACACTGGCCACCAGCCTCCCTCTCTCCATCCACCCAAAACCAGCAGTGTCAAGCCACCCTGACTCACCAACAGCCATCTGCCATGTGGAATGCACTGGTAGTCAAGTCCATTCACTATCAGACCGCCTACAGTGACTCATCCAGACCTGCGCTCCTGTTTGCAGGGTTCGACACCTGTTGTCTGCTTACTGCAAGTATGCTGCACTGTATCCACTTATGGTTGATAATAAAGAACTGACACCATCCAGATGCCTTCATCGCCCACGCCTCCACCCACCTCCAGCACACAACCACTTGCCCATTCGACTCTGACTCCCTTACAAAAGCGTTGCATGGGCAGATTTTTTTGCAGAAGACTGAAGGTAAAATCGACTAAGAAAATACCTGGTCTTGAGTGACCAACAGAAATCTGATTAAAGAAACTGAAAGACTAACTTTTGCTGCAATCAGACAAGCAATCAGAACAAACGCCATTACAACCAGAATCGAGAAATCAGCAAAGAACTGAAAGTACATACCCTGCAAAAATGATGATGAAACAGCTGACTGTATCTTGAGATACAGCAAAATGATTGCTCAGACTGATTACAAGCAGAGGCACAATGATGCATGAATTATCTGCTGGAACTTAGACAAAATTACCACCTGCCAGTGAGAAGGATCTGGTGGTATCACCAGCTAGAAAAAGTTAAAGAAAACAAACATTGCAAATTACTGTGGTATTTTCAATTTCATATAGATTGAATGCTGTAAAACAGTATACTAGACATCACAGATGTGGAGAAAAAGTGTGGATCACAGATACTGTTATTCCAAATGATTGATAAGATGACAAGTAACTTGAAAACACTCCATGTATGAGGGCTTGAAAACTGGGCTACAGTGGCATTGGCATAAGCAAATAAAAGTGGTCCCACTGGTTCTTGGTACACTGGGAGCAATACTAAAAAATCTTATAGGGCATTTTAAGACCGCTGGCATTGATAATATAGCCATCTGCCAACTGCAAAAAGCCACTTTACTGGGATCTACACGAATTATCGCGATACATCGTGCCGTGCTGGATGCTTGGGACGTGTTCGACTAGTGACAAAGCATGACATCCAACACAGAAAACTCACTGGCTATGTTTACTGTTACAACAACAATAATTGTTTACACCATTCTGCAAAAGTTAAGCAGATGGCTGATAACCATACATTGTAAAGAGTATCACTTAGTGAAACTTTCTGTCCAATAATCAGCGCACATTCCACTGTACAATGAAAGTGCATTCCGCTGATAACACTTACTATTCGCTGTATCTTTGTAAAGTGCTAATTTTTGTTTATGTATTATAATCGTACTTTTGACAAACTCCAAAAGATAATGGAGTTACTTACCTGTTTCGAATGGATGAATAAAGTATGTATTCTTGAAGGATACAGAAAACCCCACAATATGTTTTGCATTCATAAAAAGGTTGTTGTTCCCTATATGATCTGAATGACCGTGAGTACAAACCACATAGTCAATTTCTTCGCAGGTGACTCCATGACGTGCTAGTCCTGCAGAATGAGTGATTTCAATTAAACTGGGCAAAGCTCAACATTAAGCTTATCTATTATGAATATTGTACACTATATGGATATGTATTAACTGAATGCACATACTGATAATTGCATGTCCCATCTGGATAGGACGCTGAAGGGGATCGAAAATTCTTTTAAGGAAATAAATATTTTCAAAATGCCTGGTCTTAGATATTTGTATTTAGGTCAAAATGAAAAAGCTTTTTTATAAAAAGAAAGCAAGAAGTGCAATTCGTTACAACACAAATTATTAGAGAACCTTCGATTATAAGTTCCTTGTCCCATGCTGTCATAGTATCCACTATTATTTTTTTCGGTCCTTTAATTAAAGTGCAACTACAGTTAGCTTCCATTCCATTCTCTGTCATCTTCGAAAATCCATCGTAAAGTACATGTACTTCATACGCCATGATTCAAGTAGTTACAGATCATCCACAAATTTCTTGCGCGACGACAATCAAATTTGAAAATCACGCACAGCTGATCAAAACATTGTCAAAGATTCCTCAAATTTGCTCACCAAAGATGAAGGTAGCTGTAGGTAGCCAAGTGAAGTGCAATGGACAGAGTTACAATAATACAACCATCAAATGAAAATCCGTTTGTAAAACGTACTTAAATTACATACAAAAATAAATAACATCTAGTTACAGACACTGGGCTTACAAAGTGACATCGCGAATACAAAAATTCGTCAATTATTGTTGTCCTCTCTCATGTCACAGACTAAAGTCAGCTGTCCTCATTTAGTCCGAAACACACACGGTTGCCCAATGACAACTTTTTTATTTATTTTTTAATGACCCAAGTTTCTCCTCTCCAAAAAGAAGTAAATACAATTTTAGTAAGTCGTCACAATTTAAATCGTTAAACGGAAGATGGGCGCAGCTTGTTGAGTTTGGGTTGCCAGTGCTGTAGTTATCAGTTGTGGTTTGTTTACGTTAGACAGCTGACAGCTGATTGACTCCTTCAACAGTCGACGACTCGGCGAATGATTCGATCAGTCAAATTGGTTACAAGTGAGAATATTTCCTTATGTCAATTAAACTGATTAACCACATCGAACAAAATTTTCAATTTGTTTACAATTCCTTCCAACCATATTCCTTATGATGAACCTTTTTCTTTACAGGTGTACAAAACGTACGACTCTGTGGTCGATGTGGGTTAAATAAAATGTCTATTAATTCAGAGCCAGCTGCAAAACCGATTGAAACGTCAATACGCCAAAAACTGTCAGAGAATTTGCAGCCACACCATATTCAAATTATTAATGAATCATACATGCATAATGTGCCGCGTGGTTCGGAAACTCATTTTAAAGTCGTCGTCGTTTCAGAAAAATTTGAAACGTTGCCTCTTATAAATGTGGGTTGATATGTAATATAAAGTTTTTCGTACTTTTTGCAGATCTTTGGTTAGAATGAACTGTCAAGTGACTGCATGAAACTAGTGCATTCATTACATTTAGTTGCGTCGTGTTTGACACGCCCTGAATAATGATTTTGTACAGTTGATCTGAGCACTACGTTTAATGTGTAAATGGCCAAACGCTCCAAATTATTCATGTAGTAGTAGTAGTAGTTTATTCATCCAGAGACAAAGTACATTGCATGGATTTCGTCAAAAAATACATAGTATCACACACACACATAAAGGGCGAACAATACTATACAAAATACAGATGTGCATAGTAGATTACATAACATCATACCACATTGAAGTAGCATGTACAACTTTGATTTTTTACATTGATGTATGAGAAAGACTTTTTACATAGAATACACAGTTGATATTTAGATATAACACATATAATTAAAGCACTTTTGTACATATTATTTATTTAGATCATAGCAACAGTCAGATAAAAATTACTATTGGCATAGAGTACACAAATATAATTGTTTAGTATGAAGCTATTCCAGGCATTCTTTTACACTATAATAGCAGTTGGTCATTAAAAATTTGAATACTGCTTCTTTAAATGAAGACAATTTTTTTATTTCTTTTATCTTTACAAGTAGTTTGTTATACAATCTGCTTCCTTGTATGTTTGTTTGTTTCTGCGCCAAAGCCTTGTTAACTCTTTTTATATGAATGTCATTGCACTTTCTTGTGTTGTAAGTATGTAGATCCGAGTTGGATTGGAAATTGTTAATATTTCTTCTTACATTAATTATACTTTTCTGGGTTCAAATTAATGATGATGTAAATAAAATAGAAAGAAACTTCCACATGGGAAAAATATATTAAAAACAAAGATTCCAAGACTTACCAAGCGGGAAAGTGCCAGCAGACAGGCACATGAACAAAACACACAAACACACACACACACACACACACACACACACACACACACACACAGAATTACTAGCTTTCGCAACCGATGGTTGCTTCTTCAGGAAGGAGAGGGAAAGACGAAAGGATGTGGGTTTTAAGGGAGAGGGTAAGGAGTCATTCCAATCCCGGGAGCGGAAAGACTTCCCTTAGGGGAAAAAAAGGACAGGTGTACACTCGTGCGCGCGCGCGCCCACACACACACACACACACACACACACACACACACACACACACACACACACACACACATTTAAAGGCAAAGACTCTTTGTGTGTGTGTGTGTGTGTGTGTGTGTGTGTGTGTGTGTGTGTGTGTGTGTACACCTGTCCTTTTTTTCCCCTAAGGGAAGTCTTTCCGCTCCCGGGATTGGAATGACTCCTTACCCTCTCCCTTAAAACCCACATCCTTTCGTCTTTCCCTCTCCTTCCTGAAGAAGCAACCATCGGTAAGTCTTGGAATCTTTGTTTTTAATATAATTATACTTTTCTGTATATAGAGGCACCGTAGGGGTAGAATATTCAGCTGTTTAAATAATTGCTTTGAAGGAGTTAGCCTTGAACTGTTGGTAATTATTCTAACAGCTCGTTTTTGTAGAGTGAAGATAGTTTTGAGATTTTTCTTACTATGACCCCAGAAGGCGAGGCCATAGGTAATAGCAGAATGAATATAAGCAAAGTAAACAGTTCTGCTACATTCCCTACTACATACAAAACTAATAACACACAAAGCAAAGCAAGCTGAGCTTAACTTATGCAACAGATTCAGGATATGGGATTTTCAGTCTAAATTTTCGTCTATATGTACACCTAAGAATTTTGTGGTAGCAACTCTCACAATTTCTTTATTTTGTATTCTGAGATCTAGATCAGAGTGTGACTTTGCTTTCCTGTAATGGATATAATTAGTTTTAGAGATATTTGTGGTTAATTTGTTCACTTCAAACCAATTTTGCAAATATTCTATAACTCTGGTTGCAGATGTTGGCAGTACCCGGTTTATGTCAGTTACTACAATGTTTGTGTTATCCGCAAACAGGGTTATATGAGTACCATACTTGATATCATTTATGTAAAGAAGAAATAGGAGAGGTCCTAGAACACTCCCCTGCGGTATCCCAACTGGCACAGTCTGAATATCCGATCTGTAAGCAATTGTTGCAATTTCTACTACCTGTTTCCTATTATGGAGATACGACTGAAACCACTTTTTAGCTACTCCTATTATACCGACATATTCTAATTTGTCTAGTAGGATATCATGTTGGACAGTATTAAATGCCTTTGAGAGGTCCAAATTAATTCCTATTGTACTGTTGTTCTTATCTAGCCCTGTTACAATATTTTCAATGAACTGGGTGATGGCTGACTCTGTACTCATTCCTTTGCGAAAGCCGTGTTGCTTTACAGACAATAGATTGAATTTCTCGAGGTAATTTGTAATTCTGTTTTTCATGACTGTCTCTATTACCTTTGAAAATACCGATAATAAAGCTATTGGTCTATAGTTTCCCACTTCATGTATATTGCCCTTTTTATACAATGGTTTTACTTTTGCAATTTTTAATCATTGTGGAAAGACACCTTCTGAAAATGATATGTTTATGATGTGTGTGAGTGGGTCTGATATGACACTAGCACATCTCATCATGACTGTGCAAGATATCTCGTCAATCTTTGAGGACATTTTATTCTTAACTGTTTTTATTGTTGGATTAACTTCCAATTTGTTCGTGGGAGGTAGCAATAATGAATTAACACTTTGTTCTTCTGAGATTGATGTTCTACTAATCTTAGAACAATTTTTACTGAGATTGATTGGACTATTTATGAAGTAGTCATTAATGTAATTTGCTAAAGTAAGATTTCTGACTAGCACACCTTGATCATCTTTTAAAACAAAGTCATCTGGATTTCTAACATGCCTTCCACAATTTCCTATACCATATTTGGTAGTATCTCACATGATCCTCCTTTTCAGTTGTGCCGAATAGCATCTCTGCAGATTTGAATATACTTAAAAGAATCAATGGCCAGAAACTGGGCATAATGAAATCACCACTGATGCCAAGTCATTAGTTATTAGTGTTGACCTGGAACAACGGAGGACATGTTCCATATGCTAAAAAAATTTTAAACTTTTACTTATTCATCAAAAATTCAAAAACATTATTTGCTCTTTCAAAGGCAGTAGAAAGCATAACTGTGATTGCTCAATTTAACAAAGGCAGACATTACAAAAGTAACATATATGGGTATTGTTTAGTAAAGATAACTAGTATTATTACATGCTGAAAATTTTGTCATTGCGCATTAGCTTATGATAAAGTCTTTAGTTTTATAATTTGTCTGTCATATATTCTTCATTCTGTAAGATTTTTATTTGTGTCAATATCTGTTGAATTTTCATAATCTATTGGGTTCCATAGACACCATAAGGACTGAGAACCTCGTGGGATGTGAGAGGAGCCAATGTAGACACACCAGTACACAAAAAAAGATGTAACTTAATCAATAAACTATTACTACATTGGTAAATACTGTTTGTGCTTACACAAGCTAAATGTAACCTAGTAAAATGAAAGGAAAGACACCACTAAACAAAAAGTTGCAATTTTCTCAGTTATATGCATTGTCCACCTATGGAACACCTTAATACCATCTATAGTGTGTTTAATCAAGTCCGTTAACATTTCAGTAACATATAATTTCAGCAATTTGTCATGTAATTTAGTCACTACGTGCAGCTAAGTATTTAATATTTTTCATTTTATTTCAGAGGCATCGAATAGTAAATGAAATACTGAAGGATGAACTGAAAAATGGTGTTCATGCCTTGTCAATTGTGGTAAGTGTGCTTAAAATAAGAACAAGTACTCACTACAGAGCATAATGCATGCTGTAAATATTCTCTTTATATCTGTCATAGAAATTTTGCAACAAGAATGTAGAGAAATGGGGAGAGCGAATGCATTTAAGACACATTGTGCTACATCATGTGTTAGGAACTTTTGAGAGAGGGAGCATCCATGAGCATATATGCTCATGTTTTAGTACAACCAAATAAGTATTTCGGCACCAGGTAATGTCCTAAAGTTGGTTACACCACCTAAAATTATAGTCATGCAATAGTTGTTCTGAATTCATTACTTTCTGTATATGTCCAAAGAAAGTGCAAGAGATGTGTGCTCTCGTGAAGAATGACTGACCAAACCAGAGGAAAAATATTTGTCAGAACAATTGTTTGTGTAGACTCCTCTTGAAGAATGCTTTTCAGCACACTTATGTAGGGTGTTGCCTCCACATCATATGAAGAATTCTGCTTGACTTCAGTATATAAAGAGTCACAATTGGAAAATGTGTATTACCCTGCAACAACACCTCACCTGGCTAAAAAACTTACTAATTTTACGAGTTGTGCAAATTGCTGTATTTTGATGGTATAAAAGTACATCACCTTTCTTTGACTTCATACATTGTACTTCTACATCCACATCTATACTCTCCATGCCACCATCATTGTGCTGCATTATGTGATCAAAAGTATCCGAATCCTGTCTGAAAATGACTTAGAACTTTGTGGTGCCCTCCATCAGTAATGCTAGAATTCAGTATACTCTTGCCCACACGTAGCCTTGATTACAGCTTCCACTCTTGCAGGCATATGCTTAATGAGTTGCTCGAAGATTTCTTGGGGAATGGCAGCCCATTCTTCACGGAGTGCTGCATGATGTCGGTAAGTGAAGCCTGGTATGAAGTCAGCGATCCAAAAACATCCCAAAAGTGTTGTATAGGATTCAGGTCAGAACTCTGTGCAGGCCAGTTCAATACAGGAATGTTGTTATCATGTAACCATTCTGCCACAGGCTGTGCATTATGAACAGGTGCTCAATCGTGTTGAAAGATGCAGTCACCATCCCCGAATTGCTCTTCAACATTGGGAAGCATGAAGGCACCTAAAATATCACTGTAGTCCTGTGCTGTGATAGTGCCATGCAAAATAACAATGGGTGCAAGCTCCCTCCATTGAAAACACAACCATACCATAACTCTAGCACCTCCGAATGTTACTCTTGGCACTACACATGCTGGTAGATGATGTTCACTGGGCATTCGCCATACCCATACCCTGCCATTGGATTGCCACATTGTGTACTCCACACAATATTTTTTCACAGTTCAATTGTCCAATGTTTACGCTTCTTACACCAAGCAAGTTGTCATTTGGCATTTACCGGTGTGATGTGTGGTGTATGAACAGCTGCTCGTCCATTAAATTGAAATTTTCTCACCTTCCCCCTAACTTTCATAGTACTTGCACTGGATCCTGATGCAGTTTGGGATTCCTGTATGATGGTCTGGATAGCTGTCTGCCTATTACATATTACGACCCCCTTCAACTGCCAGCAGTCTCTGTCAGTCAACAGACGAGGTCAGCCTGAACGTTTTTGTGCTGTACATGTCCCTTCACATTTTCACTTTACTATCACATTGGAAACAGTGGACCAACAGATCTTTAGGAGTGTGGAAATCTTGTGTACATACGTATGACACAGGTGACACCCAATCACCTGACCATGCTCGAAGTCTGTGAGTTTGTGGGGGGTGTCTGGATACTTTTGATCACATAGTTTATATGTGTTGGAGGGTTCATCTGGCAACAATGTATACCCCCCTCCCCCATTTTTCCATGTTCCATTTGTAAATGGGAAGAATAAGTATGAGTAAACCACCACATGAACTGTAATTTCTCTGATTTTCTCATCATCGTCATTGTGGGAGATGTATGTGGAAAAACAATACATTGGCCTACTCTTCTTGAAACAACGTATGCTTTTGGGATTTTAACTCTCTCTCTCTCTCTCTCTCTCTCTCTCTCTCTCTCTCTCTCTCTCTCTCTCTACCTATCTATCTTTTTAACTCTATCTTTTTCTCTCCCCCTCCCCTTTCTCCCCCTCCCCATTTTTTACCTCTTCCCCCTCCCCTTTGTGTTGGTCCTAGACTGCTGAGCAATACTCAGGACTCTACCTTAAAAATGTATTGTAAGTTACTTCTTTTGTTAATGAATTATTTATTAGACTTCCTTATGATTCTTTCAATGACTGTCAGCCAGATATCTGCATTTCCTACAATTAGTTTTATGTTCAATTTAGGTCACTCTTGACAATTACTACTAGGTACTTCACAGTTGTTAAACAAACAGTAAATGATCCTTCAACTATTTATGCACATTGTGCTACATTCGTTAATATTAAAAGGTCAACTACCTGGCCCTGTAACACAGATTTTGCTGTAATTTGCTACCATATTCTGGAATTGCAACTTTCCTGTAGAAAACAACATTGTCTGTGAACAGGATCATAGAACTTCCAACGTTATCCACTACACCATTTCCTTGGGGTACTCCCTAACTTACCTTTACATCTGCCATTTTCAAACCTTTAAGAACCACACTTTGAGCTCTACATCTATACTAATAAGGCAAAACATTATGACAAATGCTCACACAACATTGGATGCTGCCTGGTGGCATTGCCGACACGTGACATGCTAACAAAAGTATGTTTGTGGAGCAGACATGGATCAGCTAAGGGGTCACCATAGCACTGACATGGACTTCAACTGGGGAAATCCATAGACATAGTGACTTTGACAAAGGGCAGATTATTGCTACACAGAACCTGTAAAGGAGTATCTCGAAAATGACGAAGCTGGTCAAATGTTCACATGCTACTGTTGTGAGCATCTATGGAAAGAAATAGGGCGACAGGGAAACTACCAGCAAACACTAAATGGAAGGATGTCCACGACTTTTCACAGAATATGGGGCTTCGAAGGCTTATTTGCTCTGTGAAGTGCTTAGATGGTGACCTATGGCATATCTGCCGAAAGAGCACAATGCTGGTGCACACCCAAGTGTTTCGGAGCACACCGTTCATTGTGCATTGTTGAACATGGAGCTCCGCAGCAGACCACTCTTGTGTGTTCATGTGTTGACCCAACAATGACTCTCCAGTTGCAATTGCAGAGGATGCAGGGCCATCAAGGATTCAGCTATCGATTAATGGAAAAATGTCGGCTCTTCAGGTGAATCACATTTTTGTTACACTAGGTTGCTGGTTGTCTTCACAAATGCTGTCATCAATGTGAACGGTGGCTCAAAACGTGCAGTGCGCCGTAGCCACGGGCTGGTGGGAGCAGTACTGTGCCATGGGAGACATTCTCCTGCATTTGCATAGGGCCTGTGGCAGTAATCAAAGACACGGTGACAGCTGCAAGCCATCTGCATCCCTTCGTGTTAGATGTATTCCCCGACGGCGATGTCCTCTTTCAGCAGCATGATTGTCCATGTCTCAGAGCCAGAACCATGCTGCAGTGGTTTGAGGAGCATTATAATGTACTTATGTTGATGTCTCAGCAGCCAAATCACCTGATATAAATCCTATGCAGCCCATCTGGGTCACTACCGGGCACCATCACATTGTATGTAAATCAGTGACCTGCTATTTACACAAATTACATGACATGTGCATAGACATCTAATGCCACATACTTCCACAAACTTACCAAGAAACTGTCGGACCCCTGATACACAGAATCTGTGGTTTATCTTGTTCCAAAGATGGACAAACAAGCTGTGAAAAAGGTCATCATAATGTTTTGTCTCATCATTGTACACTCGCCCCCAATAGCTGAGTGGTCAGCGTGACAGACTGTCAATCCTAAATGCCCGAGTTCTATTCCCGGCTGGGTCGGAGATTTTCTCTGCTCAGGGACTGGGTGTTGTGTTGTCCTAATCATCATCATTTCATCCCCATCGACGCGCAGGTCGCCGAAGTGGCGTCAAATCGAAAGACCTGCACCAGGCGAACGGTCTACCCGATGGGAGGCCCTAGCCACACGACATTTCATTTCATTTCATTGTACACTCTGCAAGTTACCATTAGTTGCTTGGCAGAGTGTACATCTCACTGAATGCCTCTGTGCACAAAGTAATTATTTTAATCTTATCCTCACAATCCCTATGTGACCAGTACATAGGGGAATTATTATATTCCTAGAGTCATCATTTAAAGCCAGTTCTTGAAAATTTGTTAATAGACTTGACCAGGATGGTTTATGTCTGTCTGCAAGAATCTTCCAGGTCAGTTCCTTCGGTCCAGTCACAAATTTCACTTGACACGCCATATGATCATACTTTTGACAATAAATGTAGATGTGGGACTAAGTCAAATCCTTTTCGGAAATCAAGAAATACTGCATCTATCTGACTACCTTAATCCAAAGCTTTCAGTATGTCATGTGAGAAAAGCGCTACATGCTGGCAAGTCCTGGAGCCAGTCACAAATCTGTCCTAATACTCAGTAAGCATTTCTTTTGTGCACTAAAGAACAGTGCAAATTTATCTAATACCATCCAGACATTAAGAAAAACAGCATCTACTTGGGCAACTTTGTGTTTGATGCTCTGAATTTTTTGGCTGAAAAGAGAAACCTGAGTTTTACAAGATCTTGGTTTATCAAATCCATGTTGATTTTTATAGTGGGGAGTTTCATTCTCAAAAAATACCATAACACTTGAGAATAAAACATGTTCCATAATGTTACAACAGATTGATGTCAGTGACGTAGACCTATAATTATGTGCAACAGTCTTTCTTGAAAAAGCACCTTTTTCTGATCACTTGGTACCCATCATTCCTCTAGAAACTTTCAGTACACTCCTGATAGAAGGAGAGCAAGTTCTTTTGCATGATCTCAGATGCCTTTCCAAAACACAATGGCATAAAGCAGCTAGTGAATCATTAACGTACAGCAATCAGGCTATCACTGCACTTTATATCATTCGTACATTCCTAACTTGTTTTTGTCTATATTGGCATTTGAATTCTTATTTTCTTTAGTGTTTTCCATTGCAGGGCTACTGAGATTTAGAATTAATCACACAACCATTATGAACATTACTCTTTAAAAAAAGGAGGGGGGGTTAAACATCTGCAACTAATGAAGCTGTATTGCATTTCCACAAGTTTTTGTATCATATTAGAACAGGTTTAGAATACTGAAAGGACCATTTTCGTGTAATTATACTTCTGCTCTGAGTGTCACCAACATATTTGCTAATCTGCTTGCTGATGGTAGCTCCTTGTAAAACTGATAAAAAGAGGTGAATGTGCAATCTGTAATGTTTGTTTATCTGTATGTGACAGTTTCAAAGAAGTCTCTTTAATTTGTGTCATTTAAGGCAAAAACTCCGAAGCAGTGGGAAGAGTCAAGCAAGGAAGTGACGTCTAGTCCAGCATGTAAAGGTGGTTTTGGAAAATAAATGTTTCATAACACACCTGAAAGCATATTTGAAAATAAAAGAAGTATGTCTCTGTATCATGTAAATCTTGAGTATGTAGTGTTATAAACTGTAGGTTTCATTAAAATAAATATTCTTTCATGTCAAGAAACATTGTTTTGCTTCTTTTTCTCTCCCCTTCAAGTTCGTGATTACATCATCTGCTACCTGGTAAAATGGGAAATAAGTTATGCAGAAAATTTAAACAATTATTTTAAGTAAGAAAATGAACTTAACTTCAGTTTAAGATCATGTGTTAAAGCAGAAATTTATGTTTATATTTGGAAGAAATTATATTAAGAGGTGCAAAATTCTGTGTCAGGAAACGATGGTAAAGAAGATATATAGCACAGGTGACAAATATTTTTTTAAACTAAGTATTGTGAATCAGTGACAATTTGTCATCTATAAAGGAATTTCTGAGTGGAGGAAATGAGCAAAACATGTACAGTGAAAGATTACTGATTTGGACTAATTGAGGTGAGTTTCAGGTCAAATTATTCAAACTCTAAATATTTTTCAAAATGTTTACATGAAAATATAAAATGAAATTCAATGAAATGAAGGTATATAACATGTGAAGTATAACAGGATGTAACAGTTAGCTGCAACTTGCTAAATTTTTGGCAATGTAGCTAATGATTTGCTGATGCCAAGAAAAATTTCAAGAAAGTCAGGTTAACATGATGCTCTCTTCCAGAATTACATATTTATTGCATAAAACTGTAACAAAACTGGCTCACAAAAAACTGTCCAAAAACTGAAACCCTGCGTGATTGATATGCCAGTGTTTGTATATATTTCGAACAGTCACTGCTTACATCATTCATTATTAGAAGCACAATCACCTTGCCCACTTTCTGGCTAATTCACCTTTTTTAACAAAAAAAGGTCCAAAGCTATATTATGATTTTTCTTAATACTGTAACAATGAACTTTACAATCCTAAACTCTTTGAAGAACTATCTTGGATTTTATCAAGCATTCTCATTTTATCTTATAAACTTAATGATTTGTATTTACTCATAATACTCATCTTGGTTTCTGTATTGTACTGTACAACATTTAACACACTTTTAAGTGATCACAAAGACAGAATTCGACACCACTCATCATGTGGACAGCAGCAAACTAACTGAGCAGGATTTGATTTTGTTGTGTGCGTATGATCAATAACGATACGTATGTTCCTCATTATCAGCCACAGCTGAAGCAAATGGGAAAGGAGATGATGCTTTCAACATTTTGGAGTGAATAAAGTTGATGCAAATGAGATCGGGTACAGTAAGATGACATTTCATTTTGCAGTACGAAGCAGGAAGCAGTTCAGCTTCTGGAAGGCCAGCGTATGCCTGTCACAAGACAGAATAAAATGTATGTGATGAAGGTGTAACACCTTTAAAATCCTAAGTCATCCCTGTCTGTCTGGTAGTGCCTTTTAAGGATCTCGTGCATGGATGTCTACAGCAAGGGGGTGAGATGGCAGGAGAAGAGGGAGAACTTGCTCCCTCTTGGAATCTATTGTATTTTTATTCATTACAGAATTCTTATACTTTTCTAGAAATGATCGTCTGAACTACAGATCTAACATTGCTGAATGCAGCAGGAAACACGGTGTCTTTTGCAAGCACTGCATGACAGTTTCATTTGGTTGTCTAGCTGTCCTGTACACTGTACCATTTCCTCGATGCAGTTGTTTTTTGGCATTGTTTTGCTATCACGGAAATTAAGAAGCTTTACAAAATATTGCTAAAATTTGTATGTCACATCCTCGTACAGCCATTAATGACCTGCAGTTACAACAACCAACACAAAGTAAACATGGCATTCCTGATATTTGTCCCAGTTCACAGGGACATCCAGTAGCCTACTGCATAATTCAGTCACAACAGTGCTTTAGTGTATGCCTTGGGGGGAGGGGGGAGCGATGAAGAGAAGACAAAGCTTCCTTAAACTACAATGAGTTTCGCAAGGCAGAGTCATTGTAGTAGAATCTGAAGAACACGACCATGTACATGACTGGCCCAAATACTTCACTGGAAAAAAAGAAAGGATATCATTTTATGGATTAGAAAGAAAAAAAACAAATGTGAAATTTCTAGGTCAGAATTATGTCCTCTTCAGGAATGTAGACTGTCTCAAATAGTGCAACATGCAGTCACAGTGTTACAAATTCTCCAGTCTATTTGGCATGGCCACAGATTGTGTGTCAGACTGGAGAGATGAGGACCATCTTGGTTCATCCTATACTGTTAACAGTCTATTTCTGCTTGCTGACTTGAGTATTGTTTTGGGAGATTTTGCGTATCTACTCTTAAAACATTAGCCCAGGCTTACATTTTACCCAAAGAACCCCAAAAAAGGTAGCTTCCAAAACATTTTGTTCAACTTTTATTATGCAAGTTAACATTAACAAATAAAAGACATGAAAACAATGAAAGAAATTCATTAATGTGATCATAAGTGAAGTTTTGTTTGTGAAATTGGTGTTACAGATGGTACCAAAGTTGAATAAGGGTTTTTAAAAGTTTAGTTTTTGTTTCTTCAAATTGAGGAGCGTCGGTCAATGACAATTTGCTGATTGTTTTGTTGGTATCCAACAAAGTTTTCTAATTGATCTGACTTCTTTTCCATATTTAAGATTTTAATTTTCATAGTCAACCTGAAATTGTTGGTATATTCCAAGTATTTTCTAACTTTATCTCCTAGCTTGTTGGGTACAGTGGATTTAATCATACAAGATCAGCTTGGTAAATGAAAATACATATTAACAATATAAAAATATTAACTTCTTGTGCACTACTGAAGTACCTTTTTGATATCAGAGTAATACTTCTTTAAAAAGTGAGACAGTCATTGTCATATTTGAGAAACTCTTAAGTTTTCTTGTACTTCCCATTGAATTTATTTCTCGGAGCACGACATATTTTCAAACTCACTAATCAATTATATCAAAAAAGGTAATTTCAGATTCTTGTTTAATTTTAGATTGTTGGATAATTTTTGTGGACACTCATTGTCTTTTTTTCACAGTTATGTAGCTAATGGAGCCAGGAAATTAACAATATAATTCAGAGAGAGGAAGCAGCAATCCTCTGTGCTGTGGCCAGTACAGAAAGAAACTTCATTCTGGAGGAAGGCAATAGTTCCTTGAGTACTCACAGTTGATGGAAGTCACCTGGCATAACAACTAATATGCTACCTATAGTACTGTGATGTGTACGGAAATGGGAAACCTTCCTTAGTATTTGCAGTCTGCTAAAAATGTGTTGACAGTCTCCTGCTGGATAAAATGTTCTGGAGGTACAATGCTCCCTCATGTCAATCCCCAGATGAGGAATACTACTGGATGGAGCTATTAGATGTACAATTATTCCATGAGGCGCAGTTCACTGATGCAAGTCTTCAACTGGACATCACTTTGGTGACTTTCGTGTCCCTAACTTACCTCAAAATCCTACCAGGGAAAGGGGATATAAAGTTTAATGTGGAATCTGAATCATCTGACATTCCTGGTTAAAGGCAGGCTGAAATATTCTATGGTCTCACCAGGATTCCGTCACTGATCTTTCATTTTCCAAGCATGAACTTTACCACTAAACCACCAGGCCTGTTGGTATTAGACATCAAAAAAATTCTATGCTGGCTGAGTACATGGAATATTATAATACTAAAGCAATTTGCTTTACTAGAAGACCTAAAGCTAGAAATGAAAATGATGCAGGTAGATTTTGAGGAACCAGAGAGACGCGATGGACAGGAGAGTGAAATTTTTGGAGTGGGGATCATACAATTTATCAGACAGGGTTAGGCAATGGTAGAGCAGAAATAGAAATAATAATGAACAAGGGCATTGGAAATGAGTAATTATGTGCATCAAATGGAAGGAACACTGATAATGAAACTAAACAGATATTCCACAGGCATTGTAATTATACAGGTATTATGTCAACTATAGCTATGACAGACAAATTTGAGAAGTGTTTCATAGTATTAATGAACTTGTAAACTATATATATCAGGTGGGATGAGAATTTAATAATAATGAGAAACTGGAATGCATTATCAGTGAAGCTAGGGAACAGACAATATAAGCTTTATGCATCAATGTTACTTACTATGAAGAAGACACATCTCGATGTTTCCATTGTTTGAACTTGATACATTATATAATGGCCAAATCTTGTGCATGGAAATTATATGAGACTAGTTATGCAGGGAAAATTCTTACACATCAGAATCTGTATCTGTGTTTGACAGGTACATTTCATAGCTATGATTTTCACTCAAAAAAGGTTACAGTTCAAATGTCGTTTACTGCAAGACCAGTCAAACTATAGTAAACAGATGTTTACAGCATTTTCTAAATTTGTTATTCTACTGATCAAACTGACATTTAATCATGTGCAGACGCTACACAAACAAGCCATACAGAACAGCAGCCAAGTGCTAATTTAGTTGCAATATAATAAAAATATTTAAGTGGTTGGAGAAAGCAATCATTAGTAAATAGGTCCCAATTCTGGGAGATACATGAAACAAAAGGATTGCTGAGTGTACCTAAACCGATGTCATTGACATTAAATCCTTGTTTTTTCATGATTTTCAACCATAGATTGCTTGTGTTGTTGACAGATAAGGTGATTGACTTTTAGTATTGAAATTCACAAAATATGTTCAGTAACAACGCTTATATCATGAAGATTATTAGTTGAAAAATGTTCCTGACTTTTGCATGAGTTTATTCCATAAATACTAACAAGAAGCTGGTTTCACTTTTTCTAAAAGATATCACGGAATTTCAAAATGAGAATTGTTTATGTTTTATGTTCAGCTATCAATCAGTAACAGTCTAACCCGCTCATAGATATTTGTATGCTTTCTAAGATCAAAACAAAATTATCAGAATATGAATCAGTATAATAAATTGAGTTCTAAAAGACCAGATAAATGAAATAAGATTGTTACAAAAAATTTTATAAGCCTTTAGATGTGGCAGCCTGATACTTGAGGTCAACAAGTCATGTCTTACTTATTCTAACAATCATATATTGGTACATTTCATACATTAGCAGTTAAGTAAACACTAGATGAAGCATAATATGAGAAATACTGTTTAGTTTATTTAAATTAATAGTAACTAATGTAATGATATCATAATAATTACAAATAAATTAAAGTTACAATACACTTTGAAAGATTATGTTAAACAAGCTTGATATATACACGACTGCACTCAGCTTACAAAGCATCTGGACAGACGTCAGTTGTAACATGCATTGTCCTTTGGAAACTTGTATTTAGAATATTCTGTAGAAAACACATCAGGCTGACACTGTGCCTTGGTCTGAGAGGACTGATAGCTACCCACATTACAAATCCAGCAGACAAGCTTCATGGTACTCCAAAACCCCAGAGGAACCTTCCAAACTTTCATTCCGTGTTCATAAAGGGTGACACTAAAATGAGCATTACAGTGTTTCCTTCCCATTGCACATATCTTTCATGCAACACTACGACAAAAGCTGTTACACTTATTTGACACCACCATATGCACTGATGTCATAGCAATTTGCTGTGTGAATACACTGAACAGCTGTGAGAAACACTGTGTACAGGCCTACCAGTTAGTTCAAATGGCTCTGAGCACTATGCGACTTAACTTCTGAGGTCATCAGTCCTACCAGTTAGTAATTGAGTGGTTTGCAACTTGTTTACCAGCATACAGCTGTTACTCTACACACTAATAAGTGATCAGGTACGCATCTGAGTTGGTGCAGCACACTAAATTTATCTCACTGAGAGACAGTTTCACAAATAAAATCTTTTAGGAGGTTACAATAAGTTTATGTTCCCAAGGGGGGCTAGTTCTGCCTGTGGTTAGTGTTTATACCAGAATACTGAAACTTTTTGCTGACTTGATAGACTCCAATTTACAAGGTTACATTTTGCTGGAGTAAACACAAAATAATATTATGCAAAATAGTATTAGTTCCTTGTTCATACATTGTACAGATTAAGTTTTCACCAATTGCCTGTCTTTTGTTAATGTATTCTTTGTTTATTCCACACCTTTAAAGGTTCTCCTTCATGAAGCTATTTATAGAAAACGATTAATAAATTAATAACTGAAGGAATGAACAAACATTTGGAAAAGTTAGGATATATAAAAATATTGAAGTTCTGCAAAACAATGTCTGTAACCAGATGACAGTCATTCATCCAGTCATCATGTTCCATACAAATTATCAAAGAAGTGAACCTTCAGGTACACAGAATGAATCAAGGTCTACACTGAAAAAAGACCAGGAAACCATACCTCTTGATATAGTATATCTAATTCTATATAGACTTTTGGTCCGGTGAATACAGGGTTATAAATACAAAAGCAAATACGGGTAATGCAGGAGTAGGTTTAATAATGAATAAAAAAATAGGAGTGCGGGTAAGCTACTACCAACAGCATAGTGAACGCATTATTGTGTCCAAGATAGACACAAAGCCCATGCCTACTACAGTAGTACAAGTTTATATGCCAACAAGCTCTGCAGATGATGAAGAAATTGATGAAATGTATGATGAGATAAAAGAAATTATTCAGGTAGTGAAGGGAGACAAAAATTTAATAGTCATGGGTGACTGGAACTCGTCAGTAGAAAAAGGGAGAGAAGGAAACATAGTAGGTGAATATGGATTGGGGGAGAGAAATGAAAGAGGAAGCCACCTGGTAGAATTTTGCGCAGAGCATAACTTAATCATAGCTACCACTTGGTTCAAGAATCATGAAAGAAGGTTGTATACATGGAAGAACCCTGGAGATACTAAAAGGTATCCGATAGATTATATAATGGTAAGACGGAGATTTAGGAACCAGGTTTTAAATTGTAAGACATTTCCAGGGGCAGATGTGGACTCTGACCATAATCTATTGGTTATGAACTGTAGATTAAAACTGAAGAAACTGCAAAAAGGTGGGAATTTAAGGAGATGGGACCTGGATAAACTGAAAGAACCAGAGGTTGTACAGAGTTTCAGGGAGAGCATAAGGGAACAACTGACAGGAAAAGGGGACATAAATACAGTAGAAGAAGTCAATAAAATTCCTCTGGGTTAGAGACCGCATTGTCATTTATAAAATTCCAACGTTTCGGCGTCTGTTGCAAGACGCCTTCCTCAGGGTGTGTTGCTAACTGCTGAATGAGTGCAAGTGTGGGTACATATATACTATGGAAGAGTGTTGTGATTGGATGTGAGGTTGAGGAGGAAGGGTACTAGGAGTTCATTTTATTGGCGTTTGCATTGCGTCTTGTTATTGGCGGAAATAGGCGTTTTCCACTGGAGTTTCCTTTACTGCCTGCCATTGGTGGAAATCGGCGAATAGGAGACTTAGCGGCAACTGCAGCGTAGCATTGTTTACTAACTGCCTAGTATCGACTATGCCGCGTCAGCGCTCTGTGTACCTTCCTCCGCTGTGGCCTACCGCACGCCTGTTGCTTTGCGCGAGCTGTCCTTCCGCAAAGCTGTCACAGCAGGCAGCCAAGATGCTGGAAGTCTGTACCCGTCTTCTCTGTTCATATTATCGGGTCGCTTGGCTATTTCTATAGCCTCTCTAATCTTCCTCCTCAAACTAAACGGCTGTTTCGCCAGTACTCGGGCCTCTCGAAATTCGATGTTCATCCTGCACTGCTCATGATGTTCTGACACCACCGATTTGCTATATTGTTTGAGGCGGATATATCTCTCATGTTCAGTTAGCCTCGTGCTTATTAGACGCCCAGTCTCACCTACATACACCAGTCCACAATCACACTCGATTTCATAAACTCCGCCGGCATGAAACTTGTCAATTTTATCTTTGTGGAGCCCAGAATGTCTTTTATTTTGTTGTTGCTACGAAAAATCGGCTTAATACCTGCCCGACGGAGAATTTTGCCCAGACGTTCAGTAACCCCTTCTACATACGGTAGCACGGCGGTGTTCTGTGCTTCGTTCTGTATTTCCCTGTTGCCCTCCTCCTTTGGCGCCATGGTTTTGCGTATCAGCCTCATGTCGTAGCCATTAGCTCCAAAAATGGTCCTGAGGTTCTGCAGTTCAGCTTGCAGGTTGTATTCATCGCTGATCCTGTAGGCTCTCTTAGTTAAAGTTCGCAGGGCCGAATTCTTTTGCATAGGATGGTGGTGGGAGGATGCATGCAGGTACCTGTCCGTGTTGGTGGGCTTCCTGTAAACTCTGTGTCCAAGCTTCCCGTCTGGCTTACGATAAACTTCTACGTCGAGAAAAGGCAATACCCCGTTCTTTTCAATCTCCATGGTAAAATGAATTTTGCTGTGCTGCTGGTTAAGATGTTCGTGGAAGTTCTGAAGCTCTTCTTCTCCGTGTGGCCAGATAACAAAGGTGTCATCCACGTATCGTAGCCAGCATTCCGGGCGTAATGGCGCGGACAGGAGTGCTGTTTCTTCGAATGCTTGGATAAAAATGTCTGCTGCAGCAGGCGAAAGAGGGGAACCCATAGCAACACCGTCCGTCTGCTCGTAAAAATCCCCTTTCCACCTAAAATAGGTGGTCGTCAAACAGTGGCGCACTAGCTCGCTGATGTCAGGTGCCATGCGTTCCTCTAAGATGTTCATGGTGTCCGTCACGGGTACATTCGTGAACAAAGATTTCATGTCAAAACTGACCATCAAATCCGTATCAGAGACACGCTTCTCTTTCAAAAGTGCTATAAAATGGGTGGAGTCCTTGACGTATGCATCTGTATGTCTCACTAAACGTCTAAGCTTCGGAGCCAATTCTTTGGCTAATTTGTAGGTCGGCGAGTTGATACTACTCACTATAGGCCGTAAAGGGAAGGCTTCTTTGTGGGTCTTTGGTACCCCATATATTCTTGGTGCCTGTTGCACCTGTGGAATGAGTCTACGGGTCATGTCAAAATTCATCCTGGTTTGCTTCAGCAGCGCTTGCGTCGATTTCACTATCTTGACCGTCGGATCCCCCTTAAGTTTATGGTAAATGGGTTCCTTCAAAAGATCCTCCATCCGCTTATCGTAATCTAATGTGTCCAACACTACGGTGGCATTTCCCTTGTCCGCCTGTATTACCACAATCTGAGAGTTGTTCTTCAGCTCCTTGATGGCCTGACGTTCCTCTTTACTGATGTTTTGCTTCGGAGGCTTTGCGTGAGCCAAGACTCGTACTGTTTCTTGTTGGATCTTCTCTGCTTCTGGTTGGGGTAGTTGGCGTACCGAGGCCTCCACTGATTCGATAATGTCTTCTTTCGGTACTAGTTTTGGTGCGATTGCATAGTTCGTCCCTTTCGCCAAAACTTTTGTGGCTGCATTGCTCAAGGTGTGGCTGGAGAGGTTCACCACTGTTCGTCGCGTATCCAAAACTGGTCCTTCATCTCTTGTTTTTCGTTGCAATGTGTAGAACTTCGTCACCTGGCAACTGGTGGTACATTCACTTGATCTGGCAGCTTGCTGGAAGGTTAACCTGTCGACCTTGTGCCATTCTTCCTCATCCAGTTTCCCACTCAGAAAGAGGTGCAGTTCACACAGTTTTATGTTGTTCACGTCGAGACTACCACAAATGTGACGGATCCTTTCCCGCAATAAAGCTTTGCTGGCCTGTGCACAGATATTCCTGGCCTTGTACGATTTTATGTGGGACGTCAGCCGTAAAAATGTTCGTACTACATTGGCATCCCTACATCTCTTCAGGAACGCAAGATCATTCAGCAGTTTACCTCTTTTCAGCCTCAGTGATTCAAGCTGCCTGATGTTTGCGTAAATCTCCTGCCCATACAGGTGCGTTAAATGTAACAGTAGGCTTCCGCGGCCGTTGTCAATGTCAATAAAATTCTTCTGGGTTAGAGACCGCATTGTCATTTATAAAATTCCAACGTTTCGGCGTCTGTTGCAAGACGCCTTCCTCAGGGTGTGTTGCTAACTGCTGAATGAGCGCAAGTGTGGGTACATGTATACTATGGAAGAGTGTTGTGATTGGATGTGAGGAGGAAGATTAGAGAGGCTATAGAAATAGCCAAGCGACCCGATAATATAAACAGAGAAGACGGGTACAGACTTCCAGCGTCTTGGCTGCCTGCTGTGACAGCTTTGCGGAAGGACAGTTCGCGCAAAGCAACAGGCGTGCGGTAGGCCACAGCGGAGGAAGGTACACAGAGCGCTGACGCGGCCTAGTCGATACTAGGCAGTTAGTAAACAACGCTACGCTGCAGTCGCCGCTAAGTCTCCTATTCGCCGATTTCCACCAATGGCAGGCAGTAAAGGAAACTCCAATGGAAAACGCCTATTTCCACCAATAACAAGACGCAATGCAAACGCCAATAAAATGAACTCCTAGTACCCTTCCTCCTCATCCTCACATCCAATCACAACACTCTTCCATAGTATATATGTACCCACACTTGCGCTCATTCAGCAGTTAGCAACACACCCTGAGGAAGGCGTCTTGCAACAGACGCCGAAACGTTGGAATTTTATAAATGAAAATGCGGTCTCTAACACAGAAGAATTTTATTGACATTGACAACGGCTGCAGAAGCCTACGGTTACACAGTAGAAGAAGAATGGGTAGCATTAAGGGATGAAATATTCAAGGCAGCAGAGGATCAAATAGGTAAAAAGACGAGAGCTAGTAGAAACCCTTGAGTAACAGAAGAAATATTGAATTTAACTGATGAAAGGAGAAAATATAAAAATGCAGTAAATGAAGCAGGCAAAAAGGAATACAAACGTCTCAAAAATGAGACTGACAGGAAGTGCAAAATGGCTAAGCAGGGATGGCTAGAGGACAAATGTAAGGATGTAGAGGCTTATCTCACTAGGGATAAAGTAGATACTTCTTACAGGAAAATTAGAGAGACCTTTGGAGAAAGGAGAACCACTTGCATGAATATCAAGAGCTTTGATGGAAATCCAGTTCTAAGCAAAGAAGGCAAAGCAGAAAGGTGGAAGGAGTATATAGAGGGTCTATACAAGGGTGACGTACTTGAGGACAATATTATGGAAATGGAAGAGTATATAGAAGAAGATGAAACGGGAGATACGATAGTGCGTAAAGAGTTTGACAGAGCACTGAAAGACCTGAGTCGAAACCAGGCCCCTGGAGTAGACAGTATTCCATTAGAACTACTGACAGCCTTGGGAGAGCCAGTCCTGACAAAACTCTACCATCTGATGAGCAAGATGTATGAGACAGGCGAAAAACCCTCAGACTTCAAGAAGAATATAATAATTCCAATCCCAAAGAAAGCAGGTGTTGACAGATGTGAAAATTACCGAACTATCAGTTTAATAAGTCACAGCTGCAAAATACTTACAAAAATTCTTTACAGACGAATGGAAAAACTGGTAGAAGCTGACCTCAGGGAAGATCTGTTTGGATTCCATAGAAATATTGGAACACATGAGGCAATAGTGACCCTACAACTTATCTTAGAAGAAAGATTAAGGAAAGGCAAACCTACGTTTCTAGCATTTGTAGACTTAGAGAAAGCTTTTGGCAATGTTGATTGGAATACTCTCTTTCAAATTCTGAGGGTGGCAGGGGTAAAATACAGGGAGCGAAAGGCTATTTACAATTTGTACAGAAAGTAGATGGCAGTTATAAGAATCGAGGGACATGAAAGGGAAGTAGTTGTTGGTAAGGGCGTGAGACAGGGTTGTAGCCTCTTCCCGATGTTATTCAATCTGTATATTGAGCAAGCAGTAAAGGAAACAAAAGAAAATTTCGCAGTAGGTATTAAAGTCCATAGAGAAGAAATAAAAACTTTGAGGTTCGCTGATGACATTGTAATTCTGTCAGAGACAGCAAAGGACTTGGAAGAGCAGTTGAACGGAATGGACAGTGTTTTGAAAGGAAAGTATAAGATGAACATCAACAAAAGCAAAACGAGGATAATGGAATGTAGTCGAATTAATCCGGGTGATGCTGAGGAAATTAGATTAGTAAATGAGACACTTAAAGTAGTAAAGGAGTTTTGCTATTTGGGGAGCAAAATAACTGACGATGGTCGAAGTAGAGCGGATATAAAATGTAGACTGGCAATGGCAAGGAAAGCGTTTCTGAAGAAGAGAAATTTGTTAACATCGAGTACAGATTTAAATGTCAGGAAGTCATTTCTGAAAGTATTTGTATGGAGTGTAGCCATGTATGGAAGTGAAACATGGACGGTAAATAGTTTTGGCAAGAAGAGAATAGAAGCTTTCAAAATGTGGTGCTACAGAAGAGTGCTGAAGATCAGATGGGTAGATCACATAACTAATGAGAAAGTATTGAATAGAATTGGGGAGAAGAGGACTTTGTGGCACAACTTGACTAGAAGAAGGGACCGGTTGGTAGGACATGTTCTGAGACATCAAGGGGTCACCAATTTAGTATTGGAGGGCAGCGTGGAATGTAAAAATTGTAGAGGGATACCAAGAGATGAATACACTAAGCATATTCAGAAGGGTGAAGGCTTCAATAGGTACTGGGAGATGAAGAAGCTTGCACAGGATGAGCTGAGCATGGAGAGCTGCATCAAACCAGTCTTGGAACTGAAGACCACAACAACAACAACAACAATTCTATATCTGCATTATCTAGCTATCTATGTATACACAGCTGGGAAAAATGCAGCACCTTCAATGGCAATGTCATTTTATTGACAAGCGACAGGTAGTTCATAACTGTAGGAGTACATGATAAATTCTGACCAAATGACACACACATCACAGTAAAGGATGCCCACCCAGTGAGTCACATCGGTACATAGTTTGTACCCCTCTGCCCACAGTGCAGGCATGAATCTCACATGCAAAGATCCATAAAAGTGTCCAATGCTGTCTTGAGAATCTTGCATAATTTTTCAATTTGGCAATGATTCTTGCAGGCCCTGTAGATTGAGTAAGTTCCCACTTCATCATGTTCCATATGTGTTCAGTTGCAAGAGATATTGTGATCTTGCTGGCCGGGGCACTTGTATACCATGAAAGCACTTTGAGTAATGGCAGCCGTATGTCGACATGCATTGTCATGCTGAAAAAGCACATCACCTTCATGTTGAAGAAGTGGCAGTAGCAAAGAGATAAAAGCCTGCGCATTGTAGTGGGCACTTGTTACTTCACCCTACAGAAACACCAAGTGTGACTGAAGGCCTCCACCTTACAAAGCCTGGGGTGGGACCCTTATGCCATGGGCAAGTGCACTCTGAACTATGCTGCACAGCAGGTCTACACCATATATGTGTATGTCCATCACTTGCACGCATACAGGACTTACTCTCATCACTGAAGACAAAAGAGTGTCATTCCATTCTCCACTCAGCTCTTTCAAGACACCAGAGTACCTTTCCTTGGAGGTGTTGTGATGTCGGCATTGGCGTGGGAAGAGGCACACGTGGTCATGCATAGTTCTGCTGCAAGTAGACGATTGATAATGGTTCTTGGTGACACAGCATGTGCCCAGATTTCTTCCACAGATGATGTTTGGTCTGCCACCACTCTTTAGCACTATGCACCAATCTTGACATATGTCTGTAAAATGCAGACATCCAGAACAAGCTCTACAGGTGTGGTAATGTTCCACAGACCACTGCTGTAGGCGGTGACACACCACCAATACATTGTGCCCGACATGTATGGCAATCCTTTGATACATCTATCCTGCTTGCTGCTGGCCAACAATGTGACCCAATTCAAATGGCTGAAGCTGTTCATTCAACAAGAGCATGTACTCTTGGTGGAGCATGGTAACCCTATAAGGGTTGTTGCAAACACTGTTCACCTGTAAGCTTAGCACTCTTCGTGCCTGCAGAATCAAAACACTTTTGGTGAAGCAAGCTGGGAAACTTTTACTTCCCCTCTTGTTGGGAAAGGTTGGCACTCAGTTCTAAAGAATATAACACCAGATCTAATTTTGTGCCTAGTTTTATGTATGTAATTGATTTTCTAATTTATTTCAACTATACCTAGTTAGTATCTTTTGTTATAGGGTGAAATCAGTAATTGTTTCGTAACTTAAATTCTGTTGTTGACTTATACAGAAATATAAATTCTGTACTAATTAAAAACATTTGGAGGAACAACTAATAGTATTCTTAAAGTATTTATTTGGCTCTATTCAAAAACATGTTAGCAAAGCCAGCCCTTAATTAATTCCAAAGTAATTAACAATTTTGTGAAAAGTATTGTTTGTGTAATGATATTTGTTAATTTCATGATTTAAACAAATAATTCAGCCTAACTCATGTAGTAGAAGAAACTGTTAAAAAGAACCTATTTCTCAGTGTATTCAGTTAATTTAATGAGTTAAGTTTTAATTTTACTTTCTGTAAATAGTGCACTGGCCATATAACTTTGTAATATTAGGGGGTTGCGAACAGTGAAAGTAAAAGACCGTGAAATGCAACTTTGCATCTGTCAGCTACATCATTTACATTAGTCAGTAGTTGCACTTCCACCTCCTATTTTTTTCAGCCAGTACATCAACACGGAGGATAATCAATGAAGAGAAAAAAGCAGGGAATGTTGTCACACACTGGATGCACAGACAGCCCTCCTGACGATCATCTGATAGTCGATGATCAAGATAAATGAAACACTAACATTATAACTTCTCAATATGCACATATTATATGCTGTGTCACTGAACATAGTCCTTGAGTGTGTTGCATCATTTTCTTTTCAGCAAAATTTTGCACACATACTGCTTGTCTCACACAAGGCACTGTCAGGGTTAGAACCTCACAGGTCCCACAGGAAGGGAGGTAGAGGCAAGTTTCTCAGCTTATGACATGACTGCCCTGAATAACAGACATGTGTATTGGGATAGACTGACCTGCCTTATCAACCTGCTTTGTAGAGCAGTGCAAGAAACGTTTTTCATGTTCCAAACATTTAGGTTGCCCTGCATGACAGGTGTGTAGTAGGAGTTGAAACGGCTTACTTTATCGACCCATTTTCCAGGGAGGTACATGTGCGGATGGGTACACCTTGGGGAAGGTTGAGATGGATACAGGATGGGATGGACAGAGGGGGGCGGGGGGGTGGGCAGGAGTGTATGTATGGAGACAGACAGGGAAGGAGGAGCTGGACAGAGAGAGAGAGGGGGTGAGGTGGACATGACAGAGATAAGGAAGATGAGGAAATGGACAGAGAGAGGGTCAGAGGATAAGATGGGCAGAGAGAGCAGGGGAGGAGATGAGAAGAGAGAGATGAGAGGAGGAAGAACGGGGATGGGCATGGGGGGGGGGGGGGGGGATTAGAGCTCAATGTCCCACTGACATCAATGTCATGAGAGACAGAGTATAAGCAGAATGCATTAACAGGTCGTTGCAATTCAGCATTTACCCAGAGCAACTTCCTGGTACCTCGCGGCACATGTGAGTTTATCCTTTGTGCTGCTGACTGCAGTTTAGGTGGTTCATCCCTTAAGATTAACGCACCTTGCATTTATACTTTACAGGTGTCCATCTCCCCTAGCTGGTATGTTGTCCCCTTAAGTTCAACTCTATATTACCTGTTGTCAGTTTTGACATGCTGTGTTGTCAGAAAGTCCAGTCCTAAGATCATGCAATAACTATCACTTACTCAGAGCACAACTTCTATGCTTTGCCTAAAATACTGCATTCCCCCCCCCCCCTGAAAATTCCACATATTATCTCCAACTGCACATAAATTATACTGTGGAGAGTTTAATAACCTCTGACACACAAGGTCCATACTTGCTACTGAAACATGCATTCCTGTGTCTAATAAAAACTTGTGCTTTCTATCTTTCACTATTCCCACTATACTACAACCCCCCTAGAACCCATGAATCTGTATTTATTGGATCAAAATTTATTGGTAGCTTCATATGGTGGGTTTGAGGTTCCTTTTTGTGTTTAATACCTGCTCATTTGACCCCTGTTTCCCCTTATCATTCCTACAATCATGTTGGTGGCATCCAATCACACCACACCTACTACAACGAGGTTGGAAACATTGCCTCTGCACATCTGTTCTACCACATCTGTGACACCTCACATCAGTGGAAAATACTTCTCTCTTATCCCTTACTCCTCTTACTACATTAATTTCTTGAAAGTTCATGGCTAATCTGATCGCAGAGTATGAATCCTTTGGGGCACATGTTCTCACCTATTTAGATATATCAGACAGCAAGCCCCACAAAAATGTGTTCAATCTTCTCTGTTCCACTTCGCACTGCATTTTGCTCATCACTTTCCCCTAATTCTTATGTCTGCGCATTCACTTTCCACTATCTACCCGCAACATTCTCTAATGACTCATTATGCTTCCTTGACATACGACCCAACTTCTTGTATCTTTGTAGCAGGCCATTTTTCTATTTTTTCAATTCATCAAATTTCTGGGCTCCTTTTTGTCCTTCTGTACATCTGACGTGTCTTGGCTTCCATTACTAACTGTAACTTTGGCACCTGTAATAACTGGTCCTGTGACCTCCCACTGTCCTATTAGCTACTAACTACATTTCATCCAAAAAGAAAATTATATGTCAGTCGGCTTTCCAGAGAGGGACTTGATCAAACTGGCTGTGGCTGGGTCTAATAAATGACTAGGTTCCTCATCTAATTCCAGTTCTTCCTGCTTGGCTGTAAGACTGTTATGCAAGTCTACATTATCTGCTTTCAACTCTGCCATACTATAACCAATGCTTGAACAACCTCCCAACTAATGATAACCTGCACTTGAGAATCTGCTATTGCTGAATCTTAGTCTCCAGCACACACTAAGGGATACAAAATTCACACACAAAAGTTCATATGACTCCATTCACACTTATGTCTTACAACTCATCGTCATCCATTCTGACGCTGTGCACTACTAACTGTACACTTGAGGTGTTGACAGTTAACATAAATTATTTGCACTGAAACTGTATATGATGCAAAATGCTCTCACAAGTTACTCTGACCACATCTCACAGGTCATTAATAATGTTCCTCTGTATGAGCACAGAACTGTGAAAGATCAGCTGGATCCCCTGGCTGTACAAGCACACTACTCAAATCCCTACTCACTTAGTCTCCATGCCCTTTGTACATAAAACATGACATAACAACCCTAAAAACCAATAGTCTGCTCACTTACCCCACTGTTTGATGAAACTGTGTTCTGTAGTTGCAAAGCAGTTCTGCATAGTGATCGATTGTGCTGGCACCAATTGCCAGACGAGGCTCACAAGTACTTATGACACCACTCTATAGTAAACTGGGTGTGAGCAGGGCTGCTATGGTGTAGAGGTGGTGGAGTGATGGGTTGTGGATGTAATGCTGCTGACCAGGGGTGAGTAGGAAAACTCTGCTTCAACATACAACGTATTTTATTTGTCTTGGATTACAATGACAGAGTGAAGTGATATTCTTGGATTCACCCTCTGCAGATGCATGGTCCACGTGTGATACCAGTGGCATTGGAAGACAGCAGTGGTGAGATGGCCATTTGACATCTGTATCTCGCTTTGCATACACCATTTACCAAAACTCAGCTGTGCATGTCTGAGGCAGCACTACGCAGCCCCAAGTGAGCATTGCCAGTAATGTGCACACCTGCTAAAATACACATAGGTAGCCAGGGCTAGACGGTAGCAGTACCACCCTGGTTGCAATTTGCTTCCCTCCAAGGCAAAAATTGAGGACTGCTACAGTACCTGGGTAATGTCTTCACATTGTGTCACCTATGTCCATGAAGCAGACTTAGAATCATGAGCTGGTGTGGTGGAGCTGGCTGCCCAGACTGGCTTCAGCTCCTGCCTAGCCCATTGCATGTTGGGCACTGATGTAGGTGCAATGTCATGGAAGGTGGTGGCAGGCTGCATGCAGTTGTACTAGATACACAGGATATTTATACTGATTAGCAGCACCCATCATTGCATGTCCTTTCTATAATGTCACCATGACTGTGCAACTCAACCTGAGTGCATGTGCCTGCCTGATTTTCTCTCACATGGCTGCATTGGAATTGTTTTAATTCAATAATGCCCAGAATTCAGTGATGGCATTACACTACTGTGTAACGTGCAAGACGGTCCAAGTCTGGCATTCAAGAGGTGTGGCTCTGTTATTTAAGCAAGTCCATCCCTCACAGTGAGGTCATACCACACTGAAATGGAAAAATGTCTTTAATTGTCATGAAGCCAAAAAAGACATAAAAAGCTACAATAACATTGGTTTTTAATTGTCCTGAGGGCAATAACTGCATAAAAGCAACAATGAAATCAGTTTTTAACTATTCTGAGGCCAAAAACAGCATAAAAAGCAACAATAAATTATATTTTTAAGTGTAATGCGACTGACACAAGAGATGCTCAATATGCTGTCCACCATTTTTGGTCACAAGTTGAAATTGAGAAACAGCATGTTACACAACAGATTAGTGGGTCTCAGGGGGTCACATTCGGAATGCATGCATTGTGTGCTTTCTGTTCAGCTATGTTTGTAATCGAAGCAGTGAAGACAACATCTTTCAGATATCCCCAAAGCCAAAAGTCACATGGAGTAAGATTGGGTGCTGTGGATGGCCACTCAATAGGGGAATGATGGCTGATAATTCCTACATTTCCGGGATGCCTCTGCAGCTGCTGCTTCACTGGCAGTATAGTATGCAGAGGAGCACCAACTTGCATAAAAATGATCCTACCCACACACCCTCGCTATTGAAGGTTGGAATGATGTTGGTGTGCAAAAGACTCTCATAGCATTTGCCAGTGGTAGTACTGGTAACAGAACCTGCAGGACCCACCTCCTCAAAAAAATATAGCCCTGTGATAAACAATGCTGTCAACCTGCATCATACAAGTACCTTTGCAGAATGAAGCAGTACCAATTGATGTATGAGTGGATCTTCCATTGGCCATATTCTGCAGTTCTGTGTATTGAAATGTCCTTGGAGATGGAAATGGGCTTTATTTGTCCACAGAATGTTCCATAGCCACTCATTGTCCACTTCCACATGAGCAAGAAATTCTAGAGTTTATGTTTGTCTTACTGGCAGGTCAGCATGAAACTACTCCTGAACATGGGTAATTTTGTATGAATAGTAATGCAGGAGGTTTCATAGAATTTTACGCACTATGCTCACAGGCACATCCAAAGCTCGGGTAGTTCCGAACCCACTGCATGTTTGCACACCATTTCCCAACTACTGATGCAGTACTGTGGCCACATCTTCTACCGATGCCAGATCAATTTTTTTCCTCCCTCTGCTACATTGCACTTCAAACAAACCTGTATTTTTTCAGTTTTGAATCATATTCTCCAGACCTTTGGCAGACATTGATTCAATGCTGTTTTTCATACCCCTGAGTGTCCAGACTTCTGAAGAGCTACTGGTACACAGTATAACTTCTTGTAAAAGAGCTTTACCAACAGTGCATGATGCAGAATTGAGACATTTATATATAATGTTTTACCTTCTATACTATTCCATTCAAATGTGACCCTATTCTGAGCAGCGATCTGTTTTTATATCAATTTGAAACTGGAAATTCAATTACAGTCACCCTCCATATTGCACACATCTCCTCCTCCCCCCTCTCTGTGTTCTCCTCATTCACCTCCTCCTCCTCTCTGTGTATCTCCTCATCCCTCTCTCTGCCAATTTCCTTCTGCCCCTACTTTCCGTTCATATCCTTCTCCTTTCTCCCACTCTTTGTCCATCTACTTCTCCCACTCTCTCTGCTCAGCCTTGCTCATCCACTCACGTACCGCTTGGATGCATGTGAGGTTTCACTAAATCCTTTCACTCATATCTCATTTCCTATGGGAGACAGGGGGCTCTCACTGCCCCTCCCCTCCTCCCCCCCCCCCCTCCCCCCCACACACACAGCTCATATTTCTAGACACTAAGTGTTGTGTTTACCAAGGGTGGTTGAAATCAGTCGACCATATCTTCCTTCCCCTACCTCTGTCCACATCATCCTCCCCTTTTCCTTTTCCACATGCCCAATCCCCCTCTACACCCACCACCTGCCCCTTGTGTCGCTCCTTCTTCCCCCAGACCGAGCGAGGTGGCGCAGTGGTTAGCACACTGGACTCGCATTCGGGAGGTCGACGGTTCAAACCCGTCTCCGGCCATCCTGATTTAGGTTTTCCGTGATTTCCCTAAATCGTTTCAGGCAAATGCTGGGATGGTTCCTTTGAAAAGGCACGGCCGATTTCCTTCCGAATCCTTCCCTAACCCGAGCTTGCGCTCCGTCTCTAATGACCTCGTTGTCGACGGGACGTTAAACACTAACCACCAACCACCAACCATTCTTCCCCCATCTCTCTGCCAATCTCCTCCTCCTCCTCATTCTCATTCTGACCACCTCCTTCTCTTCCTCTTTTTCTCTCTGATTTTTTTCCCTACCCTCTATCACCAAAAAGCTCTTCCTCTCCTCCCTCTGTCCATTTCATACTTGCCCCTGTTTCTGTCCATCTCATCCTCCTCCATATTACCTCTCTCCATCTCCATCTCAGTTCTTTGCTTGAGGTGGCACAGTGGTTAACACAGTGGACTCGCATTTGGGAAGGCTCCAGTTCAGAGCTGTGTTCAGACATCTTGGTTTATGTTTTCTGCAATGTCCCCAAATTGCCCCAGGCAAACACCAGGATGGTCCCTTTGAAAGGACATGGCCAATTTTCTTCCCCACCCTTTAAATATTCTGAGCTTATGCTCTGTATCTAATGACATTGACGTTAGTGGGACATTGAGCTCTAATCTTCTCCCTGCCCCCCACCCCCATTCTATCTCTCCTCTCTCTCTTCCCATCTCCTCCTCTCTGCTCTCTCTGTCCATCTCATCCTCTGCCTCTCTCTGTTCATTCCATCATCTTCCTTATCTCTGTCCATCACCTACTCCCCCTCTCTCTGGCAGTCTCCACCTCCTCCCATCTCTCTGTCAAATCTATGCATTTAGTGCATCTTATTAGCAGTGAGAGGGTTAAGATGAATCCAATGTTGATACAGGCAGTACAGGAATTTCTGGTCCCTAGTAATATCAAGGAGATACAATCCTTTTTGGGTTTAGTGAATTATTAAAGAAAATTCATAAAAGGATTTGCAGATATGTGACTGTTAAAAAAGGAGATAAGGTTTGAGTGGAGAAAGGAATGCTGAGACATGTTTTAAGAATTAAAGAGAGTACTAACACAAAGCCCAGTACTAATTTTTTACATGGTATGAAAAAGAGTTTATCTCGTCAAGTGACACTTCCAATCTTGCTATCGAATGTTTTCTCATTTAAGGAGCATCTGGAAGTACATCCTTCTAGGCATTTGAGCAGAACAGAGAAAAACTCATACAGTGTAGACTTTCATGGCCAGTGTTGTCTTCAGTTGAAACTTCCGGGCCATGGTCTATGTATGAAATATCCACCTAACTTTTTGTCTTCAATTGCGGAAGACATCTTCTGAGGACCTCAGTGCGATTCAAGTGCCCTGTCAGCCATTCAATTTGAACAGCCAGCAATCTGTCAGGTTGAGTCCCTTGCTTGCGATCACCCCATTCAGGGGAGGCCTGCACTAGTGACAACGAGTAAACATCATTCCATGCTGCGCAAGCAGTTTGTTATACAGGCAACTACACAGGCAAACATAATTAAGTCTTGCCCTTGGTGTTATTCACGGCACAAATGTCAAGACTGCCCCTCCCAACAAATTCAGTGTTACGCATGTGGTAAGAAAGGACATGTACAATCCATATGTTTGCAATGGAACAAATATAAGAATACAGTCCATTCACAAACCTCTAGTCACAAGGCCCTTGTCATTAATGCAGTATATTTCAAGTCTGCCACAGGCATTAGCAAAACTAGAAATCGTGCAGTTCTTCAACTATACACCAGTCAAACAAATTTTTTGTTCATTTACTTCTTTGTGGAAAATGTGTGAAATTTCAGTTAGACATTAGTGGCTCTGTTGCATTGCTAAATTGTCACACATAAGAACTGTTAGGCTCCCCAATACCGGTACCAGTACCACAGCTCAATGTGGTAATGCAGACGCTCTTTCACATCTTCCGATTGGCCCTCATACAGACTCTGATGCTTCTGCTGTATCTTGTTGCCCCATCAACGCTCAGGATTCTGAATTGCTTCAGTCTTTTCCCCTGAACTACAAGAAAATTGCACAGGCCACAAGAGCTGATCCAGATTTGAACATTTTGCTAACATACATTCACACATCTTAGCCTCATTCTTTGTATAGCATACAGAAACCTGTAGTGCGCTGATACTTGGCCACATTGGCATGGCCTTGTTGTACAGAAAGGTGTGATTCTTGTTCAAAATGATAGTGGACAGTTCCGTGTGTTGATCCCTACAGCTTTGCAAAAAGAAGTGTTGCAGTCACTTCACCAAGGCCACTGGGGGATTGTTTGTACGAAACAGTTGGCACGTTGACACTGTACTTGGCAGGATATGAACGCCCAAATAGCACAGACGATGTCACAGTGTCACGCATGTGTGGAAAATCGCTCCTCCACAAAAATTCCACACTTGGCCTAAGTCGCAGTCACCATGGCAATGTGCGCATAGACTTTGCAGGACCTTTTTGGAATACTCATTGATTAATTGTTGTTGACTCATATCAAGTTTCCTTTTGCTGTGCCAATGAACTCAACATCGTCACATAGCACAATTCAGGTGTTGTCCTCTATTTTTTGCTTTGAAGGTTTACCTGAAGTAATATTGTCAGACAACGGACCTCAGTTCACATCAGATGAATTTGAAACATTCTGTGAACGCAATGGCACACAGAATCTAACTATTGCACCATTCCATCCACAGTCAAATGGTGAATCGAAATGTTTTGTCAGAACCTTCAAGCAGCAGATGGCCAAACTTCGTCCACACACACTAGGGATCAAGCATTGCAACTGTTTCTTGCCTCATATCGTTTGCACCCACGAGATGGACCATTGCCGGTGAAATTGCTTCACGGCTGCTGCTATCACATACTGCTCCATCTGCTCCACCCTTCTCAGCATATGGTGCCGAAGGAGAGCCCCGAGTATTGCTTTGCACCACATGGTATTGTCTTTTACAGGGTTTTTAGCGGCACTAGATGCTGGGCGCGGGGCAAGATAGTCTGTCAACTTCAAATTTGATATCATTATCAACAGTTGTTTTTTACAACATTTTGAAACTGGAACTTGAATTGTAGTCATCCTGTATATGACATGTGCTTACACAGATGAAGCCATGGGTAAAACTGTATCACCCAAATTTGATCCACATTCAACTTGGGAATAAGCACTGCAGGTGTTCAAACTCCACAGCTCCAATAGTAGTGGAGAGGTGGGTGAAAAGGTTTTTCAAACCCTAACTGTCCTGCTCAGGAGTGTATTGCGCAGATAATATTGGTAGGCATTGCAGAGACTAAACACATGGATGGGCACAGCTGAGCAGAGGTAGGGGGAGGGGCTGATGGACATAGAGAGTGGAGTAGAGCAGATGGAGGGACAGAGAGAGTGGGGAGGAGGAGATGGACAGTTAGAGGTATGTGGATGAGGTAGACAGAAAGAGGGGAGAAGAAGGGGTACAGATGGAGATGAGGTAGGAGATGACTGGAGAGAGTTTGAGGAGATGGACAGGAACGAGAAAGAGGAGGAGGAAATTGACAGAGATAGTGGCAGATGGAGGATGTGGACAGAGAGAGGGGTAAGGAGAAGATAACAGAGAGAGGGGTAAGAAGAGATTGACAGGGAGGGGAGAGGAAGAAATGGTCATAGAGAGGATGGGATGGGCACTGACAGGAGAGATGGTCACAGAACTAAGAGGAAGAGGGTGTAGACTGAAAGACAGTGGAAGTGGAAATGGACAAAGACAGGAAGAAGTGGATGGAGATGGACAGACACATGGTAAAAATATTAAATGGCTCACAAATACACATTCTGTAGTGCTGAGACACCCCCAGAGAGACAGAGGAGGAAGACATGGACACACAAAGAAGAGGAGGAGTAGATGGACAGAGGGAGGAGGAGGAGATGGGAAGAGGGGGAGGAAGAGATGGACAGAGGACAGAGAGGATGTTGAAGAGATGGACAGAGTGAGGGGAGGTACATGGGAAGAGAGTGGGGGAAATGGAGATGGACACAAAGAGGAGCAGGAGGAGATGGAAAGAGGTAGTGGCAGGAAGAGAAGGACAGTGATACAGGGGAAGAAGGAAATGGAAATAGAGAAGAGAAGAAGTTGTGAACAGTATACATGTCATATGTATACACTGGGAAAACTGTCAGTAAAAGGATTGTATATCTGTATGTTTCACAGCTACTGCTAAGATCTTGATCAGCTAAAACCAAAGTTGGTACACATAACACACAGAGTCTGGAAAGAATCACTGATGCAAAAACCACCTAGTTGCTGTTGGGGTGACAGTGACATGGCATAGGTGAAGGACAGAAAGAGGGGGTGGAGGAGATAGACACAGAAAGGAAGGAGAGGAGATAGACAGAGTGAGGAGTGGAGGAGACTGACAGCATGAGGAGAAAAGGGAAGAGGGACAAAAAGAGAGGGGAATGGGAAATGGACTGAGGTATGGTGAAGAAAGAGATGGACTGAAGGAGGGAGGAGAAGTATTGAACAGGAGGGATGAAGAGGACTGGACAGAAACAAGGTGGAGAAGGAGATTGAGAAAGACAAAGAGAGAACAGGAGAAGGAAACGAGTGCAGGAGGAGGAGGAGGAGATGGACAGAGGCAGGGGGTTAGAGGAGATCGACAGTTAGGGAGGAGAAGGAGGAGGACAAAGACAGGCAGGAGGAGGAAATGGGTAGAGGGAGGAGGACAAGAACATGGACAGAGAGAGGGGGACAAGGACATGGACTGTGAGATGGCAGAGTAGAAGATGGATGGAGAAATGGAAGGGGGGGGGGGGAGTTCTAGGAGACAGGTGGAAGATGAAGGGAGTTAGTGAGTGGGCAAGTGTAATAGGAAGTGAGTGTGAGGAGGCAGATAGAAGAAAGAGAGGATGTGAGGACTGAAGTGGATGAAGCATGTCGGGGGGGGGGGGGGGGGGGGGAGGAAGGCAGGTTGTGTGGAGGCAACTGGAAGAGGTACAGTGTGAAATGAAGCAGGTGGAAGAGTGGTGTGAAAAATTGAAGGGGAGAGGAAATTTTTGCTTATTATTTTGGTGTAATCATTTTAAAAAATTGGTGTGCATAAGACTCATGTTTTGTATGAAAGAAGTGTGGTAGTATTGTATATCCCTACTAACCCTACAGATGGGGATGAGATGAGAGTCCTTAAAAAAATGGTCTAAGATAATCTACTGGTATTTTCTTCCTGTATTTATTTGACCTGGAATCTTTAAAAGTATGAAGAGCATTTTGTTTTTTATTTGTGTTGCTCAGTGTGTCAGCGAGTCCATGAGATGGAACACTGGAACGAGACAATATTTTTGTCAAAGTGATGATGCCACATGGTGGTATACTACAGATGAATTTAAAATCCTCTGTGGAGTTGTATGGTGCCAAACTGCAGAGATTCAGGTGTACATGTGTGTGCAGTATATGTGTTGCATACACACAGTTAGTTCACAAAAAGCTAGCACTATAATGCTTAATGCTATTAATGTTTATTTCATTTGAATCTAATTGAGTAAAAGAAAGCTGCTACTATGAAAAAAGGTGTGGTCTCTAGAGTGAACAATTGTATTAAAACAGAAGTGCAAAAGGAAGACACAAGCTGCACAAATAAGTGTTGCTGCTAGTATGGGTGTCGCCATTAGAGTGAGGTTGGTAAATGTGGCAATGCAGTAGCTGAATGACATTAGTTTGTAAAGAAGAATTGTAGATTACAGAAAGGAATATTTAATCACATGCAAAAGATGTTTAACAGAAGACGTATGAAAGAATAGTCTGTGGCCACCCAGGAGCAATAAAGAATGACGCCATTTGCATTTGCCTTACATTTCTCCTATCTATGACTAGCTTTTTACCTGTGACTTCACCAGCGTACATGTGTGTTGCATCTATTGCACACATACATGTTTAAATCTCTGCTGTTTTACACTGTAACACTCCACAGACGAAAATAAATTGATCTGTGGTATTCAGCTGTGTGGCATGGTCTTTGATCCCAAAACAGTTTAAAAGAAATACTTTATTTCTGTAGTGCTCATTCACATTGTATAGTTGTCATAGTGAACTGCACAAATAAGAGTCAAATTTCATTTCATACTTTTAAAGGATTAGTCAGTTAAATACAGGGGGAAAATGCCAACAGATGTTTTTAGACCATTTTTACGTACCATCCCATCCATAGTAGTAGTTGGGGTGTCTTATTCCCACTCTGCTTTCATACAAAGAGTGAGGTACATATATGCCAATTTTTGCAGAAATTGTTTCATCAAAATAATCATGTGAAATTTCAATCCCTCACCTAGTCTACCTTTGCCATTCAATTTGTCACACCACTCTTCCCCTTGCTTCATTTCACATCACACCCATTTCTTTTCTTTTTTCAGCTGCTCGGTAAACCTCTCCATCTTCTACCCGCTGCCAAAATGTCCTTCCTCCTCTCAGTTCATCTCATACTCCCCTCTCTCTCTGCCCATTGCCTCTGCCTGGCTCTCTCTGTCAGTCTCCTCCTGTTTCATCTCCTGTACATCTTCTCCTTCCCCTCTTTCTGTTCATCTCCATATCCCCCTTCTGTCTCTTTATCTCCTCCTCCCCTCTCTATCTGTTCATGTCCTCTTCCCCCTTTCTTCGCCCATCTCCTTCTCCACCATCCCTCTGTCCAACTAAACCTCAACCTCTCTCTGTCCATTTCGTCCTTGTCCTACCTACCCAACACCTCCTCCCCTTACACTGTCCATTGCCTTCTCCCCCTCTCTGTCCATCTTCTCCTCCCCCTCCATCTATCTTCTTGTCCACCCTTTTTTTGCCATCTCTTTCTACTGCCTCTCTCTATATACCTCGCTCACTTCCGCTCTCTGTCCACCTCCTCCTCTCACTATCCATATCCTCCTCCAGCTACACTCCTGCTCAGCCCTGTCCATGCACTCTGATACCATCTGGAATGCATTCCAGTACTACCCACACAACATGCCAGGCCTGCAGGGTAGCCAAGGTCTCAGGCAATGCCAACCCTTTTCAGCTCTATATCCACTCCTGTGGGAACTAGGTGTATCTTACCCAGACAGCTTCTTTCCAGACAATATGTGTTATGTGTACCAAGTTTTATCGAATCAGCCCAGTTGTTTAGGAGGAGATATGGAACATACACACTTACATATGTTTATACAGGATGTTACAAAAAGGTACGGCCAAACTTTCAGGAAACATTCCTCACACACAAATAAAGAAAAGATGTTATGTGGACATGTGTTCAGAAACGCTTAATTTCCATGTTAGAGCTCATTTTAGTTTCGTCAATATATACTGTACTTCCTCGATTCACCGTCAGTTGGCCCAATTGAAGGAAGGTAATGTTGACTTCGGTGCTTGTGTTGACATGCGACTCATTGCTCTACAGTACTAGCATCAAGCACATCAATATGTAGTATCAACAGCTTAGTGTTCATTACGAACATGGTTTTGCAGTCAGTGGAATGTTTACAAATGCAGAGTTAGCAGATGCCCATTTGATGTATGGATTAGCACGGGGCAATAGCCGTGGCGAGGTACGTTCGTATCGAGACAGATTTCCAGAATGAAGGTGTCCCAACAGGAAGACGTTCGAAGCAATTGATCGGTGTCTTAGGGAGCACGGAACATTCCGGCCTATGATTCGCGACTGAGGAAGACCTAGAACGACAAGGACACCTGCAATGGACGAGGCAATTCTTCGTGCAGTTGACGATAACCCTAATGTCAGTATCAGAAAAGTTGCTGCTGTACAAGGTAACATTGACCACGTCACTCTATGGAGAGTGCTACGGGAGAACCAGTTGTTTCTGTACCATGTACAGCGTGTGCAGGCACTATCACCAGCTGATTGGCCTCCACGGGTTCACTTCTGCGAATGGTTCATCCAACAATGTGTCAATCCTCATTTCAGTGCAAATGTTCTCTTTACGGATGAGGCTTCATTCCAACGTGATCAAATTGTAAATTTTCACATTCAACATGTGTGGGCTGACGAGAATCCGCACGCAATTGTGCAAACACGACATCAACACAGATTTTCTGTGAACGTTTGGGCAGGCATTGTTGGTGATGTCTTGATTGGGCCCCATGTTCTTCCACCTACGCTCAATGGAGCACATTATCATGATTTCATACGGGATACTCTACCTGCACTGCTAAAACATGTGCCTTTACAAGTACGACACAACATGTTGTTCATGCATGATGGAGCTGCTGCACATTTCAGTCGAAGTGTTCGTACGTTTCTCAACAACAGATTTGGTGACCGATGGATTGGTAGAGGTGGACCAAGTCTATGGCCTCCACGCTCTCCTGACCTCAACCCTCTTGACTTTCATTTATGGGGGCATTTGAAAGCTCTTGTCTACGCAACCCCGGTACCAAATGTAGAGACTTCGTGCTCATATTGTGGACGGCTGTGATACGATACGCCATTCTCCAGGGCTGTATCAACGCATCAGGGATTCCATGCGACAGAGGGTGGATGCATATATCCTCGCTAACGGAGGACATTTCCTGTATCAAAATGTTTGAAGTCACGCTGGTACGTTCTGTTGCTGTGTGTTTCCATTCCATGATTGAAGTGATTTGAAGAGACGTAATAAAATGAGCTCTAACATGGAAAGTAAGCGTTTCCGGACACATGTCCACGTAACATATTTTCTTTCTTTGTGTGTGAGGAATGTTTCCTGAAAGTTTGGCCGTACCTTTTTGTAACACTTTGTATACATGAAGTAGATATGGTTATTGGTTTAATGTTGTCCAAGATGCCCTTCCTGTCACAACAGTCATCAAGGTAACTTGGGGGACGGAAGTTTTATGCACCTTTTGTCTGCGAATCATGTAAAATTGGTTCTGTATATTATAGAAGTGTAACAGTTCGTGCATTGCATTCTCTGAGGTAGAATTTGAGGACACCAGCCCAACATTTGCCTAAACGAATGGGAAACTGCCTAAAAAGTACACTCAGGCTGATTGTCTGTTACTCAGGCCGCCAAGCTGCTGCACATTATCAGTAGAAAAGGCAGGCTGCCTTACTCCCTTCCAAGCCAAGCTATGCCCAACCCCAGCAGGCTACAGGATTCTTGCTTGCCTGTCCATCTTCCTACCATGCTACACTACATAGCATCGTATTCTGTACGCCTGCATTGCAGTGTTATGAGTAGGGTTCGGAAATTGATGAAAATTCTTTTTTTTACTCAGATATCACAGACAAGGCTCAATAAAATATATATTGACATTGGGTCATTGTAGGTCAGAAAATGGTGGATTCTATTTGTCCCTGTTATTCTTTTCAGCATATTTTGGGGTTATTTATTTATTTCGATATGAACAGTTTTCTTTACGACTTCACCCTCTTTCAACTAGCGCTGTCTGTTCTCAATTCGACCATCATCAGGTCACCTCTAATACATGTTTTCTATTGTAAGCAGTGCCATCACTGAATGTCGAGATCCTTTGCACCTAAGAACCTTATGATGTCTATTATACTGCAATGTCGACTAAAGTAAGGCTTTGGAAGCGTAGTTTCTGTAACTTTAGTGCATTCCAGCCAAATATGACCCCAGTTGTGCCAATTTTAATTACTTTGTCCAGGATATTTGCTCGGGTTCATTGATTTCATTCTAAGTGGGCAAAATACTTCATTCTAGATTCCCCAAATGTATTTTAGTAAAGACGCAGTTTGTTTTCCATATTATGTTAGCTAAAACATACATGTGTGTGAGAGAGGAAGATTTTGTTTCATACTAAGTTTTCTTCGTTGCATACCACCAGAATTTGATTTTTAATATCCACTGAGACATATCTTTTTCTGTTTCAGTCAACTTTTGCCCTAAATTTAGAAAGCCTACATACTGTGTGGTGTCATCGTAAGATATCGCTCGTGCGCTGGCCGTCAAAAGCCCGTCAGCGCTAATGTCATTACCTGAGGACCCCCCAGAGGTAGCGCCAGCGTGGCAGTGTACTCAAACCCGGCGCCGCACTTCCGCTCTCCGGGAAGACTAGACAGCACTAGCGCTCTGGGGACTGATGACCTTAGCTGTTTAGTCCCCCCTTAAACATCCCAACAACCACCAACCACTAGCGCCCTCTCGGAACTGTCATACCGGACGCCAATGAGTGCGCTCCGATGCCTTTGCGTTAGCGCAGGTCTTCTCTTCATTTCGGCAGCTCGGCTCCATGGCACGGCAGCTGCATACGTCGTAGTTAGGCTTGCGAGAACCAGCACAGCTGTTGAGCTGACAAAATCTCGTATGTTCTACATGACCGCTTGTCAAAAGCTAAGTAAATGTGTTCGATTACTCAATTATAGCACTGTCTATTGATATTCTGTAGCTTTCCCAGCTACCCTGGTCTGTCTCCTGCTTCCTAGTCTACGAACTACTGTCGTGACCATCCGAGATTCAACATATGCTGAATGATCTTAAGTCCTTAGAACACTTTTTCCACAGACGTGTCAGCCACTAAGTCTCTGTCCTTTTTCAAAACAGCTATAGACTGAGAAAACTGATAGTTAAATTCACAAACATACTAAAACATACATACTCGAGGTTCTCAAATAAGTGTAAAGTAACTTTTTACACAATTTGCGTTGCTAGGCAGCTACTGATTTATTTGCAGTTGCCTCATATACACGTGACACCCTTTCCCCTGCTCGGCCAGGGCGCTGTTTCGTGACTGGTATATATTTCCTAATTCCTAGTTTCTCCTCAATCTGTTGTAAGTTTGGTTTGTTAATTTTGCTACTCCCACTGTTACGATAAACGAGCTGCAGTGAAACTACCTACGTAGACATACAGTATAGCTTGCTAGTCCGTTGGATTGATAGCGCAACTTGTTGTCAGGTGCAGCAGGCTGAAATGGTCCCGTGAAGCTTGTCAGACTCGCGGAAAGGCAAGTTGGTCTCCTTTAACCATTGTGCTTCATTACACACGTATTCTTGCATCTCCGTAGCTGCAGGTTGAGCAGCTGTAATGGGTACGGCGGAGGTAGGGGCACCCAGGCTGGAAGGAGAATTTCTACACGTCTGACACACACACACACACACACACACACACACACACACACAAACACACAAACACACACCATTACCCCAGCGACTCTTCTGCTATGTGAGTCAAAAACTGAAATAAGTAAGCAGCCTATTTTTTAAGCAGACCTACTTTGGTGAAGCGGAATATAATCTTAACAATTTTTCCCTGATTTATCCACACATAAAACTGCTATTCGTCCCTACATCATTGTATGTAATACTGCACACTACTCTAGGTACTTTTTATTTTCGTACAAAACCGAAATGTTTCTTATGAGAATCTGTATGAAACTTGTAAGATAACCTTCTTACATTCAGAGTAAAGATATAAAAACTGATTAGTTAAAAACTGAATAATGTCACAAAAAATGAAATAACAGTGCAAGACAGAACAAGAATGAATATATAATTTCCAGTCAGTACATAAGTTGGAATATCAATGTAAAAATGAAAATTTCTTATGAAATGTTTTTGCTTAGTGACCTAAATTATTGTATTACTTAAATCAGTTTTTTCTCTTACTTGTATATCGGGAAATGGTCTGTTAGTTTCGAAAAATCAGTACTTCGAGCTCTTTTAGTTTCTACATATCTTATACATCTACATGTTCAATTATACTCTGCAAATCACTGTAAGCTGTGTGGCAGAGGATACTTTTTAATGAACCATACATTCAAGTCTATATCTGTACAAGGCTGTATCTGTTCCATTGAAGCTTCGAGCATTTGGACAATGAATGCTTCTGCGCCTCTGTGCGAGCTTTATGTCCACAGTTTTCTCTTCATGATCTATACGGGTAGACAAATAAGGGGCTGATGTGGTTTCTGTGCTGCAAGGCGGGACTTGGAGCTTTCCAAGCACATTAGAGTTGTGCAGACAAACTATTCCGCAAAATCCTGCTTACAAAGATTTTAGAGACAACTCTAAAACAGCGACTGCCAACCATGAGGCTGTGGATGTGTGTCGAGCCTCACGGCTGACGAAGTTTGCTCGCCGACGACTGCAATCTCAACCCTGTTTGGTAGCACCGGTACCTTAATAGTACAACCCCCCCGCCACCCACACGATTCGTTGAAGAATTCAGCTCCCTTGTATAATAGTCTATATCCTGAACTATGTGTCGTACAATGACGTAATTCTGCTAGTACGAGGGTGAGTCACACGAAAACCTTAAATTTGAAATAACAAATCGAAATTTCGCGCCGTTATCCTGTAAGCTGGTAAGCGTGCTACAAACAGCGTGCAGAATGGTCTGTAGGTGGCAGCAAAGTGCGGATGCACACATACCATCGCAGTATCAGTATAAAGATGGCCTCCCCCCTTGCGACTTGCACCAGGGAAGAACAGCGTTCTGTTATTCGGTTTTTGCGTGGTGAACGTGTGAAACCTATTGAAATTAATCTTTTGAATGAAGGTTCTGTACAGTGACGCATGTTTGTCACAGCAGCAAGTCTACGAATGGAGTAGGAAGTTCGCAAATGGTGTGACTTCAGTGGAAGATGCTCCTCGTCCAGGTCAGGCACAACGAGTTGTGACTCCACAGAACATTGCAGCAGTTGAAGCCATAGTGAAGGAAAACCCCCGAGTGACACTGACTGACATTGCAGCATGTTTACAGATTAGTCATGGGTCAGCACACTACATTGTGCATGATGTGCTCCAGTTTCACAAAGTGTCTGTAAGGTGAGTGCCACGGCATCTGACTCCTGAAATGAGGGAATGACGTGTTGATGCTTGTGAAGAAATTCTTCGCCGCTTTGAACGAAAAGGTGATGGTTTCCTTGCAAGAATCGTTACTGGTGACGAAACCTGGGTTCACTTCCACCAACTGGAAACCGAAGAGAGCGAGTAAGGAATGGTGCAATTCCTCGTCACCTAACCAAAGAAGTTTCGAACAGAAGCATCAGCAGGGAAGGTTATGCTGACACTCATTTAGGACGAAAAAGGTGTCATTTTGGAGCATTACATGCCTAGAGGGACCATTGTCATCAGTGCATCATACACAGACCTCCTAAAAAATAATCTGTGGCCTGCAATCAAATCAAAGCGACGTGGATTGTTGTCAGCAGGTGTCCTTTTGAAATATAACAATTCAAGGCCCCACATTGCCTGTACAACAGTTGTAACAATCACAGACCTGCGTTTTGAGTGTCTTCCTCATCCACCATACTCACCAGACCTTGCCCCCAAGTGATTTCCTTATGTTTGGAACACTCAAAGACGCAGTAGGAGGAAAGAAGTTCCGTTCTGATGAAGAGGTACACCACGCGGTGCATGAGTGGTTGCGTGGACTACCAAAAGAATTTTTTTCTAAAGGAAGTTCTGCACTTTGTATGCTCTGGAGGACTTGCATTGAGCGTGGGGGAGATTATATTGAAAAGTGACACAGGTTTGTACAACTTCTGCACAATAAATAATGTTTAAAAAATATTAAGGTCTTCATTTGACTCACCCTAGTACATTCAGTGGTATGGGTAGAAACTGTCTACAAAATGTTTTGTGGATAGAGTTGACAGAAAAGACATAATAAATTAAAAAGTAAGTCTCCATACTGAAGTTATACTGCACGAAGAACGAAAACGTAGGAAGCGATAAGCTTCTGTCTTTTAATAACGTTCTTTTTTTTGGGGGGGGGGGGGGGGGGAGGAGGAGGAATAGTCAGTGACAGCCGGCCAAGGTGGTCTCGCGGTTCTAGGCGCGCAGTCCGGAACCGTGCGACTGCTGCGGTCGCAGCTTCGAATCCTGCCTCGGGCATGGTTGTGTGTGATGTCCTTAGGTTAGTTAGGTTTAAGTAGTTCTAAGTTCTAGGGGACTGATGACCACAGCAGTTGAGTCCCATAGTGCTCAGAGCCATTTGAACCATTTTTTTAGTCAGTGACAAAATGTAAGTTGAAGGGGGAGAGGGAAAAAGGAAAGAGCAGAAACTAATGATATCAGATGCATCATAACTTTATGTGGAATCTACAGAGATGAGTGAAAATGTGTGCCAGACTGGGACTCGAACCTGGGATCTCCTTCTTAGTAGGCAGTCGCGTTAACCGCTGGGCCACCAAGACATAGTGTTTATTTCGGCATGCTCCCTACCGACCCACATTCCCATCCAGCGCCAGTTCCCACCCAAGTCGTCCACGCTCACTAATCTTATGTTCCCACTGGAGGTTGAACTAAATGTTAACCCGCACAGAAGGTTGCGGATTCATTGCCCATCAAGGCGAATCAATTACATAAATGTATGGACATGGCCAAAATAACAGACACCATGCATACATATAGTTTAAAAATTATGTGTAAAGTTTATTAGAAGTCACTAAGTGCTGTCATTCTCAAATGCTAGTTGGACTTTTGTGGTAAGTACCTATGGGACCAAAGTGCTGAGGTCATTGGTCCCTAGGCTTACACACTACTTAATCTAATTGATGCTAAGGACAACACGCACACCCACGCCTGAGGGATGACTCGAACCTCTGATGGGGCGAGACGCGCGGGCCGCGGTGGCGGAGCGGTTCTAGGCGCTGCAGTCAGGAACCGCGCGACCGCTACGGTCGCAGGTTCGATTCCTGCTTCGGGCATGGATGTGTGTCATGTCCTTAGGTTAGTTAGATTTAGGTAGTTCTAAGTTCTAGGGGACTGATGACCTCAGAAGTTAAGCCTCTTAGTGCTCAGAGCCATTTGGAGCCAGGCGGGCCGTGGCAAGATGCCTAAGACCGCGCGGCAACCCCGCACGGCCTGCTGGCTGGACACAATTTGGGTAATTTGCGCGCCATGAATTAGGCTGCCTAAAAACCTGTACATAGTTTCTAACTTCAATACCACGACTGTTGCTTGAAGATTTATGAAACTCACTGAATGTGTGAAGCTTCGAAACGACTAGAGAATGCAGTCTCATTCTGTGGGACTTCCAACAAATTATTTTCTCTACAGTGTTATTTATAGATACAGTGATTGCTTTGTACCTCCATCCTCAGTTCTACTCATCTGCTTAAGAAATTATGTATTTTAACGTGCTCGTTTCCTTTTTTTTCGTGTATACAGTTCCGGAAACAATGCAGCATCCTCAAGGACTGTGTTCCGTGGCATTAGGGCCAGTATGTGCATACTGACAAGTTGTAGTGTTACCGATTCATTTGTCACGACTATCGACGGTCAGATTGCACTCAGAGGACCTTGCCCACTACATTGCACAGGCCGTTATCCCTCTGCTACTGTCAATTTTTTTAGAGGAAGGGAATGTGCTTTTTCAGCAGAATAATGCACGTCTACATATGGCTACTATGACGCTTTGTGGGGTTCTACTACTGCCCTGACTGGAAAAATTACCAGGTATCTCGCCAGTTGAACTTAATCGTTCTCCATGGCTCCGCTAGAACCATTCCCGAATTGTTACAAAAGGCGCAAGATGCTTAGGGCAATCCATCATAGGATGCCATTTGGCACTTTTATGATCAGTTGCACGTGAGAATTCATGACCGCACAGCCGCCTGAGGGGTACAATGTGTATTGGTACGACTGATTGGGCTCCTTTAATGTGACACGTACACTGATAAACCAAAACCTTATGACTACAGCCCATTGCGAGGTTGGATGCCGCCTTGTGATGTTGGGAGCACGTGACGTGCTATGAAAAGTAAGTAAGCGCGGCGGAGACGGATGGGGATCACCCTGACAAAGATATGAGCTGCAAATGTGGAAGTCCACTGTGATAAGCAACTTTGTCAAAAGACAGATTATTATTACACAAAGCCTGTGAACGAGTATCTCGAAAGTGGCGAACCTGGTCGAATGTTCACATGCTTCTGTTATGAGCATGTATGGAAAGAGGTAGGACAGTGACACTGCCACCAGGTGCTAAATGGTTAGACGGCCACGACCCTTTACAGAACTTGGTTTACGTAGGCTTGTCTGCTCTGTAAAGTAGAATAGATGGTGATCTGTGGCGTGTCTGCAGAAAGGGCACACTGTTGATGCATGTACAAGTGTTTTGAGGCCAGTGTTCATCGTACATTGCTCAGCATGGAGCTCCGCAGCAGACCACCCCCACGCATTCACATGTTGACCCAACGACATCGTCAACTACGACTGCGGTGGGCATAGGATCATCGGGATTCGACCACCGATCAATGGAAACGTGTCGACTACTTGGGTGAATCACATGTTTACTACTCTAGGTCAATAGTCGTCTGCACAAACGCCCGACGTGAACGGCGGCCCGAAACGTGCAGTGCGTCACAGACGCAGGCTGGTGAGAGATGTATTATGTTACAGGAGACATTCTCTTGCACTTGCGTAGGGCCTGTGGTAGTGACAGTTGCGAACCACCTGCATCCCATCGCGCTTGATTTCTTCCGGAACGGCGATGTCATCTTTCAGCAGTATAACTGTCCGTATCTCGGAGTCAGTACCGTGCTACAGTGGTTTGGAGAGCGTTATAGTGATCTCACGTTGATTTCTCGGCGACCAAATTCGCCTGATGTAAATCCTATCGGAACCCATCGGGGCCGCTATCAGGTTCCGTCACCACATACGCAGATCAGCAGCCCGTTATTAAAGCGAATTACGTGACCTATGTGTAGACGTTTAAGGCCGCATACCTCCACAAAACTACCAACAAATTGTCATATCAGCGATACACAGAATTAGTGATGTATTTCGTTCCGAAGACGGACAAACAAACCGTTAAGCAGATGGCTCTGAGCACTATGGGACTTAACTTCTAAGTCCCATAGTGCTCAGAGCCATCTGCTTATCTGAGGTCAGCAGTCCCCTAGAACTCAGAACTACTTAAACCTAACTAACATATGGACATCACACACATCCATGCCCGAGACAGGACTCGAACGTGCGACCGTAGCGGTCACGCGGTCCCAGACTGTAGCGCCTAGAACCGCTCGGCCACCCTGGTCGGCGTTAAGCAGATGGTCATAATGTTTTGGCTCATCAATGTGTTTCACTTGATCTGAATTTATTATCGTGTATACCTACAGTGATGAACCACCTGGTACATCAACTACCAATTAACTGACCTTGTTCTTGAGGGTGTATCATTTTTTCCCAGGAGTGTAGTTTTTAAGACACAAAGAAATTCAGCACTTTAGCTACCAGTAAGCATTGATTTAAATCAATGGGGGAAGGTGAAAATTTGTGCCAGATCAGGACTCCAACCCATATATCCCAATTACTACGAAGATGCGCTGACAATTACGCTATCTGGACACAGTAGTCAACACAACTGCACGCAATACCCAAGCATGCCTCCCGTCAGATCAAAATTCTCAATTTATCCATACAGCACTGATTTAGTGCACCTTGTCCATATCGGCATCATTCACAGCATTTCACCAATTCCGGCAAGAGTTTGAGCTTGGTGTCCCTCTGTGCTGGAGGGATCACTGACCATCCTCATCTTAATTATACAATATGTAGTGTCTGTTCTTTCAGACATGCCCAAAAGAATGGATACTATTTTGATCCTGCAGTCACTGTGAAACAAGACACAAAGGAATTAAAGACGTTAGCTATCAGAGGGCATGATTTATTCAATTTAGAAAGTTGAAAATTCGTGCTGGATCGGGATTCAAACCCGGGTCTCCTGCTTACTAGGCAAACGCACTGACATCTGCGAAAGAACAGACACCACATATACTGTGTAGTTTTTGTTTCTAATTCTCGTTGTGAGATAACTAACTGCAGCAGTCGACACCCTGATGCCGCACTGGGTTCATATGTGACGTATCTACAGAGATCCTCGATTTTTTTTCTTCAAAATTTTGCACGCATAAGGAACTTGTATAAATAAGGATGGAGTAAAATAACTTTATTTTATGTGATTTCCAAATATTGTTTGTTACAGTGGACGGGCCTGAAAGTGTGGCCACCGGCGGACACCCGGCGTCACACATGAGGTTCTGCGTGTGTTAAGTGATGAATCTGGGATTTTATTGCAACGCCCTGTGTATTGCTCCCATAGGGATCACAAAGACAAGCTAAGAATAATCACAGTGCTCCTGAAGGCATATTGAGTCTCAACTTTATCTTCGATAAGGAAAATGTAATTAGATGAGATCAACAGATCACCTAAACCTGAGGCAGAGGCAGGATTTTCTCATTACCTACAAAGCTTGGGAGCGATTCCAATATCGGAAAGCTCTGCCAATGATAACTATTTGACAAGGGGAAATCAAGATCGTCTGAGAGTTGAACTGAAGTTTGTGTTAGGGAGGGTATTGCACTGGGGTATATTGTGCAGCTGCATTAGCCACAATGCCAAGGTGGTGTGGTGGACAACACATCTACCTAGCAAGTCCCAACCTTGATACAAATTTTAATTCACTGCTTGAGTTTCTATCCTTATCGAGGAATTATTACATTGCACACAGAGGCGTTAAAGCAATCATTTTTCCCGCTTTCCATACGTGAATGGAACGGGAAAAAGCCCTAATAACTGATACAATGGGAAGCAACTCATCTACATACCTCCGAGTGGTTTCCAAAGTATGGATGTGCTTCTTGAAAGGAAGGAAATAAAGATAATGGAATGTATGCCAATTAAATCAAGTAATGCTGAGAAAATTAGATTAGGAAGCGAGAAACTAAAAGTAGTAGATGAGTTTCGCTATTTGGGCAGCAAAATAACTGATGATAGTCGAAGTAGAGATGACTTCAAACATAGACTGGCACTGGGAAGAAATGCGTTTCTGAAGAAGAGAATTTTGTTAACATCGAATATACACTGTGGTGACAAAAGTCATGCAATACCTCCTAATATCGTGTCTGATCTCCTTTCTATCGGGGTAGTGCAGCAACGCGACGTTACATGGATTCTGTAAGTTGTTGCAAGTCACCTGCAGAAATATTAAGCCGTCCCTAACTGCGGAAGAGTTGCCTGTGTAGGGTTTTGTGCACGAACTGACTTTTCATTTATGGCCCATAAGTGTTCCATGGGATTCATGTCAGGCGATCTGGGTGGCCAATCATTCGCCCAATTTGTTCAGAAAGTTCTTCAAACCAATCACAAACAGCTGTGGCCTGCAGACGTGTTTGGGAATATTAAGCCCATGAATGGCTGCAAATGGTCTCCAAGCAGCCGAACATAACCATTAAATGGTCAGTTCAGTTGGACCAGAAGACTCAGCCCATTTCATGTAAACAGAGGCCACGGCATTAAGGAGTCATCACCAGCTTGTTGACATCTTGAATCGATGGCTTCATGGGGTCCATGCCATTTTTGAATAGTACCATCAGCTCTTACTAACAGAAATCGTCACTCAAATGACCAGGCCACGGTTTTTCAGTCGCCTAGAGTCCACCCGATTTGGTCATGAACCCAGGAAAGGCGCTGCAGGTGATGTTGTGCTGTTAGCAAAGGCACTTACATCTGTCGTCAGCTGCCATGCCCATGACTCTTTGTCACTTCAGTGTAGATTTAAGTGTTGGGAATTCTTTTCTGAAGGTATCTGTCTGGAGTGTAACCACATTTGAAAGTGAAATATGGACGATAAACAGTTTAGAGAAGAAACAAATATCAGTTTTTAAAATGTGGTGCTACAGAAGAATGCTGAACATGAGGTGGTTAGATTACATAACTAATGAGGAGGTACTGAATAGAAATGGGGAGAAAATAAATTTGTGGCACAACAGGATTACAAGAAGGTATTGTTGGATAGAACACATTCTGAGATACCAAGGGATCACCAGTTTAGTGTTAGAGGGAATTGGTGGGGGGGGGGGGGGGGTGGAGGTTAAAAATTGTAAAGGGGACCAAGAGATGAATACTGTAAGAAAATTAAGAAGGATGTTAAGTTGCAGTAGTTATCTGGAGATGAAGAGGCTTGCACAGAGTTGAGCAGCGTGAAGAGCTGCATCACACCAGCGTTCAGACTCGAGACCAAAACAACAACAACAACAGATGTTGATGTAGATACTTCGATTTCTGCCAATTAACATCTTTCAAAGTTTCTGTTAGACACTTCCACAAATCAAACAAGCCTGTGAACATTCGTGCCATCCTTCTCCTGTTGATATTTTCAAAGTATTACTAACTCATCGTAGAATTGGCTAGAGTAAGTAAAGGATTCGCACATCTTTACGTGAGAACGATTTCGCAAACCGTCGTTGTTTCTGTTCGGTACACCATGACTGCTTTAAATAAAGTTCTAATCAACATTAGCTGTGTTGTAAGCTGAAAGGATATATCACGAGAAAAGTCATTGAAAAACTGAAGTAGTACGTTTTTAAGATGTTCGTCACAACGGGAGACAAGAAAAAAAGGTTATGTAGCTACATGTGCGTCTACAACGTGCTACAGTCCTTAAAAACTGGTATTTAGTTACGAATCATTCGATCAAGATTATTACTTTGAGATAAGTTTCGGATTCTGTGAGGTTCTCGTCCTGGCAAAGCTCGTCGAAGTGTTTCTCAACTGATTGGGCAACGTACACCAAGTGGCCCACCATTCAGAGATGTTGAAAATTTTGACAAGTAGTTCGTCGCATGATCCTTTGATGCTAGCTATTTCTGAGAGCAACCGAGCGAGAGACATTGGACTCGCAATTGGGAGGACGGCGATTCAAATCCACGTCTTCTCATCCTGGTTGAGGTCTTCCGTTATTTCCTTCCAAATTGCCTGAGGCATATGCCGGATGGTACCTTTAAAAAAGACGCGGTCGATTTTCTTACCCATCCTTCCCCTACAAGAGTTAGTGCTTTGTCTCTAATTAATGCATGGTCGATGGGGCGTTAAACCACAGCCTTTCATCTTTATTTATGACAGCGCAGTTCCTAAAAAGACAAGTACAGCTGCAACGCCCATCCTCTCAGGCTGCAAGACTGTAAGTGCTGCATTAAGACTCTCAAGTGGTTTATTTTGTATCTGAAAAGGTAAGATTATGTTTTTAAGACTTACTGCTACATTTATTTCGTTAAATTTCTTACTCTTATGTATTATGTTTGTCAGAGCGTTAAAAACGTCAATCAGTCTCCCTTCAAGCGTAATGATGGTTTGTTATCTGCAAGCTCAACGCGTTGGATTTGGTGTCTTGAGATTTAAGTGGGTAGTCCTCACGGGACAACTTTTTCCAGCCGTCACCGTAGCATGCTGTGATCAAAAAATACGTCAACGTTGTCAGCTGTTTCGAAATCGAGGGCTGTTTCTTGTTTAACCACGTAGCCTCTACCACGACTTTAAGGTCTAAATTTAAATTGTGATTTGATTCTTCTTTGCAAGCCATTATATATGCTACTGTGACGGTTGCTCCTTTATAGCCTTGTCCGAAACACTTCCTCACATCTAGTCCCTTTCGTTCTATACATTCATTTAACTGATGTTCGTTTCCTAAAGCGGACTTGTCTTTTACTTGGCTAGAGTAGGTAAATGATTCGCACACCTTTACGTGAGAACGATTTCCAAAACAATCTTTCATTAATTTAAGGTACCTAGCAAAAGACTTCCCTTCACTGATCGATTTTACTAACTTTTCCACATTTTCTTCCCACTTCATTTTTTCTCCCTTTTTCTTTCTTTTTATGTTCAGTTCTAGAGGCATCTTATCATTAGGGAGATTGTCCGCCAAGTTACGCCCTACTTTCATTACTGGATAATGTTCTTAATTGTATGCTCATTATCTTCTGCATATATTCCCAGCCCATTCAAAAAATGGTTCAAATGGCTCTGAGCACTATGGGACTCAACTGCTGTGGTCATTAGTCCCCTAGAACTTAGAACTACTTAAACCTAACTAACCTAAGGACATCACACACATCCATGCCCGAGGCAGGATTCGAACCTGCGACCGTAGCAGTGTCACGGTTCCGGACTGCACGCCTAGAACCGCGAGACCACCGCGGCCGGCTCCCAGCCCATTCCACTTGTGTTCTAAGAGCAGCGTCTTTGACTACTAATTAAAATGTTTTTCGTCTCAGGCTCAAACCCAGTCACTGACAATTATGTAAAAAGTGTGTGTGTGTGTGTGTGTGTGTGTGTGTGTGTGTGTGTGTGTGTGTGTGTGTGTGTGTGTGTGTGTGCGTGCATGCGTGCGTGTGTGGTACGTATGTATGTTCCACATCTCCTCCTAAAGCCCATGATCGATTTGAGCCAAATTTGGTACACATACTACATACTGTCTAGAATGAAATACTGTGGGTCAGTGAACCACTTAGTTTTCATTGTGGACAAAGTGACATAGGTGATGGACATAGACAGAGGAGGGAGGAAGAGATGGACAGATATAGAGGGGAGGAGGAAATGGGCAGAGAAAGGGAGACATGGAGATGGATAATGGGAGGGGAAGGAGGAAATGGATGAACTGAGGTGAGGAGGTGAAGATGGGCAGAGAGGAGGTGGAGGAGATGGACAGAGAAAGGGGGGAGAGGAGATGGTCAGAGAGGAGATTGAGGACATGGACCATAAAAGAGTGGGGAGCAATGGGTGGAGAGACTGAGTGAGGAGAGAAGAGAAAGTGGTGAGGAGGAGAGAGGGGAGAAAAGGATATGTGCAGAGAGAGGTGGCAGGAGGATATGGACAAACAGAAGGGAGATAAGATGGACAAAGAGATGGGGAGGAGGCAATGGACAGCCGAAGGGAGAGGAGGACATGGGCAGAGAGAGGGTGTAGAGGAGATGGACAGAGAGAGGGGGAGGTAGAGATGAACAGATGGAGTGGGAGGTGGAGGTGGACACAGTCAGAAAGAAGGAGAAAATGATGAGTGAGACAGAGAAGAGGAGATGAACAACCTGAGGAAGAGGTGGAGGTAACAGACAGCGAGCAATTGGGGAGGAAGAGATGGAAAGAGAGAAAGGGAGGAGGAAATGAGCCAAGAGGGGAGACAGCAGGAGTTGGACAGACAGAGGGGACAGGAATAGATGGAAAAAGAGAGGGAGGTAAAGGAGATGGCCAAACAGAAGGTGGTGGAGGAAATGGACAGAGAGAGGATGTGGACAAGATGGACAGTGAGAGTGGAAGGTGGAGATGGACAGACAGAGAATGGTTCAAATGGGGAGGAGGAGATGAGCCAAGAGAGGTGATGCCAGGAGTTCGACAGACAAAGGGGACAGGAGGAGATGGAAAAAGAGAGGGAGGAGGAGGAGATGGCCAAACAGAAGGTGGTGAAGGAAACTGATAGAGAGAGGATGTGGACAAGATGGACAGTGAGAGTGGAAGGTGGAGATGGACAGACAAAGAATGGTTCAAATGGCTCTGAGCACTATGAGACTTAACTTCTAAGGTCATCAGTCCCACTAGAACTTAGAACTAATTAAAACTAACTAACCTAAGGACATCACGCACATCCATGCCCGAGGCAGGATTCGAACCTTCGACCATAGCGGTCGCGCAGTTCCAGACTGTAGCGCCTAGAACCGCTCAGCACCTCGGCCGGCCGACAAAGAAAGAGGTGGAGAAGATTGACATGGAGAGAGTGGAGAGAGGGACATGATCAGAGAGGGGGAGGAGGAGATGGAGGGAGAGCAGGGGAGGTAGAGATGGGCAAAGTGGGGGAGGGGGACAGAGAGAAGGGGAAGGAGATAGACAGCAGAGAAAGAGATGTAGGAAATGGACAGGGAGGTAGTTGAGAGGAAGAGATTGATGGAGAGATGGAGAAGTGGAGATGGACAGTGACAGGGAGAGGACGAGACAGGCAAGGAGAGATTGAGGTGGAAATGGACAGACAGATGGGAGGGAGAGGAGATGGACAGAAAGAGGGTGAGATGGAGAGCCACAGAGACAGGGGGGAGATGGAGATGGACAAAGAGGGGTGGCGGAGGAGGTGGACAGACAGAGAGGTCAGAGGAGGAGATGGAGAGGCAGAGAGAAAGAGGAGGAAATGCAGAGACAGGAAACCAAACAACTATTCAGGTTGTCATGTAGAAGCTATGAAAATGGAGATATCCCATCAGACTACTGAAAAAATACCATTCACACCATCCTGAAGAGAGAAAGGGCAGATAATTGCGAGAATATGGAATAATCAGCTTACTATCCGCTTTGCTGACTAGAATAGCATACAGAATAATGGGAACTGAGGGTTTGTTATATGACGATCAGTTTGGTTTTAGGAAAGATAAATGCACCAGAGGTGCAGTCCTGACATTGCGCAGATAATAGAAGTAAGACCTAGAACAAAGCTTTCGACTGTGTAGAATGGTGCAAGAATTTGAAATACTGAGAAAATTAGGAGTAAGCTAAAGAGAAAGACCGTTACTATAAGGCTCGTATAGAGAAAGACGGATGCTATACGGTTTGTACAATAACCAAAAGGAAACAGTAAGAGTGGAAACCGAGGACAGAGTGTTCAGATTAAAAAAGGTGTAGGACAGAGATGCAGTCTTTCGTCCCTACTGTTCAGTCTTTACATCAAAGAAACAGTGACATACTTTGAAGGAGGGTCCACGAGTGGTATTAAAATTCAGGATTGAATAATGTCTATAGTAAAATTCGCTGACATTGCTACCCCCAGAGAAAGTGAAACAGAGTTACAATACCTGTCAAATGGAATAAAGAAGCTAATGAGTACACAATATGAATTGAGAGTAAAAAGGAGAAAGACGAAAGTAATGAGGATCCTCAGAAATGAGATTAGCGATGAACATAACATCAACATTCTTCACCACGAAGTGGCCGAAGTAAAAAAACTCTGCTACATTGAAAGCAAAATAACCTACGACGGACGATGCAAGCAGAATATAAAAAGCAGCCTACCAAGGCAAAAAAGGAATTTCTAGCCAAAGTAGGTCCGTTGGTATCAAACATAGGCCTTAACCTGAGGCAGACATTTCCGTGTATGTTCCATAAACTTTCGGGCATGCAGCCGCATAAATTCAGCATCTTCTTTTAATAATTCCGTTGAAAACCGTCCAGCCATCTTCAGAATTAGCCGAGGTGACTAACACTCCAGCACATGCTCTGTCCTTTTCAACTCGGGAACCGAACCACTGCATATGCACGCAAAGATACACAAGACGCCAGAGACGGTGATAGGCGGCAAAGAGGTGTAACACATGCATGGAAATTAAATCTATGGCTGCGCATCGACTCACACGGTGACATCGATGTGTCACAGAGAGCTGCTCCGTCGTGGCGTCTTTGTGATTTAATTACAGAAATTGCCGGCTTCCATGATTTTTCCAAGCTGAAGCCGCTATCTCTATTTATTAAATTCGTTTCCAACCGAATTTCAATTACTTCTTCCATTACTGAGTCCTAGAACGATGAAGTCGAGGCTTAAATTTCGACATTATCGTACACCATAGAGTGCCCAGTGACAATAAAGTGCTCCGTCACCGCAAACTTATTAAACTGTAAGAGACGGGTGTATCTGCGGTGCTCTGTCAATCTCTCCTGGACAGTACGTGTCGTCTGTCCGATGTATGAACGGCCGCACTCACATTGGATCTTATAAACCCCAGGCTTCCGAAGTACCAAATCATCTTTAACGGAACCCAGGAGTGCTGCAATCTTTGGTGGAGAGCGAAAAATCACTTTCACTTTGTGTTTCATGAGGATCCATCCTGTTTTTGATGAAAGGCTTCCCACGTATGGCAGGAAAGCCATGGATTTAAAACTTTCCGTGTCTTCTTCGCTTTTCTTGTGCCCACTGTTGCTTTAATTTGTAGTGCCTTTGGCCGCAAACGCAGTGGTTCGATCCTCGAGTTTAAAAGGAAGGAGCAAGTGCTGGAGCGTTAGTCACCTCGGCTCACTCTGAAGATGGCTGCACGATATACAGTCGAAATATTAGAGGAAGAAGCTGAATTTATGTGGCTGCGCGTCCTAAGTTTTATGGAACAATCTTTACGCCGCGAAAACATGTAGATGCACATTTCCGCGTGTGTACGTCCGGAGTACAGCACTGGATAGTAGTGAATCATGGCCTGTGGGTAAACGGCAACAGAAAGAGAATCGAAGCATTTGAGACGTGTTATGTTAGAGAAGGATGTTGAAAATTAGTTGGATTGATATGATAAGGAATGAGAAGGTTTCCCACAGAATCGGTGAAAAAGGAACAAACAGAAAACAGTGACAAAGAGAAGGAACAACATGATAGGACATGTGTTAAAACATCAAATAATAACTTCCAAGGTACTAAACGGATCTGTACAGGGTAAAAACTAAAACGGAAGACAGAGATTGGAATGCATACAACAAATAACTAAAGACTAGGGCGCAAATGCTACTCTGAGCTGAACAGGTTGGCAGAGAAGAGGAATTCGTGGCGGGACAGATCAAATCAGCCACAAGACTGACGATGCAAAAATAACCTCTTAGAGTAAACATATCGCGACGTGAACCAGCTCTCAACAATGTAGGAGCGTCAACAGTGACCCATGCCGTTGCTTAGCACCAATCTGAGACGAGACGACTGGCGAGCAACATGAAGGTACCCATCACGAATTGGCAAAATCTTACGAAATCCTTGAAATGCAGCAAGAAAACGGATGAACGACAGCAGTCAGAAGGTAACCCATCAACAAGCACCTTGAGTCCCGCCAATACGTAGGCGTCATCGCTCCCATCTTTCTTAGAACACATAACAAATATTCTTCCAGGCGTTTATACTCAATTATTAGGTTGATGCATAACTTCGTAGCGTTTTTGTTTTGCACGCTGGTTATCGATTCTCATTTTCATTTGTAGTTCATTGAGTTTACGTATATTTCATTTCTCATTTGAAGGTAGTGGCTGGAGGCGTGTACGCTACGAAATGCAGTACCAAATGGAGAAACTGAAATATTTCCGACATATTATTCTGTCTGAGTTCAGTAGAGTGGTGACAGCAGCGGAGGCAGCCAGGAACACTGACGGCGTGTTTGGGGGTAATTCCACCGGACAGAACGTGGCAGGAAAATGGTTTTGTCGTTTTAAGGAGGATCGTTTTGATGTTATTGACTCTCCACGTTCAGGAATACCTTCGAGGTTTGATGAATACAGAGTCATCCGTTAGCTAAAGCTGACTAAATGATTTCCAAAACCAGTTTTGATTAGTGCCCTGGTTGCCCCAGTTCGGTTACGCCTACCCTCACTTCCTTTGATCTCAAGTTTTTAATGTTGGTTCTTTGTGAACATTCCACATCTATTGCCTGACACCAGGCTACGCTAAGATTACAGTCTATGTTACACATGCTAGCGCACATAAAATTTTCTAGCACTTTTTTCTGTTACAGAGTAGCAGAAGAAAAATAATCTAATGTAAAGGTCATTGGATTCGCACACAATATACATTGTACCAATCGAGTCAGATTTGGAAGCACGAAAAAATGTACGTATGTCTAGTAACCAGTGATTGGGAAATTAATATTACATACATCAATACAAGGAGGAATGGTCAATAGGATATGAAAGGAAAGATCATTCGAAGCAAAAAGGTCTAGTAAAGGTAAGTTATAAAATTCGTACCTTAAGAGCTATGAGCGCTTGTTCAGTATAAGAAGTGTGTTTCGCAGTAACGAAATAAACAAGTACTCATATATCTTAAGGTGTGCATTATAGAGCCCACATTTACCAGATTTTTTTCCCCTTTCAATCATCTTTCCTGTCGTATCCCGAAATATTAACCACCCCTCCAGGGGCGCCATGTGTTTTAGGCCTATACCACTTTAAAGTTTTGCTTGGTTTGAAAGTTTGTTATCTCTCATTTATGGACTATTTTGCATATTATGAAAGCTACATATTTTATACACAATATCATGTTGCAATTTGTCTCACACGGCACTGCTCATAAAATCATTTGTTCTATAAAAAAAGATTTTTATCAAACATATTTTGATAACTTTTTTGGCATATTTTTATTGTTTGATCTAGCTGTTTCTTCAACGAAGATCATATGACCTTTGTTAAGGCTATAGCCTCCTATCGTTGTCTCTTATAAGTTTCTGAACTTACTATGACATTTGTTCAGGGCAATTCTTGGACACGGAGTGCACACTCCGCCCTCCATAATTGTCGCCAAATTCGTATAGTGCGTTATTAACACCAATTTACAGCGTGCTATGTGAATGTGACGAAAATTACACTCTGACCATTAAAACTACAACATATAGGGTATTGTAGGAAGGCTACATGATCAAATTTCTTGAGGTATATAACGTGTGAAATTTAGTACACAGAGCTGCAACCTCTGGCAGAAATAATGGCCGTAACCAGACCGGGCACAGTCGAACCTATCTTGGATAACAGAAATTTGTGCAGGGGCCTTTCTTTTTTTTTCGAAAGTGGGTTGATTTTATTCAGAATTACACCACACCAAATTATTCCCCACGATTTTGGCCTCAAAATCATATTTTTCAATATGATTTTGGCCTCAAAATCATATTTTTCAATACAATCTACGTACAATGCAACGGCCTTACGCCACTGTATTGGGAGTGCCTGTATGCCCTCATGTGACCACTGTACTGGTCAACGTCGGAGCCTCTCCATCACCCACGCACTGCTTCCCATCGAGTGCATCCTTCATTGGGCCAAACAGATGGATGTCAGAATATGCCGCATTCGGGCTATAGGGTGGATGTGGAAGAACAGTCCATTGCAGTTTTGTGACCTCTCGGGTGCGCAGACGTGTATGAGGCCTTGCGTTGTCATAAAGGAGGAGAAGTTCGTTTGCATTTATGTGCCGACGAACACACTGAAGTGATTTCTTAAATTTTATGAGGGTAGCACCATACGCTTCAGTGTTGATCGTTGCATCATGAAAGACGACGTCAAACAGGATAACCCCTTCATAGTCCCAGGAGACCGTCGCCATGCCTTTATCGACTGAGGCAACAGCTTTGAACTTTTTCTTCCAAGGTTGAGGTGATTTGGCGCCACTCCAAGGATTGCCATTTGTTTCCGGTTAGAGTAATGAAGCCATGTTTCATCGCCTGTGACGATGTTCGACAAAAATTCTCATGATCAGCCTCGTAACGCGCTAGCAATTCCGGACGTATGTTCCTTCGTTGCTCGTTATGGTCTTACGTTAACCCGGGCCCACACACTGAGTACTCCCAATTGGTGAACGAGTGTGTCAGCATAATCAACAGAGACGTCCAGTTGTGCAGCGAGGTGGTTGATTGTGATTCATCACCTTCAGTGAGTTTATCGGCTGTGTGTGGCTGGCCAGCATGCGGGAAATCGGACAAATTTGCGCGACCTTGTTGCGATGATGACATACGCCTCGCGCGCTGTCTCACCTTGCTTTTGTTAACTCCCAGGTCTCTGCAGATATTCTCTAATATTCTCTAACCGCCTATGAATATTTGCGATGCTCTGGTTTTCCGCCAAAAGAAACTTGGAACGCAGTTCCATTACAGGTGACATTTTGAAAGGTACATATAGCGCCGCCACCTATAAAGAAGTGTAGGGGCTGAAGCGAGAATATTGTACGGTGTCCAACAAGAAATTCCGAATCTTTCCACCAAAACTGGCCGACAAAGAAAAAGTAATGTCTTGCACTAGTCATTCTAAGGCCCCCTCCCACGTCACTGCATGCTGCCTTAATGCAATACCATAGTTCATGAATCGTAGTAGCTAGCCAGTGGTGATGTGATGTGCCAGTCTCTCACGGCATCATATGTTATAAGTGGACACGAATCATGGAGAAAGTGCTCGCCTGGGTGACAGTCGACCAACCTCTATATCGGGGTCGGTAACGACAAATGGTTCAATGACGACAGCGCGGGCGGGCAGTGTGCGGTTTTACGTTATCTTGCTGAAAGATAATGTCACAGAGACGTTCAAGAGATAGCACAGCCACGATTCTTAGCACATTAGGAGTGTAGCGATAACTGTCCAAATTACCAGAGGTTATGGTGTTGGGTACCTAATGGCCGCAATACCGCCACGCCAAGTGCTGGGTCCACGTGATGATGACAAATGCAATTTAATAACATTCGTTCTGCTCGTAGTCTCCACACAAGTATATGTCCAGCATGATGAACTCGTCTGAAGTTATGACGTGGTGCCCCTCCTGCATCCGGAGTTGTTATGGGCGCACCACTTTCAGCACTGTCCTGTATCTGGCACATTAAACGAGTTGGAATGCAGGATTTTTGATCGTATATTAAATGTCAAGGAATAATTTCTATTTTTATTCAAATAGTTCTCATGTACCTCTCTGAATGCAAAGGATGCACGATCTGTGAAAACATCTGAACTGGATGATTTTCAATTTACTGTAGCACCTTTTTCTTACCTCTGTGTCGTTGGAGCGAGATGTATTCCTTCAGAATTGAGAATAATTTGTGAAATACATTAATTGTCGTTCAAAAGGATATTTATTACAATACATTTTTTCAGTTCTACGAAATGTATTACTTGGAGACAAAGTCAGATATGAAAAGAGAAAACTATAATTAACGGAAGTATCTGTTAAATACGACGACTGTAGGTGTTAATCGTATAAGTCGATGTTAAAGTATGTATGACAAGAAATTTCACTGACATGCTCGCCATCAAAAATGTCTTTATTCTTTATATGGAACTAAATATTTGTCGTAAATACCTAGGGAACTTCTCCAGCAGCCGTCACTTGTTGTGTTATTCGGGAGTGGAACATTCCAGAAACAATTTTGCATTTATCCTTTTCCACACATAACTAACGTGAGCAAATGTCCCGTTCTGGACGGGACATTCCCTCTTTCAGACTGTCTGTTCCGCTTTTGCAAATAGACCAGACGGTAACTGATTATACGTACTCCCTGCCTGCCTGTATTCATTACATTCGAAACGCGCGGGTGACGGCGGTAGCACGGGCAGCGTAGAGAAGAGAGAGCGAGTAACATGCGAGAGTGAGACGGATGCTGCCGTTCTACTCAGCCAACAACCTCTTCGCGCGAGTGCGAACGTCGCTTGCTGAAACATTGTTTAGTTTTTAGTTGGTATTGGAGTGTTCGGGCGCACGTGCATAATCAAACGACTCATTCAACGTTTTCGTGTGTGTGTTTGAAACATTACAAAATGCCTCAAAGCAAGTGTGCCTTTAATATTACTTTGCAATAGAAGTATCCATTAATAAAACAAGGAGTGGTGCTTCAGATGTTTCGTGTGAAAAGTGTGGAAGCGATTTTAGTGTTGGTCGTGGTGGTACCAGCGATATTGAGAAACATTTAAAGTCTGAAAAACATACGCTTTTCGATTAAACTGCTGCTTCCAGCTCGTCAGCTTTTCGATTAAACTGCTGCTTCCAGCTCGTCAGTGCTTTTTTTATAACCGATTTGCCGACATCGAAGAATTTGGATGTAGCTGCAACGGAAGGTGCATGGGCGTACCACATGGTTCAAGAAAACCACAGCTTTCGCTCAAATGACTGTGCCTCTATCTTAATTCAAACACGTTTTGAGAAAATAATTAGATGTGCTCTTACAAAACGCTAGGCTACTCTTGTAAATGTGCTGGCACCTATGATGATGGATGAACTGGGTGCACATCTTTGTAAAGCCCTCATTAACAGACGCTTCAAATCATGGCTCAGTAAAATTATTCCCTGTTTAAATTCGATGTTTTTTACCTTATGAAGGTGTGAAAGTCAAGATTTTAGACTTTAGAGTTTCGAGAGCAACCTGGTGAAACATCGGATATAGTTATCGATTATTTGAAGGAGGCATTTTCGTGAAATGATTTAAGTAAGCAAACGGTGACATTTTGTGGAGATAATAGTAATTGCAGTTTTGGAGGAAATAATAGAGGAAGTAACAATGTTCACGCAAAATTGAGCCTGTCACTCGGAAGGCAACTCACTGGGAATGGATGCGGAGCCCATATAGTTCACAACACCATCAAAAGAGCTTCACACTGTTTCCCTGTGGACTTGGACTGCATCATTCTGAAAATTTACTTCGAGTGGAAGGTCTCTTACTTCGAGTGGAAGGTCTCAAAGAGTTCCGTGATTCCAGTGACTCAGTGTATCAGAAACGGCAGGGCTACAGCAAAACCACATGGCTCGCGCTAATACCGGCACTTGAAATATTTTTTATGTTATGTCAGACATTAAAAACAATTTTCCTAAACATCGATAAAGCCCAAATATTTTAAAACCTTTTTTCGAAAATCCCATCTCTCTGTAATGATTTTACTCTTTGAACACAGGCAGCGACTATCAAACAGTGTTAAAAATTGAAGCACAATGCGTGTCTGCTGAAGAATCCACAAAGGAATTTGGCTCGTAAAGAGAGTGCTCTTTTTCTTCCTCACACCGTCCATAATCTAACAGCAAAATTACAAGAAACTGATGCTGTTGTTCAGGGTGTGAAAACTGTTGCGGCTGAATTTTTAAGACTAGCAAAGAATACTTGGATCTGTGGTGTCAGTTCAATGCAGACTTGGAAGTGTTTCTATGGGCAACTTTGACACAAGTGACTACGTCGGAGAAATACAGGATGCGACAGATTTGCTGATTACAAAAGGATTTCTTGGCAGAGACCATGATACGAACACATTCGACGAGTTTTAGCTTATTTCCAACGTCACGGACTATTGGGAGGAGTTGTTCACACATTTCTCAACAATCTGAACTGTACGAACTTTCGTATGATTATTGACTACGTTTTATGTTCGTGTGGAAGTAAAGCACCTGTCGAAAGAGTTTTTTCTCTCCGAGTATCATCAACTATGTGATAAACTCCATTCCTACTTGAAAACTAGACCCGACATTTTGAAAATGATTTCCTACGCTTACAAGTACAAAACAAATGCATCTGCAACTGCAATGTAATGTTGATTAATTTAAATCATATATAATCAATACATTGTTATCATGCTCTTGTTTTTGAATAAGTTATAAATAGTAAAATAGGTTTTTTTCCATAAATTCCGCAAGCGTCCTACTCTAATGAAAAAAATAAAGAGTTACGTTACACATACCCCATGTAATACTACGAATGGCTGATACTGACATGAACAATCGCGAGAGCGGTAATTGAATTTGTTGTGTGATGTTTAAATTTATGAAGATAAAATTTCGTCTGTAAGATTATTATTTCTCCTTTTCATGTATGACACACACAAAATGAGGCAATGTAATCGACTTTTAATTATTCCACATCTTATGGAACACAATTTGAGAAAAGAAGTTGTAACTTGATCTAACAGCCGAAGATGTCTTTTTTCCTGTTTAGTTAACATCATTAAAAAATTTTATCACCTCTGTGTCACATTCTATGGCGTGTGCTTATACTATTGAGAGCTTGTTGCTTAGGAGTTGTTCTGTATTCACCATTTTCCTTTCAATTTTCTTAAAATCTTGAGTGAAACTTATTGTTATACAGGTTGGAGCAAATAAATTTGACCTGGAGAACAGAGTTCCAGGGTATAAAGATACACATCGGAGGAAAGGAAATACAGTACTAACTTGACTGTTGCAGATATTGATAGTGACCACCATTCATCTCGTGGCACATTTGGGCCCCGGTTGCTGAGCGTATACTGAATCTGAAATGCCGGAATTACCCGCAATCTCGTCTTAAATGTTCTGGTGCAGTTCTTGAAGACTATGAGGGGTGCTGCGATACAACTTAGACTTCATGGCTCCCCATACAAAATAATCACACACTGATAGATCAGGAGATCTGGGTGACCAGCTGGGGCTACAACCAGACTGACCTCTGCTAACAACTGTCAGGTATGAAGATTGTGTAAATGTGCTCCAAGATTTGGCCAGCTGTATGGGCAGTTGCTCCATCCTGTTGCAAATAACTGTAGGTCTTTTACTCCTCCGTTAATGCTGTCACAAAGGGATTCAAAAGGTTTACTACATAACACGCCGAAGTCAGCATCTAATGAAAGAAGATGGGACCAATAATGCGGTGTGCAGACACTGCACACCAAACCCCAACCTTCTGATCATGCAGTGGTATTTTAAGGATGTTATGTGGATTCTCTCCTACGCAGAACCTGTGATTCTCTGAGTTGACATAACCACTCAAGCGAAACCAGGCTTCATTAAATATTAAGAACAGATCAATGTCCAAACCATTCATTGTTATCTCAGTGAACAGCCACTCACAAAACTGGAGACGTTGAGGAACGTCTTCCGGTTTTAATGCATAAGCAATGGACACTCGGGAGGGACACATGTGTAGGTCCAGGTGGAGTATTCGTCCACATGATTGGCGTGATATGCTAGTCTCTTGCAACAGGTGTCAGGTTGATTTCGTAGGAGTCTGAGGCATTTTCTGATGAACTGCAGTCACGTTTTCTGTTGTGTGGGCACCTTTCAGGATGATTTTTGACTTGTTCTAAGCAGATCTTGTCTGACATCATTTTCAGACTAAGCATTTCATGTTACTCTTTGACACCATTAAACTTCTCAGTAAACAACAGCCACACTGTTTCTGAGACTTTGTTGTTAAGTAACCTTCCACGTCGAACACCTGCTGCTCCACTGTGAGTGCCACCATTATCTTTGCACTGCTCCACACATACTGGCACAGCCCGCACTATGCTCGGAATCACCGTGAGTGACACAGTGGGCGTACATGAGGTATGTGCATCACATGGCGTGGTTATATGCAAGTATTCACATCCAATGTATCCACTTGTCCAGGACACTTTTATTTGCCCCACTCTGTATTTTTTTAAAGGCTAATATTGATGCTATATTGTGAGGTAGGGCGAACAGTAAGCGAATCTGCTAGCATGAGTGAAATGATTAATCAGAGGAATGTCGCAGGAAGCAAAAGTGATGGACCATAGCCCATATACTAATGGACTGATGTGGTATAATAAATTGCCAGAGTCCATAAAAACAGTAATAAAAAGCAATTCAAATCAAAACTAAAGGAATTCTTAATTGAAAAGTGTCTCTATTCACTCAAAGAATTTTAAATTGTTAAGTTCATGAGATATAAAATATTGTAAAAAAAAATAATTGGCTGTATTAATATGTGTAAGACGTAATGTATATTGACGAGCATCAATTTACTGTTTAATTACCACCTGTAAGGCTAAGATCTAAACGTATTTTATGTTTGTAACTGTGCCTGACATTTGGAAAAGCCATCATATTGATGACTCCATGTAAAAAAATCTAAATAAGTAAACATCCCGACAGAGTCATAGTATTTCACAGGTAAGTGACAAGTCAAATTTGGCGCAAAATTATCTTGAAGCATATGTTTCAGGAGAAATTTATATTCATGAAACAGGTGATGTATCATCAAATTATCTGGAAAATTTTGTTTCTTCTTCCAAATGGTCTTGCCAAAGAGGTAGTAACAAGATAAGTTATTCCTGTTAGTTTGATGATCAGAAACTGGGCAAAGTACAAGCATTACCAATGCAGGATGATGCATCCCTAGAGGAACCAGGTAATATAAATTTGTTACCTAAATAAATGCAAACAATGCTAAGTCAACAAGACATTATAGATTCATATAATGACAAGTTCTATTTCTATGTTGATGATTAAGAAATTTCTTTGTATTTGGTTAAGACTACACCAAACCATAGTAAGTTTTTTCAGAAAGCGAATCTTCATCTTATTTACCAGAAAGTATTATGTGCCCATGAGCAACGAGCATACACATTAGTGGATTTACAAATTGACAGTCAGGCCATAAAAGGGAAAGTAAAGGAATCCTCTTGTGTAATTACAGTATAGAAAGATGACTATTTGAGTTAGTATTACAATATTTGACAAGAGACCTGAGATGATTTGTGAATATGTGTACAAGATGAAAGTTCTTCATCACCAGACCTTTTGTCACTCACCTTATACTGGATCTTGAGTATAAAATGGAAGATGTTAGAAGAGATATTGAAGGAATGAACAAATAAAAAATAATAGAAACTTTGACAATCTGCAGTCTACTACTTTTAGTTGCAAATCCAGATGATAGTGTTCACCTAGTTTTAGATATGAGTGCAGATAACAAAATTATTGTATCAATCTGAACAAAATCAGACATATCAGCTGAACAAATACTAAAATTCCATGAAGTCGTGTATCTAGCCACTACATATCTGTGATCTTCTTATTGACAGGTTGTTCCCATACAGTCAGTCACAAATATACCGCCTTTGTCTGCTCAGGTAGAAGTTATCAGTTTGAACCTTGGACCATGAGTTTTCCTCTCAGTTTAGATAGTGTTTTGGGCCCACAGCAGTTAAGCAGAGTAACAGTATATGTAGATGATCTTTTAACTGTGACCACATCCTGAAAGGAACACTTGGAACTGTTAGGCACTTCTAACTATTAGACAAATTGTTTTATAGATATCTAAGTTTTGAAGTTACTGTGAATTTACAAAAATCAAAATTCTGCTTTAAAGAGAATTTTTTTAAGGACATGTTATTTGTTGATCTGGAATACTTCTGGATAAAGGAAATACTGAAGTGATTAAGCATTTTCTTGTACCTGAAACAGAAAGACAACTAAAAGCATTCCTTGGACTGGCATAATTTTTTTTCTTTGTACATTTGTGTCAAACCAGCTTTTAAACAGCAATACCTTGCTGTATCTGCTGCGTAAGAATTCCACTTTGTTGTGATCAAACCAGTACAAATTTTTTTTTTGAGATAATAAAGGAAGCCTTAGTCAATGTAAATCTATTGAACCACCTGGACATGAATAAAGATTTTTGTTTAGCCATGGATAAGCATCTTTTAATGTGGTGGGAGCACTTCTGCATCAAATTAAAGATGTTTACAGAAGATCTATCATTTGTGCAATAAGTTTTGTGAGCAGAATTCTCATGGAGTGTGAACGATCATACTCAGTGACAGTATTAAAAGCATTAGCAGTTGTTTGGGCTTTTAGAAAATTTCTGTATTGTCTATGGTCTTGCACGGTGGCCTCCTTTTCTTCAACAGTTTAATTGTGAACTTGTATGTATAGATGGAGAACAAATCAATATTTTTGGATGCTCGTTTTTGTCTTCCATGAGGTCTTAATGAGATTGTGGAGCTCTCTGAGCAAACATTTGACTTTCACATTTTACTTATACATAATGGCGCTTTCTGTTCATATTATTTAAAGATGTGTGATAACATGGGCTTCCATAAGATGCTGATCACCAATGAAAAGCTGTAAAACAAAATATTTAGCAAAATAGTCATGATGAACTATGTAAATGGAATACTGTTTCACTGTCACACACCTGAATCTTCTTGGTGGTGTGTAGGCGCAAAAAAAGAGTTATGACCTAGACATCGAGCTATGAGCCACTCATTAGTTTATGCTTTAACTGACTTGTACAGGATCTGAGTGTGGTGGAGGATTTGTTCTCTCACCCACACTTGGAGGTGTGACTATTTACATTCTTATGTAAAGTAATGGCAGCATAAAACATTGATGTACACTATACAATTTTGCTATATGAGGCATAATTTTGTATTATATCTGAAACTATGATGCAAAATACAGTTCAAGCAAGATCTTATACAATAACTCAGTCTGAAGTGTGAAACTCATAACATGCAATTAGTAATACGAAATAAGGAGAAACAGTGAATATGTTCTGTTAATGAGATTAGTATTTTCCTTCTACATACGCACATGTATGAAGAGAACTTAAAAGATTTTTCTTTGCACACAAGTGAGTAAAACTAAAGTAATGTAAACACTTTTTAGCTATATTACTAGAGAAATACTGGGACAAATTATTCCAGGCAAACAGTAATATACATGACTGAATCGAATTTTCTTCTTGGAAATGACTAAACCAGATTTCTAACTTTACACAGTGCTGGATGGAATTTTCATTAAATTGATGATGAATGTACATAATAGATTTTGGAATAAACTTGTGTGTGTGTATATGTGGGTGTGTGGAAATACTAAGAATACCAGAACCAGCTCAAATCTGGTGTATCTATGACAGATATCACTCTGGATAAATCTCTGTATGTAAATATGTACACATTCTTAGTGACGAAGGTAGGAAGTAAGTAAGAAATAATTTTGTATGACCACGTCTGGAGAATACAAAAGTGGTTGCAATCAGGGGCGATTCCAGAAGTCTGTCAAGGGGGTGTTAATGGGGGAGGGAAGGGGGAATGGAATATCGCTTAACAAAAGGAGAGTTGGGGTCCTCCATTGACAAATTGGTAAATTTTTGTTTTGCTTAAAGTAGTTTTTGGTAACTGTTTTGGCGTTCAGGGTAAAAAATGTGAAGTAATGAATAATAAGATGCCCATATTAAGCTAAATGATATTTATTGGTTTACATGGTAAGCTGTTAGCCACTCTTCTATATTGATATATAATTATAAAAAATAGATTGAATCTGTTGGAGTAATATAGCCTCTGATTTCTGAAGTCATTTTATCCAGTGTAATATGATACTCCATTGGGGGGGGGGGCTATAGCACCCATAGCCCCCCACTTGCCACTGCCTCTGGTTGCCATGAACACATCTTCAGTAAAGATAAGTGGACACAAGTTAGATATGAGTTGTATGTGAGGAGATAATGACGAGTCATGCTTTTGCTATAGATTCCATGTATATTTAACTTAGTGCATCTTTTGTTGTATTATTATTAGCTACGTTTCACTTCACTTGTAGGATGTACGATGTATATTTTCAGTGCTTGAATTTACATAGCTGAAATGTATCCACTGAGTAAAGTCTAGATTCTCTTCTAGAAGACTGTGGGATTTAGTTGCCAACCACTCGGATCTTATATGTAATGTGGGGTTATGTTGTGTTGCGTGTGATGTGAATCGAGCTTGAATTGCGATTCGTCACTGTAAAATACAGTAAATAATGAAGCTCCAATATTTTATTTTATTTACTTGGTGTGTAAGATCGGTTTCCTCGCTAGTAAGCAAACTAAATACGAGCAGAGCCAGACTCTTAAAGCAAGTGTGTTAACGGAACATTGTGAATCAAGTATGTATTCATGAAAATAATTTTATTTAAATGTAAAACTATATATCGGCAGTTCAAATTGTCTTAAGTGCAAAGACATTGTGTTAATAAATAGGAATTTAGGAACTAGACGTAAAAGGATGTTTGGTTCCACAATAATAACGTCAGAACGAAATAAATAAAAACATTAGTGATTCAAAATAAACTCGGTGCACGCCAATGGATTAAGTGAGAGACGCAAACCTTGTTTCATGTGTCGAAAAGCGTGTGATGGCACCGACAAGAGACAAATTGCAGTCGTCTCATGAAGATTTCCTCGGACAAAATCCGTAGCAACTTACCTGACTGAAATGCAAGTAGAGTGTTTCGCATCCTGTGTCTTTCTGCCTACACAATAAAATCGCGGGTCGGCGCAATCACGAAATAGATGAGTTCGACGGCACAAGGTAAATCACTATCAGACATGGAACAGTGTTCCTACACTTGCTGTCACTCCTGCTACCACCGTCAACGATGTCTCACGTGACAACAATGCTAAGCAACAATGCTGGCTGAGTACATCATTATACACTCCTGGAAATGGAAAAAAGAACACATTGACACCGGTGTGTCAGACCCACCATACTTGCTCCGGACACTGCGAGAGGGCTGTACAAGCAATGATCACACGCACTGCACAGCGGACACACCAGGAATCGCGGTGTTGGCCGTCGAATGGCGCTAGCTGCGCAGCATTTGTGCACCGCCGCCGTCAGTGTCAGCCAGTTTGCCGTGGCATACGGAGCTCCATCGCAGTCTTTAACACTGGTAGCATGCCGCGACAGCGTGGACGTGAACCGTATGTGCAGTTGACGGACTTTGAGCGAGGGCGTATAGTGGGCATGCGGGAGGCCGGGTGGACGTACCGCCGAATTGCTCAACACGTGGGGCGTGAGGTCTCCACAGTACATCGATGTTGTCGCCAGTGGTCGGCGGAAGGTGCACGTGCCCGTCGACCTGGGACCGGACCGCAGCGACGCATGGATGCACACCAAGACCGTAGGATCCTACGCAGTGCCGTAGGGGACCGCACCGCCACTTCCCAGCAAATTAGGGACACTTTTGCTCCTGGGGTATCGGCGAGGACCATTCGCAACCGTCTCCATGAAGCTGGGCTACGGTCCCGCACACCGTTAGGCCGTCTTCCGCACACGCCCCAACATCGTGCAGCCCGCCTCCAGTGGTGTCGCGACAGGCGTGAATGGAGGGACGAATGGAGACATGTCGTCTTCAGCGATGAGAGTCACTTCTGCCTTGGTGCCAAGGATGGTCGTATGCGTGTTTGGCGCCGTGCAGGTGAGCGCCACAATCAGGACTGCATACGACCGAGGCACACAGGGCCAACACCCGGCATCATGGTGTGGGGAGCGATCTCCTACACTGGCCGTACACCTCTGGTGATCGTCGAGGGGACAGTGAATAGTGCACGGTACATCCAAACCGTCATCGAACCCATCGTTCTACCATTCCTAGACCGGCAAGGGAACTTGCTGTTCCAACAGGACAATACACGTCCGCATGTATCTCGTGCCACCCAACGTTCTCTAGAAGGTGTAAGTCAACTACCCTGGCCAGCAAGATCTCCGGATCTGTCCCCCATTGAGGATGTTTGGGACTGGATGAAGCGTCGTCTCACGCGGTCTGCACGTCCAGCACGAACGCTGGTCCAACTGAGGCGCCAGGTGGAAATGGCATGGCAAGCCGTTCCACAGGACTACATCCAGCATCTCTACGATCGTCTCCATGGGAGAATAGCAGCCTGCATTGCTGCGAAAGGTGGATATAGACTGTACTAGTGCCGACATTGTGCATGCTCTGTTGCCTGTGTCTATGTGCCTGTGGTTCTGTCAGTGTGATCATGTGATTTATCTGACCTCAGGAATGTGTCAATAAAGTTTCCCCTTCCTGGGACAATGAATTCACGGTGTTCTTATTTCAATTTCCAGGAGTGTAGATGTTCTATCATCCTGTCCCTTCTTCTTGTCAGTGTTTGCCATACATTCCTTACCTCGCCGATTCTGCGGAGAACCACCTCATTCCTTACCTTATCAGTCCAACTAATTTTCAACATTCTTCTGTTGCACCGCATCTCAAATGCTTCGATTCTCTTCTGTTCCGGTTTTCCCACAGTCCATGTCTCACTGCCATACAATTCTGTGCTCCAAATGTACATTCTCAGAAATGAAGATCTAAGATTGATACTAGGAGACTTCTCTTGGCCACGAATGCTCTTTTTACCAGTGCTAGTCTGCTTTTCATGTCCCCCTTGGTCTCTCTCTGGTTATAATGCTGGACCCCCTATCTCTTCCCTGTCGAATCCTGTTTCTTCTTCTATCACCTCACCAGCCAAGTCTTCTCCCTCGTAGAGGCCTTCAATGTACTCTTTCTGTCTATCCGCTCTCCTCTCTGCATTAAACAGTGGAATTCCCAATTAATGCTACCGCCCCTGCTTTTAATTTCACTTATCTGTATGCTGATTCCGTCCTTCCGATAGCCACTTCTTTCTCGATTTTTTCGCATTTCCCCCTTGACCCCCCTGACTGCTTCTTACAGATGGCATAACACAATATTCTCACAACCAAGACTAAACTGCAATGTCTCTTTACTTACGTACAATATGTAGATGGCGTTCCTGCGACTTATCTTGTGCGGTTGCTGTGCAACAATAATCATTTCCATACCGTTGCATGTATTCCGCCTTATGCCAATTTGACTTTTGTTGCATGCCGCCAACATGGTGCTGCAATTTTGTATCCAGCAGTGGTGACAACCCACACTGTGTCTGAGTCTGTACTGAATAAACTTATCAAGTCCGGTAAACAGTAAAAATCAGTGACAGCCAAATGTAGCCCTTCTATGGCACATGCGTTTTCCCTTAGAGATACAAAGATTGTATCTCTCGCTTTGTCTTAGTAGCACTGTGTAATAAAAGCAGCGTTAGAGATTCTAACGCGTTAATATAATTTACAGAGACAGTGTGTATAATGTGTGTGCATTTGTTGGCGGCCAATATAAACAAAGAATTGACGAAGAATCAGAATTCGACTGTAATATTTGAGACACAAACTATTCCCGTCAAGCCGGCCGCGGTGGTCTAGTGGTTAAGGCGCTCAGTCCGGAACCGCGCGACCGCTGCGGTCGCAGGTTCGAATCCTGCCTCGGGCATGAATGTGTGTGATGTCCTTAGGTTAGTTAGGTTTAAGTAGTTCTAAGTTCTAGGGGACTGATGACACAGCAGTTTAGTCCCATAGTGCTCAGAGCCATTTCAACAATTTTTTTTTATTCCCGTCAGTCAGCTCCTGACGAAGACTTGGTGAATATCTTGAAAAGCTCGAGATTGATTTCGAACATGACGCGGTTTGCACACCGAGAAAATTTTATTCGTGGGTGTGGTCACGAAATAGTCAGAAATCAAAAAAAGAGATGAATGTAACAGTCGTAACGAAAAAAGGTTCTTTATCGAAACTTGGTAACAGACCCTAGTAAACCATATAGCAGTACATGGTTCCTTTATGGGCAGCAAAGCAAATGTCAAATTAAACTGCAAGTGACTCACAAACGGGCGAGTTCTTCACCCGTGGCTGAAACCCGGGAAATGGCGAGATGTCCGCGTCCGTGGCGAACTAGAGAGGTTTCTCTTGCCTCCTGGGAGAGCGCACCGTTGCAGAAGAAAGTGTGTGACAAGTAGGTGGAAGGAACTCGCGCGGCGTGACTCATCCCGCCGCGTGCGAAGCCAGCTCAAGGCGAGGATGATGCTTATACTTCCGATTACTGCCAACACACGATGAGGTTGCACAAACCGCGAACAGGGAGTTCCCAGCCTGCGGTCACTGTCAAGGTTTCATCCATTCAAGTAGCGCTTTTTTCAATAGCGCATAGCGAAACTTCGGGCAATGAGGGAACTGGGGCGTGGATATTTTAGACATTTTGAAACGTCCCCTTTTGGAAAATGATGTATTACTGAGCTGGTAAACCTCTTACGTTATTTTATTTTCAAACAGATGAGCAAAACTGAACGTACTCAGACATTTTTATCTTTACTTATTCTGATCGTCACTAAATTGTGTAACATTATGTGATTGCCTTATCATTTTAAATCATTCACTAATCGAGCAGTCGCTCGGCAACAGCTACAGTTAGCAAATAATGTTGCGAGAATGTAAAAGGTGAACGACCTGTGACGTAACTTGTTTATTGTCGAAGCGCCATCAGAGATGCAGTGAGTTACTGACTTTGAAAACCGCGGCGCGAAAAACGGACAGAAGAAGAACAGTTTTACAGATTTCTTTTTTTATGTACGAGATATTCTCGATGAACAGTTACTCATTCTTCTCTTGTCTCTTGTAACTTGTGTCGGACGCGCATGTCTTGCTGCCGTATTATTATTATCGTTAAAAATAATATTATTTTAGTGTAAAGTGCAATACTAAAAGTGCAATACTGCATAGCAGTAAATTTATTGTGCGACGTGTATGTGAAAACGTCAAAGGAATTATTGTCATTACCAGAAGAGAAGTGCCAGTCAAAACGGCAGCCATGTTAAAATTCTTCATTGTAGTGTAAGTTCATCTATTAATTGCCATAAATTCAGATTTAAATGGAGTTGGTGTATGGACTATTTATTTAATATAGAATGTATGTCTCACTCCTTCATGAAGTTATTTAATTTTCTTTATGTTTCTGCCAAATAGAGAGTTCACAGTCACGAATTCTTTCGTCGAAATCGGACGGAAGTTGTATGCGGCGAAATATTTTCCCCGCGCCACATTCTGCTGGTAAATTCATGATAAACTACGGTCCCTTAGGAAATTCATGTTGAGCTATCCAAAAGTAATTATATTTCGAATAGGCATTTACTCTCCTCTGCAATCCAACAGGAAACAGCCGCACACGGTCGGCGTTTGCAAATATATTTCCACCGCTGATTATAGCTATATGTTGCAGCATAAAAGAAACATATTGTTATAATTAGCGACTACGAACGGGGACGTTTATAACGTGTGTTTATGTATACACATTACGTAAACATATCGTTGTAACTGACACACAACGCAGTCTGACTTTTAATAATCCCTACAAAAGAATGGCCCTGACTAACAATAACCTATACCTTTCATGAATCACTTACCTCAGAAAAATCTTCGTTACTCGAACTACTGCAAAACAGTGAGCGGCAATGCTGCCAGCTAAATAAAAAATTCTAACTACTGAAGGCACTAACTACTGATAGGCATACTTAGCAAATGAAAGATTTTGATAGAGAACAAACAATGTATTTACCTTAATGGAGTTCAAAAATATATATATCAGTTCATGAAATCCAGTCTTACAAATTTAGTCTTTCTGATGGACACACGCCCAGATCATCCGCTCTCAAAACTCCGCCATCTCTCCCCCCACATCCACCACTGCTGGCGGCTCACCTCCACTGCCCAACACTACAATAGCGACTATTTCAACAATGGAAACCATCCACAGACTGCACACAGCACAGTCAGTGATTTTCACACAGAGCGTTACGTGGCGTTACCAACATAAAACATAAACAGCCTACTTACAACGTCAGGAAAATGAAAAAATGCGCCATTGCCTTCATTATAACTACAGATACAATGCCTTCAACGACGAGCGTAAAAACAGAGCCTTGCGGGAAATATTCAGCGTCTCTGTCAAATGCCAAAGTTCTGCCCCCCCCCCCCCCCCCCAGATTTACCCAGTTTTTCCTATGCGGATTTAGTAAATATTATAGTTTTGTGAAAAAGTTGAATAAAAATGAATTATTGAAAAACATTTGTTAAGTGAATTACACAGCTGGAAAAGAATTAGTACACCTGGAAAAAAGACGACGATTTTGATCCAATGACGGCATAAGCCACCTGAAGCATAGGAGATGTACTGAAGGTGATTTCAACGTCATATCCGTCTAATAGGGAATGCTCACAGCCAGAAAGGTCGGTGTGGTGCAACGTGTGAAACAAGTAGACAACTGTGCCACGGAGCTTTACTCGTGCTTCTTACGGCCAACTGAGCAAGTTTGAAAGGGGTCAAATTGTGGCCTGCTGAATTGTGGGAGGTTTCTTTCGAAGAATTGTCACACAAGTTGGACGTGCTGCGTCAGTTACGCAACGATGCTCGTATCAGTGGTCAACGTGGACTAATAGAATAGGTTCTGGACGTCCAAGAAGCACAGACGCCCGCCAGGATCGTCGTATTGTGAGGAGAATAGAGGCGGATCGTACAGCTACCACAGCACAGATAAGAGGGCTTGTGAACACAGGCGTGTCAACAGGAGCTGTTGCGAACCGGTTGTTAGCTGTGGGACTCACGCACGCACGCCTCTTGTAAGGTGGCTATAATTTCGCACCTTACAAGCACCCATCCACATACTTTGCCGTGACCTACAAACACAATTAGGTATCATTTGATAGGTTGTACATTGTATATATGAATACGTAAAGGACACTGACATTGTCCCGTACACCTTGTGAATAACTGTTAGCCCTTATTGCATGAAAGGTGACGGAGAGTCTTTATTATCAGAACGGCGTAATGAATGATTGCCTATAGTAATAGAGGTTGGAACGCCAGTGGAGATGGAGCGGCAAGTGGAACTCAAACCCTGGATGGAAGACCCACACAGGTGTGTTGGTCCTGCTTTAACACAGGAAGTAGCTAGACGGACGGCATGACACCTGAGCACGAAGACAAATACAGGGGCGACCGGCCACTATTGTAGTAGAGCCACAAGGATAACCGGATAATACTTCCGAATTCTGCAAATTTTGGACGCAGGTGCGAGGAACGAAGAAGCGGCACGTCGGAAACCACGCAAGCTGGGCTGTTTCCAAGGATTTTTACTCAGAAGTGTACCGTTGTACGAGTATAGGTTTTTCCTCGCAAACTTTCCGCGCTGGACGGGAAAAGACTAAAATATGGTTGGTCAGCGTTCGGAAGAATCTGTAGAGAGAGAGAGAATATTCCGTGGTTTCGGAAATGGGATTCGTGTGTGACAGCTTTGTGTGTGTCAGCTTTGTTGGTACCGACGGACTTGCTCTCTTTGCTCTCAGGAGAGTTTATAGTTAGAACAGTTAGGCACTGTATTGTTGCGAACGTATACGATTCTGGACTTCACCTCCGGGTTGCAAGTCGTCGTTGAGTACGCAGCGGTCAGTAACTGAGAGCACTTCCTCTGCCAATACTTACGTTGAGACGTTATCTGAACTCCGTTCTTGTGGCTGGGAGTTCGAGTTTCTTGTCTGTACAACACAGAGAGGAGAAGACAGTATTAGAGTATATCAGTCAGAGGACCGCCTTCTGCCGTCCTAGTGTTTGGAAGAGTTCTTCCATCATTGCAGACGAGTACGAGAACCATCACTTCGATCCGCCGGACGCTGTACATACGGTGATATCGCAAATTGCTTCGGCTTATTAATGCTATAAAAGCTAAACAGCTGTGATCACGTTAGTTTATTTCCACTGAAGTTCCACACCACCCTAGATCGTCTGTAAATGTAGTGTATTCTAGTGTTTGGTACGTAGATGATTTCAGTCATTTCGCGTTATTGATATTAGACCGCGCAGTCATAATAAGAGGCAGAGTTGGTCAGCTGATTAGTAATTTTACTTCGGAAATGTAAACCTTGTAATCTAAAGGTTTTTTTAAATCTAAAATAAATATATAAGCGGGAACGAGGTCATCATTTAGTAGGATTAGTCGCCTTCATTATTCATTTATGCTTAGATTCTAATTAATAGAATTAAGAGATCCTAAGATCTGCTTCAAGGGGTAGTCAGACAGGGCCAAATCTTCATTTAGCGTTTATTATTTTCCGTTGCGCACATTCATTTTACACCCATCTGGAGTAGCACTATGGACTCTAACCCATCTTCCCCTCACGCTACAGCATCAACGTGCACTGCTCGACTGGCGCTGTCATAGAGGTGCTGAAGATGGAATGGCATGCCGTAGCCGTCAGCGATGAAAGCAGGTTCGGCCTGCACTCAAGTGATGGTCGTTTGCGCGTACGATGTAGACCTGGTGAGCGCTGTCTCGAAAAGTGCATTCGTTCAAGACATACAGGCCCTACCCCAGGCCGTACAGTCTGGGGTGCAATAAGCAACAACTCTCGTTCACCTTTCGTGTTTCTGGAGGAGATGCTGACCAGCATTCAGTACGTGCAGAATGTTGTTAGACACGTTATTTTGCCGTTCTTGCAACACAAAGACGATGTATTGTTCCACCAGGGCGACGCTCGCCCGCACACTGCCCGTGAAACTCAACGTGCTCTGAAAGACGTTCAGCAACTTTCGCAACCAGCATTATTTCGAGACTTGTCTCCAGTCAAGCATGTGTGTGATATGATGGGGCAAGAAGTGACTCGTGCGACTCTTCAGCCGACAACGCTTACAGAACTACGTGGACAGGTCGAGCAGGCATGGAATAACGCGTCCCATTACAGTATTCGCCATATGTAAGACCGACTGGATGCCAGTCAGTGCCTGCACTGCCGCCCGTGCAGGATACACCTTGTACTAACAGGGGTGTTTCAGCAAGAGTCGATATCCCGTACCTCAAAACCGCTTGTGCTGTTGGTTTGTAAATGTTATCATTTCATGTTCCAATATGCACTGTTGCAACAATAAAACTTGAGTGAATTGGAAACCTCTAAAATGATGCACTTTTCTGGCAGTGTATATTCACGAAAAATATTGAAAACAACAAATTAAATGTAAACAACTTAAGTAAGGCCAACTTACAGTGGACTAACGACACCGGATGCTTGAGCACTGCAACTAATGACCAACGGCAGAGTGTATCGGTGCGTTTGTTCACAGGGCGGTTCAACTTAAATGAACAGAGTATAACTGTCTACAGCCACAAGGAATGGCAACTTCCATAATATTATTAGACAGTCGCAGAAGACTTATTCTTGAAATCTTTTTCATTTACCCAGCAGATCATACCAACCGAAACTTGGGAGCAGCAAATGAACTGGCTGGAGAGCTAAGTAAGTTGCACATCCCCTCCACCACTAACAGCGTAATGTTTAATGCTATTCTCGCTTATGCCATCTAAATTTAATCGAGCAAAATAGTAAGAAAGCAGCAACTTCGCAAAAAAGCTACTGTCTCTTCTGTTTCATGAGGGTTATTCGGAAAGCAAGCTCCGACCAGTCACGAAATGGAAACCACTTTGAAAATCAAAAATGTTTTATTTGCAACAGTTAGCTATACATTCCATCTACTTCTGCACATAGTCGCCGCTCCGACTTAGGTATTTGCTTTAGCGTTGTACCAACGATCCAGTACCCTCTTCGTAGAATGCAACCACGTATGTTTTGTGACAGTTCTGTACGCTGATCTACAGCTCTTTATTTGTGCCAGAATACCTATCTTCGAAGCCTGCGGTTCATGTGAGTAGTGAAGGAACATGGGGATATCCAATTACGAACTGTATTGTGGGTGATCAAACACTTCCCATCGGAAACAATCCAGCAGTATCTTCATTGCCTCTGCAGGGTTCGGCCGAGAATTGTCACGAAGATGAAAACATGTTTCCAGAATGAGATTTTTACTCTGCAGCGGAGAGTGTGCTGATATGAAACTCCCTAGCAGGTTAAAGCTGTGTGCCGGACCGAGACTCGAACTCGGGAGCTTTGCCTTTCGCGGGCAACTGCTCTATCAACTGAGCTACCCAATCACGGCTCACGACCCGTTCTCACAGCTTCAATTCTTCCCGTACCACGTCTCCTACCTTCCAAATTTCACAGACGGCAAAGGTCCTGAGTTCGAGTCTCGGTCCGGCACACAGCTTTAATCTGTTAGGAAGTTTCATGAAAACATGTGACAGTTATGATATGTGGGCTGCTTGATATCAGGTGAAATCTCTCACCAGGTCCTCATACTTGGTGGGAGACGCTATTTACATGGGTTGGATAAAAAGTTTTGGCAACACAGGAATAATTCGTACCAGGTTTTATTGACAAACGCTCACCGTATTACGTGCCCTCAATATGATGGCTCCGCATCTGGATCACCTTTCCCCTCAGAGATGGAAAGCATCGCACACAGCCAGCGCAAGCACCTCTGTCGATGTGTCGCAACGACCGCCCTATTGCACGGATGATGACGTCTCTTGTGTTGCAGCACCTGCCACGAAGAGATCCCTTCATTTTGGCGAACATGTCGTAATCTCATGGACTCATATCCGGTAAACACAGTGAATGTTCCAGTATCTCCCAACCCTACGTACACGCAGCTTTTACACGTGGGCCGCCGTGCTTCATTGTACATAGTCTCATGATGGGATGCAGACCCAGAAGAAAACATTGTTGTACACTCCGACCACGTGCCACTTCAGTCTTGATCCTCACATTTTGTTCGCGTTACCTAAATATACTGTTAGGGCTCTTGGACTGCCTCGCGCACTTTCAGACAGTACACACAGCAACTGACCCAAACACAACCGTCGCCGCTCACTGCACTACTTTAACTGACCTTGTGCTATCAGCTATAGACAGCGGACATGTCATACGATACATATCCTTCATATTAAGGCAGTGTTTCCACCTCTTCTTACCCAACCCATGTATCTAGGCGTCTTTCCGAGCTCCCTGTGCGCTCAGAACTGAAAAGAGTGACGTGACGCGATCAACGATGGCATCTTCCAGCGAGATAACTGCCCATGTCACAAGGCGAGAATCGTGGTACATTGGTTTGAGGAGCATGACAGCAAACTCACGTTGATGTCTTGATCACCAAATTCGCTGGGTTTGAACTCGATGGAACACATCTGGAAGGCTGTCGAGTGCCATATTGGTGCACACAAGCTCTCGACCTGTAGTTTATGGGAATTGTCCTGTGCGTAGCTATCTGTTGCCATACACATTCAGAAACCTACGAAGTACTTACCGCATTCAAGTCACGCAGAATTGCTGCTGCGGCGTATAACGTCTCCAAATTTGGACATTAAAGACTGCATGATTTTAGTACATATTACTAAAATGTGTGGAGTATACAGTAATTATATTTCATCAGAGACATAGACTGAACAATATAACTACCAACCTGACATCTGCGCCCGCATCTCGTGGTCGTGCGGTAGCGTTCTCGCTTCCTACGCCCGGATTCCCGGGTTCGATTCCCGGTGGGGTCAGGGATTTTCTCTGCCTCGTGATGGCTGGGTGTTGTGTGATATCCTTAGGTTAGTTAGGTTTAAGTAGTTCTAAGTTCTAGGGGACTGATGACCTAAGATGTTAAGTCCCATAGTGCTCAGAGTTGACATCTGCAATTATAGATAGTAACATATTTTCTTGTTCTCTAAAAGAAGCGTCGTAATAGCCGCTAAGTCTTCTGTCTGTCTTTTGTTTTCGCTGTTCTTGGAGAAAGAGTCATTTACGTTGAGGAGGTGTGTATGTTGTAATTGTCTGTATATGTGTGAAATGTTAGCCTTGTTATTATTGAAAGTAACATTCCGATCCCTCATGTCAATGTTTTCAACATTTAAACACTTTCTAGCAATTTATAGCTGCCGCGACGCCAGGACACAGAGTATCGCAGGTGTGCAACAATCAGCTGTAATACGCGCCAATTTTAAGTACACAAAATATTTCATGTCATTTTCCACAGCAGCAGTCACAAAGCAGTTTAAAGAATTTCATTTAATAATAGCTTGGACAGCAAAGAGTTTATTTTATTACAGAGTCAGTATTTACAATATTTTAGATCCAAGTTAGATACAGCAGCTTTGACCCTGACTACGAACGAGAGAATCTTAAAATTATAAATTGTTTAGGCGCCTTGTATAATAAAAGTGAACCCACCAACACAAAGTAAATGCAAAGCCAGTATTTTATTCTCTTTACACATTCTTATTTCGTTGGCTAGCCTACGGAAGCTTGACCTCTATTTCACAGGCAAGTTTACATAATTTATAGGCAGGCTTGATGTCGGAATATCAATTAACGGACCCATAAGCAGGAATGAAATGGAAATAGTTGCGTTCCAAAGATGGAGAAACCCGATATTCATCAAGTGGTGATAACGTTTTGGCTCTCCAGTGTATAGGGCTTTGGTAATTAAACTTTCGCTCCTTGAGAGGGCCATAATCAAAATCGAGTGAGCGTAGGGCAACGAAAGTTTGTGGAAATATTTTTAAGGATATGCTGAAGAGAAATAACGAACAAACCATCAAAAGGAACATTTTTTTAAATTTCCACTGAGAGCGTAACATTTTTGAAATGAGTACCATGCTTACGTCCCAGATTACAAACGTTGCTCATTGTGGCGACCGCGACAGCCTGGAACCTCACCAGGGATACCATTCTACATCTGCTCGCAGCATTTTTCAAACTGTGGACCATGGAACATCCATCTGCCTGACACTATTTGTGCACTGCTCGAATATCGCACACTGCGTCCAGCATTCGCAGTAACTTCAACAAAATGGGGCGTAATTTTCCGTCGGTGGCGCAATTTTCCGTCGGCGTATGCAGAATCAATTCCAGATCGTCGCTCAATTGGAACTTCCAACTAGTGTTCTTCAGCTCTGGTGCACAAAGAGCGTGTAATGCCCTTACAAGCGTCTCTCATTGTGTTGACCCAAAGACAAGGAAAACTAATTTTCACTCTCCCCTTCTACAGCGTCACAGAATTTTTGAAGTCTCATTGAATGCAATTACTCGCGCCGTGATTTGGAACCAATCCGTATTGCCAACAGACTCCTATGTCTTTTTCAGTATCACTCAAACGGGGAATCAACTGCTTCCACGTGAAAGAATTCGACATGGACATTGCACTAGGTTCACCCATGACTTCTGCCACTTTCATGCGATGTTCCATTGTAAAAGCAGAAAACAATATCCATACTTCCACACTTCGAGATTCGAGCGTTCTATATACACTCATGTTCAGAAAAAAAGCAGTACACCTTATAATAATAATAATAATAATAATAATAATAATAATAATAATAATAATAATAATAATAATGGCGTGTGACGAGGGCCTCCCGTCGTGTAGACCGCTCGCCTGGTGCAAGTCTTTCGATTTGACGCCACTTCGGTCGCCTGCACGTCGAACAGTACACCTTGAACGACTAGAGATAGAACGTTCACATTCGCAGGACATATACATTAATATGGTCTACAGAAATGTTTAGCATTTCACTCACCTCGGTTCACCACGTGTCCTGTTGACTAGTAGGCACAGGGTCCGCCATGGCCTCTGATAACTTGTTCCATGCGTGATGGCATCGATGCATTAAGGCGATGGCGTCCTGCGGATAGGCATCCATGCTGGATGCACTTGCTTCCAAAGTTCATCTGTAGTGGTTGGCATTGGGTCTGAGTGCTGCACCTGTCGTTTCATTACACTCCACACATTTTCGATTGACGACAGATCTGGTGATCCGGCCGGCCTGTGTAGAAGGCTGACATCCCGTGATACCGAGAAGATACGTGTTCGTGTAGCAACATATGGACGTGCATTGTCTTACTGAAAATTGGCGTTAGGGGTGCTGTGCAGAAAGGGTATGTCTACAGGACTGAGAACGTCATTAACGTAGGTCACACCAGTGACAATGTCCTGGACGCGCACCAGCTGCGATTTGTGGTTGGGCCCAATAGCACCCAACACCAGAAGGCCTGAGTTGCATCTGTGTCTTGTGAGAATGCAGTCAGTCATTGTGACGCCGCTCCCCGTTTCTGCGGTCCTCATTTTCAAACAGAGAGAACTTGAATTCATCCGAAAACACTATCTGATGCCATTCCTGTCGCCAGCGACGTCGTTACATACACCACTGCCGTCTAGCATGTTTCTGTACATTCGTCAAAGATAGACGGAGAAGTGGACGACGCGCACGCAACCTATGGAGTAATAAACGGCGACAGACTGTCGCCCCTAATAGTGTATGATGTGTTACGCCGTTCCATTTTTGCACCAGAGCCGAAGAGGACGCAGATCTGTCCTGCTACGCCATTCAGATGAGGTGTCGCTCTTCTCGGGGAGTGGTGTGGGTGGTGCGACCTGACCTCTCTCGTCATGTTCTACGGTCTTCCGTGAAACATTCTACATACACCCGTTGTACTGCAGAAACATTTCGTCCCTCACAAGCGGCAATTTCCCCGATCGATGCATCACATTCTCTTATGCCAATAATGCACCCTCTTTCAAACTCACTGATGTGACGGTACGGTTCGCGCATACCCCTGCGAGGCATCTTGCACGTCTGCTCAGGTCACACTGTCCATTACCTTCGGTTTGTAGCGACAACGAGAGCCGCAGGCGCATTTTACCGGCGGGTGGTGTTGCGCAGCGAAGTCGTTGTTGACCTTGAACCATCATGTTTCAAATACTAATCATGTCTGCAGAACATAATATGTACACGTCCCGTGAATATGAACGTCTTATCTCTAGTCGTTCAACGTTTTCTGTTTTTCCTACACATGAGTGTAAGTCGCTCGCAGTGTGGCCACGACTTCGAAGTGCACCTTTCCCTGGAAATTACCCACAGTTGCAATGGTGCCTTCGATTTCTACCTCAAGTCCCATGGAAGACATGATGAATATCTCCCACAGCTTGATATTGCCCACACTGGTCTACGTCCATCGCATGGTATGTTTTTAAGCCCTCCGTTTGGATGACGCCGTATCTGGACACGAGCACCGATGTGGTGTGACAAGAAACATGATTCATCCGACCAGGCGATACGTTTCCACTGATGCACGGCCCATTCTTAGTGATCCCGCGCCCATTGCAATCGTAACTGACGTTGATGTTGGGTCATAATGACACTTGTGTGGGTCGTCTGCTGCGCAGACTTATGTGCGCTCAACAACGTGCTCTAAAAACACTCACGCTTGCGCTAGCATTGTACGGTATCTTCAGATCTGCCACAGATCAACGCCATCCTACTTTACAAAATTGAGTAGCCCCCGACCTCGTTCTGTGATGTGCAGACGTCCAACATCTTATCGCCCACTCGTGTTTTCACTGTCCTTCAAGTACTTTCCATAGGTGCTCACTAAAGTAACAGCAAACAGCGAAGTGGCATGACCTTTTCCGAGCCCTGGTTCCCATCCGACGGGCTGTAACACTTAACTGTTTATCAAAGTCTTTTATGTAAATGGGTTTACCTGTTTGCGGTCCACTACAATTATTCCCCATTTATATCTGCTACGTTTATGTACAATGCTGTGCGAAACGTAAGGACGAAACTAACTTTCGCATTATGTGTCATTGTCAATTAACACAGCTCGATGACACCAGGACCATACATACAAAGAACTAGCACAGTATAGTGCAAAAGAACACTGAAAGAAATACAAAGTGATACATACAGAAATGACACTGTTATTCAAAGGCAATAATTTAGGCGTTTTCTGGAACAACGCCTTAACTGATACCCAAATGAGTCAGTCGTTTTTACATATTACATCATGTCATATATCCTGAAACCACAATATTTCGATTATATTCGTCTGAAATGAAGTCCATGTACAGCAGTTTGAAATGAATAAAATACTGTTTGGAAACGTTTCATTCTCTGTATCTTGACCTCAATATACTGTATTTCAATTAAGTCAATTTTCCAGTTAATGCCTCAGTTAGACCTAACTCATCTCGATTTATTATGGTCTCCTGAATATTACAAAAACTGGGCCATGGTTCTTAATAGGGACGCTAATATATGCTGTGCGACGTACTCTATATGCTGGTCAGAAGACAAAAAGGTTTTGTGGTAGCGCGTTCCATTGTTCTACCAAACAGTTAAGAACTACTGCATGGACGTTGGTGCCTGTGGACTAGAGATGGGCAATCTGATCCTGAACTGCTTCAGAGAGCTAGAGCCTTCTGAGGAGTGAGTGATCGATGACTCAGAAAAAAGGAGCAATAGCTCCGCTGATCCGGAATGTCTCTCTGGAGACACTAGTGAGCAGCACAAGGATTTTGTGGCAGGCTGCTCCAACAGTGCCCCACATCACATACTGAAGGAAACGTTTCCAAAGCTGCAAAAAAATGCACTGTGGACCATGTGCATGTATGGATTTGCATGGCTTACTAATGTGTGTACTTTTGCTCAGCTGCGAAAAGAATAGGAAATGAAGAAAGATAAGTTCTCCAGAATACTGCATTAATGCACTTCATACAGAATTTAAACGACAACTGTTTACAATGAATCAGCCGGCCGGAGTGGCCGTGCGGTTCTAGGCGCTACAGTCTGGAGCCGAGCGACCGCTACGGTCGCAGGTTCGAATCCTGCCTCGGGCATGGATGTGTGTGATGTCCTTAGGTTAGTTAGGTTTAATTACTTCTAAGTTCTAGGTGACTAATGATTTCAGAAGTTAAGTCGCATAGTGCTCAGAGCCATTTGAACCATTTTTTTTTTTACAATGAATCACAGTGTTATGGAGGAAGTCAAGAAGCAAAAATTTGGTCTACCAAGTCGGGAAACGAATTCAGATTGGTGTACAAAGACGGCCTAAGGTACAGTATGTACAAGTCACCCAGGATTTTCAATATGCTCTATGTTTGTACAACCTGTTAGTCCTAGAGAGAAATGAATACAACATTATGCAACATATTTAATTATTTTTAACGTACTTTATACTCACTGATGTGAAAAAAATGTTCCCTCATTCACTCTACGCTCTTAGGGATCGATGTTTCCATTCTTTCTTTTACTTTCTAAAGTAGCCTAGGTTCTTTCTCTGCATTGAAGCCATCTCTATATCAAATTGTAATGTGGAAGTGCAGATTAAACACGTTGGGACTGTTCAACCATTGTATTCATTATGATGGATCGAATTACTTAGAACATATCAATAAATAAAAGCATTTTCACAAATATGATTCAGTTGAAACTTCAGAGAGTAAACACCTTTTTTCTGTGTTACCTTATACAGTATTACAATACTTCATTAGCTTAGGAGATTAGCGTGTTCAAACAGACAGACAGATATGCACGAGAGTTTTACAGTTTTACTATTAATAGAGATTACATTATATTTTTGTCTCGTCAATTTACCGGGTGATCAAAAAGTTAGTATAAATTTGAAAACTTAATAAACCACGGAATAATGTAGATAGAGGGGTAAAAACTGACACACATGCTTGGAATGACATGGGGTTTTATTAGAACCAGAAAAAAAAACAAAGTTCACAGAATGTCCGACAGACGCGTGAAAGATCTCATGCGCGCGTCGTTTGTTGATGATCGTGTGCTCAACCGCCACTTTCGTCATGCTTGTCCTCCCAGGTCCCCAGACCCCAGTCCATGCGGTTATTGGCTTTGGGGTTACCTGAAGTCTCAAGTGTATCGTGATTGACTGACAACTCTAGGGATGCTGAAAGGCAACATCCGATGTCAATGCCCCGCCATAACCCCAGACATGCTTTACAGTGCTGTTCACAACATTATTCCTCGATTACAGCTATTGTTGAAGAATGATGGTGGACATATTGAGCATTTCCTGTAAAGAACATCATCTTTGCTTTGTCTTACTTTGTTATGCTAATTATTGCTATTCTGATCAGATGAAGTGCCATCCGTCGGACATTTTTTGAACTTTTGTATTTTTCTTGTTCTAATAAAACCTCATGTAATTGCAAGCATGTGTGTCAATTTGTACCTCTCTATCTACATTATTCCGTGATTTATTCAGTTTTCAAATTTATACTGACTTTTTGATCACCCGGTAGTTTCTGGCGGGGCTGTGATTTGAAAAACTATTTATAAAATTTTTAAGTTGTTTCAGATTAGGTAAGGCTTCTGAAGACCTCTAATTCCCTACAGGAACAGCTTTCATCAAGTTTGTTTCGAAGCTTTTAGAGTCCTTCAGAAATAAAAGAGAAAGTGAGTAGCCACCAAAATTGATGACATAACAGGTCTTTTTTCTTCTTCTTTACCATCAGTTTTCTGCTGATTTGATACGACTTGCCTACGTGCCACATTTTCTGAGAAAACATGTTATGTGTCTTTACTGCATGGTTTACATTGCCTTCTCCATCTTAATGCCATTGATAATTATTGATTATTCTGCCCAGACATACAGAAGAGCAAGGGGCGCCCTGGACCTCTATCCACCCTTCCATCTTCTTTGACAAGGGTGCTGGCAGAATCTGGGTGACTCCCTATACCAAAACTCTTTGACCACTATTGCTGATGCATATTTTTGTTCAAAATCTATACAGCGACTGCAATATAACACAGGGCCTTTGATCCTTTTATTGCACGCCTGACAATAACGTTAGCACCAAGAAAATGAACAGAAAACGAAATGAAACATCACCAGTTGAGAGGGTATGGTGATGTTCTTTCAGTCGTTACAAAGTCGAGTCCAATTTACAAAGAACTAGGCAGTGTGAGACTTATCAGTATGGTTATATGGATATGGTGTCTGTTCTTTCGGACATATATTTCTGATAGCAGTATGGCGTTGCATATCCTCAGATCTGCATGCGTTCACTGATTCAGGTGGGAATGGCGTCATAAAGCCGTTGTAGTCTCTCTGTAGCAAATGACACACAGCTGACGTAAATGATCATTTATATCCTGGTTACTGGCACTGGAACGGGGTTGGTGGCTAATCTGGCCCCACACGTGTTCTATGGACAGATGTAGGCATCCTGTGGCCACAAGAGCGCCTCAATATTATGCAGACAGTTGACGGAGACGTGGGCCATGTGTGCATGAGCGTTGTCCTGTTGAATCATGGCACAACTGTACTATGAGTTAACACATGAAGACGCAGGATGTCCACGACGTACCATTGTGCCGTCAGAGTTCGCTCAGTCCCTACCAGCCACGACCTGACGTCATACCCTATGGTTTCCCACACCATGATGCCAAGAGTTAACACCGCTGTGCCACTCAAAACATTGGAAGAATATGACCCGCCGTAATACTCGCTGTCGATGATCATCCTGGGTAGTAGAGTCGCAATTCATCGCTGAACACAATGTGACACCATTCGTCAGCACTCCTTGCTTCCCAGTCACGGCGCTACTTCAAATGCAGTTGTTTTACTTTATTGTCTTGTGCGTGATTTCGTGTACAGGTGCATTAGTCTCTGCCAGTACCCTTTCAACAAAGCTAAGTCGTCGTTACGCTTTCGCCAATACTGATTTTACATGATCATCCCATTTCATATCGCTTCATAGTTTTATCCCTTAATAATTAAAATATATAACGTCCACCACATTTTCGCCATTTATCTCGTAATCGGACACTAATGACAACTGTCTTGCATTCAACTGCTGACTGACGGGTGGCTGGCGACTAGGCGCAACGCTCCGTTCCTTGTCGACAGGTGACACATGCGGCTTTCGACAAGTTGAATTTGTTTAAGCCTCTTTTACACGATCGACTTTCTTGTGTCAATTGACTATTGGAGGGAAACGAGTCTACTGGCGTTTTACTTCTGTAGTGGGTTTCGTCTGTTTGGAGTGGACATTTCTACTTACACCTCAGCGCCAAAACTGCGTACGTTGTGACTGCTGTCTGCTATAGAGCTCGGCACCTGAAAGGTGAGTGTGAGGTGACGAAAGACAACCATTTTTACGAAAAAGATCCAAATATAATAACAAAATGTAGGAAGAAGCAATTTCAACAGTGTCTGTTAATGATCAAAACACGATTCATGGTGGATGCTCTTGTCAATGGTCGTGTGGTAAGTTCTTTACTTGCCTGAGAAGTGAAAGAACAGGAAAAGTGTCGTCCAAACATTTCAGAACACATACATGTATTTAGAAACACATCAAACAATATCTAGAACGCAGTAACTGGAACCTGTTTTACGTAATCCCTTATCTTTTGCTTTCTTGTTAAGTACCAAATAACATCGAAAATTATTTTTCTCCTCAAATAATTCTGATTTTGCTGCTGATGAAATAATTTTTAATAAAACAGGATTATCTATTTGTGTTTTTATACATGCATTGTACAGAGTTTTTCTCTGTAAAAACTTAACGACTTTTTGCTTTCAGATATTTCGTCTGTCTTGTAGACAGAGTAGAAAAAATACCAGGACCTCGTCCAACCTTTTCATTGTGTCATGAAAACAAAGCAAACAATACAATAAAAAATAGGGAAATACGAAGGCACAAAATCTATTTCTATAATCGAAGTGAGCTCTGTTAGAACAGGTTAACTTCTGAAGTTCCGACTCACTGCCCCCCGTTTCTGCGCCTGCGCAGTGTCCAGTACACTAGGAAATGTAGGACACATTCCGCACAGACTATGGCTCATTGACGTCGCAGACACACTCGCGACGTGTTTGGCTTTTGATTTAAGCGCAGATACGCAAGGTGCGCGCACTTGAGTAGTCGATTTCGACCAGAAAGTTGCTCGTATAAAACGGGCTTCAGTGTGGCAGCCTTCAGTGGCGCATGCCTTGCTCCACACAGCATGCGTCATAGCCCCACTCCAAATGCTACCTCGGTGGAATTCCGCCTTCAGGTCCTCGTGCACTACTTTCATTTAACTACTTTTCATTTCTTGGAACTGAGCCTCGAAGGAACGGTACCACTCGTTTCAGACCTGTGGCATTTGCTTCCTTCTCGCCCGTCTTAACACCGTCTTCTGACCTTGGTGTCTCATCTCCATCGCAGGAAGCAAAAGGAAGTCGTTCTATTTACTGATTGGACTGTGATAAGGAAGGGTGAGCAGTTGCAGTTTTCTGAACGAAGTTCAATGCGACGTGCACCGCGAGTATTGGTGGACTTCCGTAAAGGGGACAGAATGCTTCCTACTGTAATCCACAACAGTAGCTATGCACTGTGTTGCCTTATGGAACAATCTACTGAATCAGAGCAGGTAACCGTACATCTTCCAGAGGCCGTGTCAAGAATCTTAGAATTCATACATCACCATCGACAAGAAACGATGTCAATCAGCGAACAAACGTAAGATAATGTCCAGTAGCACCCGTCTATGGATAAGTGGCAACATCTAGAGACCAACATGTCGTTTAATAATTTTGGGGCGATATTAAGAAGAGTTATGAAATGGGATGAATATGGAAAATCAATATTAGGGAAAGTGAAATAACTTTTTATTATTTGGCCTCCAGAGTTCTTGCTCTGTTAAGCATCTAAAACACATGTTTACATTGTACACTTAATCGTGGGGAGAAAACACTTAAATGCGTATTTGTAGAATTAAAGCTCAAATTGTCACAATTTCTTCCACAGTAAATTTTACATTTTTGTGTAATCAACTCACTCTGGTTCTTAAATTTAATCATGAGCGATACATAAAAATGAAAAAAATATTACTACTAAAACTACAGATTTTTCCCCTGTACTCTTAATGGAATTAAAGGAAGAATTCAAAGTGTCATGGCAAAGTGATGTGCGCCTGTACAGGAAATCACATGCAAGATGCTAGTGTGGCCTTTTCTAGAATGCCAGGTTAGTGAGGCAAAGATGACCTGACGCGAGATGCTCTAAGCGAAGCGTTACGTAGTATCATACCACTTACTCGGCCACCTGGGTTTCTACGAGAATATGAAGTTGCTAGTAAGGTATATTTAACGACTAGGAAACTTCGCAATGTAGGTGAGTGGTACACAGATACAGCACAGAAAGTTTGGTGAAATATTGAATCACTGCTTTTTTATTTCCCAGTGGTCTAATGCTGTGTCTTTGTGTTTTATTCCACATCTGGAACAATGAAATCACATACTCGTAGCACTGTCTCTGAGCATCAGAGGGTACAAGTTGTCTGCTCTATGAAACAGTGGGGAACTTGCTTCGAACTATGCAAGTAGTAGCAGTAATTAGCAATAACGGTAGACGTATGAACAGTTCTTTTCCTACGTGGATCACTTTTACAATGATACTGGGCTTATTGTTATTAGAATTTAAGAGCAAAGCACATAATTCATTTATTCCGGCACTGCATACCCACTGGTCCAGTTTAACAAGGATGGGACACGGCGTGGCCTTGAAGTAGAAAACATCCTCGGCTTCGCGAGGAGTAATTTAGGGAAACCACAGAAAAGCTAAATAAAGATCGTGTCCATGTCATGCGGGTTTTGCTAACTGACGTTTGGAAGTTATTCAGGATGAAGGACACGCGGTCTAAGGCATCTTGTCACGGTTCGCGAGGCTACCCCCGCCGGAGGTTCGAGTCCTCCCTCGGGCATGGGTGTGTGTGGTGTCCTTAGCGTAAGTGAGGTTAAGTTAGATTAATTAGTGTGTAAGCCTAGGGAGCGATGACCTCAGCAGTTAGATCCCATAGTCCTTACCACAAATTTCCAAATTTCAGGACGAAGTATAATTTACTTATGAAAGTGAGCAAGAGGCCTATCTTGCTGTACGCAGTAACACAAAGTATGCAACAACAGTTCCTGTGGCCAAATTTCGCGCTAACATGGACTAAATGTACGCAGAAACTAAAAATACGGAGGCAATTTAACGTTGCAGGTTACATACGAATTACTGCGACAGCATTAACATGCAGCAAAAATCCGAAAACTCGAGATTTTGACGTATATTTACAAAAGTACTCATAAACAGAGCACAGTCTATAAATCAGACTAAGCACGAACATAAACAGAAGTCATAAGTTATCTTTGAAAGCATCTATTAATTGATTCTAGCAATTTCGATGTATCCACTGCCGATATTTTATCCCAGGCTTCTATAAGCGGCTTCCTCCGATTGCTTTTAGTGCAGGAGTCTAAGATGTCCCACTAATTTTCAACAGAAAATTGGGAGACTGGAGTATCTTCAGCTGTTTTGGGATGTTGCCGTTGGCAGTGCGTTGATTACAGTTGTTCTGTTGGAAAGCAAAATCGTTTTTATTTACGTCTATATTCTGCAGTCCACACTGTGGTGCTTTATGTACCACAGGTCAGATTTTTTCGCACTTGCGCATAATTCCCTACAATGTGTGACTACGTCATATTCTCCATTATTATTTCAGTAAGATAAAGGTTTCCGACTCGAGCACACACTCAGTTTTATGGCTGAAATTACGGTACATGTTTCCCCTGAAGCTTTACACACGTACCAGATGTTAAATTGAAAATATAATGGAAATCAGATAACTGAATAATACCTCTAACATAGAAAAAATATGGTATTCCCCTTGTACGGAAACAAGGGTGCAGTTACAAAAATCGAAGGACATGAAAGGAAAGCAATAGATGAAGAGGGTATGCCCCCAATATTATTCAGTCTGTAGATTGAGCAAACTGCAAAGGAATCCAAAGATAAATTTAGAAATGGAATTAAAGTTCAGAAATATGTTTTAGGCTTGCCGACGACACTATTATTCTGTTAGAGTCGGCCAAATCTTGGAAGAGCAGTTGAACAGACCGGATAATATGTCGAAAATACGTTATAAAATGAACTTCAAGGAAAATATAAATAGCGTAACTACTGTATACGCTGTGCTGATGGAACTAGATTAGGAAATGAGACACTAAAATAAGTTTTACAATTTGGTCAGCAAATTAACTGATGACGGCAGAACGAGATAGGATATAAAACGCAGATCGGCAATAGCAAGAAAAGCGTTTCTAGAAAGGAAAATTTGTTGACATCGAATACAAACTTACATGTTAGGGAATCTTTTCTGAAGGTATTTGTGTTGAGTGTATCCTTATGCAGAAGTGAAACTTGGACGATGTATAGTCCAGACAAAAAGAGAACATATTCTATTGGAGTGTTACGCTACAGAAGAATGCTGGGGATTAGATGGAAAGATCGAATAAGTAATGAGCAGGTACTGAATCGAACTGGGGGGAAAAGAACGATTAATGCCCAAACCGACTGACGGGACACGTCCTGAAGGATCAAGGAATCGCTAAGTTTGTAACGAAGGGAAGTGTGGGGAGTAAAAAAATGTGGAGGGACGACCAAGGTTTGAATTCAGTAAGCAGGTTCAAATGGATGTAGGTTGCGATAGTTTTGCAGACAAGAACTGACTTGATACAAATGGTTCAAATGGCTCTAAGCACTATTGGACTTAACATCTGACTTCCTACAGAACGGATTAGAGTGAATTGCTATAGGACGCCAGTTGTTGGACCAAAGGCCAAAACAACACAAGAGCAGTACAAACTATGTTATTCTACTCTTTATTCTATTTAACTTCACTGACCATGTAGAAAAAGTGTTCTGTCATTACCTGTGGTGTTGCTTTCTCGACTAAGTATTATGATTTTGACGGGAAAATTTAGAACATTTAGAAAAAATGTAAGATACACCTTCTTCAAATGGAAAATATTAGACACCTCTATCAGGCAAGATTAGCAGACAAATCAACTATATCAAGTGCAAGAGATACGACTGAGGACATTAAGAACGTATTTTTGGAAACATCTAATGAGATTCTTGGCAAAAATGCAGTATACGGAAGAGAGAAAGGCTTAAAGCATAGGAACTAAGAGACAGAGCAAGCAGTGAAAGAAAAAGCGTATAATATTTACCTGCAATCACACTTCCAAAAACATCTCCTAATATATCACAGGAAAAGAAATATAGCTATGGATACAAATAGGAAAAACGAACAGGAATCATGGAAATTTTTCATTAATGAAATTGAAAATGACATTCCTGGACGGTCCGCTAATAGCATACAAATGAAGGAGACATATGAAACAAGAAGAAAAAGATACAGCCGACATAAATGTAATAACTTTAGGAGGGGTGTGAACAGCATTGTAAAAATAATCTGCAGGAAAAAAATCAGTACACGCTTTCAGAGGTTTCCAATTCACTCAAGCTTTATTGTCGCAACAGTGCATATTTACCACATGAAATGATTACACTTACTAATGAATAGCACAAGTGGTTCTATGATACCATGTATCGACCCACGCTGACATAACCATATTAGTAAGTGATGCAGCCTCCATGTGCAGCAGTGCAGTCACTGATTTTGGCATCCAGTCGGTCGTAGGGATGACGAATAGAGTTCTGGCATACGTTATTCCACGCCAGTTCGACCTGTTCACACAGTTCTGTAAGAGTTGTTGGTTGACAATCACACGAGTCACTTCTCGTCCCATCATATATCACATGTGCTCCATTGTAGACAAGTCCAGAGATCGTGCTGACCAGGGAAGTTGTTGCACCTCTTGCAGAGCACATTGAGTTTCACGGGCAGCGTGTGGGCAAACATTATTTTGTTGTAACAACACATCATCTTCCTGTTACAAGAACGGCAGAATAACAGGTCTAACAACATTCAGCACGTACTGAGCACTGGTTAGCGTCCTCTCCAGAAACACCAAAGGTGAAGCAGAGTTTGAGCTTATCGCACCCCAGACCATAAGGCGTGGGATGAGGCCAGTGTGTTTTGGACGAATATACTGTACGAGACAGTGCACAACAGGTCTGCATCGTACGCACAGACAACAATCATTTGCGTGCAGCCAGAATCTGCTTTCATCGCTGAAGACCATGGCGCGCCATTCCATCTTCCAAATCATCCTCTGATCGTCTGACGTCACCAGTCGAGTCGTGCACGTCGATGTTGTCACGGGAGTGTAAGAAGGGCTAGAGGTGTGCGTGTCCGTAGTCCTACCGCTAATAACCAGCTCGCATAAGTTCGTGTTGACATGTCTTGACTGAAAAGCTCTCTTATCTCTGCTGTGGTAGCTGTACGATCTGCCACTGCGATACGACGATCCTGGCGGTCGTCCAGAACCTCGTCCACGCGTTTGAGAATGTTGACATGACCACTGATACCAGCCTTGTTGCTCTGCTGACGCAGCACGTCCAGTTTGTGAAGCAATTTTCCGAAAGGACCATCCCGCCATTCGGAAGGCCACAATTTGGCACCTTTCAAAATCGCTCACATGACTGTAGGAAGCACGAGTGCGTCTCCATGGCATGGCTGCTTGCTTGCTTCACACGTTTTCACAGCACTGAGCCTTCTGGCTGTGTGTATTCCCTATTAAAGAATAGACACAGATGGCGCTCTGGTAGCTAGGCCGCTACGCTATCTGTTGGCGGACGACGTTAAAATCGCTATCAGTACATTTACTATTTCCCAGGTGGCATATACCATCATCGGCTCAAAACTGACGTCGTCTTTCCAGGTGTACTAATTTTTTTCCGGCAGTGTATGTAGCTTGACGATTCAGCAGTGGAGGAATAATGTGAAAATTATCCATCGACAAGAACATCGACCTCATCGCGGCCAGTCGATACAATAACCGACAGTCCCAGGGAGCAGTCTGCAGTAAAACATCCAGGGCAGATTTGACGTCGCACGAACCTTGTAGGGCTGATCAACAACAGGGACACTATTCAGCGGTACAGGGTGTTTACGATATGTCTCTTGGTCATACAGGAACTAGTCAGAACTAGAAGAAACTAACGTTAGAAGGCCGGTATTTGGACTTTCGTCTGTCATAGAGAAATTGCGCTAATTGTAATACATGCTGTTGGCAACTGTGCAGAGTTTCAGCCACCCACCACCTAAAGCGCTAGTTGTATGTAAACACAAACGGCAACTCGTTCGGGAAACTGTTCTCGCGAAGACATCCACTCAGTTATTCGATTTCTGTGGGCTTAACCAGTCACAGCGACTGAAATTCACAGGAAGCTGGTATAGGTTTAGGGAGATAGTGCAATATCTCTTCAATAAGTCGCAGAGCGACATCTAAAGTCTGCAGCTGGCAAAAAAGACACCAACGAGGCTCGCAGATTCGCTGAGACATCAGAAATCACATCCTTCCTACAGCCCTGACTTCGCTCCAAGCGACTTCCACATTTTTCCTTACTTGAAGGAACACCAAGTAGGCCGACGATTCACTTCAGACAAGGAGGTGAAACACTACGCAACAATGTGGCTGAAGACACAAGAACAAGATTTTTACCAGGAGGACATAATAAAACTCATCCCACGATGGGCAAGTGACTAAACCCATATCTAATGTAATGTACTATCAGTTGGCTGTATTAGTTGTATGAAATAAAATGTACACATTTTACTGCAGGCTTTGTAGCCTTAGTTTCTGATTACCCTTCGTATATTTATACGGGTGCTTCAAAGTCTTTACAACATACATCCAGGGATGATAGATCTTATCAAGGGGATCAGCTCTTGTTAGAGACAGAATGGTAGCTGATGCTTCCCGGCGAAGCTTTTTATTGGGTTCGCCGGCTCTAGGACGAGGAGATTTCGCCGAACCAGCAGGATCTGCCCGCCAGGTTTGCTGCATCTGCATACTGCCAAGTTCAGTAAATAGCGAGTGATCTTAAACAAGAAAACCTTGAAAATGAGCATCTCTGAATGAAGAAAGATACACCGCCGGGAAAAAATGCAAAACCCTCGAGGAGAAGATCATTTGGTGATGTGACAGGCAGTTTATCATTTTAGAAATATATGATTGTACATTCAGTCCAAATGAAAACACGCATGTCGCAGTAAAGGTCCCCAAACAGTCGCTTCAATACACACTGTGTACCCCCCTTGGGGTGGCAACGCAGGCGTGCATTCTTGCATTCAAGCGATCATACAGGTACCAAATGACATCCTGCGAAAGACTATCCCAAGCTCTTGCGCCTTTTATTTCAATTCTGTCCTGCTGAAAAATCTCATCACCACCCTCCAGAAGAAATTCCGGCGGCACGGGGATAACAGCTTATGTGAGGTAGTGGACACTGGTTACTTTACTCTGAGGAAACACCAAATGTGATGGCGAGGTGTAACTGATGCCCCCCCCCCCCCCCCCCGTCCACACACACACACACACACACACACACACATGAAAGCCTGAAGTTAGACCTTTGTGTCGTGGTCGAATATATTCTGGAATAGGTAGGTCTAAGCCATACTTGAGTATGTGCGTCATTCACGTACAGACTGAACCTACTCTCATTACTGAAACAGTAGAGCGCCATTCCTCTCTCGAGTCGACTTTTCCACGACACCAAAGTAGCCTCGTTTGGCTTTGTCGTAGTGTCTGCAGTAGCCTTGCCACAGGCGTATGTTCTGCTGCAGGCCCACAGTTCCCAGTGGTTCTTGGTGACAGAGCAGGTGCAACATCTGTCTTGATTTCTTCCCTGAGTGGTATTCGGCTGGCCACCATAATGCATCGACCTTGATGTGAATCTGTTCAACACGGACTTCGAGAACCTGGTCTACGAGTGTGTGAATGTTTCACATATCACTGTTAAAAGCAGCCATGCACCACCGATACATTGTGGCCAAAACATACAGCAAACTGTCGATATATTCATCTAGTTTCCTGCAGGCCTACAATGAAACTCCACTCAGCTCACTGAAGTTGTTCAAACGAAATATATAGTGGTCCATAGGGCTTTGTCATACTCTAGAATTTATGTTGCAAACATTGGTGACCTCCAAACTCAGCACTGATACAGCCTGAAGAGTCAAATCAGAAGGTGCGCAGACAAGCCACCTTATCGTCAGAGACCATTTTGTCTCCAACAAAAGTTGTTGCCTATGGTGTTTTCTATCATCCCCAGGCATTTGACGTGTAGGGCCCATTAGGCCCAGCTGATGCCCCTACTGTGTTCAGGGTGGTGATGGTAGGGTCCTGGACGTGTTGGTAGATGTAGTAAAAGAAGAATCAATTTTAAGACATATTAATTCAGCAATTTTACAATCCAGCTGGTGTATTCCGTTCTCTGCTTTGTCCTGGGGCACACCCTAATATCTGTCTGCTGCTGTGGTCTTCTGCCTGGACGTCTGAGATGCCCTCCCTTCCCACACTGCACCGTAGAGTCGTTGGAAGACGTGATGCCAGACTCTATTGCCCTACCGGACACTGCATATTGCCGTGTTCTCGGTTGTCATGATGACCGACGCTACTGCCCATCAAGTCGTCATGTTTGCCGATCCTGGCAAGCCCTCCAGCAAGCCGATGGTGGATTAGAGGCCGTGACATTAGAATGGCCTATCCTCAGCTCGGTGTAGAGGTGACAGCCTCGTAAGTGATTCATCAGTGGCAGTTGTTGTTCTTGTCTCGAGAACGGTTCCTGGCAGCTCACGAGCATGCCCAACAATATAGCAGAGATCTACTGGAGAGCTGAAACAATCTTGCACAAACTGTTGCCCAACAGTAATCAAATAATCGAGTGCAAACGAGGTGAATGCCATTGAGCCTTCTGATCAAGTAACTACTGGCCTTTCGGCCAGGGTATTGATTATGGTTGGGGTAGTAGTTTTGGTATTAGATGTCGTCGCAATGACGGAACCATCCTACTTTATTCCTAGGTGTAAATAGTTTTTCCCACTCCTACATTTGCTTAACGATTCGCTTCGCTACGTCAGCCCTCGTGACAACCCCACAGTGACTGAAGTTGCATTGCTTCTTGCATGATGTTACAGAGGCGCACTGAGTCTCTTTTAGCTTTGTTCTGTCGCACACGTCCTGCTGAACCGTTAGCAAGTCACACACTGCCGTCCTGAGCTTGCTATCTCCGCTGGCCTACTCGCCAAGAGTACTAGTTTCTGACACACGTCATGGCCTTGACGCACTGGCCCCCTTGCGGATGCAATGCTCAGTCAGTGAACTTAAAAATATTCTGTCATCCAAAACATAACTACTCTGCCATGCAACAGAGACTATTGGCGCCACGTATCATGACTGGTATGCAAAAAACATCGAATGTGGATTCGCGCATGTGAGATTCACTACTTGCCTGTTGTGAATACTCAAGTGATTTCCAGGGGCTAATATGCTACATGCTTCGATACGAACTGAGAAAGAGAATTAACGTTAAAGAATGTTTACGCCAGGTTACCAATTTGTCGATTGTAAAAAGCATAAGTTCCCATCAGATCCGGGTCGTACGAATTTATATATGTGTAAATTAAAATCTTCATCGTAAAATAAATGTATGACAGGGCAGCATAGTACGTTCAAATGGCTCTGAGCACTATGGGACATAACTTCTAAGGTCATCAGTCCCCTAGAACTTAGAACTACTTAACCATAACTAACCTAAGGACATCACACACATCCATGCCCGAGGCAGGATTCGAACCTGCGACCGTAACGGTCGCGCGGTTCCATACTGTAACGCCTAGAAACGCGCGGCCACCCTGGCCGGCATAGTACGTCAAGCTGTAAGTAAGCTGTTTAGGTTTTTACGTTGGTAACGCTACGTAGCGCTCTGTATGAAAATCACTGGCTGTGCTGTGTGCAGTCTGTGGCTGGTTGGCGTTGTTGCAATACTCGCTATTGTAGTGTGGGGCAGTTGGATGTGGACCGCGCGTAGCGTTGCGCAGCTGGAGGTGAGCCGCCACCAGTAGTGGATGTGGGGAGAGGTGGCGGAGTTTTGAGAGCGGACGATCTGGACGTGTGTCCATCAGAAAGAGTAAATTTGTAATATTGGATATCATGAACTTTTATATATATATACTCCTGGAAATGGAAAAAAGAACACATTGACACCCAGACCCACCATACTTGCTCCGGACACTGCGAGAGGGCTGTACAAGCAATGATCACACGCACGGCACAGCGGACACACCAGGACCCGCGGTGTTGGCCGTCGAATGGCGCTAGCTGCGCAGCATTTGTGCACCGCCGCCGTCAGTGTCAGCCAGTTTGCCGTGGCATACGGAGCTCCATCGCAGTCTTTAACACTGGTAGCATGCCGCGACAGCGTGGACGTGAACCGTATGTGCAGTTGACGGACTTTGAGCGAGGGCGTATAGCGGGCATGCGGGAGGCCGGGTGGACGTACCGCCGAATTGCTCAACACGTGGGGCGTGAGGTCTCCACTGTACACCGATGTTGTCGCCAGAGGTCGGCGGAAGGTGCACGTGCCCATCGACCTGGGACCGGACCGCAGCAACGCACGGATGCACGCCAAGACCGTAGGGTCCTACGCAGTGCCGTAGGGGACCGCACCGCCACTTCCCAGCAAATTAGGGACACTGTTGCTCCTGGGGTATCGGCGAGGACCATTCGCAACCGTCTCCATGAAGCTGGGCTACGGTCCCGCACACCGTTACGCCGTCTTCCGCTCACGCCCCAACATCGTGCAGCCCGCCTCCAGTGGTGTCGCGACAGGCGTGAATGGAGGGACGAATGGAGACGTGTCATCTTCAACGATGAGAGTCGCTTCTGCCTTGGTGCCAATGATGGTCGTATGCGTGTTTGGCGCCGTGCAGGTGAGCGCCACAATCAGGACTGCTTACGACCGAGGCACACAGGGCCAACACCCGGCATCATGGTGTGGGGAGCGATCTCCTACACTGGCCGTACACCTCTGGTGATCGTCTAGGGGACACTGAATAGTGCACGGTACATCCAAACCGTCATCGAACCCGTCGTTCTACCATTCCTAGACCGGCAAGGGACCTTGCTGTTCCAACAGGACAATGCACGTCCGCATGTATCCCGTGCCACCCAACGTGCTCTAGAAGGTGCAAGTCAACTACCCTGGCCAGCAAGATCTCCGGATCTGTCCCCCATTTAGCATGTTTGGGATTGGATGAAGCGGCGCCTCACGCGGTCTGTACGTCCAGCACGAACGCTGGTCCAACTGAGGCGCCATGTGGAAGTGGCATGGCAAGCCGTTCCACAGGACTACATCCAGCATCTCTACGATCGTCTCCATGGGAGAATAGCAGCCTGCATTGCTGCAAAAGGTGGATATACACTGTACTAGTGCCGACATTGTGCATGCTCTGTTGCCTGTGTCTATGTGCCTGTGGTTCTGTCAGTGTGCTCATGTGATGTATCTGACCCCAGGAATGTGTCAATAAAGTTTCCCCTCCCTGGGACAATGAATTCACGGTGTTCTTTAATCAATTTCCAGGAGTATATATATATATATATATATATATATATATATATATATATATATATATATGTCATGAACTATTAAGGTAAATACATTGTTTGTTCTCTATCAAAATCATTCATTTGCTAACTAAGCCTGTCAGTAGTTACTGCCTTCAGTAGTTAGAATCTATTATTCAGCTGGCAGTATTGGCGCACGCTGCATTGCAGTAGTTTGAGTAGCGAAGATTTTTGTGAGGTAAGTGATTCATGAAAGGTATAGGTTATTGTTAGTCAGGGCCATTCTTTTGTAGGGATTATTGAAAGTTACATTGCGTTGCGCTAAAAAAAAAATATTGTGTGTCAGTTTAGTGATTATCAAAATAAGTAAAGAGAGAAATGTCTGAGTTCGTTCAGTTTTGCTCAGCTGTTTGAAAATCAAATAACGTAAGAGGTTTATCAGCACAGTAATTCATTAATTTTTCTAAGGGGATGTTTCATAGCCATTAAATAACACTGGCACTGCCCGTTCAGTTCTTTCATGAATTCCTTGATGAGCTGTTTGATGACCATCGCCCAGTCCAACATGAGGCTTTCGTCTGCATTCCCTCGCGATGGCGGTTCCTGAATGCGCGTCCCCTGGTCTAGTCTGGCAACGCCGTGACTCTCCTTTGGTTGGTCGCCGGCACGCACTGGTATATCAGCCTTCGATCAAACAACGACAATTTTTTTTATTATTACTGCGAATAAGACTTTTATAACAAGACTTCCAGACAATATGTAAATCAGGGTACATATTTCAGTCTTTCATTGTGTTTTAGTACATATTAGTATTTATTCATTAGTTTTAGTAAGCAGGTATATTTTTAATGATTTAAAATTAGTTTTTGCGTAATTGTGAAACTGGGTTGCTGAAGCAATATGAACTTAATAGGGGGCTCCTCAAAAGATACAAAAATATCAGGTAAATTTCTACTGGAAAGTCTGCGGAAGCATCTATTTAGAGGCCGTAATTTCGAGGGGAAAAGTGACGTGATCAAACAGGGACGGCCTACACCAAATCTTCGACATTTTAATACACGAGAAATTTTCAAGAATCTTGGTACTCCCCTTACAAATGGATGTGTGGCTGCATACAGACACAAAAATTGTGCTGTTGGCCTAGTGTTTTGTTTCCATTCCATAAGTTGTGGACGAAAAAATAGCGTGATTGACATGAACAATTTCAACAACTCAAGGAAACGGCATGAAAATTCCAATGAGCATATTATATGTCTGTGGATATTCGTTAAATTTGGTAGCACGAAGATAGATTTTTCTTTGAAGAATGCCTTGATACTAAATGTTAATTAATGTCACATGTTTCCTAGCTGCACAAGAACTTCCTTTCAGGATAGACAGAGGACAGTGATAATTGGAGCAAACGTGCTGAACTCTTACACTTAATGGCAAAAAAAAGTAAATGTTTGTCAGATCACTTGCAGAATTCAATAGCTTTTCAGGATTCAGAATGAGCTCTTCAGTTCCATTGCTGAAGTCATCTGTAAGAAAGCACTAACAGAGTAGAACTGTGAAAGGAAACTTGCAGCTCAGACATACGAGGGTTGTGCAGTCATGGCATGGGTTAAAAAAACCTTGTGAGAGGCAGTCTGTTGAACATATTCGGAAGTGCAAAATATGTTTTCAGACAATTTATAGTTTTGCCTCCTTTTTCTCCATATCATCTAAAAGACCCAATGATTCGGATTAATTGATCAAACAACGTTTTCCTTCAGTATTCAACACCCGATGATTATATAACAGTAGATTAATTGAGCTAGTGGCGAACTGTAAGACTGGTTTTGAAGAGCTTTTAAGTCTAAGAAAGATGATCCTAATGTGCGGAACGGCGAAACAGCAGCGTGTGCCAAAGGCTTGTACCTGTCACTTAAGCAATTTAGTTATAGTTTCTTGCTTAATGTTTTTTCGTGCATACTTTCCAAGACAGTAGCTTTTTACAGAATACTGCAAACTAAACTCCTTGATGTCGACTATTGTTTGATGAAAGCTGGTCAGCCGGCCGCGGTGGTCTCGTGGTTCTAGGCGCGCAGTCCGGAGCCGTGCGCCTGCTACGGTCGCAGGTTCGAATCCTGCCTCGGGCATGGATGTGTGTGATGTTCTTAGGTTAGTTAGGTTTAAGTAGTTCTACGTTATAGGCGACTAATGACCACAGCAGTTGAGTCCCATAGTGCTCAGAGCCATTTTTTGAAAGCTGGTCAGTTAAAGACTGAGTTACAGGAACTTCGTGCTAAGTATGAAGAAGTGCGGCCAAAAACTGAACCAGAAGAAAACGATAGTGAACCTCCAAGAAAGGAGCAATGGGCTGGCGTGACTGACAGAGAAAGATCGCATCGTGCTTTGTTCTGTGAAGTTCTTGATAGTATCTCGCGGCAATTGACTGACAGATGTGCATACTTGGATAGTTTGGAGTTTCTTTCACTTATGAATTATGAAAAGTATAGTCAATATAAAGATAGCTTCACTGAGGCTGCATTTAATTCCTTGAAGGTATCCTATGGTTGACATTTTGGTATCCCTCGACTAAGGAGTCTGACATACCTGTATTCTTCACCTCCTGTGGTCACATGAAGCAACCTAATGCATCAAAACTAATGAATTTAATTTGAACCATTCCTGCGACCAGTGCACCGCCAGAAAGATCGTTTTCGGCGTTGAAGAGAATCAAAACTTGTCTTCGAAATACAAAGCCGCAAACCAGACTTCTTCATCTTGCTCTGTTGTCCGTTGGAAAACGATTGCTCAAGTCCTTGAAACAACAAGTGTTATTCTACGACTCCATGACCGAAGTTTTCGACGAGGACAGCATAACTGACCTTAGATACGAATAAAACTGCGAGTACCGGAACTTTTAATATCATCTTTGTTCACATAGATACAATAAAAGGTATTTTGCGAGTATCCGTTATCGCTCAGTAGGCCTAAACTTTTGGAGGTTTGGCCTTGTACTTTGATAAACTGTATGCATGATTCAGTGTATTACTGGCGCGTGATGCGAAGTTGTAATGGATAATCGCAAAAAATAACGTAATAATAGTAGCAATGACAATAATAATAACAATTACAACAGTAATACTGTAACTTTACCGATTTTTAAATGGCTTATGGTTACAAGTACTTCACACGTCGTCAGTGGTTTCAGAGCAAAAATAAGAGAGGCTGGCAGCAGATTGTTCGGAGGCAGACGACCGAACGTTGTCCCTGTTCTTTCGTTAACGCTTTACAAGCGAAAACCAGAACTCCCTGACATATTTTATCCGATCATTTCCCTTGCTGTACGTAACGTTTCCTTGTGAGAATTGAGTGGGTCTGATCGCTTACCGCTTACGAACAACGACGCCGGCCAGCCTGCTCATTGGCCTGATGCAATCTCAATTACAAGAAAACGTCCTGGTGATGGACCATAACAAGGTAATGTTTCAGTTAGAGCAACAGAAGCTCCAGTGAGTTGCACTGGATGGTGTTATTTGAAGAGGATGTCCATCATCATTGTGGGTTGCCTCCACGTTGCGACTGCTGAGTTATGCAGAGTCACATATCCTGTTACCTACTAATTAATGTCGTCCATTTGAGAAATATTCCCAGCGAATATCTCATTGTGAGTCTGCAGGTAATGTCACATTCTGTCTCGCAGGACTTCAGTGACGATTTCTCGCTCTTATTAGGCATTGTTCAGTTCTTCAATCGTTCACCTTTATAACTGCACGTAGCTTGAATTGTTTTGTGTTACTGGGTCTGTTGACCACATTCTGTAGCTGTTTTGGTGTGATATCTGAGGCGATTCTTTTTTATTTAGAGATAAGAAAGCTCAGAGGATATTATAAATTGAAAAAGACATGCTTTTATGGCAACAAACACAGTAATTTTCAGGGTTATGTTAATAACCGTACCCACGCACCATGTTCTTCGATGAAAACAAGTGAAGAACTGTATCAGTTCTATTCATCTACAGCAGGCAGCGCGAATGTGATTTGTAATATAGATTAAAATTTTAAGGAAATAAAAAGAAGTGTGTGTGTGTGTGTGTGGATTCACTCAAAATGCTAATGAGTCATTTCCATCCCAGAATCGGAAAATATGCCCAAAGACTGCCTTTTTATCGAAGAAGAATAGCCAAAAAGGGATTTGTGACGCTGAAATTACTTTTAATATTGGAATGCATGGCTCATTAAAAGTTACTGACAGACTTAAAGTATCTGTGGAGCAAAAATCACAAAATATTTGAAGAATAAAGGAGATCTAGAAAATAAACTCTTTTAAAGACGGGTAGATTGGTTCACCGTGGAGGCAAGGAAAGTAGGAAGGAGACTGGAACTACAAAAGCAAGCAAGAAAGGAAGAAGAGCATGTAACAAGCTGGTCTCCCAGGAATTTTCATTCACACAAGTCATCCGAAGGTACAGTAAAGCATTTATCAAACTTAGAAGTTGACTTTCTCAGTTCGTATAATTACGAAATGACTTCCGTTGTAGCATCTTGCCTAATGTATGAATCATCTCATAATTTTGGAAGGATATTCTATTTATGATGGTCTGAAATACACTCCTGGAAATTGAAATAAGAACACCGTGAATTCATTGTCCCAGGAAGGGGAAACTTTATTGACACATTCCTGGGGTCAGATACATCACATGATCACACTGACAGAACCACAGGCACATAGACACAGGCAACAGAGCATGCACAATGTCGGCACTAGTACAGTGTATATCCACCTTTCGCAACAATGCAGGCTGCATTTCTCCCATGGAGACGATCGTAGAGATACTGGATGTAGTCCTGTGGAACGGCTTGCCATGCCATTTCCACCTGGCGCCTCAGTTGGACCAGCGTTCGTGCTGGACGTGCAGACCGCGTGAGACGACGCTTCATCCAGTCCCAAACATGCTCAATGGGGGACAGATCCGGAGATCTTGCTGGCCAGGGTAGTTTACTTACACCTTCTAGAGCACGTTGGGTGGCACGGGATACATGCGGACGTGCATTGTACTGTTGGAACAGCAAGTTCCCTTGGCGGTCTAGGAATGGTAGAACGATGGGTTCGATGACGGTTTGGATGTACCGTGCACTATTCAGTGTCCCCTAGACGATCACCAGAGGTGTACGGCCAGTGTAGGAGATCGCTCCCCACACCATGATGCCGGGTGTTGGCCCTGTGTGCCTCGGTCGTATGCAGTCCTGATTGTGGCGCTCACCTGCACGGCGCCAAACACGCATACGACCATCATTGGCACCAAGGCAGAAGCGTCTCTCATCGCTGAAGACGACATGTCTCCATTCGTCTCTCCATTCACGCCTGTCGCGACACCACTGGAGGCAGGCTGCACGATGTTGGGGCGTGAGCGGAAGACGGCCTAGCGGTGTGCGGGACCGTAGCCCAGCTTCATGGAGACGGTTGCGAATGGTCCTCACCGATACCCCAGGAGCAACAGTGTCCCTAATTTGCTGGGAAGTGGCGGTGCGGTCCCCTACGGCACTGCGTAGGATCTTACGGTCTTGGCGTACATCCGTGAGTCGCTGCGGTCCGGTCCCAGGTCGACGGCCACGTGCACCTTCCGCCGACCTCTGGCGACAACATCGATGTACTGTGGAGACCTCACGCCCCACGTGTTGAGCAATTCGGCGGTACGTCCACCCGGCCTCCCGCATGCCCACTATACGCCCTCGCTCAAAGTCCGTCAACTGCACATACGGTTCACGTCCACGCTGTCGCGGCATGCTACCAGTGTTAAAGACTGCGATGGAGCTCCGTATGCCACGGCAAACTGGCTGACACTGACGGCGGCAGTGCACAAATGCTGCGCAGCTAGCGCCATTCGACAGCCAACACCGCGGTTCCTGGTGTGTCCGCTGTGCCGTGCGTGTGATCATTGCTTGTACAGCCCTCTCGCAGTGTCCGGAGCAAGTATCGTGGGTCTGACACACCGGTGTCAATGTGTTCTAATTTCCATTTCCAGGAGTGTATAAACTAAAATGTTGCTGAAGATGGTAAACTTCTTAGGGATTATAAAACAGTTTCCACAAGGAGTGCCTTGATGATGCTACTGAGTGTTCCTCCTATGTATAACGGCTATAAAAGCTAATGAACAAAAACGCAAAATGTTTATTAGATGTTGAGTAATCATGGAAGGCGTAAAAATCACCATTGTTGCAAGGTTAAATTTTAATTGTTAATTAACACATTTTTAAACTAATTGTCCAAGTACCTATCTTTCTCGCTGTCTGTACGCTTATTTTTGACACAATGAAATGCATGGAATTATCTTTTATATTTTTTGAGCAGAGAAATTGAATTTTATATCCTAGCTTTGGTGTGAGATAATCGTATCTACCCCCTTTGAGGCTACCGTTCTATGTTGTCACAAATTTTGCCAATATTTGAATGGTGCAGCGGTTTTTGTAATTTCTGACTAGTTGCTGTTGGTCGGCAAACAGAAGTGGAGTAATGTTACGCATTTTGTTTTTTCTGTAGGATACAATCTAAGAAAAAAAGACGACGCACCACGAAGGAATTATCTGAATGGGACGGAAATCAGTGGATGTGACGTATGGACATACAAAGAATTAAAATTTCAGAAAAACTGAATGATTTATTCAAGAGAAAGGAGCTTCGGAAACTGAACAAGTCAATAATGCCTTGGTTCACCTATGGCCCTTATGCAAGCAGTTATTCGGCTTGGTATTGGCTCGTGGTCTCGCGGTCGCGTTCTCGCTTCCCGAGTACGGGATCCCGGGTTCGATTCCCGGCGGTGTCAGGGATTTGCACCTGCCTCGACATGACTGGGTGTTGTTGGGTCGTCTTCATCATCATCATTCATCCCCATCATGGTCGGAGGAAGGCAACGGCAAACCGCCTCCACCAGGACCTTGCCTGGTACGGCGGTGCGGGTCTCCCGCATCGTCCCCGACGCTCTGTTATGAAGTATGGGACTTCATCGTCACCATCATTGATTGACAGAGTTGTTGGATGTCCTCCTGAAGGATATCGTGCCAAATTCTGTCCAATGAGGGCAATAGATCGTAAAAATCCTAAGATGGCTGGATTGGAGAGAGAACTGGCGGCGTTGCTGGCCAATATAGGGTTTGGCAAGCACGAAGACAAGCAGTAGAAATTCTCATCGTGTGCACTATCTTGATGACATGTAAGCCCAGCATGACTTGTCATTTAGGGTAGCAAAACGGTGCTTAGAATATCATCGACATACCGCTGTGCTGTAAGGGTGCCCTGAATGACAACCAAAAGAAATGTCACCCCAGACCGTCACAGCTGGTCGCTGGGCCGTATGTCGGGCGACAGCAAGGTTGGTATACGACAGCCGTTTGGGATGTCTCCAATCTACGGCCTCGAATGTCCTTGACTGAAGTAGAACTGTCTTCAGTGATGAATCGCGCTTCGAACAGTGCCGACGTGTCTGGAGGCTCCCTGGACGTTGGTGGAATACCGACCTGACTGTCGCCTGCCATACGGCATGACAACCAGGCGCGATGGTGTGGGGAGCCAATGAGCAGGACCGCTTTGATTGTCGTTCGCCGTACCCTTATAACACAGTGATACGTTGACGATATTCTTCGCCCCGTTTTGTTGCCATTCATGAAAGTCTATCTTGAACTTACATTTCAGCAAAATAATGCCCTTCAGCACACGCTGAGTGTTTCCGTTGCTTGTCTTCGTGCTTGCCAAACCCTACCTTGGCCAGAAAGGTTGCCTGATCCCTCCCCAATTGACGATCTAACGCACCAATGGGACATAATTTGCCACAATATCCCCCAGGATGACAACCAACAACTCTGTCAATCAATGCCAAGCCGAATGAGTGCTTGCATAAGAGCCAGATATGGATCACCATGTTACTGACTTGCTCAACTTCTGGATCACTTTCTCTTGAGTAAATGATTCGTTTATTCCGAAATTGTAATCATTTGTATGTCGGCACATGTACATCACATCTACCGATTTCATCTACATCTACGTCTACATTTATACTCCGCAAGCCACCCAACGGTGTGTGGCGGAGGGCACTTCGGGGGCCACTGTCATTACGTCCCTTTCCTGTTCCAGTCGCGTATGGTTCGCAAGAACGACTGCCGGAAAGTCTCCGTGCGCTTTCGAATCTCTCTAATTTTACATTCGTGATCTCCTCGGGAGGTATAAGTAGGGGGAAGCAATATATTCGAGACCTCATCCAGTAACGCACCCTCTCGTAACCTAGACAGCAAGCTATACCGCGATGCAGAGCGCCTCTCTTGCAGAGTCTGCCACTTGAGTTTGCTGAACATCTCCGTAACGCTATCACGCTTACCAAAAAACCATGTGACGATACGCGCCGCTCTTCTTTGGATCTTCTCTATCTCCTCTGTCAACCCGACCTGCTACGGATCCCACAGTGACGTTCAGTACTCAAGTATAGGTCGAACACGTGTTTTGTAAGCCATCTGCTTTGTTTATTGACTACATTTTCTAAGGACTCTCCCAATGAATCTCAACCTGGCACCCGCCTTACCAACAATTAATTTTATATGATCATTCCACTTCAAATCGTTCCGTACGCATACTCCCAGATATTTTACAGAAGTAACTGCTACCAGTGTTTGTTCCACTATCATATAATCATACAATAAAGGATCCTTCTTTCTATGTATTCGCAACACATTACATATGTCTATATTAAGGGCCAGTTGCCACTCCCTGCAACAAGTGCCTATCCGCTGCAGATCATCCTACATTTCGCTGCAATTTTATAATGCTGCAAACTCTCTGTATACTACAGCATCATCCGCGAAAAGCCGCATGGAATTTCCAACACTATCTACTAGGTCATTTATATATATTGTTAGAAGCAATAGTCCCATAATACTCCCCTGTGGCACGCCAGAAGTTACTTTAACGTCTGTAGACGTCTCTTCATTGAGAACAACGTGCTGTGTTCTGTTTGCTAAAAACTCTTCAATCCAGCCACACAGCTGGTCTGATATTCCTTAGGCTCTTACTTCAGGCGACAGTGCGGAACTGTATCGAACGCCTTCAGGAAGTCAAGGAAAATGGCATCTACCTGGGAGCCTGTATCTAATATTTTCTGGGTCTCATGAACAAATAAAGCGAGTTGGGTCTCGCACGGTCGCTGTTTCCGTAATATATGTTGATTCCTGCAGAGTAGATTCTGGGTTTCCAGAAATGACATGATATGCGAGCAAAAAGCACATTCTAAAATTCTACAACAGATCGATGTCAGAGATATAGGCGCATCTTCTCGACGTCCCTTCTTGATAACTGGAGCTACTTGTGCTCTTTTCCAATCATTTGGAACCTTCCGTTTCTCTAGAGACTTGCGGTACACGGCTGTTAGAAGGACGGCAAGTTCTTTCGCGTACTCTGTGTAGAATCGAATTGGTATCCCGTCAGGTCCAGTGGACTTTCCTCTGTTGAGTGATTTCAGTTGCTTTTCTATTCCTTGGACACTTATTTCGATGTCAGCTTTTTTTTCGTTCGTGCAAGGATTTAGAGAAGGAACTGCAGTGCAGTCTTCCTCTGTGCAACAGCTTTGGAAAAAGGTGTTTAGTATTTCATTTTTACGCGTGTCGTACTCGGTTTCAATGCCATTATCATCCCAAAGTGTCTGGGTATGCTGTTTCGATCCACTTACTGATTTAACGTAAGACCAGAACTTCCATCCAATTCGTATAATTCCTTGGTGCTGAGTCTTTTTATTATGCCTTAGAATGTGTTATCATTTCAGGGCAGAGCTATAGACATTTCTGAATTATCGCTTTCACTAAAATCTGTTGAGGGGGCGGGTCACAACCCCTTCCCGTCTCGGAATTACAGTTATAGCGAAGGGCAGCTCGCACTTCCAGTGGAAGCCTGGCCTGGCAGCTGGACCGCGGCAGCTGGCGCACGACACCCACGCCGCGGCACGCACCGTCGCCTCCGCGGGTCTCCAGCCAAGAAAGCGCTACCCACGAGTTCCAGTTACAGACACTCGCAGAGTAGCCGCTAACGGTACGCCACACTAGTAGCTCACCCGGATGGAAGCAAGCTAAATTACAGGCTGCGCGAGCCTGTCTGCGACGAGGTCATTAATCACGGAACACCATCTCGGATCAAGGAAGATGTTGTATGTGCACTTAAACTACGCATCCAGTGTTGTGTGTGTGTGTGTGTGTGTGTGTGTGTGCACATCATCGTGCCTGTCACAAATACCTACTGCCTGGGCCAGACTCATTGGGCAATAATATAACCATTCACAGAAAAAAGGGGAAAGCACATTGTCGACAGGTGGCAACATCTTGAGTTGTCGATGATTGCAGCACCGAGGGCACTGCTTTTCCCAGCTAGCTCTCACAGTGACGGGAAGAACGTTGTCTATCGATCAGTGCCAAAGATGTGTGCCCTTTTACTCAGTTTCGATCAATTTATCCGAAGTCCAATTCCGACTGCTGGAAGAATTTGGACCTCATACAGCCCACAGGGACCCAATCGCTCGAATAAACAAGCATTTTGATGCCAGTGCCTCTGCTATAACTCGCAAACATCCTGACCAGCCGAGAACTGTCCGAACTCCACACACACACAGCCACGTGTTCTTCGGAACTGGTACCCTCTCCTGAGAAATCGAAGTCTACCCGTCATTTGTTGGCCCTGTTGAACAACAAGTTTGCGCAGAGTTTTTCGAGACTTGGAGCTGACACCATATCATCCACATATTCTATATGTCCTTAACGAGGACGACTTCGAGAGACGACCTGAGTTTGCTAAGGTAATACATGCCAAGTTACTGGAGGCTCCTGACCTCATGTGAAATACGTCCAGACTGGTAAAGCCAAATTCCACACATCCGGATCTGTGAACTGACACCACTGCGTGTTTTGGAGGGGGGAACCCCGTTGTCATCAGTGACTACGTTTTCCAGTTTCCAGGAATGACTGTGTAGAGCAGGGTGACATAGGAAGTACTGATTGGCCAGTTCTTGCTGAAAGGTCGAGTCATAGGGAAACGCACCTTGGGTTAGTGATAGATACTGACTTCACAGAAATTCAGAATTGTCCAAACTTTCGTGAAGTATGGTGACAGCAACATCGTGCTCTGCCACTCTTCCTCAGCATTGTTTGACCATTCTTGCATGCAGTGTTTCCTGAGTCTTGGTTTGGCCGTCGAGAACTTGTGGAGTGGTCAGCCGACCTCTCGCCTTCGCTCCACTGGCAATTTTTCGTTGGGTTTATATTAAGTACAAGGTGTACGCTTATCGCGTAACCACTGAGAAGCATCTACGTGAGGTGATTGTTCGAGAATTCAACAATGTCCCGGTGGATATGTGTAGGAAGGCGTATGAAAATGTTTCTGTGCATTTGTTCAAATGGTTCAAATGGTTCTGAGCACTATGGGACTTAACGTCTGAGGTCGTGAGTCCCCTACAACTTAGAACTACTTAAACCTAACTAACCTAAGCACGTCACATACACCCCATGCCCGAGGCAGAATTCGAACCTGCGACCGAAGCGGTCGCGCGGTTCCAGACCGTAGCGCCTAGAACCGCTCGGCCACCCCGGCCGGCTGTGCATTTGTAAGCCTGTGTTGACATGAAGGGAGACCAGGTCGACCATTACGTTGAAAATCGATGAATATGTCATAACAATTACTCGCACATGTGCGATACCTCATTTTTGTAACCATTACAAACATTTGACAATAAAAATAACAAATAATCAAAAACTGCCTAATTTAGTGTGGCCTACTCTGTACGTAACGCCACTTCCTCTTTCACACCTTACAGAACACATTAGGAGGCTTTCTCGACACTTTTACGCAGTTCTTCGTTAGAGCTGTAGTAACATTGATCCTCGTGGAATTTGATTAACCCCCTTAATTGGTTGTCTCGCGTGCTAACTTCCGCGCTTTAGAGGTGGCCATTTCAATGGGGCTGGAGTGTTGCCGAACCATGCCCACACCAGCGGTCTCGAAATTTTCCATCAAGGAATTCTCACACCTGAACAGCAAAATCGTGCTGGAGCTGCATATGATCCTGATGCCTTCTTCGTAGAGTTTAGGTATTAATCACGTTTGCGGCATATCCAGACAAGAACATCCACTCAAGTGCTGTTCAAACATGGTCCTAATAGGTATCTTGAGGACATCTCAGCCCATATCATAACATGAGGCGAGTTCTTGTCCATAATTTGCACCTCATTAGTATCTTCCCTAGACCATAAAAATATTTTCCACCTGTGTGGACATGGATATATCGCAAATTTACAAGAAAATTTCGCTACCGAACGAGACAAGGCATTTGTCAACAAAGCACTGCAGACTGCAACTCCCTGTAATGAAACCACTATCTATTTCCCCAATTGCACGAAGTCAAGTGCGGGGACTTCTCGGACATCCTTCATATACAGGCTGTTTCGGAACCGTTCAAGATATCGTAATTCTGTTCTCTTGCAGATGAATTGTGAGCAAGTATTTTCTAAAGGACACAGTTATTTTTCACAATTTACGAGTTGATTCTTACAAAGAAGCAAAGAAGGAAACAGGAACCACCAAGAGAGCTATTTATTGACACAAACAACACCTTTACCGATTTTGAAGCGGCAGGTTCGTCTTAAGGTGGGTGTTCACGTTAAAATACGTTTGTCGTTGTTTTTGGCTGTTTTTTCCCTCTTCCAGCGAAACTTTCTTGGGTTGGTGGTATCCAACAAAAAAAAGAGATGCGAGAAACGACCTATTTAACTGTAACTAACAACGAATGAAAACAATGTAAACAAATCTGTCTAAGGTAGAACTGTTCCAGTTGTAGGTTACTTACCTCGAAATTCCCTTGTCGTTATATTGTACTGTTGACTGTTTGTGTTCACCAAACGGCAAAAAATATATAAAGCACATTTTGATATACAGGGTGTCCCAGGAGGAATGGTCAGTATTGAGAGATATGATAGGAGCAATCATTCGAAGCGCCAAAAGTCTAGTTAATATGCACTCTAAAATGCATATCTTAATAGCTATGATCACTTCTCTATCTTCGATACTGTGAAACAGATTGTCTTCTAATGAAGTTTGTTTGCTTTCTACACTCCTGGAAATGGAAAAAAGAACACATTGACACCGGTGTGTCAGACCCACCATAATTGCTCCGGACACTGCGAGAGGGCTGTACAAGCAATTATCACACGCACGGCACAGCGGACACACCAGGAACCGCGGTGTTGGCCGTCGAATGGCGCTAGCAGCGCAGCATTTGTGCACCGCCGCCGTCAGTGTCAGCCAGTTTGCCGTGGCATACGGAGCTCCAACGCAGTCTTTAACACTGGTAGCATGCCGCGACAGCGTGGACGTGAACCGTATGTGCAGTTGACGGACTTTGAGCGAGGGCGTATAGTGGGCATGCGGGAGGCCGGGTGGACGTACCGCCGAATTGCTCAACACGTGGGGCGTGAGGTCTCCACAGTACATCGATGTTATCGCCAGTGGTCGGCGGAAGGTGCACGTGCCCGTCGACCTGGGACCGGACCGCAGCGACGCACGGATGCACGCCAAGACCGTAGGATCCTACGCAGTGCCGTAGGGGACCGCACCGCCACTTCCCAGCAAATTAGGGACACTGTTGCTCCTGGGGTATCGGCGAGGACCATTCGCAACCGTCTCCATGAAGCTGGGCTACGGTCCCGCACACCGTTAGGCCGTCTTCCGCTCACGCCCCAACATCGTGCAGCCCACCTCCAGTGGTGTCGCGACAGGCGTGAATGGAGGGACAAATGGAGACGTGTCGTCTTCAGCGATGAGAGTCGCTTCTGCCTTGGTGCCAATGATGGTCGTATGCGTGTTTGGCGCCGTGTAGGTGAGCGCCACAATCAGGACTGCAAACGACCTAGGCACACAGGGCCAACACCCGGCATCATGGTGTGGGGAGCGATCTCCTACACTGGCCGTACACCTCTGGTGATCGTCTAGGGGACACTGAATAGTGCACGGTACATCCAAACTGTCATCGAACCCATCGTTCTACCATTCCTAGACCGCCAAGGGAACTTGCTGTTCCAACAGGACAATGCACGTCCGCATGTATCCCGTGCCACCCAACGTGCTCTAGAAGGTGTAAGTCAACTACCCTGGCCAGCAAGATCTCCGGATCTGTCCCCCATTGAGCATGTTTGGGACTGGATGAAGCGTCGTCTCACGCGGTCTGCACGTCCAGCACGAACGCTGGTCCAACTGAGGCGCCAGGTGGAAATGACATGGCAAGGCGTTGGACAGGACTACATCCAGCATCTCTACGATCGTCTCCATGGGAGAATAGCAGCCTGTATTGCTGCGAAAGGTGGATATACACTGTACTAGTGCCGACATTGTGCGTGCTCTGTTGCCTGTGTCTATGTGCCTGTGGTTCTGTCAGTGTGATCAAGTGATGTATCTGACCCCAGGAATGTGTCAATAAAGTTTCCGCTTCCTGGGACAATGAATTCACGGTGTTCTTATTTCGATTTCCAGGAGTGTATATTACGAGAGGTGATAGTATGGAGCAATGCAAGAAAAAATGTCCCGTAAACACGGGATCTGTGCTCTTGTACATCTTTGTTAATGTGGAACACATCTCTTCTGCACGATGGGTCAAATTTGTCTAAGATAAATAATTTCTACTGTAGTTATGAAAGATACGCATTCAACTACGTTTCGCTCTTCAGAATCCATTTAGTAGTTTCGAGAGATTACACTATTTAGAACTTCGGATTTATCTGTTTTGAGCAAGAAACTTATTGCTGTCTTCGTACGCCCAAGCTCGTGATTTCATTCCCAAATAATGACAAACGTCTCGACGGATAAAGAAGAAAGAGTACTGCACTGCCGCGATGCCGGAATGAAAGGGGCACAAAGGATGCGTAGCTTTCATTTTGTGTTGTTCTCGTGTATCGATTGCAGGTTAGCTTGAAACAAAAAATGTGTTTGACAGACAAAAATGAACTAGATGTGAAATAATATGGTTCAGAGACTTTTTCAAGTCTCGAACGTCTATGATATACATATGCAGATTGGAGTAACAAATTAAAATTTGTTCCAACAGCATGATTCGAACTTGTGTCTCGTGCTCACCAATGCGCTAACCAATACGGGACTCTGGCACATTGGCTTTGGATAACTGCACAGACTACCCTAGAGCGCCTACCTTCTCAATACAAATTCCCACGCACGCCTGAACCCACTTGGTATTCCCTCCAAACTCTAACTAGATAACGTACTTTTTTTTATTACAGAAGATGCAGAAGAAACATGAACAACTGAGTTGTACGCAGAATTGTATCCCGACAGATGGTATCCAACAAGAATGACAGTTCAGAGAACGGGCAAAAATAAATGGAAGGGCGATGGAATACTACACAGAACGTAAGGAGCAAACCTGGAACAAGCAGAGCGAACGGGGTAGATGCTCTGGCGGCTGTAATCCACACGTTAGCTCCAGAGAAATTCCGAATGCCTCTGGAGCAAGTGAACCCACTGTTCTTCGCATTTTCCACACCAACAACTTCCATTAACTTCCATCGGTATCATGTGTCACTTCGCCTGCAGGTTAACCAGTGGGAACACATAAGATATATCGAATTCAGTCGCTCGGTTCTGATGCGACATCAGGGCAATAGGTTCTTTCTTCGAATAATTCATTTACCGATAACGCTACCTTTACAAATAACGGAAACCTGACTGCAAGAAATATCCATTACTGGGCCGCTTAGTATAGTCAATAGCTGAGACAGACTAATCATCAGAGGCAGTACAGTGCGAACGTTTTGGTGCGGGATCGTTGGAGACTTTGTGATTGGTCCTTACTTCATAAAAGAAACCTTAACGGGCAAAAGATACAATTTCTTAGCGAAATGCTACCGTCTCTCCTAGGTGAGAACCGCATGAAAGACGTAGCTTAATCTGGTACCAGCGCGACAGCCGCCCGGAAAACTACTTGTTTGTGGTTAGGAATTTGCTCGCCCAGCTCTTACCTGGCACCTGGATCGGCGTGATGACGCCATCAGTTGGACTGTTCGTTCGCATGACTTAACGCAACTGGCCTTTTCCCTATGGAGTAAACTCAAAGGTGAAGTCAATGCACAACTTCCGACGATACAACGCATTATTGCAGCATGTGCAATTATATCGAACAAATCTCTTCAGTTATCCATAAATCCTTGCACCAGTGGCTGCAGTCTTGTATTGCAGTAGACATTAGGCATTTCGAACACTTGATGACATAAACAGAATTTTAAAAAAAGCTGTTTATGACCATTCTCTTTTGTGATTTAGTTTTTGTTGTTCTTGCTGATCTAATTTTGATATGTACGTGTGTATCTCGACTGTGATCTCATGACACGAAATTATTATTTAACGGTATTTATACATTAATTCTCCATCTTATTAAGGATTATCTACGGCTAGCGCCGCTTCTCCGGCCCAGGTCGCCATGTTCTGTGTTCCCTCAACGACCATACTCCTCGCGTCCATTGACTCCTTCACATTATTTTGCTAGTTGCGTTATGGGCGACCCCTTTTCTTCCGCTGGAATGGTATCTATCGTAGTGTCTTATTTGGTATCCTGTCTTCACTCATATTATTCACAAGGCCAAACTACGTCCCCTGTTTTTGTTGGATGTCGTCCCAGAAATCCCTATCCATTTCCATCCTTTGTCGGACTACTACGTCATATCTTACCCTGTCGGTCCCAGTACAGTTTGAGCTTCGTATTAAGTAATCCATCTCTATGGCAAGCTGTTTTCTCCCCAAAGTCCCTGGTGTCCGCTCCGTACAAAATTACACTATGGATTATAGTCTTATACAGTCTTTTCTTCGTTGTTCTTCTTATCTTTTTATTCCACAGAACAGACTTCATTGCTCTTGTTAGAGCTTGTTCGTTATTACTCCTGCTAGTGATTCCATCACTGCTTGTGCCCTGTTTATTAAATAATACCCCAAGATATTTTGCCTTTTACACACCTACAATTACTTGTCCATCTACCTTCAAATTATTTACTTCTTCCGTTCCAAAAGCCAAATACTCAGATTTCTTCATGATCGTCTTCAGGCCTCTTTAATCTTTCTTGTCATATAGCTCAGACAATCTTCATCTTTTGCTAGTACAGTCTGGTCATCTGCAAAATACAGGCTAAATATCTTACTATAGTCTACTGTCACTCCCATGATCTGTCATTTTCAATGTCAAGTCTGTAGGATTGCTCCTAGATACAGCTTCAAGACTTAAAGAGGGTCGGTGACTGCACACATCCTTGCCGGAGACCCTTATCCATCTAAAATTATTCTGGCTAACTATTCCCAATCTTTCCTCTCACTGTGTTATTTTCATATAATTTCATAATAATCTTTGATCTAACTCTATCTCTTTCAGCTTTTCGCACAGTTTGTTGACCGTTACATTATGCTTTCTCTAGTTCAAGCAGTGCAACAACAGTTACAGTATCATACGCTTTCTCTAAGTCAGTCAATGCAGCATGCAGTCCAACCGTTGTGCGTTTTTCACATAGTTTCATTGTGGAGATGTTGTCCATTGCGGATATTCTCGTTTGGTATCCTGCTTGTTCTTCTTGCTCTTGTGGGTTGTTTCTTTCTCTACCTGATCTTTCAGTATCTTCGAGTACAGTCTTTCACCGAAAGGGATCATTGCCAATCCTCTATAATTATTTGGGTCATTACGTGACCCTTTATTATGCACCGATCTTATGCAACATGCTGTCCATTCCGATGGAATATCTTCCATAAGTCTGTATTTTACAAATCCATCCACTCTTTCCTTTCAACGCACTGACAGAAAAAAGAGCGAAATTTTTATTGTATTCAACTACCGAATCATCTTGATATGCCACGTCTTTGCCTTCCAGTCGATGAGTCGCTAAATAGCAAGAGGTAACTCTCAATCGTTTTCGAGAAAAATTGATTTCTAACATGTTACGGATGCTTATATACATCCTATGGTTGCTAGTAATCAAGAATTCCGCAGCCAAGCGACTAAGCGCTTAGTTTTATAAAAGCGTGATATGTGGATCGACTCTCGCTTCCAGTACTCTTTCGTTATTTCAGTCTCACATAATTATACCAAAAGATACGCGTAGTACGGTGCGAAATTGTGTGATGACCGAACACCGCTTACTTATGTAACCCAAGTTTGTTTCACAATCGACACTCTGCCAGGACTTAATTGTGAACTGCAGAGCAATCATGTAGATGAAAAAACCTCCCAAGGGTATACATTATACTAACCACATATGCAAATAAAATAACATAATTAAAATGACTAGGCTGATTTGATTGAAAGTTCTTGTGTATCCATTTTTTCCAGCCTTAATACGAAACTTTTTTCTTCTTTTTTGGATAAAGATTATGAAAATACTAAATGAATTATTTAATAATGACAGACTGCACAGTAATAATAAATATATGGAGTGAAAGAAAAAAGAAGTGCGGAAAGGGATTTCGACCCGGACCTCGCGCTCCTGGAAGTAAGTGTTTAACACGCTCTGCTGCGGACTTACAAAATATACAGGGTGACATTTACTGAAGTATACAAAAAAAGGTAAATTAGCTACAAACTACGGCGTGCACATGCTTTATTCAACACGTAAACGTCACAACAGATATTCATATTTAGGTTATGACATGTTCGGTATGCCTGCCATCATTGGCGAAGATGTGGCGCAGGCGAATAGCGAAATTCTGCATCACCCGCTGAAGTGTCGGAGCATCGATGCTGTTGATGATCTCCTGAATGGCTGTTCTCAGCTCAGCAATGGCTTTGGGGCTATTGCTGTACACCTTGTGTTTAATACAGCGCCACAAAAAGGAGTGGCGTGTGTTCAGATCCGGAGAATGTGGCGGGCAATCGAGGCCTATGCCACTGGCCTCTGGGTACCCAAGAGGCAGAATGCGGTCCCCAAAGTGCTCCTCCGGGACATCTAACACTCTCTCCATCTTCGATGGGGTCGAGCTCCGTCTTGCATGAACCACATCTCGTCGATGTCAGGTCACTTTGGATACTGTGGATGAAATCATCTTCCAAAACCTTCAGGTACCATTCGGTAGTCACTGATTATTCCGTGTCTGGGCACTGCACACCACACAGTCACCCATTAAGGGTGAAGAGGCTTCTCGATCGCGAAATGCGGATTCTCAGTCCTCCAATTTTGATTGTTAACAAACCCATCCAAATGAAAGTGGGCTTCGTCGCAAAACCAAACCTCGTGCAAGCACATACTAATTCCCATACATACCCCGGGGCCAACCATACAGTTTGAGTGTCCCAAGGCAAACCGTTCAGAAGTTATGAGGATTTTGTTTCATATAGTTCAATAAGTGTCACCCGGTATAAATGTGCATAAAATTTTCAAACTCGATTTTCTCGAAACAGTTGACAGTTGCGCGTTCCTGTTTACATGTGTTGAAGTAGTAGTCGCGCCCTACACATTCTGTCAGCATGAATCAAATAGGTGAGAGTTCTTACTGCCCTCTTGTTAGCATAAGACAGCAGTCAGTTTCTCGCTCGTAACAGATAAATACTAAGTTCTAAATATTGTAATTTCTCCGGAACTACTAATCGGATTCTGAAGAGTGAAACACCGTTGACTCATCTCTTTGAGTATTATGATAGCAGCAGCATAAATTACGATTTGAAATTGTGTTTGAAAAAGCATAGTTGATATCGATATATCTGTTCTTAATATATCTATAAAAAGACTGTGCGTCACTTAGTGAGAACTTTTTCACAAATATTTGGAGTGAAAACAGAATTACGATATCTCAAACGATTCAGGAAATATCTGAGGTGTACAGGTGAGTTGAATCACCCTGTATGTAAAAAAATCGCTCTTGTGACTGTTTATTGTGCTCATCACTTAGGAAGGCTCTCCAATATTCAGTCGTTCTGCGCATCCCCTTCCATAAAGCGCTGGCAGCCAATAAGTTTCATTCTCGTTCCACGTGACTAGTCGCGAGTTACGAGAATCCTCCAAGCTTCGCTGTTGCCATACTTTGCAACAGTGCAATTTAATTCACGGAGCTAGAGTATCGTTCATTCAGGTATTGGTGTTTTTTTCTTGTTGCCTTATAGCTATGAACGTCTATCTTTAAACGTGTTAGTGCTATTTCCAAATAAATGTATGAGGTGACGGCAACAAACGAAAAAGTTCTTCACAAACTGGCGAAGGGGATTATTTGGTGCGTTTACTACTTCTTCAAACGTGAAAAAGTTGGCACCCTACGTTGATATTTCGAAGAGAAAAAACGGGCTGCAGAGGCGTGTAGTTAAGAGAACTGTACAGCGCATTATAAACGAAAGTGTCACAGCTGTAGAAACGTCAGGATAAGTTGGTTTCGTGTCGCCTGGAAAGCGTCGAAATCGCATGAAATCTGTTGCACAAATGTATGGCTTCGACAAGGATGTTTTAAGTCGCCCCGTCTTTGAAATGTATATGAATGGTGAATATCCGAGAATATCCGACTTCACAAATCTTCTTAAAATTATGAATGACAAAACTGGCTTCAAAGGTGGTGATTCATCAATACAAAGAATTTTGAAAGCCATTGGTTTCAAATATGTCAACAGTATTTATGGGAGAACATTTTTAATTGAACGAAGTGAAGTATCTGCAGCACAAGTGACATTCCTGAGAAAGATGCACGAAATAAGACAAGGTAGTTCAACAGTGTAGTTCAACCTGGGGGAAACATGGGTGAATCAGAATCATTCCAGAAAAGCCGCTGGAAAACGTGTGAGGGTAGTGGCGGTTTTAACGTTCCTATAGGAAAAGGTTCTCCAATAATTATTCTCCATGCTGGCTCTTCTTCCGGTTTAGTTCCTGAGAGCAAACTTATTTTTAGATATAAGAAAAACAGCATTGACTACCATTCGGAAATGAACGCTGTCACTTTCAAGAAGTTGTTCACTGAACGAACAGTTCTTGCCATACCTGGCTCCACAATCTGTCATTGTAATGGACAGTCACCTTGATGTAACAGAGAAAACACTGAGTAACAACACCAGGAAAGTATATATTGTGCTCAGGATTAAAAATAAAAAATATTGCACACAGTATTAGCCAGAACCCTGAAGATCTCCTGCAGCTCGTTTATTTAAACAAGTCACGTGAGAAAACGTACCAAATTGACTTACTTGCACGTGAATGTCGTTACACAGTTTTGCTTTTTCCACGGTACCACTTCCAGTACAACCCGTTCAAATTAATTTGGGCACAGGTTAAAGGCTATGTGGCAGAAAGGAATAAAACATTCAAGATTGCAGACACTGAATCGCTTGCGCATGAAGCAATAGACAACATATCCCTTCAGGATGGGCAGATTGCGTGCATCATGCTCAAAAGCTTCAGGAAGACGACTTTGATAGGGAGGTGAAGATGGATAGAAGCCATGAAGCCATAATCGCAAATCCGCATCAGATGGTTCGGACACAGACTCCGATAGCAGTGACGATGGTATTTCTACGATGTAAGTATTGGGACAATGTTTGTACCACCCCACTCTGCATTGTTGCCAGATGTATACAAGATGGTGGCGATGACGTCATCCAAGATGGCGATGTGTAGACTTGGCAACAGCGCATGACGTCATTCAAGATGGCGGCCATGACGTCTTTCAAGATGGCAGGAAGTTTGAATTTTGCACACTCATAGACACACAAATGCCCTCCGAATGTGGAGGTGACAGGATATAGTCAAGTACAGTGCTATATTACACCTCCCGATCAATGCATTAGGGCTAGGTGTTGGCAGCTGTGCTACATTTACAGGCAATTTTAGAACACAGAATGAGATGTTATGTCATGATCGCATGGATAGATCTACCCTAAAATCTATAGAATTGCGAAAAATGACGACGGAACAGGTATAAATTGACAGAATATACACCAAAATGCTGTGAAATTGAGGAAGTACTTGCGTATCTTCTGGTTCGCGCCGAAAAATTTGTACATGGCAGACTGATTCATTCTAGAGAAGGAGAAGTTGCTGCAGGTCATTTTCTTCCAGTGTTCTGTCTGGATGCATCAGTGGCGTGACATAGCCTGCATTCTACTCGTATACAGCCACGTGTTCTGTATGTAGTTTAAAGCACTGTCTACTTGCAATCGTTAACAGTGAAACTGTCGGTCATCAGAGGACTTCCATCTCATGTGTGATGAAACTTGACACATTCCTCTATCCTCTAAACGAACTTTGATTTATGTGATGTATTCCCCCCCCCCCTCCCCCCCCCCCCCCAAACGCATCTTGGGTGTGAAGTCCAGACTCCAGCATCATAACTAAGTTAGAGGTAGAAGCTTGTGAGGCATTTCAATCCCTGTGTACACATTTGCCCGACATATGTGCTGTTTACAGAGTTAGTGAGGGAATGACTTGTAATTTTCACATTCCAGACACTGCTGCTATGCGTTTACTTTTTTCCTTGTAGGATGTATCCACCACGACAAACGATCATTTTATATAGGTCTGATGCAGGCATGGTATAATTTCTGAGCAGTGTTCGAATGTGAACAGTGGACACTATACGTCTCCGGAAAGCTATATTGTGCTCGTATTATGCAGAGCAAGTGTTTTACAGTTCGATGAGGTAGTTTTTCGTAGAGAAAGTGGGAAGGAGGCTGTATGTCATGCGCTTGAAATATATTTCTCACAAAGGAATATTAACAATGCTACATTCCATATGTCTGATAGTTCGGAAGCGCAGGTGATCTAACATTATAGATTTAACATTATAAGGAGTGCTAAGCTCCTCGACATGTACGCTCCTCGAGATGGGTGAGGACTCAGAAAGCTCCATTCATTCACGAGAGGTGGAGTGCAGCGGTCTTCTTCTGGTCGGTTGCAGATTAAATCTCTAATGAGGTTGCATGGCGGATTGCTCGATGACAATGTGAGGAGGATCTTTCACTCTCTAATTTTACCCTAAGACAACAAGAATGCTCTGTGACTCTCATACGCAGAGAGATAGATTGTAAATTGAACACCATGCTCGAGGTGATAGACATATGTGGATCGCCGTCTGGTACACTTTCATGATTTATGTGTTCGAGAATTAAGACTGAATGGATGTACTGCACAGTCATCTATCCATGTTCGCACTGATACTCGCAAAGTTGAGAAGGGGTGGTTTAGCTATGATACTGACATTGGGGGCACATGCTGTGACATCACTAGCCAGTGTTGAAGTTACTGTAAAATTGTTCGCACTATCAACTGTGATGCAAATCATTACCAGTACATCGATGTTGTCTTTTCCATCCCATCCATGCACTGGTTACTATATAATGATTGACTGATATTGCTTGTTTGAGTTGGGGAAAAAGTTTTGGTGGATGGACAGCAACTTCTGGGATGGATAGCACCGAAACACTGATCAGTCGAAAGGGAACACAGAGTCAAGAGATATTCCGTCACTGTGAGACGAGTCTAAATGTAGAGCTCGTGAGTCATCTTCGTACTGTAGTTTGGAGACCAACGCCAATGCGGCAAAACTCTTCCAGTTTGCTTATGTTGTAATTGTCTTTTATTTAAAATCAACCGATGTGTGGTGTGTTATGCTATCCGCCATAAGAATATGATTTACACCATGCAAGGTCTACTTTCCTGCAAAAGGCCATTGGTTAGAACTTCTTAATGTCAGTTTAGAACCTGATAATGGCCTCGAAGTAGTGACAGAAAAACGAAGTGTTTGGCATTGTACAAAAGCGTGATAGAAAACAGTGTTTGAACCAGGACCAGAGGGAGCGTCTCATGCTACTTAATATAGTCTGTGGGATACAATCATTCGCCTAGAGTATACAGTTGATCGAACTTTAAAGTGGCCTCTACGGTGCCTGTATATTTAACAGTATCTTGCCACAGAGGTGGTAGTAGTAGCAGCAGCAGTGTGAAGTGCGAATTTGGCAAGGGACTGGTTATGCCGTTAGGAATGCTTGGAGGGCTGCAGGCTTCGCTACTCTGGGGAAGGACTCTTTCTCCAAGCTGGACTGCACCGCAGCTTTGTGTCATTGCACCAGCATCAGTGCCTATGTGACTTCTAAATCGGACGAGCTTTTATAGTTCGTAATTTTTCTCTGTTGGGGGTTATAGAATAACGATGATAGCATGTTGGGCTGATTGACTTGAATGGACGTGGATCTGTAGTACTTGTAAGTGGTTTGGGGACGTACAACATTGCGCGCATTTTCGCCGACTGGTCAAAACACTGTCCTGTTGCACTAACTCAGGTCGTTCAGTTCCAACTTAAATTGGAACGATCACATGCGGAAAGCTGTAGAAATGGGAGCAGTTGCAAGATGCGTAGGGGGCGACTAAACCCACGTTGCATTTTATGTAGCATCTAGGTTCAGGAAAGGTGACTCGTTTCGAGATATGGGAGTGCGAGAAAAATGATTCACTTTTGGGTGTGATCCGATGCAGTCATGTTCTTGAATGGAGAGACCTGATTCCAAATGATTGACATGATTTCTAGCGGATAACGTAACATTAGAGCTCTGAGACGCTAGTGTTCATTTTTCTTCTTACGACCTTAATCGGCACATCACTACTATTACTGTTTGTGTTCCTTCTCAATCAGTCATCACCTAAATACTTATTTTATTAGTTTTACAAATGTTGACCCAAATATTTGGGTCAACATTTGTAAAACTAATTCCTCTCTCTCAACCCCCCCCCCCCCTCCCTCTGTGGGGAGAGAGGATACTCTTAGTTTTAACGAATCAAAATTTACGAAATAAAAATGTTGACCCAAATATTTGGGTCAACATTTGTAAAATTAATTCCTCTCTCTCAAACTCCACCCTGTGGGAAGGGAGGGAGAGTTTAGTTTTAGCGAATCAAAATTTACGAAGTAAATGAGTATTTTTTATTTATCCGTAACCATTTTCCACGCAAAAATGAGAACATGAATTTTCTTGAATTACAGCGCCCACTACCAAGAATCAAAACAAATGTTTAAGACAAAATGTACGTAGTTTTTTGTGCAGAATCTGATTGTGCAATAACAAATGGGGGTTCCCATTTGAAATTTTAAATTTGCCTCCCTCTGTGGTGGCGGGCTAATTTTAGAACCAGCAGATGCCCCCCTCCAAAATAATCAACTTTGGTTCTACACATTTTTTCGTGTCAAGATTATTTTTCGAATTAGTCTATTCTGGTTTGTCAATTTAAAATTTACACCCTGTATACAGATTGAATAATAGAGAAGAAACACTTTATCTCTGTCTTACACCCTTTCTACTCGAGTGTTTGGAACCCGTACCAGGTCGGATTAAAGGAAGACATCGAAGCAATTCAGAGGCGGGCCGCTAGATTTCTCACCGCTACGCTCCAACAACATGCAAGTGTTACGGAGGTGTTTCGTGAACTCAAACTGGAATCCCTGGAGGGACGTTGACGTTCTTTTCGAGGAACATAACTGAGAAAATTTAGAGAATCTGCGTCTGAAGCTGACTGCAGAAAGATCCTACTGCCGCCAACATACATTGCGCGTAAGAACAACGAAGATAAGATACGAGAACTTAGGGCTCATGCAGAGTCGCACAGGCACTCGTACTTCCCTCGCTGTGTTTGCGAGCGGTACGGGAAAGGAAATGACTAGCGCTGGTGCAAGGTAGGCTCTGTCACACGCAATGCTGTGGCTGGAGAATTATCTCTGTAGATATAGCACTTTCTTGTTGGTCTTCCATTCCTATTGTACATATTGTATATTACCTGTCTTTCACTATAGAATGTAGACCATAGTGTTTTCCACATCAGTTCGCGCTCGCGTTGGTAAGAACAAGTCGACCGTTACATTTTGCCCATACAAAAGAAAAAAAGCGTGCTATGAATCTGTACGATTAAATTCCGATCAACGATTCTGATAGCTGACGAAATTACGAGTCGAGTGTTTGCAGTCATGGGCGGCAAATTTATCCCAGGAAATCAATTACTGGCGAAATACTGAAACTACCAGTATGTCGTAGAACGACAGAACTTCCAGACAGTGATGTGAGAATAACTATGTGACTACCATGAATAACTAACATTAAAAGTCCGAGTATAGTATTGGCCGTTAGGAAAAGCTGTTTCCGTTCGAATCCAAACTGTGATGGGGGGAGACGGTTATCTGTTAAACCCGTGCTGTTTCCACTTGGAGAGTGTAGCCCTAGAGCTGGAAACGTCCTCGCCCCGCCATGAATACGTAACAGGCATAGGTCAGTGCAGTTTCACTACGGGGTGTTTCAGTCGTGAAGGCACACTGTCAAGATTGTTAAACGCTTGGGAGACACTGCACTCCGCCTTATTCGTTGCAGTCGTATCTCGTTCGTCGTTTTTTTGTTCTTTGTTAACGTGAACACAGTCGTAAAAGTCTGCTGCCATGCTAGATACCTAACAGCATGTTCTGACGTCCATTGCCTTGGAGTCAGCGAGAATTTGCTATCGACGAAGGCGGAATTGAGATCACACACACCTTGGGTCAATGCTAGAAGCATCTGGCCATCTACGTGCCATCAGTTAGCTGGTACGCGCTGCGGTCTATACTGCCCCATGTGACAAATCCCTAGAACTCTCACGGCTACTTAACAACTGCCATTCTCTCTCTCTAAGCGGTTTTCCCACGAATGCATTTGAAACTGTTTCCTACATAAACATGGTAGGTGCTTAATATGCTGTCGTCGTGTAATACCATTTTAATATTATTTAGGCTGCAGTAACCGAAGTTCTCTATGTCTTTAATACTTTCCCAAGTCGGATATTCTACCGTGTGGAACAGGACTACTTATACTGATAATCAGACGTTGTAAATTAGAGGCTCCCATAATAGCAAGGCTGCTTCATATTTCATTTGTGCTGATGAATATATCTACACTACAACAAAATTCTCCTGACTGTTTCTTGTCTCTAATCGTACCACCTTTTAAGTATATTCACACTGGTTATTTTGGCAGAAAGGCCGACGAGATGTCCACTGTCACCACGATCATGATGGCAGGACAGTTTCTCTGGAGCTAAGAAACTGCTTCTCTGATACCAAAGAAGCAAGCAACAGCAATGGAAAGAGTAATCCCAAGAGTTACAAGGGTACACCACTTTTTCTGAAAATTTCGAACATATTACAAGACTGGTCATTAAAATTGCTACACCAAGAAGAAATGCACATGATAAATGGGTATTCATTTGACAAATATATTATACTAGGACTGACATGTGATTACATTTGCATATACATGAGAAATCAGTACCCAGAACAACCACCTCTGGCCGTAATAACGGCCTTGATTCGTCTGGGCATTGAGTCAAACAGAGATTGGATGGCGTGTACAAGTACAGCTGCCCATGCAGCTTCAACACAATACCACAGTTCATCAAGAGTAGCAACTGGCGTATTGTGACGAACCAGTTGCTCGGCCACCATTGACCAGACGTTTCCAATTGGTGGGAGATCTGGAGAATGTGCTGGGCAGGGCAGCAGTCGAACATTTTCTGTATCCAGAAAGGCCCGTACAGGACCTGCAAATGCGGTCGTGCATTATACCGCTGAAATGTAGGGTTTGGCAGGGATCTAATGAAGGGTAGAGCCACGGGTCATAACCCACCGATTCCATATTCTGTTAACAGTCAATGACTCTCGACCAACGTGAGCATCAATGTCGCGATACGATAAAGCGCAATAGCGACAGGCTACAATCCGACCTTTATCAAAGTCGGAAACGTGATGGTACACATTTCTCCTCCTTACAAGAGGCATCACAACAACGTTTCACGAGGCAACGCCGGTCCCATTGCTGTTTGTGTATGAGAAATCGGTTGGAAACTTTCCTCATGTCAGCATGTTGTAGGTGTCGCCACCGGCGCCAACCTTGTGTGAATGCTCCGAAAAGCTAATCACTTGCATTTCACGGCATCTTTTTCCTGTCTGTTAAATTTCGCGTCTGTAGCACGTCATGTTCTTGGTGTAGCAATTTTAATCACCAGTAGTGTATAAGTTTACTTATAGAATATACAAACTTGACACGCAAACTATTACAACATATCTTTATTCAAAGTCAAACTGTTGGTCACCATCCTCTTCGTCATTTTTGCCTTTCTTTATATTTTGGTCGTTATCATTTTCATCTAGAGGTAAAGTGGCGTTCTTGTGACATTAGAATGATTGCTTCCTGCAAAAATGGGACACTTTTCTTATGGCCCTTGGTGATGTTTGGCTTGTTGGGCGTTCAACTGCGCGGTCATCAGCGTCCGTGCAAAGTCCCAAGCTCTACATAGTCCAGTCTAGTCACTTTCACTACTGTTGAAGGACAACACAAACATCCAGTCCCCAGGTAGTGAAAATCCTCAACACGGCCGGGAATCGAACCCTGGACCCTGTGATCCAGAGGCAGCAACGCTAGCCACTAGACCACGGGCTGCGGACATATCCTTGGTCTGCTACAATTTAAATATGTGTCTGAACTCAGCAATAAATCTGTTTAGTACATCTCTGTTATAATACACACATGAAAATTTACGAGCAAAATTTATTCTGTATTGTCGTATGCGCTTGCTGCATGCCTTAGGTGCTTCCTCCAACAACTTGACTGTCGATAGAACTGCTTTAAATTTGACTTTGGCGCCATGCGTTAAGACTTTGTGAAGAATTAATCCATTGTTAATTTATTTTCGAGAGATCTTCATGATTGTAACCAGTGGCTGCCAACTTTTCCGTGAAGACAATTTTGAAATGTCTCAAAGCGCGACGTAAAACAGCTGTTTTATCACCTGAACATTTGAACATTTCTGCAAATGTTTCTCCCGTAAACGAAAACTTGTCCTGTATTTTTTACCCTTTAAGTTGCTTCATAATATCGCACAATCCAGCTCTGGTAAATTTCTCGACTGTTCCCCAAGAATCTATAACAGAAAAAACAAAAAAATTATATGCTGAAATAGTTCAATTAATTTAACATTTCACTTTGAATGAATAAAAAACAAAATGCCGGATGATGGTCGACAATGTTGTTGTGTTGAATAATTTTCATAGATCTAAATTTCATATCTGTAAAAGAAATATAGCTCGACAAGATCTGATATGTAGCTAAAAGCATTGAAATCTCAAGATTTTGAGGTAACAAAAATGCCCATAGAAATACTATATATGAATGTACAATTTGATCGACAAATCATTAAGGGTAGAATGTAAGATAAGTACATACATTTAATTTCCATATTCAATAGTGTTTTTATCTAAAGTTAACCACGAAAGTGAGAGAAACAAATGTCACAGACAAAAGCACACGTACGAACACAGGTATGTCCCACTGTGTGTGGTCTACGAGTCACTTTGCAACAGGTGGCGTGAGCGTGGAGGAAGGTTCTGGCTGCCGAAAGACGGGCAGTTTGTCATGTTTGAAGATTAACACGTTTTAAAGTTATTCGGCGATTTTTAATTTTGACCGATTTTTGAGTGCAAGTACTCCTACGTGAGCGGTGGCGGATGGGCGGGCACAGGCCAAAGCGGTCGGTCGTAGCGGCTGCTGCTGCGTCAGCGGTCAGAACCCCCTCCTCCCCGCGCCTGGGGCTAGTGCCGAAGTCACTCCCGAGCGGATTCTTACACTTCAACTCGTTAAACTTCCGCAAATTTTAAAAGAGCAGGCTTTTTACGTTATGGCCCAGACCAGCTGTCAGGACTGTAAAGGAGGGCAGTTCATATAAATTACGAAGAATGCTCAACGAACATCCACTTGATAGCTCAATACAAACTATTAATTGCGATCTCAGATAACGTGGAAGTATTAAGCCACAAAATATTTTAACAATATCCAGAGATGAATTTGGAGAACATATCAACACAGTACAAATAATAATAATTACATCTAAACGCAGAGAAATACATGGCTGTTTGCGCTCTTCACAAAACTCAAACGTGTAGCAGCCTTTCACAAAACGGTTAATGGATCACAACTGTAGGTCGTAGAGCTTACTGTGCGGCTGGTCCCGGCGGAGGTTCGAGTCCTCCCTTGGGCATGAGTGTGTGTGTTTGTCCTGACGATAATTTAGGTTAAGTAGTGTGTAAGCTTAGGGACTGATGACCTTAGCAGTTAAGTCCCATAAGATTTCACACACATTTTGTTTCGTAGTGCTTGTCTTATCCAGAGTGACAGTCGTACTCTCTAGGAATTAATCACTGCAAATCGAATGTTAACTCCATGTCATTAATAGAGCAAAAACTCCTCTTTTGCCCATACCACAATCACAAATATATAATTACCTCTTGACAAATTTGTACGAATTATAAAAATGGATGTACCGTTTTTGTGTATGTATGTTCCATATCTCCTCCTAAACTCCTGGATCTATCTCAACCAAACTTGGTACACGCATCATTTACTGTCTGGAAAGTATCACTGTGGGGATAAGAGGGGAATAACCACCCACATACCATCGGGCTGGGGGTGGGGCTGAAAAAGCAGTGTAGTCTACACACGCGGATACCTATGTCTTTAATCAACTAGTATTTGAGAATCAGAGCGCACAGAGACCTGAAACAGATTTAACTCATAGTTTCGAACCTTTAAGAAACTTTTTCTTGCTTACGGCCCCCACGAACCGATGAAGGGAGAAAAAGTTTATCGCTTACTATATTTTCGTTGTTCAAGCAGCAAAACGGCCACGTGGTGCGTGACGTTTTAATTTATTGCTTTTTTTACTATCAACTATATTCTCAGCACTTTTGCCGATGATTTTGAGACATACCATTGAATGTACCAGAAAAATTGCATTGTTCTACGATACTTAGTTCAAGAGATACGACGTTAAAAACACTGAATGCTTGAAAAACTATCGCGTCATACAAAAAAAAGGTCAAATTGCTCTGAGCACTGTGGGACTTAACTACTGAGGTCATCAGACCCCTAGAGCTTAGAACTAATTAAACCTAACTAACCTAAGGACATCAGACACCTCCATGCCAGAGGCAGGATTCGAACCTGCGACCGTAGCGGTCGCGCGGTTCAGGACTGAAGCGCCTAGAACCGCTCGGCCACATCGGCCGGCTCTTACAAGACGTTTAAATTTATTACTTCGTGTACACAAACTCCACTCACAACTTTTTTCGCAAACAGTATCCATATATTCCGCTGAATGTAACTACAAAAATATAACGTTGTGCGGCACATAGTTCAGGAGATTGTCAGATACTGAGATGCGACAAAAAACTTCCGCATCATGCACGACGTTTTCATTTATAACTTTGTTCCCACTAATTCTATTCGCAACGCATTTCGCAGACAGTATCCATCCATACATGCTGCTGAAGGTACCTCGAAAGATATATCATTATACTACACGTAGCAGACTGAGACTCGTGAGAAACTGTCGCATCAGATACGACTTCTTGATTTATTATTTTTTTACTACAAACTCTATTCTCAACACATTTTGCAGACGGTAGACGCTTATATGACTGGATGTACCTGTAAAATCATATCATTGTGCAGCGCACAGTTCAGAAGATACGACGTCATGAACATTGACCTGCTTGAAAATGAAACTGCAGCGTGAAATTCGCTAGACATACAGGCGAAACATGTGTAAAAATACGAATGAAATATGTTAAATATGTGTGAAATACATTTGACTAGTGCATACACAAGCAAAGCTATCGGTAAAAAGCTCATCCTAAACTTCTGGAACGATTTCAATCAAATTTGGTACACAACCAGGAAAGAAATACTGTAAGGTAGGGATAAGAAGAACCAGCCTCTTATTCGGGTGAGTGTGATAATGTGGAAAGAGAAGAGAAAAGGAGAACGAGAAGATGGCGTCCGTCGGCCGTCGTAATTTAATATATTATTATTATTATTATTTTGATTGTTGCCGACTTACGTGGTGGGCCATAATAAAAATGATATTTCATTCAATTTTGATTTACGATTAAATGCTTTTGTGAAGTTCTCCTTTTTAACAATATTAATCTTAAATTATTTGTTACGTTAATGAATGTTAAGACTCGCTGAATCTTAAGACATGAGCATATAAGTTGAACAACGGAATAAACTTTTCATATTAATTTCCTCAGCTAGTCAGTTCACTTTAAATCAAAAATTTTTAGTTATTAATTACAATTACGGCCCACACACGCGCGAGAGTATTTTTTCTTACCTTCGTTAACCATTGCATTGTAGTTGGAGTCCTGGCTTTGGCTCTCGGCTGTGGTACTGAAGATAAGAACCTTAAAGCTACGTATTTTCTGCAACGTCGGGCGGCTGTGGAGAAAAAATGTATATTATGTTAATAGCGGGCGAGTATTTCGCTTCCACTAAATTTTATAAGTTAATATCGCCACGTAATGGGCTCGTTGGCTGCATCGGCCGCTGCGATTGTTGAACTGTAAATTACTCGAATGTACGTTAATTCAAGGAAGTCGGTCATGAAATCGGGATCACCTCTTACAAATTAAAAGTGAACAATAATATTAAATGAATATATTATCTGCTTAATTAGTACAAATATGCTTACATTTGCCACTACACGCGAGGTGTCAGTCTACACCCAATCAAGACAAGAGAAGAAGTGAAGACGACTAAAAAATGAACAAAAGAGCGTATCTTGTCGTCTCTTTAGATCATTTTGTTATATTTCTTTGCACTCGAAACTTATACAGAGAAATTATTATTTTACGACTACATGATAAAAATTGTATATTATTAGATTTTTAAATATCTCTTCTTTATAAATACTGTTTTTTAAGTCTTTTCGTATTATTTCACTGGGGACGCTATACCAGACAGTGAAGGGGAAGGAAGAGATAGGCACAGATAGGAGGAGGAGGACATGGACAGATATAGGGGAGAGGGAAATGGACAGAAAAAGGGGAGAGGACGAGAGGAACAGCAAATAGAAGAAGGAGAAGACAGCCAGAGAAAGGGGAGAAGAGAAGATGAACACAGCAAGGAGAAGATAAAGAGGATGAAGGGAAGTAGGAGATGCACAAAGAGACATGGAGGAAGAGATGGACACAGAAAAGAAAGGGGAGGAGATGAAAAGAAAGGTGGAGGAGGAGATGGAATTAGAGTAGGTAGGATGAGATGGAAAGAGGAACTAGGAGCAGATTGACAGAGGGGATGGAGCAGATTGATAGAGAGAGCAGAGGGGGAGTGGACTAAAAGAGGGACAGGAACAGATGGACAGAGAGTCGGAGGGGGTGGAGGATGAGATGGCCTAAGCGAGGTGTGGGGGTGGTGGAGGTGGGCAAAGAGAGTGGGTGGAGGAGATGGATAGAGAGAGGGGCAAGAGGACAACGACTAATAGAAGACTGGAATAAATACACACCAGGGAAACGCCAGGTACTCAGCTACTGATAAATGTATTAACGGAGCAGATTCCGGACGGAAAGTTTCGTGTACTGAACTCAACAACGTTAGTTCGCTGCATTCAGTTATCTGAATTTGTAAAATGAATCTTCAACAAGTATTCGTGACTATGAAGACGTCAGCCAGCAAATTTAAATGCCGCTCTCCATGAACGCACAGCACAACGTCTAGTCCATTACATGTCCCAACAAAGTTATCACGGATCATGCTGTTACCCTCTATAACTAATTTTGCTTTCGATGATAGTACTAATCGCTTTTTGTGTACACTGTCTGATCAAAAGGGTCCGGAAATCTAGTAGCGGGCATTAATTTGTGATGTGTCCACCCTTTGCCTTTATGACGGCTTGAATTCTACTGGGGACATTTTCAATGAAGTGTCTGTGGATGAATGGCTGCCGAAGTGAGAGAAGACAGTGATGCTGGACGCAGGAATCTGGAGCGAAGTTGACGTCCTAATACATCCCCAAGGTGTACTGATGTGTTTAGATTCGGACTATGCGAGGGTCAATCCATTTCAGGTACGTTAGTGTCCACAAACAATTGCCTCACGGATCCTGCTTCATGACAGGATGCAGTGTCATACTGATACACTCATCGTCTTCAAACTGCTCCACTACTCGACGCAGCACACGATGCTGTAAAATTCGTTCATATCGTTCCGCATTTAGCGTTTTCTTCAGAGCAGCAAGGGGGCTCTAACAAAGAAAAAACCCCTCCTGATCACCGCCTCCCCCGTACTTGATTGTTGACACATTTGTTACTCAGGTGACATAAAGCGACTAGTCCATTGAACTCAGCTGACCCCATTTCGCTGCTACTGATTCTCTGCTGACAACACAATACTCCCCTCCTCCGCTTACACCGGGGCGTCCGCCTCTCGTGCCATCTAGTGGTCAATTCTATGTTTCATGTGGGTGTCCGGATACTTTTGAGAAAATGGTAAGGAATGGGAAATCGGACTTTATTGCCGCGTTAGTGGACAGATATGAGCACCCTTCGCTGCGAGAGGACCACAACTGTCGTGAAGACCGCATTCGGTTACGTCATCTGGCGTCAGAGATCGCCACGAGGAATAAGAAATATTTGTCGTAGCGCCGCGTGCGGTTAGAGACGGTAGCTTTCACCGAGCAGCTCATTGACTTGCAGACAGTGACGGAGTACGAGACACCTGTTACTCTCCCAGTCATTTGGTGCGGGCAGTTCCGGCGGACTGCACCGCGTCCCGGATACGTGGCACACATCCTGACGTAACGCCGCGCGTCCTTTCTTTCGTACGGTGCCTGCAGGCGCGCTGCGACTTGATCCACTACCACACTAAATATGTTCACTGCAGCACGTAAACATTGAGTGTCATACGGATCTAGAGCGCCGAGAAATGTAGCCATTATTCTTAAGAACTCCTCAAGTGTCTGGCATTAACCAGTTGCTCATTTATCGCAGTCTCATATTCGACATTTACGACTACAACACACTTCGCAAACGTGGCGAAGGATACTGCGTGTAACACCACCACTTTTCCCCTGTCGTGCTCCAGTCGGGAATTGTGCTCTGGAAGACTGTTGGTAAAACTCTGTATAAACTTAAATCTCTCTGATTTTATCTTCACAGTCTTCCCACGAGATATACAGTAATGAAAATCAGTATGAAGGCAGGTTTCCTACGAAAGTAGTATGTTGTTGTTGTTGTGGTTTTCTGTCCTGAGACTGGTTAGATTCAGCTCTCCATGCTATTCTATCCTGTGCAGGCTTCTTCATCTCCCAGAACCTACTGCAGCCTACATCCCTCTGAATCTGCTTAGTGTATTCATCCCTTGGTCTCCCTCTACGATTTTTCCCTCCTCGCTGCCCTCCAATACTAAATTGGTGATCCTTGATGCCCCAGAACATGTCCTACCAACGGATCCTTTCTTCTAGTCAAGTTGTGCCACAAACTCCTATTCTCCCCAATTCTATTCAATATCTCCTCATTAGTTATGTGATCTACCCATCTAATCTTCAGCATTCTTCTATAGCACCACATTTCGAAAGCTTCTATTCTATTCTTGTCCAAACTATTTATCGTCCATGTTTCACTTCCTACATGGCTACACTCCATACAAATACTTTCAGAAAAGACTTCCTGACACTTAAATCAATACTCTATGTTAACAAATTTCTCTTCTTCAGAAACGCTTTCCTTGCCATTGCCAATCTACATTTTATATCCTCTCTACTTCGACCATCATCGGTTATTTTCCTATCCAAATAGCAAAACTCCTTTGCTACTTTAAGTCTCTCATTTCCTAATCTAATTCCGTCAGCATCACCCGACTTAATTCGACTACATTCCATTATCCTCATTTTGCTTTTGTTGATGTTCATCTTATACCCTCCTTTCAAGACACTGTCCATTCCGTTCAACTGCTCTTCCAAGTCCTTTGCTGTCTCTGACAGAATTACAATGTCATCGGCGAACCTCAAAGTTATTATTTCTTCTCCATGGATTTTAATATCTACTCCGAACTTTTCTTTTGTTTCCTTTACTGCTTGCTCAATATACAGATTGAATAGCATCGGGGAGAGGCTACAACCCTACCTCACTCCCTTCCAAACCACTGCTTCCCTTTCATGTCCCTCGACTCTTAAAACTGCCATCTGGTTTCTGTACAAATTGTAAATAGCCTTTCGCTACCTGCATTTGACCCCTGCGACCTTCATAATCTGAAAGAGAGTATTCCAGTCAACATTGTCAAAAGCTTTCTCTAAGTCTACAAATGCTAGAAACATGAAAGTAATTTACAATGAAGTAATATACTATGTTTGAATTTATTGTGAAAGTAATAGATAGAGCCGCGCGGGATGGCCGCAAGGTCATAGGCGCCTTGCACGGTTCGTGCGGCTCACCCCGTCAGAGGTTCGAATCCTCCCTCGAGCATGGGTGTGTGTTCTTCTTAGCGTATATTAGTTTAAGTTAAATTAAGTCGTGGATAAACTTTGGGACCAATGACGTCAGCAGTTTGATCCCATAAGACCTTACCACAAAATTCCAAATTCCAACTGGTTCAACTGGCTCTAAGCACTATGGGACTTAACATCTGAGGTCATCAGTCCCTTACAATTAGAACTACTTAAACCTAACTAACCTAAGAACATCACAGACATCCATGCCCTTGGCAGGATTCGAACCTGCGACCGTAGCAGCAGCGCGGTTCTGGACTGAAGTGCCTAGAACCGCTCGGCCACAGCGCCCCTACTGTTCAATATGTACATTGGATAAGCAATGACGGAAATGAAAGAAAGGTTCAGGAGCGAAATTAAAATTCAAGGTGAAAGGATATCAGTGACACGTTTTGCTGATGACATTGCTGTCCTGGGTGAAAGTGAAGAAGAATTACTTGATCTGATGAATCGAATGAAGAATTTAATGAGTACTGAATACGGATTGAGAGTAAGTCGAAAGTAATGAGAAGGAGCAGAAATGAGAACATCGAGAAACTTAACAATAGGATTGTTGGTCACAAAGTTGATGAAGTTAAGGAATTCTGCTACCTAGGCGGTAAAATAACCAATGACGTACGGAGCAAATACGACATCAAAGGCAGACTAGCAATGTCAGAAAGAGCATTCCTGGCCAAGAGAAGTCTACTAGTATCAAACATAGGCTTTAATTCGACGAAGAAATTTCTGAGAATGTTCACCTGGAGTACAGCATTGTGTGGTAGCGAAACACGGACTGTGGGAAAACCGGAAAAGAAGAGAATCTAAGCGTTTCAGATGTGGTGCTACAGACGAATGTTGAAAATTAGGTGGACTGGTAAGGTAAGGAATGAGAAGGATCTGCGCAGAATCGGTGAGGAAAGAAATGTGTGGGAAACACTGATAAGGAGAAGCGACAGGATGACGGGACATCTGTTAAGACATAAGGGAATGACATCCATGGTACTAGAGGGAGCTGTAGAGGGCAAAAACTGTATAGGAAGACAGAGATTGGAATACATCCAGCAAATAACTGAAGACGTAGGTTGCAAGTGCTACTCTGTGATGAAGAGGTTGGCACAGGGCGCATCAAACTAGAGAGAAGACTGATGGAAAAAAACAACAGAAGAAGTACATGCAGCGTTAAGCCTCCCACGCCGACATCTGGACCATGATAACAATCGTATTTGACAATGCTCCTGAGCGCATTATTTATTCCCACCTTTCGCCTTATGAGGGTACGTCCGGAATCACTATTCAGACCGAATCTGCTCTTACCCGATAAGAGCGCGCAACCCCACTCCTCGTGTTGGTCCAGACCTATCCTTTTGGCAGCATCGCAAACGATGTTGCCGTTCTGCGGGTATCAACGAAACCGACGTACTTGTCATCTGGCAAAGATACCACACCGAATGCAGTCGCCGTACCTCAGTGGAGCGTCAGGTTGCGTGCTTAGCAGTCCTGTTTAATGTGGTTGCAACTGCACCCGCTGTCTGATGTGGGTCTCTTTTTTCTGCTGCACAATGTATCGGTTGTCTGCTGCTCTAGTTGATGGTGGACGAACAGCTGCTCTCCTTCGGGCAGCAGTCTCTGTGGCTCCCCGGCCGGAGTGACCGAGCGGTTCTAGACGCTACAGTCTGGAACCGCGAGACCACTACGGTCGCAGGTTCGAACCCTGCCTCGGGCATGGATGTGTTTGATGTCCTTAGGTTAGTTACGTTTAAGTAGTTCGAAGTTCTAGGGAACTGATGACCAGAGCAGTTAACTCCCATAGTGCTCAGAGCCATTTGAACCATTTTTTGTCTGTGGCTCGAAACGCACGCGAAACAGTGATGTGAGTAATACCAAACTCCTAGGCTACTCGAGTCACGATAATTATACCCTGTGTGAAGCCATCCAGAAGTCTTCGTGGGCCATGTTGTAATGGAGAGCACCACCACAGTTCACCGCAACTTCTCGTTGATTAACATACGCTGGCTTTTCCCGTTCCTTCGACTGCTTCGTGTTGGACGACCAGCCACATTTGGCGCTACAGTCACTCTGACGTCTCGCCATGCGAAGTACAGCTTTCTGTGTACGACTGGGAGACCGCTGGCAACATTCTTCTGCATTTTCATTCATTTTCACCGAGTAGTTAATACTTTATTTGCCCCCCCCCCTCCCCCCGCAGGCTAGCTGTGTAGTCTAACGCACTTCCCCGGCACGAATCCGCCTGGCGGATTAGTGTCGAGGTCCGGTGTGCTGGCCAGCCTGTGGATGGTTTTTAAAGCGATTTTCCACCTGCCTCGGCGAAAGCGGGTTGGTTGCCCTTATTCCGCCTCAGTCACACTATGTCGGCGATTGCTGCGCAAACACAGTCTCCACGTACGCGTACACCATCATTACTCTACTACGCAAACATTGGGGTTGCACTCGTCTGGAATGAGACGTTCCCGGCGGGGTCCCCTAGGGGCCGAACCGCGCCGTAACTCTGGGTTCGGTGTGGGACGGTGGTGAGGTGAGTGGATTGCTCTAGCCTGTTGTGGGGTTGTGTACCATTGAGGGCTACGGCGGGGAGAAAGCCTCTCCGTCGCTTCTAGGTCCCCAGTTCAATACATACATTCATCCATACTAATACGTAATGTTATTTTATCGCGCTCGTCCTTAAGTTTTAGAGAATATTTTATTAGTTACTTATTCGTCAGAGAGAAAAAAGGGATAGGGCCACGGAAAAAGGTGTAGGGGGACCGTGGCAGACGAATTAACGGTATCTGAAGAAAAGTGACTGTTATGTGAACTTTCATTTCAAGCAGACGAATTCAGAACTTTTGCAAAGTCAGAAATGTTCATGTTCGGGAATAACATGCATTAGTTTTTTGCAAATATTAAAATAAAGGGGCACGTCGTTTATTAAATACGTCATTTGTGGGAGTGCTCATCAATAAACTTATATGCCGTGTTTTGGACATTACCTGTATCGCAATCCTATCCATAAATCCTCTCTGAAATGTTTAGAGCGTTTCTTATCGTGAAGCTGTTTTGCGAAGCTGTATTTTGAGTGTCAGTAAATTTGAATTAATTTATTTAATTTTCCAGACGACACATCGCCGTGTTACTGGCCAGAGGTAACGAACGACGGTGTTGGAATCCAAAGATCTTCTCGACAGCGCAAGGTACAGAACATTATGATCTTTGGTTTCAAAACGAAATAAGATATCTCATGCCTATACCACAGTGGCTACAACATAGCGTAGAAATATTTCTGCTTGATGAGCTATACGAACGCTGTAGATCTGTGAAGACTATTTCAGTTCGGTTACTGAAAACAGTCTGAGAGGCAAAATTTTAAAAGTAGTGAACAGATTACTAATAATAGAAATATTCGTGTGCTCTGCTATAAGCCAAACTGTCGCTCGCAGCTAGTTATCTTACATTTCTTTATAAAATGAGCTACCTATTCTCCTAGAGATTGTAAGGACTGTTAAAAAATTTTGATGGCCTATTTCACTCATGTACGGTATGTTAAAATTAAATTGTCGGGTGTGAGAGAGTTAGTAAAATTTTCATGGACCATTTCACTCATGTACGATATCACGGAATTCATTTGCCGGCTGTGAGGTAGTAAGCAGAAACATTGTTCGGAAGTATAACTGCATTCGTACCACACAACTGACCACAAAATTATGATGCTACCATTTGAAACATCATACAGTTTTTACGACTGAGTACAAAATTATGATGCTACCATTTGAAACATCATACAGTTTTTACGACTGAGTACAAAATTATGATGCTGCCACTTGAAAGATCATACATTCTTATTTCTCAGTCTGCTCCCACCCGCAATCCCAGCCATCCCCCAATGCCCGCCCACCCACCACAGTCCCGGCCTAGGCTGATAGTATTAATTGAGCTACGTACTACGGTTAGATAAATAAACTCTTAACCTGCTTAACAAAATAAAAATAAACAATGTCAAAGCTAGAATTGCTTGCCTTGGTCTGGATGAATCTATTCACTGTCACTGATTTCAGTATAATCGTCTGTATAGATGAAAACAATCAACTTCATCTACGTCCTTTGATGGGTAAAGATGAGCTGTGGTTATCCTTTCAATCACAGACTTGGTCGTCTGGGATGTAGTACAGGAACCGCCGTTGCATTTGAAGCACTCTGATACCACGAGAGTTCCATTCATCGTAAGTGTAGACAGTTGGTTTCTCAACTTTTTTTTCATTATCTTGTTGAATTAAATAAAATAATATTGAAAAACTCAATAGTTGAGGGTACAGATGGTAAGAGTAACAACTAAATGACTTACGATCTCCTGGCAATAATGATTTTTATCTTAACTGAATACTTGTTCGCATTGTGCTGTGGAATTTGGAAGTAACAGTATCGCCTGGGCGAAGTCCATTAAAGCACCATAGAAATGCACGCCGCCAGCGGATGTGAATTGTCCAATCCGAGAATTATGTACCTTGTCCTTCAATAAGATCTGTTTTTACAGACATTTAAAGCATGGCATAAAGCTTTTTTCCTTCAAACTACATTTACTTTAAAAGTTCATACACAGCATATTATTATGAGAAGCTAAACGCATCTTGTGCAAAAATCTGTGGGGTTCAGATCTCGAAAAAAGGTTCAAATGGCTCTGAGCACTATGGGACTTAACATCTGAAGTCCTCAGTCACCTAGAACTTAGAACTACTTAAACCTAAGTTTAGCGCTACAACTCGTGAAGATTGGAATTAAGCGTTCATTAGATTAAATTTGGGCAAAATCTACTTTAAACATTATTGATAATATCTGTCAGAAGAGGTATGCAGAAACTACTGCAAAGGTTGCAGTTAATATTAAACCTCCATCAGATTTTATGAAAGTAGCAACAGAATACCATGCGACTGGGAGAGCTTCTGACGATGCTCACATGTGTAAATTCTGCTTCCAGAAGGAAGTGGGAATGGTATTCTTTCTCTGCAGATGTATTGCTGCTTGCGTTCTACGTGGCCCTACCCTTTCTTTCTGTACTGTGTGTCAGAGACCTGTTTTAGCTACAGTAAGAGCATTTTTCAGAAAGGCAACGATGTTGTAACAGATACTATTACTTCATTATATATTATTTTACTTTGTTAATACCTATTGCGAAGAATAAAGCATTATCGTTTAAATGCATTCTTTTCTTGTTTTTTTTTCCTACATCGAGCACACTTGGGTCTGCCCTTAATATTAGTGCTATGATTATGCTGTGATCTTAACACTACCTGGCCTCGTTATTTTTTTTTTTAATTTCGAAGCATGGAATTGAGATACAATACCATCGTGCTGTTAATGTATTCAGTCTTCCAGGGGGGTTAAAAAACATCATTTTATCCCTCAGCAGAGTACTATTGTTAAAATCTATACTACAGACTTCCATATGATCTGGTAGCACAAGCCTTGCGATATGTGTACCCCCTAAGCTAGTAGCGAGTGGATTCTGTATTGGGATATACTGCTGTGAGGAAAAGAAGATCTGAGTGCTGCCTACAGCTGTGCATCATATTACTGTAAAGCATTGCACAACAGATGTAATCTGAATTGGCGGTTGAAGATGCTTGGTTTCTTAATGTATGCACTATGTGTTGGATGGGAGAATGATTTCGTATATCAGACTTTAATAGGTGGAAGTCTATACTCTCTACAGACATTGTACCATACTACATAGCCACAAGCATGGTGTATATTTGGAGAAACTGGTATGTATGTAGCAGGAATATGAAAGAAATCTGTCTAAAGAAGAAATGGTTGACGCTGAAATGGACTATCAGCCTGTACTATTGCAACTGCCTTTTATAGATGACTATTAGGTTATGGATTCGGACAAAACGCTAGATTTTTTTATCAGAATGGAAATGTGGGACTACATAACGTTTGGGAGAAATGTTTACAACTTCCTCCGCTAAAAAGAACCTGGTTTTTAAACTCTGATTTGTAACTGCAGATATGGACTGTTGGAGCTTGATCCTGCCGAAGTGCTAGTGATATGGAAGTACATTTCAGAAATCAGTAGGGTATGTATATGTACAGAAGACTGTAGTTTTAATGTAACATTTGTTAATGATGGAAAGGACTACCCAACGCACCATCCTTGTAGTTTAATACCCCTGACAGTCGTTTGGAACCTTCACACATCTCATTCCATTGCACCACAGAATTACTGGGTATTTATTTTTCTTCGTAAGCAAATTACATTTCGAAATTAGGATGGTGTCTATTTGCATGTATATGACATCAGAGACTGCAATTTTAATGGAGCATTTGTTAACTGTGGGAGGAATACCAACACAGCATCACTGTACTTGAATAACTCTGGCAGGCGTTTGGTGGTTAAGTTACACACATCTTGTTCCACTGCACCGAAGACAAGAATTTTGGTCCTCCTGCTCAGTGGTTTACTATGTTAGAATGTTAGATGAGAATAACATGTTAGAAATTCATAGTGGGAGACTTCGTCCTTGATGGGTAGTAAGTCTGGATGCTACAGGTGAGTAGCGGACAGAAATCTCCTGAAAATTTTAGATGTGCTATGTACAAGGTAGAACACTAACATTTTATCAGAGAAATCACTTAAAATGCAATGCCAGCCCAGGCATTAAATCATATCTGTTTGTAGGAAAGATGGATGAGCTGAACATTCGTCTGCATAAGTATCAAATTCCCATCACACAAAGATACGTCTACAGCGAAAATAGATGTTAGTTGAAAAAGCTATACTGCCATCCATCCAAAGAGTGTGTGGGTCGCTATGGCACAACTGGCTGGGAACTGTACAGTTAATTGGGGACCCATTGCAATCTGAATTCGTCATGTGGGCATGTGTTTGAACCTTGGAACCTACTACTACAAATGCTAGTATGGTACTATACTGAGTCAAAGCGACCAACACATCTGTATGAACTATTATAGTATACTCCTGTACAAACACCAGTACAATTCATCGGAAATAAGAGATGTAATGTGCAGTTTCTGGTGTATGGTGTAGACTATATTGCTCCAATATATTCTCGATGGGCAGTAAGCCTGCATACAACACATTATGGAGAATATCTTATATCTCTGCTAGTTGGTCCCTTTTTCTGTTACACGTGCATATGGAGCAATGGGAGAAGGAATATATGCCTCTGACAGGTAACTTTAAGTGTTCAACTGTGCTGAGTCTGTGGGACTTGTACTCTGCAGTATGGATCGCTATGAAGAGAACGACTATGGTGAATATAACTTAACTGCTCTTCGATTAGGTTGTCAAATGAAATATTAGAGAACATTTTCCTGTACAGTGACAGCATTCCAGAACTTGGATTCTGACATCATAGAACTTATACCAGTTTCTCAAGTCGGGACCAGTGTACCAGAATTCTACACTGTTACATCCCATCTTAAACTGCATCCCTTTCTTATTTCTCTCCTCTTATACACTCACGTTCAAAACTAATGTGATGTATGTGTGTCTCACACACCCTTTACACACACACACACACACACACACACATACACACACACACACACACACACACACACACAAAGCAATGGGAATATATATTTTTTTGTAAATAAGAACAACAAAGATGTATAGTAACGAATTAATTCATTAAGAGCTCTTAGATAGAGATGCATATAAGTAATAGGGCGTGTTTCAATTATTTATGATACAACTTTGCTGTTTAAAAATTTCACATCAAAATCAGCTGGTTCATTTTTCACAGCTGTACAGTATCTGTCGAACAACTATTACTCATATGCCCTAAAATCTGCTCGTATTTCCCCAAACTGTAGCAGCATTTCAAAACTCAGGTATTCCAGTCATAAGTTTAGTGCAGATGGTTTCCATAGCTAATGAAGCAAAGTAGCTGAATTTGGCGTTACAAGGATACATGAACTGAATCACTGTTCTAAATCATTCATATGTATACTATACACATGAAGATAGTTCATAAATCCATTGTACACAGCTTGAGTAAGTGTAGTCAGCGGTTCAGTCTCTCTGACATGAGAGATAGCACCAACCCTAGTGCAAATAATTTCTTACCAGCAGAGTGCCTTAAGTAATTGGATGTTTCTCCAGATTTCACCCTGAGCACTGTTTCATAGTGCATTGATGTGATATATAGCCCCTGACCAGCACAGTAAATGTCTGAGGGAGAAAGAGATGGGTTGTACTCTGCTGAGCACTGATGTACAACATTGCGTGACATAGCTCCTCCCATTCTAAGTAAACCACTCTTTAATACCCTTCATCACATTATCAATCTCCATCTTCACACGGCAGTCACTGCCGCTTCTATGCCTATATTCGGATGTTTTGATCCACTAACAGTTAAATTATATTATGATGAATAGTAGTAGCAGTGCAGTGGGAGCAATTGGTATCTTCTCATCCACGACATCAGTACTGTGTCCTTGCAGTAACACTGGAATATTCCACAGTTCAATGTGTGGTGTGTGTGTTGGAGTCCAGTACTGCCCTGCATCATGCTGTTTGAGACTCCTGATGCACTGCTAATGCTGTTCAGCAGGTTGTGGCTATGGAAATTGAAAGCCTCTGGTGCACTTCTGTGGCTTGTGGACATGTATATACATGCAATGCTGTTGGGTGTCTTCATCACGCAATTCGATAAGCAGTATAGACAATAGCAGATCCCTGTCTTGTTCCAACATGCTGACCAGTTCCACTATAGGATCCCACGTGCTGGCAGCCGCTGCAGCTGCTGCTGGTCCTAATAATCTGGGCTATTATGCTGCTGCAGGTCTCGACAGCTGGAGGACACCGCTGCAGCAGATCCAACTTGTGCCACTAAACATAGAAGAAGGAGAAGAACCATTACATGAGATAATAATAATAGCAATTACAGCTACAGATGTAATAGATATAGAAGTAATATTATTTAACAGCTAGTATTTACTCTCCAACTTCTTTCTATTCTACTGGGAGGCGTTGGACGATTTCATCTGCTGCTGAAATGTCATGGTCTTTTCACTGACTGCAGTTGGAACTGGTTGAAATCTATACATGCCACTTAGAAGAACTACATTTCACACTTCTTGTGTAGTACAAGAAAAGACGACCGTGACAAAATAACACACACGCAAAAAACAGTTTTGCATCATCCCAGTTCCCAGAACTCCTGAAGATACACGTTGACTGTGGACATTGCATCACAGACACAGTCCCTTTGACTGTTCAGAGATATCACTAAACCCGCCCAAAAATGTAAACAACCATGCATGAGCAGCGCCTATTAGACGGAAGGGGTCCGAAAGCCGATCAGTTCCAGTCATTCCACCAGGAATGAGATAGACGGCTTGTGTTGTCTGTAGTTCAACCATGCCTAGACGCTCAATAACGCGGTTTGATTGCATCCGCATTGTTACTTCGTGCCAGAAGAGCTCTCAATGAGGGAAGTGCCCAGGGGTCTCGAAGTGAACCAAAGCGATGTTGTTCGGACATGGAGGAGATACAGAGAGACAGGAACTGTCGATGGCATGGTTCGCTCATGCAGCCCAAGAGCTACTACTGCAGTGGATAACGGCTACCTACGGATTATGGCTCGGAGGAACCCTGACAGCAACCCTGATATGAGTGAAACTGTGCGCAATAGGCTGCATGATGCGCAACTTTACTCCCGGCGTCTATGACGAGGTCCATCTTTGCAACCACGACACCATGGAGTACGGTTCAGATTGGCCCCAACAACATGCCGAATGGACCGCTCAGGATTGGCATCACGTTCTCTTCACCGATGTGTGTCGCATATGCCTTTAACCAGATAATCGTTGGAGATGTGTTTGGAGGCAACCCAGTCAAGTCAAACGCCTTAGACACGCCATCCAGCGAGTGCAGCAAGGTTTAGCTTCCCTGCTGTTTTGGGGTGGCTTTATGTGGAGCCGATGTACGCTGCTGGTGGTCATGGAAGACGCTCCAACTGCTGTACCAAACGTGAATGTCATCCTCCGACCGATAGTGCAACCATATCGGCAGCATATTGATGAGGCATTCGAGTTCATGGACGACAATTCGCTCCCTCATCGTGCACATCTTGTGAATTACTTCCTCCAAGATAACGACATCGATCGACTAGAGTGGCCAGCATGTTCTCCAGACATGAGCCCTCTCCAACGTGTCTGGGATAGATTGAAAAGTACTGTTTATGGACGACGTGATCCACCAACCACTCTGAGGGATCTACGCAGAATCGCCATTGGGTAGTGGGACAAACTGGACCAACAGTGCCTTGATAAACTTGTGGACAGAATGCCACGACGAATAGAGGCATGCATCAATGCAATAAGACGTGCTACTGGGTACTAGAGGGTATTAGAGGTACCGATGTGTACAGTAAACTGGACCATAACCTCTAAAAGTCTCGCTGTATGGTGGTACAACATGCTGTGTGTGGTTTTCATGAGCAATAAGGTGTGGAAATGATGTTTATGATGATCTCTCTTCCAGTTTTCTGTGCAGGTTCCGGAATTCTCGGAACCGAGGTGATGCAAAACTCTTTTTATGTGTACATTAAGTACGGAGTAAGTAACCAAATATATATTGTGTGTGGGTGTTTGTAATCTTATGTGCAGACTTTAAACAGGATATATGGAATACACTTTACGTTTTCGCGTCGCGGCTTAGTGGTGGCTTCACTGTCAAGGAGCAATCACACTCTCCGAGAATTTAAACAAAACAGAAATTGGTTTTGTGACAAATATGTTGTTGTTGTTGTGGTCTTCAGTCCTGAGACTGGTTTGATGCAGCCCTCCATGCTACTCTATCCTGTGCAAGCTTCTCCATCTCCCAGTACCCACTGCAACCTACATCCTTCTGAATCTGCTTAGTGTATTCATCTCTTGGTCTCCCTCTACGATTTTTACCCTCCACGCTGCCCTCCAATACTAAATTGGTGATCCCTCGATGTCTCAGAACATGTCCTACCAACCGACCCCTTCTTCTAGTCAAGTTGTGCCACAAGTTCCTCTTCTCCCTAATTCTGTTCAATACCTCCTCATTAGTTATGTGATCTACCCATCTAATCTTCAGCATTCTTCTGTAGCACCACATTTCGAAGGCTTCTATTCTCTTCGTGTCTAAACTATTTATCGTTCACTTTTCACTTCCATACATGGCTACACTCCATACAAATACTTTCAGAAAAGACTTCCTGACACTTAAATCTATACTCGATGTTAACAAATTTCTCTTCCATACATGGCTACACTCCATACAAATACTTTCAGAAAAGACTTCCTGACACTTAAATCTATACTCGATGTTAACAAATTTCTCTTCTTCAGAAAGGCTTTCCTTGCCATTGCAATATATCTTCTCTACTTCGACCATCATCAGTTATTTTGCTCCCCAAATAGCAAAACTTCTTTACTACTTTAAGTGTCTCATTTCCTAATCTAATTCCCTCAGCATCACCCGACTTAATTCGACTACATTCCATTATCCTCGTTTTGCTTTTGTTGATGTTCATCTTATATCCTCCTTTCAAGACACTATCCATTCCGTTCAACCGCTCTTCCAAGTCCTTTGCTGTCTCTGACAGAATTACAATGTCATCGGCGAACGTCAAAGTTTTTATTTCTTCTCCATGGATTTTAATACCTACTCCGAATTTTTCTTTTGTTTCCTTTATTGCTTGCTGAATTTACAGAATGAATAACATCGGTGATAGCCTACAACCCTGTCTCACTCCCTTGGCAACCACTGCTTCCCTTTCATACCCCTCGTCTCTTATAACTGTTTCTGTACAAATTGTAAATAGCCTTTCGCTCCCTGTATTTTACCCCTGCCACCCTTAGAATTTGAAAGACAGTATTCCAGTCAACATTGTCAAAAGCTTTCTCTAAGTCTACAAATTCTAGAAACGTAGGTTTGCCTTTCCGTAATCTTTGTTCTAAGATAAGTCGTAAGGTCAGTATTGCCTCACAGAGAGGAGCCTCAGCCATTTTTATACGGCGCATTAACAGCGCGACAATCAGAGCACAATGCTGCAGAGTCTGTGGCTGTACAGGGTTTTTGAAATAAAAACTACGTAGCTAAAGCGTGATTAAGATAAACGTTGATGGCTGTTAATACATTTGAATGTCTTAAAGTTTCATTTAACGTAACTTAGTTATAAGATATCTTATACACACAGGGTGTTTCAAAAATGACCGGTATATTTGAAACGGCAATACAAACTAAACGAGCAGCGATAGAAATACACCGTTTGTTGCAATATGCTTGGGACAACAGTACATTTTCAGGCAGACAAACTTTCGAAATTAGAGTAGTTACAATTGTCAACAACAGATGGCGCTGCGGTCTGGGAAACTCTATACTACGATATTTTCCACATATACACCATGCGTAGCAATAATATGGCGTAGTCTCTGAATGAAATTACCCGAAACCTTTGACAACGTGTCTGGCGGAATGGCTTCACATGCAGATGAGATGTACTGCTTCAGCTGTTCAATTGTTTCTGGATTCTGGCGGTACATTTGGTCTTTCAAGTGTTCCCACAGAAAGAAGTCACAGGGGTTCATGTCTGGCGAATAAGGAGGCCAATCCACGCCGCCTCCTGTACGTTTCGGATAGCCCAAAGCAATCACACGATCATCGAAATATTCATTCAGGAAATTAAAGACGTCGGCCGTGCGATGTGGCCGGGCACCATCTTGCATAAACCACGAGGTATTCGCAATGTCGTCTAAGGCAGTTTGTACCGCCACAAATGCACGAAGAATGTCCAGATAGCGAGATGCAGTAAACGTTTCGGACCTCAAAAATGGGCCAATGATTCCTTTGGATGAAATGGCGGCCCAGACCAATACTTTTTGAGGATGCAGGGACGATGGGACTGCAACATGGGGCTTTTCGGTTCCCCATATGCGCCAGTTCTGTTTATTGACTAAGCCGTCCAGGTAAAAATAAGCTTCGTCAGTAAACCAAATGCTGCCCACATGCATATCGCCGTCATCAATCCTGTGCACTATATCGTTAGCGAATGTCTCTCGTGCAGCAATGGTAGCGGCGCTGAGGGGTTGCCGCGTTTGAATTTTGTATGGATAGAGGTGTAAACTCTGGCGCATGAGACGATACGTGGACGTTGGCGTCATTTGGACCGCAGCTGCAACACGGCGAATGGAAACCCGAGGCCGCTGTTGGATCACCTGCTGCACTAGCTGCGTGTTGCCCTCTGTGGTTGCCGTACGCGGTCGCCCTATCTTTCCAGCACGTTCATCCGTCACGTTCCCAGTCCGTTGAAATTTTTCATACAGATCCTTTATTGTATCGCTTTTCGGTCCTTTGGTTACATTAAACCTCCGTTGAAAACTTCGTCTTGTTGCAACAACACTGTGCTCTAGGTGGTGGAATTCCAACACCAGAAAAATCCTCTATTCTAAGGAATAAACCATGTTGTCCACAGAACACTTGCACGTTGTGAACAGCACGCGCTTACAGCAGAAAGACGACGTACAGAATGGCGCACCCACAGAATGCGTTGTCTTCTATATCTTTCACATCACTTGCAGCGCCATCTGTTGTTGAAAATTGTAACTACTGTAATTTCGAAAGTTTGTCTGCCTGAAAATGTATTGTTGTCCCAAGCATATTGCAACAAACGGTGTATTTCTATCGCTGCTCGTTTAGTTTTTATTGCCGTTTCAAAAATACCGGTCATTTTTTAAACACCCTGTAAGTAGGACCTACTTCCAACAGCGCAACAACATCAGTGTATGTGTGTTACGACTTGTGGCCAACCATTGGGTTTGTTTACATCAGGTTCATTCTTATGATGAACGGATTATATCAGTCAGATGCCCGCCTCCCCCTCGCTCTCCAGACAGTGAAGTAGCTAAGAACAATATCACTTACCTGTTAGATCGGTGGTGGTGGTGGTGGTTAGTGTTTAACGTCCCGTCGACAACGAGGTCATTAGAGACGGAGTGTATGCTCGGGTTAGGGAAGGATTGGGAAAGAAATCGGCCGTGCCCTTTCAAAGGAACCATCCCGGCATTTGCCTGAAACGATTTAGGGAAATCACGGAAAACCTAAATCAGAATGGCTGGAGACGGGATTGAACCGTCGTCCTCCCGTGTTGGATCGGTGGCAATCGTCTGTTGCAGAGTGGAAGAGGTAGATTGACTGGCCATTTCAAACAAGGTCATTAGTTTGAGGGCTAGCAACCATCTGTATCAGTTGCCAAATGCATCTTCAAGCCTAGTATGACCACTTTTTCCAGGGGGTGTGCCCTCTGGTGACAATTGTGAACTAGGACAGTCAGCTCCCACACAGTGAGGTGACCACACACAGGGCCTTTTCTTGCTCACATGAGACTGGGTGCGGTGTTCCCAGGTCGCATTTCCCGGCCCCTGGTGGCGGTATAGTCAACTAGGTCAGACAGTCTCCATATGTCAACATGAAAAAAAAATACTCACCCCCCCCCCCCCCCACCTCACCTGACAGCCTAGCGCAGATTGTGTCCCACCATTTCCAGGTGGGGAGGGGACAGGAAGGGAAGGGAAGGGGATGGTAATGAAGGGGAGGGGAAGGGAGGGGTAGAGGAGAGGAGGGGAGAGGGCAGGGGAGAGGAGGAGAGGGTAAGGGTGGGAAGGGGAAGGGAGGGGAGGGGAGCAGTGGGGAGGGAAGGGAAGGGAAAGGAAGGGAAGGGAAGGGAAGGGAAGGGAAGGGAAGGGCAGGGAAGGGAAAACTCATAAATTCATCTGGTGATGTTATCATTGAGATGCTGCCACATGTATTGCCACCATCTTGAATTAATTTGGCAACAGTGCAGACTCTCTCCTTGCTTGGAGGGGAGGTGGAAAGCACATAACATGATCTGATGACGTAATTAGTGCGACGCTGCCACATCTACTGCTGCTGTCTTGAATAAATTTGGCAACAGTCAAGACTTTCTCCTAGCCCACAGGAGGAGGAACGCTAAAAGGCTGTGGTTTTTCCAAATGGGGAGGGATGTAATTAATTGAGCAATTTAAGTAAGTAGTTAATTAATTTAATATGAGAATTGCACCAGAACTCCCTTGGTTCACTGCTCACAGCATCTAAGGAGATGTCCATTAATTACATGAGTGGTTTTCTTTAAAATTTGGAACCCCTCTCCCCCCCTTGGCGAAATTTGGTGAGCTTTGGTGAGATGCGGTTGAACGCCTTCCTCCCCATTACGTAAGGTTTACTCCATGTATAAAAACTAAAATTTGTTTTACATTTGGCTCCTTGGATTCCAGAGCTATGATCATATGTCACCCTCATCCTAGAAGTGTTTCTTACTGTACGTAACTTTTTTGTATTCAAAAAATTGAGAAAGTATTGTTCAAATGGCTCTGAGCACTATGGGACTTAGCCGGCCAGTGTGGCCACGCGGTTCTAGGCGCTTCAGTCTGGAACCGCGCGACCACTACGGTCGGAGGTTCGAATCCTGCCTCGGGCATGGATGTGTGTGACGTCCTTAGGTTAGTTAGGTTTAAGTAGTTCTAAGTTCTAGGGGACTGATGACCTCAGATGTTAAGTCCCATAGTGCTCAGAGCCATTTGAACCATTTTATGGGACTTAACATCTATGGTCATCAGTCCCGTAGAACTACTTAAACCTAACTAACCTAAGGACATCACACAACACCCAGTCATCACGAGGCAGAGAAAATCCCTGACCCCGCCGGGAATCGAACCTGGGAACCCGGGCGCGGGAAGCGAGAACGCTACCGCACGACCACGAGCTGCGGACGAGAAAGTATTGTGATACCACAGAATTACACTCTTCAAGTTATCACTGCAAAAAAAATATTGAGTCAAATTAGAAAATGAATAATTTATTAAGGTCGTTCTATTACAAACAATCATTTTCCTCAAAATGTACCTCTACTACACGCAGTACACAGTGCTGCAAAATGTAATCACATCGTTTCGCATTTAGCGTTTCCTTAGGCGCAGAAAGGAGATCACAACGAAAGATACCCCAAAACTGTAACACCACCTTCACCGTACTTTGCTGTTGGCACTGCACTTTATGGCAGGTAACGTTCACCAGCCAGGTGCCAGATCCAGACCTTTCCATCGGAGAGTACGGGGTATGGTGTGATCCATCACACCAAACCACTCGCTTACAATCATCCCCTGTCCAGTGGTGTCGTTCTGTGCAACACCTGAATCGTCGCTTAGCTATGGCTGCAGAAATGTGTGGCTTATGAGCAGCTGCTCACCCTTGTCCCTGATTCTTTTTAACTCCCTAAGCACTGCCACTGCGCTAGTAGGGCCAGTGGTAGCACTTTGAAACTCACGAGTGATTCCTTCCGCTGATTTCATGCGAATTTTTACAGTCACCCTCCGCAATCTCGATGTCCCCTGTCCGTCAGTAAACGAGGTCTGCCTGGTCTTAGTTTAACTGGTTGTCCCTTCACATTTCCGCTTCATAAACACATCACCACCATGCGACTTGGGAAGGAAGGCGTTGGGATATCCCTGATAATTTTGTTACTCGTGTGATATTCAGTGGAAAGTCCAGGTTCGAAGTCAATGAACTCTCCTGACCGACCCATTCTGCTATTAGTACCTCTCCATTGACAATACTCAACTCCACTTTTCATACTATCGGATACGCCTCTTGTGATATTTAGTGATCATTACATACGGCTGTTCTGATATTTCTGATCAGACAGCGCACACTGTGGTGACAAAAGAAATGGGATAGCATTATTTGCAATAGACATGGCGGTAGTATCTCGTACACAGGTTATAAAAGGGCAATGCATTAGCGGAGGTCTCATTTGTACTCGAGTCATCTACGTCAAAAGTTTTCCGACGTGGTTATGGCCGCACGACGGGACTTAACAAACTTTGAACGCGAAATGGTAGTTGCAGGTAAACGCATGGAATATTCAGTTTCGGAAACCGTTGGGGAATTCAACATTCCGAGATCCGCAGTGACAAGAGTATCTCGAGAATACCAAATTTCAGGCATTTCGTTCCACCAACTACAACGCAGTGGCCGACAGCCTTCACCTAACTGCCGAAAGCAGCGGCACTTGCGTAGAGATATCAGTGCTAACAAACAAGCAACACTACATGAAATAACTTTGCAAATCAATTTGGAAAGTGCTACAAACGTATCCGAGATGACTATGCGGCGAAATTTGGCGTTAATGGTCTATGGTGACAGACGACCTGCGCGAGTGCCTTTGCTGACAGCACGACATTGGCTGCAGCGCCTCTCCTGGGCTCGTGACCGTATCGGTTTGACTCTGGACGACTGGAAAACCGTGGCGAGGCTAAATGAGTACCGATTTTAGTTGGTACGAGATGAGGGTAGGGGTCGAGTGTGGCGCAGACCCGACGAAGACATGGACCACGTTGTCAACGAGGCGCTGTGCAAGCTGGTGTTGGTCCATAGTGGTGTGAGCTGTGTTTACATGGAATCGACTGGATTCTTTGGTCCAATTGAACCGATCACTAGCTGTAAATGGTTATATTCGGCTACTTAGACCCATTTGCAGCCATTTATGGTCTTCATATTCCCAAACAATGATGGAATTTTTATGGGTGACGAAGTGCCATGTCACTAGGCCACAGTTGTTCTTAATTCGTTTGAAGAACATTCTGGCCACTTCGAGCGACCCAGATAGCCCAATATGAATCCTATGAGACACAATCGAGAAGTCAGTTCGTGCACAAAATCCTGCACCGCCAACACTCTGCTATTGCGGATCTCTATAGAGCAGCATAGCTCAATATTTCGTCAAAAAAGGTTCAGATGGCTCTGAGCAGTATGGGACTTAACATCTGAGGTCGTCAGTCCCCTAGACTTAGATATACTTAAACCTAACTAATCTAAGGACATCACACATATCCCCTAGGCAGGATTCGAACCTGCGACCGCAGGAGCAGAGCGATTCCCGACTGAAGAGCCAAAATTCGCTTGGCCACAGCGGCCGGCCAATATTTCTTCAGAGGGCTTCCAACGACTTGTTGAGTACGTACCACGTCGCGTTGCTGCACTACGCCGGCTCGCGTATCATGTCATTTCTGGAAACCCAGAATCTACTCTGTAGGAATCAACATGGATTCCGGAAACAGCGATCATGTGAGACCCAACTCGCTTTATTTGTTCATGATACCCAGAAAATATTAGATACAGGCTCCCAGGTAGATGCTATTTTCTTTGACTTCCGGAAGGCGTTCGATACAGTTCCGCACTGTCGTCTGATAAACAAAGTAATAGCCTAAGGAGTATCAGACTAGCTGTGTGGCTGGATTGAGAGTTTTTAGCAAACAGAACACAGCATGTTGTTCTCAATGAAGAGACGTCTACAGACGTTAAAGTAACCTCTGGCGTGCCACAGGGGAGTATTATGGGACTATTGCTTTTAACAATATATACAAATGACCTAGTAGATAGTGTTGGAAATTCCATGCGGCTTTTCGCGGATGATGCTGTAGTATACAGAGAGTTTGCAGCATTATAAAATTGTAGCGAAATGCAGGAAGATCTGCAGCGGATAGGCACTTGGTGTAGGGAGTGGCAACTGACCCTTAACATAGACAAATGTAATGTATTGCGAATACATAGAAAGAAGTATCCTTTATTGTATGATTATATGATAGCGGAACAAACACTGGTAGCAGTTACTTCTGTTAAATATTTGGGAGTATGCGTGCGGAACGATTTGAAATGGAATGATCATATAAAATTACTTGTTGGTAACGCGGGTACCAGGTTGAGATTCATTGGGAGAGTCCTTAGAAAATGTAGTCCATCAACAAAGGAGGTGGCTTACAAAACATTCGTTCGACCTATACTTGAGTATTGCTCATCAGTGTGGGATCCGTACCAGGTCGGGTTGACGGAGGAGATACAGAAGATCCAAAGAAGAGCGGCGCGTTTCGTCACAGGGTTGTTTGGTAAGCGTGCTAGCGTTACGGAGATGTTTAGCAAACTCAAGTGGCAGACTTTGCAAGAGAGGCGCTCTGCATCGCGGTGTAGCTTGCTCGCCAGGTTTCGAGAGGGTGTGTTTCTGGATGAGGTATCGAATATATTGCTTCCACCTACTTATACCTCGCGAGGAGATCGCGAATGTAAAATTAGAGAGATTCGAGCGCGCACGGAGGCTTTCCGGCAGTCGTTCTTCCCGCGAACCATACGCGACTGGAACAGGAAAGGGAGGTAATGACAGTGGCACGTAAAGTGCCCTCCGCCACACACCGTTGGGTGGCTTGAGGACTATAAATGTAGGTGTAGATGCAATGGAGGCCCAACACAATATTAGTAGATTTTCCGTGTCTTCTGTCGCCACTGGAGCAGCCCGTAGAGCGTGTTTACGTGCAAAGTTATAAACACAGATTGTTGAAGTAATCTGTATGGGCACTATGTATGCATCAGATCAGTGTGGGAAGTGGTACGAACGTCACCGCGAGGATTGTGCGGCGAAATTTGGCGTTAATGGTCTGTGGCAACAGACGACCACTGGTGTTGGCCCAGAAGCTAATGGAGGCCACAGGAAGCTGGAGTGCGACTTTCACTGGTGACGCCGAGGAATTCCGGGCACGCGGCGTCACTGGCCGCTGAGTCAGCCGGCAGAGGGGCACTTTACGCTGGAGATGGAGCCTTCCAGGTGACGCGGCGGGCGCAGCTGCTCTGTCGACGCGGGGAAGCTTCGTAGAAGGGCCCAGTACACAGTATACCGCAGCGAAAGCTGGCGGAAACCAGCCGCTATGTAAAAGGGCAGGCGGGTCACCGGAGCGAGCCGGCTTCCGGCCCGGTCACCCGGCCCGTGCCGTGCCGAAACACGCCCTACACAGTCCTCACTCCACTCTCTTGGTTCCGGAATGCCTTTGGCCATCCGCTCACGGAACGTGAAAACGCACGTGGACGAGGAGCTGGAGACGTCACAGCGTGGAATCCACGTAGCAATATACTCTGGAGCCTGAAATAAGGAATCTGGCATTTCAGAAGAGGAACATGGCCTATGAGATGCGACAACATTTTAGGTTACAGTCACAATATTGGAGCCGCCATATTGGATGGCCTTACACTGAGGTATTAAAAGTCATGGTTTACCTCCTAATATGGGATCGGCTCACCTTTATTCCGGCGTAGTGCAGCAGCTCGACGTGGCATGGACTCAACAAGTAGTTGGTAGTTCCCTGCAAAAATATTGATCCATGCTGCCTCCACAGCCATCTATAAGTGAGCAAGTGTTTCCCGTGCAGGATTTTGTGCACTAACTGACCTCTCGATTATGTACCATAAATTTTCGATAATATTCATGTCGTGTTATCTGGCCGGACAAACCAGTATGTTCTTCAAACCAATCGCAAACATTTGTGGCCCGGTGACATTTTGCATTGTCATCCACAAAAAATTCCATGATTATCTGGGAACATGAAGTCCGTGAATGGCTGCAAATGATCTCCTTGTAGCAATACATCTCTAGTCAATGATCTACATCTACATCTGCATTTACATTTACATTTATACTCCGTAAGCCACCCAACGGTGTGCGTCGGACGGCACTTTACGTGCCACTGTCATTACCTCCCTTTCCTGTTCCAGTCGCGTATGGTTTGCGGGAAGAACGACTGTCTGAAAGCCTCCGTGCGCGCTCGAATCTCTCTAATTTTACATTCGCGATCTCCTCGGGAGGTATAGTAGGTGGAAGCAATATATTCGATACCTCATCCAGAAACGCACCCTTTCGAAACCTGGACAGCAAGCTACACCGCGATGCAGAGTGCCTCTCTTGAAGAGTCTGTAACTCGAGTTTGCTAAACATCTCCGTAACGCTATCACGCTTACCAAATAACTCTGTGACGAAACGCGCTGCTCTTCTTTGGATCTTCTCTATCACCTCTGTCAACCCGACCTGGTACGGACCCCACACTGATGAGCAATACTCAAGTATAGGTCGAACTAATGTTTTGTAAGGCACCTCCTTCGTTAATGGACTACATTTTCTAAGGACTCTCCCAATGAATCTCAACGTGGCACCCGCCTTACCAACAATTAATTTTATATGACCATTCCACTTCAAATCGTTCCGCACGCATACTCCCAGATATTTTATAGAAGTAACTGCTATCAGTGTTTGTTCCGCTATCGTATAATCATCCAATAAAGGATCCTTCTTTCTATGTATTCGGTTCAGTCTGACCAGAGAACCAATCCATTTCATGTAAATACAGCCACACTGTTATGTAGCCACCACCAACTTGCACGTGACCTGCTGACAACGTCAGTTCACGGCATCGTGCGGTCTGCACCTCAATCGAACCCCACTGTTAACTCTTACCAACTAAAATCGTGGTTCAACTAACCAGGCCACGATTTTCCAATCGTGTAGCGTGCAACCAATACGGTCACGAGGCTAGGGGAAGAGCTGTAGACGAAGTTGTGCTGTTAGTGAAGGCACTCGTTTCGGTCGTGTTTTGCTATAGCCCATTAACACCGAATTTCGCCGCGCTGTCCTCATGGATACGTTCGTAGCACGTCCCACGTTTATTAGTGCGGTTATTTCGCGCAGTGTTGCTTGTCTGTTGGCACTGACAACTCTACGCATACGCCTCTGCCCTCGGTCGATAAGTGACGGCCGTGGCCACTGCGTTCTTCTTAGCGAGAGGTAATGCTTGACATTTGGTATTCTTGACACACGTGGATCTCGACGTGTCGGGTTCCCTAGCGATTTCAGAAGGGGCATGTCCCATGTGTATAGCTCCATCTACCATTCCGCGTTCAGAGCCCATTAATTCCCGTCGTGCAGCTATAAACTCACCGGAAACTTTTACACACGAATACGAATGACAGCTCCGTCAATGCACTGCCGTTTTATAACTTTGTACACGACACTTCCGCTATCTGCATACGTGTATAGCGCTATGCCATGACCATCACTTCAGTCTAAACATCGCATTTGGTTGGGGTAAATATAAACTGTTTCATAGCATCAGCAAATTGAGGATCTCTCAAAATCATGTCGTTATAGCTACGATTTTATATGACAAAAAGTCTGGAAGCTATCGATAGGCAAAGGATTCCTGCTATACTTGCATCTTCGGCCCTCCTCCCTTCCCCTCCCCCTCCCTCATGAACCGTGGACCTTGCCGTTGGTGAGGAGGAGACTTGCGTGCTTCAGCGATACAGATAGCCGTACCGTAGGTGTAATCACAACGGAGGGGTATCTGCAGTGAGACCAGACAAATGTGTGGATCCTGAAGAGGGGTAGCAGCTTTTCAAGAGTTGCAGGGGCAACAGACTCGATGATTGACTGATCCGCCCTTGTAACATCAGCCAAAACAGCCTTGCTATTTTGGTGCTGCAAACGCCAGAAAGCAAGAGGAAACTACAGCCGTAATTTTTTCCCGAGGGCATGCAGTTCTATGTACGGTTTAACGATGATGGCATCTTCTTGGGTAACATATTCCGGAGGTAAAATAGTCCCCCATTTGGATGTACGAGCAGAGACAACTCAGGAGAAACACAACTGGCGTTCTTCGGATAGGAGCGTGTAATGTCTAATCCCTTAATCGGACAGGCGGATTAGAAAATTTAAAAAGGGAAATGGATAGGTTAAAGTTAGATATAGTGGGAATTAGTGGCAGGAGGAACAGGTCTTCTGGTCATGTGAATACGGGGCTATAAATACAAAATCAAATAGGTGTAACGCAGGTGTGGGGTTAATAATGAATAAAAAAATAGGAACGCTGATAAGCTACTACGAACAACTTAGCCAAGTTAGACACGAAGCGCACATTCGCCACAAAGTACAAGTTTATAAGCCAAGTAGCTCCGCAGATGTGAAGGAGACTGAGGATATGTATGATAAGGTGAAAGAAATTATTCAAATGATTAAGGGAGACGAAAATTTAACAGTCATGGGAGACTGGAATTCGATAGTAGGAAAAAGAAGAGAAGGAAAAGTGGTAGCTGAATATGGACTTGGAGAAAGGAACGAAAGGAGAAGCTGTCTGGTATAATTTTGCACAGACATAATTTAATCATAACTAGCACTTGGTTTAAGAATCTTGAGAGAAAATTTATACATCAAAGAGACATGAAGACACCGGAAAGTTTCAGATTGATTATACAATGGAAAGACAGATATTTCGAAACCAAGTTTTAAACTATATGACATTTCTAGGGGCAGACGTGGACTCTGACCACAATTTATTGTTTATGAACTGCAGTCTGAAACTGACGAAAGCGCAAAAAGGTAGGAATTTAAGAAGATGGGACCTGGATAAACCGAAAGAACCGGAGGTTGTAGAGAGTTTCAGAGAGAGCATTAGGGAACGACTGACAAGAACAGGGGAAAGGAATACAGTAGAAGAAGAATGGGCAGCTTTGAGAGATGAAATAGTGAAGGCAACAGTGGACCTAGTAGGTCAAAAGATGAGGGCTAGTAGAAATCCTTGGGTAACATCAGAGATATTGAATTTAATATGAAAGGAGAAAATATGAAAATGCAATGAAATAGGCGAAACGGAATACAAACGTCTAAAAAATGAGATCGAGAAGAAGTGCGAAAGGGCTCAGCAGGAATGGCTAGAGGACAAATGTAAGGATGTAGAAGCATATATGGTTAGTGGTAAGGTGGATGTTGCAAACAGGAAAATTAAAGAGACCTTTGGAGATAAGAGAACCACTTGTATGATCATTAAGAGCTCAGATGGAAACCCAGTTCTAAGCAAAGAAGGGAAAGCAAAAAGATGGAAGGAGTATGTAGAAGGTCTATACAAGGGCGATGTACTCGAGGACAATATTATGGAAATGGAAGAGGATGTAGATGAAGACGAAATGGGAGATACGATACTGCGTGTAGAGTTTGACAGAGCACTGAAAGCCCTGAGTCGAAACAAGGCCCCCGGAGTAGAGAACATTCCATTGGAACTACTGACGGCCTTGGGAGAGCCAGTCCTTACAAAACTCTACCATCTGGTGAGCAAGATGTATGAGACAGGCGAAATACCCTCAGACTTCAAGAAGAATATAATATTTTAAATCCCAAAGAAAGCAGGTGCTGACAGATGTGAAAATTACCGACCTATCAGTTTAATAAGTCACGGTTTCACAATGCTAACACCAATCCTTTATAGAAGAATGGAAAAATTGGTAGAAGGCGTTCTCGTGGAAGATCAGTTTGGGTTCCGGAGGAACGTAGGAACACACAAGGCAACACTGACCCTAGGATTTCTTGTAGAAGATAGATTAAGAAAAGGTAAACCTACGTTTGTAGCATTTGTGGTCTAAGAGGAAGCTTTTGTCAATATTGACTGGAATATTCTCTTTCAAATTCTAAAGGCGGGAGGAGTAAAACACAGGAAGCGAAATGATATTTACAATTTGTACAGAAACCAGATGGCAGTTATAAGAGTAGAGGCTCACGAAAGGGAAGCAGTGGTTGAGAATGGAGTGAGACAGGGTTGTAGCCTATCCCCAGTGTTATTCAATCTGTATACTGAGCAAGCAGTAAAGGATAGAAAAGAAAAATTTGGAGTAGGAATTTAAGTCCAGGGAGAAGAAATAAAAAATTTGATGTTTGCTGATGACGTTGTAATTCTGTCACAGCAAATGATTTGAAAGAGCAGCTGAGCGGAACGGACAGTAACTTGAAAAGAGGATATCTGATGAACATCAACAAAAGCAAAACGAGGATAATGGAATGTAGTCGAATTAAACCAGGTGATGCTGAGAAAATTAGATCAGGATATCAGACACTTAAAGTAGTAGATGAGTTTTGCTATAACTGATGATGGTCGAAGTAGAACGGATCTAAAATGTATACTGGCAATGGCAAGGAAAGTGTTTCTGAAGAAGAGAAATTTGATAACATCGAGTGTAGATTAAAGTGTTAGGAAGTCCTTTCTGAAAGTACTTGTGTGGAGTGTAGCCACAAATGGGAGTGAAAGATGGACAATGAACATTCTACACAAGAAGAGAACAGAAGCTTTTGAAATGTGGCGCTACAGAATGTTGAAGATTAGATGGGTAATCACATAACCAGTGAGGAGGAACTGAATAGAATTGGGGAGAAGAGAAATTTGTAGTACAACCTTACTAGAAGAAAGGGTCGGTTGGTAGGTCACATTCTGAGAATGGGTCACCAATTTATTGCTGGAGGCGAGCGTGTGGGGGGGGGGGGGGGGGGGGGTAAAAATCGTAGACGGAGACCAAGAGATGAATTAGATAGGAAATTCGGAAAGATATATATTGCAGTAGTTACTCGGAGATGAAGAGGCTTGCACAGGATGGAGTAATGTATAGAGCTGCATCAGGCCAGTCTTTGGACTGATGACCGTGACAACACTCGTATCTTGTGTGCTACGAAAGTATACTGTTTCAGTGCTACGGTACAATGGTGATCTTTCAAAAGTGCGTCGTTTTGGTACAAATTGCATATTAAACATCAAATAATAACATTTGTAAGGTACAGTCTTTACAAAGTGTATTCCATTGACCGAGGCCTGATTGCGCTGATGAACCTAGACAGCATGGTGACCTGAACAGACACCTGTGCGTGGCTCGGCATGCTTGCGTGTCTGTATGCTGTGTACTGCATTATTTCGGTGAGTTATTTGCAGGTCTCTATGACGTATACTGTGTTATTCCGGTAATTTATGAATTGTTTGTGGGTCTGTACATCCGTGTACTGCGTTATTTACTAGTAGTTTGCAGGTCTGTAAACAGTCTCCTATATTGTGACCTCAAGCATGCCAGAGTGAGTATTTTGTATTAGTGTAATAAATATATTATTTCAAATCCGTCCATAAATAAATTGTTCCAAAAATAAATAAAGTACGCTCCTTCCTCTCTCCAGCAGCCCACAACAGGCTGAGTCCTTTTCCCGCCATTTTCCCCTCCAGACCGCTATCTTGTATTATGTCATGGGAGGGACAACAGCGCCCTCTGGTGGTAGTACTGTGTATTAGGTCAGTTGGACTCCGGACCTCGTACTGAACACACTGGATGGCGGTACTGCCTCAAATTGTTTAAATAAAGACTACTTACAAAATAAAAATTTAAGTCCATCCTGTCCATCACAGGCTGAGTCCTTTCCCAGAAAGAGGTGGCGGTCAGATGACTTAGGTTAGTGGAGGTAGCCAAAGTGACATTTTTTCCAGCCATTTTCTTACGTTAGTGAAGATAGCCAAAGTGTGTTGCATTGTCCTGCTGGAATTTGAACTTCCTGCCATTTTCGGGGGGAGGGGAGGGGAGGGGGAGGGGACGGGGATAGGTTAGTGGAGGTAGCCCATTTGACCTATCTTCCCGCCAAAATTAGAACTTCCCGCCATGACGTCATTGCGATGTTGCCATATATATCGCCGCCATCTTGGATCCGCCATCTTGAATTAATTTGGAGAGTGGAGCTGTACGTACGTTGCCTTCCTACTGCCGTAGTGTACGTCGCTAGCAGCGCAGTCAATGTCGGTGGTCTCATCAGCCAGCGTGGCACGCCGTGACCGTCCTCGGCTGGCCGTCATATATAACGTTGGCTCAGGAACCACAGATGCTGATGTACGATGGTACATGGTTGTGCAAGGCGACATTTATTGGCCTCACTCCGTTGAGCACTTGCATTGCATTGGACCACTTTTCAGCAAAATTACTGAGGACTTCCCCATATGGCGCTATCTCTGCAATTATCTAATCCGCTGGCACTTCGAATGGCAGTTCGAACATCGTGGTCGTTCGTATTCCAAATCCTGCATATTTTATGATAACTTCATCTATGTTTTTGTCGCGATGTCTAAACTTCATATTTCCTCTGCAAGACTCAACTACTTTGTCTCATAAGTTGCCATTCTTCAATTTGACAAAAACAATGCTGCTCACTATCGAAACATGCATTCCAATACCAGCCTCTGAATCAAGTTTCACTTCGTATGCTAACTTCATGTAGCTTGGGTCGGGCGTAATTACCATCAAACGATAATTACAAAGTATCTTTTCTGTTCAGGTGGGCCATCACGGTCTGATATTTCAGATTTCAATAAGCATAGAAATTTCTGCAACGCTGCAAGAAGCAGTGCGACTTACCACGCCGTATCACAGTAGAACGCGGCGCACGAAAACCAGCATACGTCCGCATAGCACAGCTGACGCGGCGAGACTTCAACGTTAGCTACCTCGTCCCGTGTAAGGACGGCTTTTGGAAAGCCACCTCACTGTTGTGAAATAAACGAAACACCCTACTGTGTGTTCCAAATGTGGTGCACCCTTAAGCAGCCCAGATTTCTTTTTTGTTGAAGAGTAAATAGGTTACACTCCTCAGCAGCGACTATTCATTATCACCTAGTACATTAGACTTGCCAGTTACGCCGAGTCTCGGAAGCCTACTTGTGAATGTGCACTGCTGGTTATTAAAAGTGCGACATCACGAAAAAGGTGTGCAACATACATCAGCTTAGCATTACGTGTACAACATCCTGGGATACTCATTTTTATCGTCATTTTTTATGTTTTCTGTCGCTACTTTGTTTCTTGCATATTTTTTCACCTTTATATTATATAGCTTTATATTACATAACTCACATTGCGTAACAATAGCTGCAGTTCCTCCTCTTTCTTTGTTGTTTTCTAGTTTTGATATATTCAGTCTTCTCCCACAGTTGCTCCCGATTTATTATTTCTTCTGCCGTGAAAGCCTTCTAAATCTAGTGTATTATTTTTAACAATCTTTCTGCAATTTCCAATTCTCTGGTGTTGTTTCTTTCTAGTTCTTTTCTTATTTTTGTAATCCGTGCTATTGTCAACTTCTTTCTCCAGACACAGGAATAATCATTTCTTTAACCTGTTCTAATTCTCTCGATAGAGGTGTCCAAAGAAGGTTAATCTTCGCTCTGCCATCATTTCTGATATTATCTCTATATCTTAGCACATCTCATTGTTACTTCTCACCGAGAAGGGTAGTGCAGGGTTTAGAACACTGGGTTCAAAGCCACGTCCGACCACTCTGATGTAGGTTTTCCGTGATTTCCCTCAATCGCTTAAGGCAAATGCTGAGATGTTTCCTTCGATAGGGCACATCCACTTTCCTTCTTCATCCTTCCCTAATCCGAGTTTGTGCTCCGTCTCTGATGGCCTCCTTGTCGACGGAAGGTTCAACACTAATCTCCTCCTCATCCTCGTTACTTCTCATTTCCATACTGTCTGTAGTTCGTACTGCACCCATTACTTTTCTAATAATCCGTCTCTCAAGTACCTCTACTCTGTTCAGTTTGTAATTCATCGTGTATCAGTCACTTGGCTTCTGGTCTTACCAATGTGATACAGTGTCTAATTTTTATTTTTCTCGATGTGCATATCTTGTTCTAGATTTTATTTTGTCAAACCATGTGCTCTTTCCACTTTGCTAACTCATGCATCTATGGCAAAAATTTTCTAGTCCATTCCATTTTATAGTTTCTCCAGAATATTTAAATTTACCAACTCGCTATATTTCACCTACTTGTGTTTGTAAGTATTTGGATGCATCTTTTATATTTGTTATAAATGTTGATTTTTCAGCTGAAATTTCAAGACGAGTGCTGTTCGCTATTTTTTTCCCGAAGATTTATTTGCGTAACTGCCATTGTCAGATTTTCTGAAAGTATTGCAAATTCGTCTGCAAAAGCCAGACAGTTTACCTTAACTCCTTCCAAAAATTTTTTGTTCAATTTTTTGATTTTTTACCTCTAAATTCTAAATAGTCATCGTTTCTATAACGCAGTTAAGCAGAAAAATGATAAGCCATCTGCTTGTCTAATACCAGTTATATATTATTATTACTGTTATTATTACCATCATCTTCTGCGAGATGTGGTCCATCTGTGCAACTGAACAAAGAGTTGTTACTTTTTGTGCCATTCACGTTTTGCTTCCTTTTACTTACGAAGCATGCTCAGAGGCCTGTAACACAAGTTCGCTGAATGTAGATAATAAATGTGTTACACAATATTTCCATATATATTCCTATATTGCACATTTTTCCGTTATTATCTTGTTATTAGGTAAGAAAACTCTATTTGGAGCACAAATGTAGTAAAGCTACCGTTAATAATGTACTTTTACGAAACTTGCGCTCTAAGAAAATGTTACTAATCTGACAATAAGAGAATAACGAAAAACATTAATAGAGAAACGTATGTGGGAGCATTATGAAACACAATTTTGTATACATACAACAAGCATGTATTACAGGCCGCTGGAGATCCCTCGTAAACAAAAGGAAGCGTAACACGTGTCTCAAAGAAGATACAGCTTTTTATACACAGTACTTGCGTAGACGGCCCACATCTTCTAGAAGAAAATATAAACAACAATTTATTTTTATTTCCTACCATTTACATGTAACCTGTCACACAGTGCCCAGGACAGGTCGTGTTTCCAAAATATTAAATTGCAATTGTAATTAAAATGAAGATAGTTGGGTTTCCTAACGTTTTGACAAAGTTCTAGCTTTACACACTCGCCAAGTTGAAAATAATTAGTAAAATCAAATGATTAAAATGAACCGTTTATATATTAAGAAGCTAGGAAGATAGTAAAGATTTCAGATTTGTTTACTGTCACCACCTATGCTACCAAGCAAAAGATTACAACTTTTGTTCCCGGACAGCCACCCCCTGATCTAATCGAAGAACACAGCTTTATTTTGAAACCTTCGACCTCACATGGTAGGGTCCTACATCTTATTAATTTCATTTACTTCTTAACCTGATCTGGTTAGGGCCATCTGACGCTCTCTTACATCGGAGCTGGGTTGGGTTTCACAAACACACTACCTGTTTACATCGTTTACCTACGAAAAAACAATTTTGATATGACAAATAACTTTAAAAAGAGTTGAATCTGTATTGTGAGAATGTGAGTAAATAATACTGACTGTGAACTAATAAAGCTAATACTGGCAGTACTTGCACCACCACTGCATCTGATACTAATTGCGGTAATAGCCATAATAGTAATAATAATAACACTCACAATAATAATGGGAATAGTAGCAATAATGATCATAGTATACATAAAAATGATTTATATATGTACAAAATATATGTTTTCTGATACAGTGAGCTCTGCAGGAAGGAACTACACTCCTGGAAATTGAAATAAGAACACCATGAATTCATTGTCCCAGGAAGGGGAAACTTTATTGACACATTCCTGGGGTCAGATACATCACATGATCACACTGACAGAACCACAGGCACATAGACACAGGCAACAGAGCATGCACAATGTCGGCACTAGTACAGTGTATATCCACCTTTCGCAGCAGTGCAGGCTGCTATTCTCCCATGGAGACGGTCGTAGGGATGCTGTATGTAGTCCTGTGGAACGGCTTGCATGCCATTTCCACCTGGCGCCTCAGTTGGACCAGCGTTTGTGCTGGACGCGCAGACCGCGAGAGACGACGCTTCATCCAGGCCCAAACATGCTCAATGGGGGACAGATCCAGAGATCTTGCTGGCCAGGGTAGTTGACTTACACCTTCTAGAGCACGTTGGGTGGCACGGGATACATGCGGACGTGCATTGTCCTGTTGGAACAGCAAGTTCCCTTGCCGGTCTAGGAATGGTAGAACGAAGGGTTTGATGACGGTTTGGATGTACCGTGCACTATTCACTGTCCTCTCGACGATCACCAGAGGTGTACGGCCAGTGTAGGAGATCGCTCCCCACACCATGATGCCGGGTGTTGGCCCTGTGTGCCTCGGTCGTATGCAGTCCTGATTGTGGCGCTCACCTGCACGGCGCCAAACACGCATACGACCATCATTGGCACCAAGGCAGAAGCGACTCTCATCGTTGAAGACGACACGTCTCCATTCGTCCCTCCATTCACGCCTGTCGCGACACCACTGGAGGCGGGCTGCACGATGTTGGGGCGTGAGCGGAAGACGGCCTAACGGTGTGCGGGACCGTAGCCCAGCTTCATGGAGACGGTTGCGAATGGTCCTCGCCGATACCCCAGGAGCAACAGGGTCCCTAATTTGCTGGGAAGTGGCGGTGCGGTCCCCTACGGCACTGCGTAGGATCCTACGGTCTTGGCGTGCATCCGTGCATCGCTGCTGTCCGGTACCAGGTCGGCGGGCACGTGCACCTTCCGCCGACCACTGGCGACAACATCGATGTACTGTGGAGACCTCAAGCCCCACGTGATGAGCAATTCGGCGGTACGTCCACCCGGCCTCCCGCATGCCCACTATACGCCCATCGCTCAAAGTCCGTCAACTGCACATACGGTTCACGTCCACGCTGTCGCGGCATGCTACCAGTGTTAAAGACTGCGATGGAGCTCCGTATGCCACGGCAAACTGGCTGACACTGACGGCGGCGGTGCACAAATGCTGCGCAGCTAGCGCCATTCGACGGCCAACACCGCGGTTCCTGGTGTGTCCGCTGTGCCGTGCGTGTGATCATTGCTTGTACAGCCCTCTCGCAGTGTCCGGAGCAAGTATGGTGGGTCTGACACACCGGTGTCAATGTGTTCTTTTTTCCATTTCCAGGAGTGTATAATGAGACTGCACCAGCTAATAACACTAGAATAGGACAGTCTAGTTGGAATATACAACGGGAACAAATGTGTACAGAGATAATGGTAATCATAATTTTTGCTTTAGTAGTTACGTCATTAACTGTATCCTGAAGCTGCAGATGTTATTTAATTTTCTAATATAATGCGAAAGGTTATCCCAGAGTCAGGTTCCTGTTACTGAGAAGGACTTCGAGAAAGTGGCTGAACGATGGAATGAGAGAGAAAGGATTTTCTCTGATGGGAACGAATATTTCGGCCATGTTGTTCAGACAAGAGCGTTAAGATCGAAGGGAGATGTGGGAGACAACTCACGTTATTATGACAATAGATAAGACAGAGGGTACGGAAATCTCGCCGCATGTCTGCAACCACTCTGCAATGGCAGTGCATATGATAAAATTTACTCTAAGACGAAAAAAAGGCGCACTAAGAAGGAATTTTACAAATAAGACGTAAATCGGTAGATGTGCCGTGTAAGTACAGACAAAGAAAAGATTACAAATTCAGAAAGATTGGATGATTTGTTCAAAAGAAAGAGCCTCACAAATTGAGCAAGTCAATAACGCGTTGGTCCACCTATGGCACGCATGCAGGCAGTTATTCGGCTCGGCAGTGACTGATAGAGTTGTTGGATGTCCTCCTGAGGGATATCGTGCCAAAATCTGTCCAATTGGCGCGTTAGACCGTCAGAATCACGACCTGGTTGAAGGGCTCTGCCCAATGCTCCAAACGTTCTCAGTCGGGGAGACATCCGACCACCATGCTGACCTAGGTAGGGTACGGCAAGCACAAATACCAGCATTATTAACTCTGGCTATGGGCGGGCGGGCATTGCCTTGTTGAAATGTGGACCCATGATGGTTTGCCATAAAGCGCATAAAAGGGACATAGAATATAGTCGACGTAATTCTGTGCTGCAAGTATGCCCCGGATGACAACCAAAGGGGTCCCGCTTTGAACTGAAATGGTACCCCACACCATCACTGCTGGTTGTCGGCCAGTATTGCGAGCGACAGTCCAGTTGGTATCCCACTTCTGTCTGTGGCGCCTCTAGACTCGTTTTCTCTGGTTATCAGTGCTCAGTTCGAAGCATAACTCATCTCTGAAAACAATTCTACTCTAGTGTAAGAGATTTCCGGCCGAAGACGTGTCTGGAGACGTTCCAGACAGTGGCAGCGTACTAACCTGACTGTCGCCCGCCATACTGTCCGACAACCAGGAGCGATGGTATGTGGTGCCGTTTCTTTTCATAGCAGGACCACTTTGGTTCTGATCTGCATCACCCTTACAACACAGCGGTACGTCGCTGATATTCTACGCGTTACTGATATGCTCAGTTTGTGAATCTCTTTTTCTTGAATAAATCATGCAATTTTTATGAAGTTATAATAGTTCGTTTGTATGTGTACATCACATCTACCGGTTTTAGTTCCATTCGGAAAATTCCTTCGTAGTGTTTTTTTTTTTTTTTTTTTTTTTTTTTTTTGTCTTGGTGTGTATGATAAAGGAGTCGGTCTTGGAGTGTATGATAAAGGAGTCGCATATCAAGCATCAAGGTGTAACGAATATAGGCATTCATATTAACCAGTTCCAGGAGCTATTAGCTTTCCTGAGAAAGGCCTTGCAAGATAACATCACTGCAATTAATAATTGGAAGTATAAGTGTTTATATAAGTTTCTTTTCCAGTTGAAGAAGGAGGAGTTTTTTAAACTCGTATTTTCGCATAGCGTGGAGAGATGCTGCTGCCTTCTTACATATTACTGTTAAGTGCTCAGTTCAATTTAAATTTTCATCCATTATTAGTCCCAGACTTTTGCTGAGGGAGAGAAGTTGATATTTGTCTCATTTAGGGTTAAAGGTGGTAGGGATTCCTGATATTTCAGGCTAATGAGCCTAGAATGACCAACCAGTAGCGCTTGGGTTTCGAATGCATTGAGCTATATCCTACGCCCATTTTGATAGTGCACGCAAGTCGGTATTAAGATTCTTGATAGCTGACTTCAGGTTTACTGGTTTTGCACTTGGATAAAAATGGAGGTCATCAGTGTATATGTGGTATTTGCACTAGGACAAAAATGATGACGCACCGTTGACATTCAGTGACAAGATTGTTCTTGTCCTGAGACTAGTTTGATGCAGCTCTCCATGCTACTCTATCCTGTGCAAGCTTCTTCATCTCGCAGTACCTACTGCAACCTACATCCTTCTCAATCTGCTTAGTGTATTCATCTCTTGGTCTCCCTCTACGATTTTTACCCTCCATGCAACCCTCCACTACCATATTGGTGATCCCTTGATGCCTCAGAACATGTCCTACCAACCGATCCCTTCTTCTGGTCAAGTTGTGCCACAAACTTCTCTTCTCCCCAATCCTATTCAATACTTCCTCATTAGTTATGTGATCCACCCATCTAATCTTCAGCATTCTTCTGTAGCACCACATTTCGAAAGCTTCTATTCTCTTCTTGTCCAAACTATTTATCGTCCACGATTCACTTCCATACATGGCTACACTCCATACAAATACTTTCAGAAACGACTTCCTGACACTTAAATCTATACTCGATGTTAACAATTTCCTCTTCTTCAGAAACGCTTTCCTTGCCATTGTCAGTCTACATTTAATATCCTCTCTACTTCTCATCAGTTATTTTGCTCCCCAAATAGCAAAACTCATTTACTACTTTAAGTGTCTCATATCCTAATCTAATTCCCTCAGCATCACCCGACTTAATTCGACTACATTCCTTTATCCTCGTTTTGCTTTTGTTGATGTTCATCTTATATCCTCCTTTCAAGACACTGTCCATTCCATTCAGCTTCTCTTCCAAGTCCTTTGCTGTCTCTGATAGAATTACAATGTCATCGATGAACCTCAAAGTTTTTATTTTTTCTCCATGGATTTTAATACCTACTCAGAATTTTTCTTTTGTTTCCTTTACTGCTTGCTCAATATACAGATTGAGTAACATCGGGGAGAGGCTACAACCCTGTCTCATTCCCTTCCCAACCACTGCTTCCCTTTCATGTTACTCGACTCTTATAACTGTCATCTGGTTTCTGTACAAATTGTAAATAGCCTTTCGCTCCCTGTATTTTACCCACGCCACCTTTAGAATTTGAAAGAGAGTGTTCCAGTCAACATTGTCAAAAGCTTTCTCTAAGTCTACAAATGCTAGAAACGTAGATTTGCCTTTCCGTAACCTTTCTTCTAAGATAAGTCGTAAGGTCAGTATTGCCTCACGTGTTCTTCCCAGAGGTCGGCTTCCACTAGTTTTTCCATTAGTCTGTAAAGAATTCGTGTTAGTATCTTGCAGCTGTGACTTATTAAACTGATTGTTCGGTAATTTTCACATCTGTCAACACCTGCTTTCTTTGGGATTGGAATTATTATATTCTTCTTGAAGTCTGAGAGTATTTCGCCTGTTACATACATCTTGCTCACCAGATGGTAGAGTTTTGTCAGGACTGGCTCTCCCAAGGCCGTCAGTAGTTCTAATGGAATGTTGTCTACTCCTCGAGCCTTGTTTAGACTCAGGTCTTTCAGTGCTCTGTCAAACTCTTCACGCAGTATCATATCTCCCATTTCATCTTCATCTACATCCTCTTCCATTTCCATAATATTGTCCTCAAATGCATCGCCCTTGTATAGACCCTCCATATACTCCTTCCACCTTTCTGCTTTCCCTTCTTTGCTTAGAACTGGGTTTCCATCTGAGCTCTTGATGTTCATACAAGTGGTTCTCTTATCTCCAAAGGTCTCTTTAATTTTCCTGTAGGCAGTATCTATCTTACCCCTAGTGAGATAAGCCTCTACATCCTTACATTTGTCCTCTAGCCATCCCTGCTTAGTCATTTTGCACTTCCCATCGTTCTCACTTTTGGGACGTTTGTATTCCTTTTTGCCTGCTTCATTTATTGCATTTTTATATTTTCTCCTTTCATCAATTAAATTCAATATTTCTTCTGTTACCCAAGGATTTCTATTAGCCCTCGTCTTTTTACCTACTTGATCCTCTGCTGCCTTCACTACTTCATCTCTCAAAGCTACCCATTCTTCTTCTACAGTATTTCTTTCCCCCATTCCTGTCAATTGTTCCCTTATGCTCTCCCTGAAACTCTGTACAACCACTGGTGCTTTCAGTTTATCCAGGTCCCATCTCCTTAAATTCCCACCTTTTTGCAGTTTCTTCAGTTTTAATCTACATGAAAAGATTGTAGGACCTAATACGGAACCCTGAGGAACGTCGGGTACTTCTTGCCTCCACTGTAACATTATCTAGCCGCACATGACTCATTCATGGCGAGATGTCAGGTATGACCGAAACCATTGCACTGCACTTGGCAACAAATTTAGTCGACACTTTCAAAGGCTTTTCTGCAGTCTAAGAAGCGCTTCATGGTCACCTCATGTGCAAGCATGGCAAGCTTCAGGTGATCTATTATTTTATTAAGGCAGGGGTTGCACTGCGATGTTTATGGAAATCTGGTATCCATCAAATAGGTTGTTTGTGGTTAGGTAGAGCGTGAGCTGGCCTTGTACTACATTTTCTAAGGCCTTGGACAGTGCAAGAAGAATGCAGATAGGTAGTAATCAGAGGGTGCTATCTCAACATCCCTTTCTGATAGTGGCTTCCTAGTCCCTGTTTCCAGACCCTCAGGGAAAAATCAGTAGGTGGTATCCACAGTTCGAGCTCTATGTCGCTGTCTCCACATGTCATCGCTGGAGTATGGCTCGAATGTGATCCACATCAGTTCGAAACCAGTCGCCACTTATGAATAAGTGTTTCAGGTGATCAAGACTGTTCTGTATAATATATTGTTATTGTACACTGTGATGGCTGCTATGCTCAATATGTTTACAAAAATTATCAGCACGGAATGAGTACCCTATGATGTCATTAGTGTTCAGTTAGATTTGATGCCCAACCAGGATAGGGTCCTGTTCGTACTATTCTGTATATGCGCAATAAATAAATTTCGTTTATTTACTACTCTTCATGGAGCTGTAATTTTAAAGATCAGAAGTTTATTTTTAACGATGCGCCAAACACCAACACCGTCAAGCAGCTGCACGAGAAGATACAGAAGATCGGAAATGCGACAGATACAGCGTGAAATTATCGACAAAGAGTGGTGATGTAATAAAAGTGAGCTGACGTGCAAGTTGCATTTTCTTTGAGACGCAGGGTATATGGGCGACGCCTGTCTAATCACTCTTTCTCTTCCTTTGGTACTGCTCATACAGCATTGTATAGTGTTTTAAAATTACGTCCGCACACAAATCCTGCTGTTATCGGGTCGTTACCTGAAAGTAATTAGAAAACTTGTAGTTTTCTGACAATGGTTCTTGTTGTCCGTAACGCCAGATGGGGTAGAATTTGGTTACTCAAGACATTTGTTTCTGAATTGATGGGTATGTGGCTGCACGGGATACACGCATATGAGCGACGGAAAATCAAAATCTAAACACGAGTCCATCGTGCACGCAGAGAAGGAGGCTCTTTGGTGCGCTGAGTCATGTAGGCGAATCTGCCACGACATAGTACAACAATTTGTAAGCGCTATACCTAAGACACCTACAATACACACGGTTTCAGTAGGAAAATGTTCTGGATCCTATAGCCAACAATACTAAGACTTTCTTGGATCAGTTTCTTTGTGGACAGGTGATTTCCATGAGGTTGTATGACCCTATATCTCCTGATTCATCACCAACTGACTTTATTAAGGATGCCGCTTACAAAACTCACTATCTCATTATTCCCCAGTCGCATAAAGAAACTGAATGATCTGTATGCTGCAAATCGTTTGACTTGTGACGTAAAGTCTCAGGGGCCTGAGGCCACTACACTGACGTGACAGAATTCATGGGATTCCTCCTAATATCGTGTCGTACCTCCTTTCCTCAGCATAGTGCAACAGCTCGTCGTAGCATCGTTTCGTTGGAAGTCTCTTGTAAAAATATTGGGCAATGCTGCCCCTATAGCCGTTCATAATTGCGAAAGTGTCTCCACTACATGATTTTGTGCATGAACTGACCTCTCGAGTAGATCACATAAATGTCCGATGGGAGTCATGTCGGGCAGTCTGGGTGGTCAAATCATCTGCTCGAAGTGTCCGGAACGTTCTTCAAAACAACTGCGAACAATTGTGGCCTGGTGACATGGTGCATTGACATCCATAAAAATTCCATTGTTGCTTGGGAACATGAAGTCCATGAATAGCTGCAAATGGTCTCCACGTAGCCAAACATAACCATTTCCAGTCAATGATAGTTTCAGTTGAACCAGAGAACACAGTCCATCCCGTGTAACCACAGCCCACGCCATTATGGAGCCACCACCAGTTTGCACAGTGCCTTGTCGACAACGTGGGATCTTTGCCACACTAGAACCCTACCATCAGCTCTTACCAACTGAAATCGGGACTCATATGACCAGACAGCGGTTTTCCAGTCGTTTAGAGTCCAACCAATATGGTCACGCACCCAGGAGAGGAGCTGCAGGCGATGTCCTGCATTTAGCAAAGGCCATCTGCTGCAGTAGCGCATTAACGACAAATTTCGGTGCGCTGTCCTAATGGATACGTTCGTCATACTCCCCACATTGATTTCTGCAGTTATTACACGCAGTGTTGCTTGTCTGCTAGCACTGAAAACTTTAAATAACTGTCTCTGTTTTCAGTCATTAAATGTAGAACGTCACCACTGCGTTGTTCGTGGTGAGAGGTAATGCCTGAAATTTGGTATTCTCGGCACCCTCTTGACACTGTGGATCTAGAAATATTTAATTTTCTGAACCTACACAATGTGATCAAAAATATCCGGACATCCCCAGAACCATACGTTTTTCATATTAGGTACATTGTACTGCCACCTATTGCCCGGTACTCCATATCAGCGACTCAGTAATCATTAGACATCGTGAGAGAGCAAAATAGGGCGATCTACGGAATTCAAGAACTTTGAACGTGACCAGATAATTGGGTGCCACTTCTGTCATACGTCGGTAAGCGAAATTTCCACACTCCTAAACGTCTCTAGGTCTACTGTTTCTGATGTGATAGTGAAGTGCAAACGTGAAGGGACATGTACAGCACAAAATCGTACAGGCCGACCTCATCTGTTGACTGACAGAGACTGCCGACAGCTGAAGAGGGTCATAGTGTGTAAGAGCAGACATCACACAGGAATTCCAAACTGCATCAGGATCCACTACAAGTACTACAACTGTTATGCAAGAGGTGAGACTACTTGGATTTCATGGTCGAGCGGGTGCTCATAAGGCATGCATCTCGCTGGTAAATGCCAACTGATGCCTCGCTTGGCGTAAGGAGCGTAGCCGCTGGACGATTGAACACTGGAAAACATTGTGTGTAGTGACGAATCATGGCGCATAATATGGTGATCCAATGGCAGAGTATGGGTATGGTGAATGCCCAGTGAACGTCATCTGAAAGTGTGTGCAGTGCCAACAGTAAAATTAGGAGGTGGTGGTGTTATGGTGCCGTCATGTTTTCCACTTTGGGGGCTTGCACCCGTTGTTGTTTTGTGTTTTACTATCATAGCACAGGCCTACATAGATGTTTTAAGCGCCTTCTTGCATCCCACTGTTGAAGACTAATTCAGGGATGGTGATTACATCTCTCAACACGATTGAGCACCTGTTTATAATGTACGACCTGTGGTGGAGTGGTTACACGACAATAACATCCCTGTAATGGACTATCCTGCCCAGAGTCCTGACCTGAATCCTATACAACACTTTTAGGATGTTTTAGAACGCCGACTTCGTGCCAGGTCTCACCGACTGACATCGATATCTCTCCTCAGTGCAGCACTCCGTCAGCATTGGGCTGCCATTCCCCAAAAAACCTTCCAGGACCTGACTGAACGTAACATCTGAGAGTGGAAGCTGTCAACAGTAGTAGGACAAAGTTCACACGGGACACTCTGTGTTGTTGCCAAATTTATAAAAGGTGGCACATCCAAGGTGGTGACGGTAGATATGGCAACGTCACAATGACGTCATGGTGGGAAGTTCAAATTTTGGCTGGAAAGTATGTCAGTTGGTCCACTAACATAAACCCCTCCCCTACCTCAGAAAATGGAGGGAAGTTCAAATTATGAAGGAAAAAAGGTGGCTCCAATAACCTACGAAAATGGAAGGAAAAAAGGTCACTTGGGCTACCTCCAATAACTTAAGTCATCTGACCGCCACCTCTTCCTTGAATTGGTGGGAAAAGGACTCAGTCTGTTCTGAGCTGCTGGATAGGAAGGGCTATACTTTATTTATTTTGAAACAATTTATTTCTGAATGGATTTGAAATGGTATATTTATTACACTGATACAAAACACTCACTCTGACGTGATTGCGGTCACAATACACAGCCTACAGATCTGCAAACTACTTGTAAATTATGAAAGTAATGCAGTACACTGATGTACAGACAAGCAAACAGCTCGTAAATTACCAAAATAATGCTTTGTACACCCTACAGATGTGCAAACTACTCGCAGATCACAGAAATAATGCATGTAAAACGATTTGCAGACACGCTAAACTGTTGAAATAATGCATTGCGCAGCCCACAGACTTGCAAACTACTCGTAAATCACCGAAATAATGCAGTACACTAATCTGCAGACACGAAAAGAACTCGTAAATTGTCAAAATAACGCATGTAAAAGGCTCTGCAAACAAGCTCACAACGCTTAAACAGCAAAAAATAAAGCAGTGCACAAACATACATTGCTTGTAAAAACGCTTTTGAAGTATCGTCAACCACAACGTTTCAGAGGCTCCAACGCTCGCTCACGCTGTCGCCTCTGTCAGCCACCACTGGACAGCTGAATGACGGGGTACAAATCATTGCTCTGAGGCTGCTGTCACCTACAGCCAGCACGTGAAAGTGGCATCTGTTTTCGGGGATACAGTTAGAATTCTTCGAGTGATGTACTGACGTCACGTGTTTATATGAATAAGAGCATAGTCACCCCCTGAACGCGCACATGTTTACTGTTGCTGACGCGATGCCTCTCTACCTGCGGTCCAGTGAAGACCTAATTGTCAAGTGAGTCACCCTCGTAGATGCAGCTAAAAGGTTCTCAATGTTATACTGACGTCACAGGTCTATGTAAATAAGAGCCAGGTCTCCACTCTGTACGCACTATGGAAATCTGTTGCAGTGCTTCCCTGAATATCACAGGGTGCAATCTTCAAAAAATGGTTCAAATGGCTCTAAGGAGTATGGGACTTAACATCTGAGGTCATCAAATCCCCTAGACTTATAACTACTTAAACTTAACTAACCTAAGGACATCACACACATCGATGCCCGAAGCAGGATTCGAGCCTGTGACCATAGCAGCAGCGCGGTTACGGACTGAAGCCCCTAGAACCGCTTGGCAATCTTTCTAGCGATCCTAATGGGTCATGTGAGACGTCTCTGGCCATGCTCATGTTTACTCTGGCTGATGCATAGCTGTGAAATGTCCACTTAGCGACTCACCATCGCAGGCACAGCTAAAAGGTTCTCAGTGTTGGACTGATGTCTCATGTGTCTGTAAATAACAGCCATATATACCTCTCAGAAATCATAAAGTGCTGTATGAATAGTACTCTGTCGCATTTGCAGGCGCTTTCGTGATGTCTCAGCTTGTCTGCGTGGAATATTCTTGTCCTAACAGGGCCCATTTACGAACATACCCCAGAATAATGCTGAATGCATTCCTCCTGATGGTCCTAACATGGAACCCCATCCATCATGTGTTACCCTTCCTGAAAATGGTTAAGTCCTGCTTTCAGCAAACATCTCACTGCTATGTAGACACTTGTATGTCCCAGCATGAAGGATGTCTTGCAAATGAATAGACATTCTGATTGTCTCTTACTGAATTTATCCTCCAAATTACTGATGCTGCTGGTGTGGAAGCACTGTCCGCTTTTTTCTTTCTGCAGACGAGACTTCCAGCGGCAGAACAATTTTGTACAGATCGCCATATTGCACTGACAGTTAAACCCTGCAAAAGTGTCCTACAGTCGTCAAATACGGAATAACTCTTGTTCAATTCTGCTACTGAGTACAGAAGCTTGAATATTTCAGCGTGAAACCGATCTCCAACCCAGCAATATATCAGTGCAAAATGTATCGATGTAGTAAACATACAATTCATATCCTGCGCCACATTAAATCGCCCCTTATGCATCATACAGACATTCGTACATATGCCACAAAGACAGATAGCACAAGCACATGCACCTCTTAGCACTAGATGTTTCCCACAAGGTCGGGTGACCATGCATCGTGGCCGCCGGCCTCATGTCAATGCGTGACCAGAGCGCCCTCAGTAGACCGTAGTCACTCTCAGAATTGTTGTTCAAAGTCGGAGTCGGTTCCCCTTGACACAAAGGCGTTACTGTTTCTGGCCCCAACCTGCTTGCTTGTTTGGTTTCTACACCCATCTCCAGACTCAGGGATTACAAGAACACTTGTATTTTCACATAGTTTGCCAGAATATTATACCACTTTCGCGATACTTCTCGATATCAAGCACATAGCAATATCGCCTTGCATAGCAATATCACTGGCACAGTATAATTCTGAAGATATAGATTGGAAATTATTTATCAAGGAACCTGAAACTTTAGCGAGGTGCAGCGTGCTGTAAACCACTGAGTAACTAGAAACATCTGCGAAGACCTTTACGTGAAACTTCGAAAAAAAAAAAAAATAGAGGAAATTGATATTTCCACTCACGAATACCGATTTCGGTGGTACAACAGATTCCAAATCATCCTTATAATTTACAAAGTCAACTAAGGTCTTTCTCAAGTCTAGAGAACCAGCAAACGTGTACTCCAACTATATTTGCCTGCTAGATGCACTCAACACACACCACAATCGATATTCTCTCAACTAAATAAAGACGGGAAATGTGAAGAAGCAGTCAATCGGACAATTTACATAGGAGGGAATAATGGTCCAGAGCAAACACATGTTCATATTGAATCTTCTCAAATATCCACGCAATCACGGAAGCTGTCCAACACATGCTAAGTATTAGTTCACTGTTCGCCAGTCTAGAGGACGACACGATTAAGTCAGCTGCATTCCTGCATCCCAACAGGCCTTTGCATTCGGACCGCTCCTCCTGTTAGCAGGAAAGGAGAATCATTCCCACCACAGGCCACCGCCGGCACGCCATGCACCCCTAGACAGAATCGTCTTAGTAAACATGGTTCAAACGGCTCTGAGCACTGCGGGACTCAACTTCTGAGGTCATCACTCCCCTAGAACTTAGAACCACTTAAACCAAACTAATCTAAGGACATCACACACATTCATGCCCAAGGCAAGATTCGAACCTGCGACCGCAGCGGTGGTCCTAGCAAACTGGCCACATACATATTTGATCACTATACTTAGAATTAAATATTACGTTCGCTATCTCAACTGAACGACATTCGGCAATGAGCGAAGTATCGGAAATAGACCCTGGTGACGGCTGTGGCTCTGGAAATATAAATATCTGTACCATTCTTATGACTTGACATACTTTCCCCTGTGCTATCACAGTATTCCACCTCAAATCCATACCTTCCTCACGACAGGACATAAGCATTCCCTTTGCACATGTCGGAACACACACTCACATACTTTATAAGCCTGATGCTCAAGGCGAACCTATCATGCATCCTCTACAACTATGTATAATTCTCCGCCAATAACTGATTACTGGCGATATGAAATAATACTGACCAAAAATCTGCGATAGGTGGACACGTCCATACGTTTTTCTTAAAAAGAGAGATGTAATCATCTTACAAAACGCCAGATGTTATAAAACACGATCGCAACACCTACTGTATGTTACAGTCACAAGCGGTCATGGTTCTACAGGTGCACACAAGTATCCATGTTAAAAGCTATACTGGTTTTATAAATCTAGATATGGCATTACCTCCAAATGAAGTGGGTTTTCCAAACAAATACCGCGACACTGAATGTAGACGGTGATCGCCGGAGTGTATATTATCAGACCTTCGCCGACTGTGTAACCTCGTAATAAAATTACCGAACTTAGAAAGTGATTTGGCTAAGGAACGTGGTATGAAACCGGTATCTGCAATTCCCTCATGCTCCCGCTAGATATTTCTCTAGCATTTGTAACACATTCTGTCTCAATGTCATGTCAGAGTTTCGGTGATATATCGACTGGGTTAAAGGCAGTGGTTGATTGAGAAGGATCATAAACAGTAGACGGTGTGGTGATTGAGGTCGTAAGAAATGTACAGGGGCTTTCCAGATTGCTAGTACTCCTCTCCCCATGAACCATGGACCTTGCCGTTGGTGGGGAGGCTTGCGTGCCTGAGCGATACAGATAGGTTCAACCACAACGGAGGGGTATCTGTTGAGAGGCCAGACAAACATGTGGTTCCTGAAGAGGGGCAGCAGCCTTTTCAGTAGTTGCAGGGGCAACAGTCTGGATGATTGACTAATCTGGCCTTGTAACAATAACCAAAACGCCCTTGCTGTGCTGGTACTATGAACGGCTGAAAGCAAGGGGAAACTACAGCCGTAATTCTTCTCGAGGGCATGCAGCTTTACTGTATGATTAAATGATGATGGCGTCCTCTTGGGTAAAATATTCCGGAGGTAAAATAATCCCCCATTCAGATCTCCGGGAAGGGACTACTCAAGAGGACATCGTTATCAGGAGAAAGGGAACTGGGGTTCTACGGATCGGAGCGTGGAATGTCAGATCCCTTAATCGGGCAGATAGGTTAGAAAATTTAAAAAGGGAAATGGATAGGTTAAAGTTAGATATAGTGGGAATTAGTGCAGTTCGGTGGCAGGAGGAACAAGACTTCTGATCAGGTGATTACAGGATTATAAACACAAAATCAAATAGGGGTAATGCAGGAGTAGGTTTAATAATGAATAGGAAAATAGGAATGCGGGTAAGCTACTACAAACAGCATAGTGAACGCATTATTGTGGCCAAGATAGATACGAAGCCCACACCTACTACAGTAGTACAAGTTTATATGCCAATTAGCTCTGCAGATTACGAAGGAATTGAAGAAATGTATGGTGAAACAAAAGAAATTATTCAGATAGTGAAGGGTGACGAAAATTCAATAGTCATGGGTGGCTGGAATTCGGTAGTGGAAAAGGTAGAGAAGGAAACGTAGTACGTGAATATGGGTTGGGGCTAAGAAATGAAAGAGGAAGCCGCCTGGTAGAATTTTGCACAGAGCACAACTTAATCATAGGTAGCACTTGGTTCAAGAATCATAAAAGAAGGTTATATACATGGAAGAAGCCTGAAGATACTGACAGGTTTCAGATAGATTATATAATGGTAAGACAGAGATTTAGGAAACAGGTTTTAAATTGTAAGACATTTCCAGGGGCAGATGTGGACTCTGACCACAATTTATTGGTTATGACCTGTAGATTAAAACTGAAGAAACTGCAAAAAGGTGGGAATTTAAGGAGATGGGACCTGGATAAACTGAAAGAACCAGACGGTGTACAGAGTTTCAGGGAGAGCATAAGGAACCAATTGACAGGAATGGGGGAAAGAAATAATGGGTAGCTTTGAGGCATGAAGTAGTGAAGACAGCAGAGGATCAAGAACGTAAAAAGACGAGGGCTAGTAGAAATCCTTGGGCAACAGAAGAAATATTGAATTTAATTGATGAAAGGAGAAAATATAAAAATGCACGAAATGAAGCAGGCAAAAAGGAATACAAACGTCTCATAAACGAGATCGACAGGAAGTGCAAAATGGCTAAGCACGGATGGCTAGAGGACAAATGTAAGGATGTAGAGGCTTATCTCACTAGGGGTAAGATAAATACTGCCTACAGGAAAATTAAAGAGACCTTTGGAGATAAGAGAATCACTTGTATGAACATCAAGAGCTCAGATGGAAACCCAGTTTTAAGCAAAGAAGGGAAAGCAGAAAGGTGGAAGGAGTATATAGAGGGTCTATTCAAGGGCGATGTACTTGAGGACAATATTATGGAAATGGAAGAGGATGTAGATGAATATGAAATGGGAGATACGATACTGCGTGAGGAGTTTGACAGAGCACAGACCTGAGTCGAAACAAGGCCCCCGGAGTATACAACATTCCATTAGAACTACTATCTGGTTTGCAAGATGTATGAAACAGGCGAAATACCCTCAGACTTTGAAGAATATAATAATTCCAATCCCAAAGAAAGCAAGTGTTGACAGATGTGAAAATTACCGAACTATCAGTTTAATAAGTCACAGCTGCAAAATACTAACGCGGATTCTTTACAGACGAATGGAAAAACTAGTAGAAGACAACCTCGGGGAGGATCAGTTTGGATTCCGTAGAAATGTTGAAACACGTGAGGCAATACTACGACTTATCCTAGAAGCTAGATTACGGAAGGGCAAACCTACGTTTCTAGCATTTGTAGACTTAGAGAAAGCTTTTGACAATGTTGACTGGAATACTCTCTTTCAAATTCTGAAGGTGTCAGGGGTAAAATACAGAGAGCGAAAGGCTATTTATAATTTGTACAGAAACCAGATGGCAGTTATAAGAGTCGAGGGACATGAAAGGGAAGCAGTTGTTGGGAAGGGAGTAAGACAGGGTTGTAGCCTCTCCCCGATGTTATTGAATCTGTATATTGAGCAAGCAGTAAAGGAAACAAAAGAAAAATTCGGCGTATGTATTAAAATCCATGGAGAAGAAATAAAAACTTTGAGGTTCGCTGATGACATCGTAATTCTGTCAGAGACAGCAAAGGACTTGGAAGAGCGGTTGAATGGAATGGATAGTGTCTTGAAAGGAGGATATAAGATGAACATCAACAAAAGCAAAACGAGGATAATGGAATGTAGTCGAATTAAGTCGGGTGCTACTGAGGGAATTAGATTAGGAAATGAGACACTTAAAGTAGTAAAGGAGTTTTGCTATTTGGGGAGAAAAATAACTGATGATGGTCGAAGTAGAGAGGATATAAAATGTAAACTGGCAATGTCAAGGAAAGCGTTTCTGAAGAAGAGAAATTTGTTAACATCGAGTATAGATTTAAGTGTCAGGAAGTCGTTTCTGAAAGTATTTGTATGGAGTATAGCCATGTATGGAAGCGAAACATGGACGATAAATAGTTTGGACAAGAAGAGAATAGAAGCTTTTGAAATGTGGTGCTACAGACGAATGCTGAAGATTAGATGGGTAGATCACATAACTAATGAGGAAGTATTGAATAGGAGAGAAGTTTGTGGCACATCTTGACCAGAAGAAGGGACCGATAGGTAGGACATGTTCTGAGGCATCAAGGGATCACCAATTTAATACTGGAGGGCTATGTGGAGGGTAAAAATCGTAGAGGGAGACCAAGAGATGAATACACTAAGCAGATTCTGAAGGATGTAGGTTGCAGTAGGTACTGGGAGATGAAGAGGCTTGCATAGGGTAGAGTTACATGGAGAGCTGCATCAAACCAGTCTCAGGACTGAAGACCGCAGCAACAACAACAGTACTACGCTTTCTGGTAGAAATTTCACCCAATCACATACCGTAAATGTATCCTATGGAGATGTCCTTTAATGATTACAGCAACTAGTGAACCATGTTTCATGCACTCTCATATCTCGATACGAGTCACCATTTTCGAAGCTATCTGCTACAGTAAAATCCCAATGTAGTCCCTATGCTTCTTGCACCTGCTGCCATTTATGCAAATTTGTGCATGTGATCATTTTAATTTAAGTCGGAACTGAGTAGAGGTCACAGATAGCTATATCTACCACCTCCTGCAACCTGTGTAGAAACAGAGTGACTTTAGTTAGTGCTACAGGACGGTGTTTTGACCATTTGGTGGAAATTGGAACATGTTGTCATAGCTCCGCCAACAGCGTACGATGAGTAAGGTCAGCGCCAAACGAAACCCATTCGTGCAACATGAGGTAGTATAAAAGAAAGTATGGGAAGGGGAGAGCGACGAGGACTTTGCTACTGCATTGTGGTGCATCTCCAAAGTACATACAGGTACTCCAGTCTGAAGCAGATCCGCATCTCTCATGTCCCATTCACGTCTATCAGCCCAACACGCTATCATCATTATCCTCTAGCGTCCAACAGAGAAAAATTACGAGCTATGAAAACTCCACTAACTACATCCGATAGAGAACTCGATAAGATTTTTACTGCATCTCTCTCCTCCCATATATAAAAAACAAATACTGTCTGCATGCTGGCACCGAGCACATGGGGCGATCCTATTAATTATACAGGAGTTGATCTACTGTGCGGACCAGTGTAAAGTTGCACTACCTGTGCTGCAGGAGGATGACCGTATCCCACAAACTATACTGTAAGTAGCAGGAGACCCTCCATGTGACCCTGTGTCGTTGTTTGAAACATTGTCTTTTGTGCCGTAACATGCTTCATACACTGCCATATCTTTTGGTTTTTCCGCCATGACTTTGAGGTCTTTGTCAGGTTCCAAACTGATCCATTGCTTCTCACAGAAAACTAGGCATCGCATGGTGTAAATTATTTTGTTACTGCTGCTACCATAACACACCACACACATACTGTATGATTTTAAATAAAAGACAGTTACAACATAAGGAAACTGGAACAGTTTTACGGTGTCGTGGATCGTTTCCAAACTGCTGTCTGAAGGTGATTGACGATCTCTACATTTAAACTCTTGTGCCACAATGACAGACTAGCTGATGGCTCTGCGTTCAATTTCGACGGATTCCTCATATTGAAGTCATGTACGCGATCACTGTTTCGGTGCTAGTCATCCCCAGAAGGTGTTGCCCCTCCACCAAAACTCTTTCTCCATCTTAAACAAGCGATGTCAGTCAATCATCACATGGTAACCAACAGGGTAACAGTGGACAGATGGAATGGAAAATGTAATAATAAGCATCACAGTAGATAGCGAGAACAACTTTAGAAATTTTACAGTACTTTCAACACTGACCAATAATGTGGCAGCAGGTTTTCTAATTTCAGTATCTCTACTTTGTGGGTATCATTGCGAATGTAGATAGATGACTGTGCAGTATGTCCATTCACTGTTAATTCTCGAACATATACATCATCAAAGTATACCAGACGGCGCTCTACATATTTCTAGCACCTCGAGCATAGTGCTTTATTTACAATATATCTCTATGAAGATGGGAGTCACAGAGCATTCCCGCAGTGTTAGGATAAAATTAGAGACTAAAAGACCACCTTGTACTGTCTTTCACCAGCCCATCCTGTAGCACCATTATCGAGTCAATCTGCAGCTAACCAGAAGCAGACCGCTACATTTCACATCTCGTGAATCAATGGAGCTTGCCGAGTCCTCGCCCATCCAAGTGCACAAGATTTCTCCAGATGCGCCCATGTCGAGGAGGTTATCACTTCTTATCGGTGCATAGTAACAGATTCCCAAGTGTTGTGATGTAATAGCAGACGGTTAAGAAGAAGAACAAGAAAGGGGTGATTTTTATACATGCTGGAACTCCAGACAGATGAAGTTTGAAACGTTTTACGTAAATCAACAACGCTGTCAGTTTTAAAGTATTATTCTAGTATCTGGGATCAGTACCAGGAGAGTACTGGTAAGAGAGAATATAAACACACACACTCCTAAGGATACATGGTTCTGTACTTAAAACAGGCTATAATATTAGATCGTTTGAGTTTCCGACCTTTCAGTCATGTGGAATGCAGCGCTGTTAATATTCCAATGTAAGAAATATATTTCCAGCGCATGACATACATCGTTCTTGCAGGTTTCTCTACGATAAACTATCGTAACAAACAGTAAAACGAAAAAACTACTTCCTTAAAACATCGGCTCTCTATGATACATACACAATATAGCTTTCCAGAGATGTATAGCGTCCACTGTTCACATCCGATCAGGGTTCAGAAATTATACTATGGCTACATCAGTCCTATATAAAATGACTGTTAGTAACGGAGAATACCTCTTACAAGGAAACAGATCAACGCATTGCAGTGGCGTCCGACATGCGAAAATACGTGTCATGCCGCCACTAACTCTGTAAACAGGACATCTGTCAAGTACATGTATACACGGGGATTGCAGTATCTCACAAACACCTATCGCTAACTTAGAGACATCTTAGTTATGAAACTGAAGTCTCGATTTTATATCCAAAATGCGACAGGGGAATGGAGTACATCGCATAAATCTTCGTTCGTTTAGAGGAATGTGTCGCAACAGGATGGTCACAGATTTCATCAGACATGAGATGGAAATCCTCTGATGACCGAGAGGTTAGTAGTTAACAATCGCAAGTAGGACAGTGCTCTATGTCACATACAGAACACGTGGTTGTATACGAGTCGAACGCAGGCTATGTCATCTGACTGATAGAACAGCGGAAAAAATGGTCAAATGACCTGCAGCAACATCTCCCTCTATAGAATGCATCATCGGTCTGCCATTAAATTGTACCTTGTTACAGCTTCACCTCAATCCATCACTCCGTCCACTTTCTGTTATCCTTCAGCGCAGATGCATATAAGTTCAGAGGCAGATGGTTCTCTGTTTTCCTGAAAAGCGTCAAATACAGTAGTCAACGCGCGTGTGTCACCATTGCCTCAACAGACATGCAGTAGAATGCTTCCCCGATAAAAAAAAGTGACTGTTTCCCTTGTTACCTTGGCTTCCATGTCGACGTTTTTTCGGATTCCTGTTACCTTGTGTGCAAGGTGTCCGTGGGAAGAAAGACGGCTGCACACAAAATAGTGCAATTCACCTAGGAGGGATGTATGACCCGAAGATCACGAGATTAGATGTGCCGCTATCGTGGATATTTAGAGTATAAAAGGATGCATGACAGCCGCAACCGATCAGTCTTCTGTGGTAGTTGAAAGTGTCAACATGGATTCCTCCAAAGTGCTTAACATGCCTCAGCTATTAGGGAGGAGGGCGAGACCAACCGTCCAAAGCTCTAGTTTATGGTTTCTACTGGAGAACCTTGACAGTCTTGTTTCTGACACTGGCAACATAAATTACACCGAAAATGGTACGCTCCTTAGCAAGAAGAATTAAAATGTGCTTACTCCTATTACAGAACCGCTTTGCGAAAACATTATGGTAGTTAAAATCTGTGATCAAGAGAGCTGTCAGGAGCAGTTAGAGAAGGGACGACCCGTAATGTTAAAGAAGGAGATGTGTGGCTCATGTAACTATTATCGACGTAGCAAATTCTCAAATTTCGTCACTGCAAGACATGGTGTCAAGGCGAAGCTACCATTTCTCCTACATGGAAGCGAAAGTGTGACAGCAAGAGGAATATTGGATAAAATCGGCAAGGAAGCACTGGAAACAATTTCGAAGAAATACAAAAATCCTGTAACTATACCATAGAAAGTGTAATAAGCCGACGTTAAAGTGGATGTTCTAATGGAAGAGATGCCCGGAAAATTGCAGCAGCTTTTGGAATTAGTCATAACGCAAGACTTTGCCGGAATTTTTAATAAACTGGAGATGTGCGATTGATTAATATCAACCCACGACTTCTGCATGGAAGGAGACCATCAAGGAAGCAGCAACGTGATTGTGAACAACGATAAGACAGCTGGAATAGACTGTTTAGTGTGGATGAGTTCCAGTTGTAGAGTAAATGTATATAACAAATTTATGTCAGATCACAAGTCCAGGAGTAAACAAAGTTATCGGTAACCATCTTATAGACTTTATAGCGGGAAACTTTTACGTCTTCTTTGGCTAAAGAGCATGACATTAACAGGCTGGAGGCCACTATATACAACTACAGAATGGATCGTGTGTTCGACCCGGTGCAAAGCTGTTTAAGTGTATTAGACATCAACAGGCAGTATTTACAATGTGCTCCACTTTACTCTGTGCCAATTGTGTCCATGTGAGGTCAACTAACTAATAATTTAGAGAACTGTGCCGTGTGGTGTTTAACAACGTTCTGCAATTTGTCTACTGGGGTAATAAGAACACCCGAAAATTGACTAGTGTGCAAGTAAGTCTGCCGGACGAGAAAAGCTTATAAGTTATGCTCTGTCTGCATACAGTTTTAATTATCTACCTGTAAACTACGTAGATGTTCTTAACACAGACTCAAACAAAGACAATATTAGTATTATGCATAAATGTTATGTTCAAGCAGGTGAAACTTATTTTTCTCAGTCTAAAACTCCGTTCTCCACAATACCGTCCGATATAGATATCGCCGAATTGGGAATATCGCCGAATTGGGACTGGTTTCTACAAATAATGTTATACCCCAAGTCTCAAGAAAAAGAACTAATGTATCAAACAGACTTAAAGCATTCCCCATTAACCCTACGACTCACTCTGCTAAAATTTCCCTAGTACTCCATCTGGGGTCATACATGACCCCAATCAATATATAATTGACTGTGTGTACTAATCATTCAGAGAACAACGTACTGTCGTTTAATACTGTTTGTTTACATTTTATTTATTATTTAGACTCATTTCACAGCTTTTTTAACCGGTATGTACATAGTAGAATTAAATGACATATGGCAGAGTAATTACATATCAGAAGTTACAATATTACTCTAAGTCATAATTTGTTTCACTCATAAATGTTTCACGATGGCTTCAAATTTACAGAAAATGTGATGAACAACTCAACAGGAAACATAATTCTAACCGGAATCCGTACCATAGTCATCTGCACATATTTTGCAAGTAGTAACTATTTCAGAATGTTCCTTGCCAATAAATTTGTTACACTTTTTGCATGTTGAACTGTATTTTGGGTCCTTTGATCGGGGGCGAATGGAGCATCTGCCTCGCTTTCTCTTATGATTGTCGGGTATTAAGTCTGGATGTCCATTGTCTAACAGATCATCAAATCCACACCGTTTGATACTGCGAATAATATCCTTCTTCCTTGCTTGTGGCAGACTCAAACGACGTTCCACTTGGGGCTTTGCCATTTCTTTGGCCAACTTCATTAGAAAAGACGTCTCTCTGTTTTTTCAACAGCAACACAGAAGAGTCTGTAGGCACTCAGTGCAGCTAGATCGACAAGATCATAAAATACTGCTAATGGGCAACGTTTTGTACCCTTTTTCACAGAATAGTAAGAGCTCATTTGATCTAGCGTATCAACGCCTGATTTTGTTGAGTTGTAATACAACACTACTTCTGGTTTTCGTTTCAAATTGTTTTCTTTGGGCACTTCAAATGATTGATGTTGTGTTGACAGGAGTAGCACAGCCTTATTTCTTTTTGGGACATACGAAACTAATAGGGTTTTACCACTGTATGCAAATCTGGTAGTGCATTCTTCCCTAGTTTTCGAAGGCAAAAACTCTTTTGGGACTTCTTTTCTTGTAGAACGTAGAGTACCTACAAGTGTCAACTTCGTTTTCAACAATTCTTGGCTAAGGTCATAGCTCGTGAAAAAAATGTCAGTGGTAATATTCCTACCACTGCCAGCCAGATGACGCTCTAAATCTAAGACCACTCTCTTGCCTTGATTCACTTCTCTCACATCACCACTCCTTCCAGTGTACATTTGAAGATTTGTCAGATAACCATGATCACAGTCTACTGCGCACCATATCTTGATGCCATACTTTCCTGGCTTTGAAAGAATGTAGACCTTGAGACTGCACCGATTTCTGTATACGCAAAGATGTTCATCAACAGTAATGTTGCTGGAAAGTATAAATGATGTTTGACATTGCACGGCACACAAATCAAATATTTCCTGTAGAGCTTCAGCCTTATTTCCAGTCCTGTCTTTCCTTTCAAGTCTTGTGATGTGGTCGTCAAAACGAAGTGAACGCAGAATGTCCTGATATCGCCTCCTCGACATAGTAGCACGGAATAGAGGAGTGCCATATTCAGAGTCCCACAATTCGTCAATAGGTTTCCCGCGGCTCTTCTGTACGCCATACATAATCAGCAAGCCTAAAAATGAAAGAAGCTCGCATCTGTCTGTATCACGCCAGTCAACTAATTTTCCAGACACTTTCAATTCATTTCCTCGTTGATTTGTGAACTGAACTATTATATCCAGCAGTTCATTAGTAATAAACTGCCTGAAACAGTCAACATCTGACCTAACACTAACTGTACTAGGAATACCTGCTGAAAATCGTTGTATGTTGCGGATTGGAAATCTACGAATTGATGGTTCTTTTGTACTCCATGCAATATCCGGACCCCTGCTTACCAGTACTGCACTTTCATCTTCTCCACTGTCGTCATTTTCAGGAAGAATATCATTTTCTTCTAATTCATGTAAACAAATTTCATCACTTTGGTCTACCTGTGTCTCTGCTCCATCATCTTCGGCGTCACTACCTTCTGAATCACTACTGCTACGAAATAAGTGTTCCATAGCTTGTTCTACCACTATAGCCAGGAGAAAAACGTATTCCATCCATGCCGAAATTACACTGCAACAACAAACGTACAACAAAAGTACAAAGGAACTTCCAGTTTGAGGTTAGTTCTGAGTAACACCTGAATAACACCTGAATTCAGTGTTACCAACTCAAAATACCTAAGAAAGAGATTGATAGTTGATAATCTATACATTCTATGAATGTTACATATAATCTATCTGGGGTCATAATTGACCCCAACAGTAGTTTTTGTTAATTATTGATTTAAATGTTGCGTCAAGCGCTCTAAAAATTTTTGAGAGAGCTACAATACTGTGTGGTAAAAGTCATAAAATTCTGGATTTTTACAACAAATAGAAATATTATTTTATCCATAGTAAAGATGATTGGGGTCACCTATGACCCCAGAGTGAGTCCTAGGGTTAAAGAAATTACTCCTTTAAGTGCAGTTAATGTGTTAAGGCCGGCAGTTGCGACCCAGCGGTTCTAGGCGCTTCAGTCTGGAACCGCGCTACCGCTACGGTCGCAGGTCCGAATCCTGCCTCGTGTATGGATGTGTCTAGGGGACTGATGACCTCAGCAGTCAAGTCCCAAAGTGCTCAGAGCCATTTGAACCATTTTTTGAATATATTAAGTGTACGGAAACGAAAACTGGAAACTGAAGACCTCGAAGTAAAGAAAAGCAAATTAGAATATATGGAGAAGACTACTGCCATAAAGGAAGAATATAAGCTGCAACTGGAAAAGGAAGAAGCTATTGCCGATGTGCAGGCCAGGTTTACGTACGGATTTAAACATTCTATATGGAAAAATCTGACTACGAAGGGGGAATACAAAATATTGGCACTTACAGTAAACAGCCATGGAAACTGGTCACGTGTTGGAGTACTGGCCGAAATCAGTGGAATCGAAAACGTTTACTATATTAAGGGATACACGAAAAATGTGTTTATTAAGCTCTATTCCCATTTTGATTGGCTTAAAAGTGTGGTGAGCTGGATGTTGTCCACCCACCAACAGAACAGCCATTTGCCGAGTTTAAAACTGATGGAATAACTACATTTAATGGCCATTCGTTCTCAAAAGTTATAAACTTAAAGTTCTATATAGAAATCCTGCAATAATGTGGATGTGGAGCAGAAGAGTCGCCGACATACACACAGCAAGACGTGGAACGCTGTAACAATAGCGTCATGGAGGAGATACGAGGAAAGATTAAAATCACGGAATGCTCTCGCCTAGAAGAACTGCAGGAAGGAACAGACCAAATAGTTAAAGCCATAAAACAAGTATTTTACAGGAAGAAAATTAGGTATGTATCGGAATTTGAGAATATACCTTCTCTGTATTTGTCAAATTACTGGTTGGAGAAAGAAGTAGATGATGTAGATGTGGATTTAAGTTATAAAAATTAAATTGGACATTATTAAAGCTATGCCTAACAAAAATAAGGAAAGAGTTTTTTTCTGTGTGTAAAAACACAGGCCAAGGTTGATAAATATTTTGTAAGAGGTTATTTACCTGTCTCATTCGCTACCTACCGAAAATCCTAAGACATTTCCTATATAAATCGATCTATGTGCCTGTATTTCGGATGTGGAAGTGAGTGGTTGGATAACCTTAAAAAGTAGTTGAAACTAGGTAGCTGAAAGCGTAGTGACTCCCTTTTCTTACCTATAGGAGAACGTTTGCGTTTCGGTGACGTTTGTTGAAAGCAGGACCTCACGATTTCCACGAAGGTAACACGTGATGGATGGGGTGGCACATTAGGACCATCAGGAAGAGTGAAATCGGTGTTATTCTAGGATATTTTCGTAAACAGATTCTGCTAGGACATTACGAAAGTTCCTACAAAAGCGACCGTTAACTATTTCTGTGACACTCTACAATTTCCAGGAGGTAGATTGGCTCTTGGTTACATAGCTGCATGACGTCAGTATAACACTGAGAATCTTTTACATGCATCTGCGATGGTGAGCATTTGATGGCGATGTGTCAGAGACGCTGGGCAGGTAAACACGTGCACGGCAAGATGCAGCTCGCATGTCCCACCAGGATCGCTAGGAACAATGCACCCTATGCTATTCTGGGAAGCATTGGAATAGCGTGACCTGGACGTCAGTATAACATTAAGAACCTTTTAGCTGCGTCTGTAAGGGTGAGCCGCTATACAGACATCTCTCTCAGCTCTGGACTGGCAGGTATGCTTCAGCCACCGTGGTTAGGTGAACACATGCACGTCCAGCGGGTGACTTGGAAATTATTTAAACAGACATGTGACATCAGTATAACACTCCAAGAATTCTAACAGTATGCCCGAAAATAGACGCAACCTTCAACTACTGGCGATTATGCAGAGGCCTCGCCCAACTGTGGTTTTCTTCACTGCCATGTCTCCATGGGTATTCTACAATGATGTGGTTTTGCGCCAAAAGAAACTGAAAGACAGTTCTCTGATTGGAGTGCCCTCCGTTACAGACGACATTTTGAAGACTACGTACACCGCCGTCACTTATCAGAACTTCATGAAAAAGTAGGAGTTGAAGCGTGAATATTCTCGGATGTCCCACAGCAAATTCCGCATTTTTTTCAACCAAACTTGGCCGATAAAAAAATTGTTGTATTACTTTTTGAACGACCCTCGTAACCATTTACCCTAGTTTGAACAGTTTCGGTTGGACATTGAATTAAACCTAAAATTTTGGAAAAGAAAAGCAAAATTCGTTTTTCCTCTAGAACTGAGACTCGATTACTTGCCGGTGGCTCTTGCGAACGTTCTAAAGACACCAACTGGACAACATCACATTCGTCTTTTTCTAATCTTTGACAGCAAGGCAGTGTAATACTTCCTCACTAAATGGTCCTTTTCCAGCACGGCCGTTGTCGCTAGGCGCTTTCTCGTCATCGCAAGGATCTCGGTCGTCGATGACACTAACAATACAATACCTGACAAGAAAAAGAACCACAAGGAAGACAAGCTCGGATGTCAGTGGAATTTCGTACGTAAATGATTACAGCAGCATTTTTCTGTTACAAGTAGAACGGCACCGGAGTGCGTTAGTGTTGTTCGTGTTTACTGCTGTTACCAGGGCACAACAGTATCACTGCGGATGTTTCCAGAATGAAGGTAGGAGACGAGGTACTAGTGGAATTAAAGCTGTGAGGAGGAATCGCGAGTCATGCTTGGGTAGCTCAGTTGGTAGAGCGCTTGCCTGCGAAAGGCAAAGGTCCGGAGTTCGAGTCTAGGTTCGGTATATTGTTATAATCTGCCAGGAAGTTTCATATCAGCGCACACTCCGCTGCAGAGTGAAAATTTCATTCTGGAAACATCCTCCAGGCTATGGCAAAGCCATGTCTCCGCAATATCCTTTCCTGCTGGAGTGCTAGTTCTGCAAGTTTCACAGGAGAGCTTCTGCGAAGTTTGGAAGGTAGGAGACGAGGTACTTGTGGAATTAAAGTTGTGAGGATGGGTCATGAAACATGCTTGGGTAGCTCAGTTGGTGGAGAACTTGGCAGCGAAAGGCAAAGATCCCGAGTTCGAGGTTTGGTCCGGTACACAGTTTTAATCTGTCAGGAGGTTTCAGTGGATAGCTTTTTCAAAGAGTAAATATTTTTACGAAATTCGCGTGATATTCTTCAAATAAATATCTTATACTACACACTTCCCAAAGTAGCCTATGTTCGTCCTCAGGATTCATTCTATCCCCTTACCAAATCCCATAGTAACAGGTTGAGCGGATTGGTGATAATAAATTTAAACGTCATGCATGGTGCGGCAGATTTTCATGCATCTCCGTGTTTATGACGTAATACCTCCTGAGAGTGGTCGTACAATTTTGCACGTGACAGTAATGTGCAGAAATGGTAAAAAGACGTTATTACTTTAGTTGCAGCTACAGAGATAGCTGGAAATTGAGCTCTCCAACAGTTACTAAAAGAGTGTATTACTACTGAAGTAATTAACTAAAGAAGTCCAAGCTAAACAAGTAAGAGTTACTACAAGAATAATTTATACTATAGTATGACGCTCGCCATGCGAACCAGTTTACGTTTAGTCGTCATTGTGAAACGCACTAAAGCATCACGATCTATCGAAACCTAAGACTGAGAAGTCGACGCAGAACGACAAGAATGACGGTTGTCAGGGAGGGGTAATCCGCCGTACTGCCCAGCTGAATATCCACATTGCAAGAGCAAATTTGAATCTGCTGACAGGGACGCTTTCGGTCACCCGCGTTTCGGTAGCTCGGTATTCCGGTAATCGCCCCTCTACTGTACTCTAACCATACCGGTACTACTTAAGAACCTACACCCTTGCCTATTATGTTATGAAGAAAAATGAAATGGTCGTGTGGCACTGTTAGCCGGGAGGCCCCTTTCGCGTTAGAGCGGCCGCCGGTTTGCAAGTCCTATCTGAAATGACGCCACATTCGGCGACTTGCGTGTCGGTGGTGATGAAATGACGATGAGTACAGCACAATACACAGTTCACGAGCAGAGAAAATCTCCAACCCGGCCGTGAATCGAACAAATCGAAAGAGAGAACAAAATGAATCTTAAATTCGTGTAGAGTTATTGCAAGATACAATTTTGTATTCTCAGCGTTTTGAGTATTCTAAAGAAACTGGCGATACATTTTACTTGTGTTCAAATAAAGTAGATAAACAATATTGTTGTGAGGTTTATGAAGGCATTCTCATGGACCTGAAGAGAGGTATTAACGCAAGTCAAAAAATTATATTTATAGACAACGTGTGTTTATTTTTCTAAGCGGAGTCGATAACTAATCGCAGAGTTAAACACAGTTCCAGTATAAGATGAATAGTTCAGACAATGTGAAATTTAAAATTTTCCCGGCGAACTGAATATTCGAAAAGATTTCGGGATTGCAGCCGGTCATCGTTAGCTTCCATCCACGATATTTCGACTGGACAACTGCTAGCCATCCTCAGATGACCCATCGAATACTGACGAAGACGCCCTCCGTTCCGTAATATATAGCACTGAGCACTGCATTTCCACTGGACACTCAATGGAGTATGACAAGACAACAATTTTGGCCACAGCAACATCCTTTTGGGACTCCGTCATAAGAGAATCAGTGGAAATTCGCATGACAGATAATCTTATCAACCGTGACAATGGCTACCAGCTAGATAATGCGTGGAACCCCGTCATCTCTAAGATCTGCTCCAGACGAAGACGTCAGAGTACTCCGATGGCCGCGGCAATTGACAACGCCGTAGACAGCTGAGTTCTACAGTTCCACCAGCGAGGGCGCTGCTGGCGAGCGGTGTGGTTCCTCTCTCCATATGATTTTGAAGCATGCACGGAATACTCGCTGCACGCTATATATTACAGAACGGAGGGCGTCTTCGTCAGTCTTCGATGGTTCACCTGAGGATGGCTGGCAGTTGTCCAGTCGAAATATCGTGGATGGAAGCCCGAAATCTTTTTGAAAGTTTAGTCAATGTTTCACGAAATATAGACAAGTGTGTCTTGAACAGATGCGCCTTCCAGAGCTTCGTTTTCCTCATTCTCTTGTTTCGCGCGGTGCATACTGGGTGTCGACGACACGCCTGTGGTTTGAGCGAACATTGGATTCCTCGCTGTGCTTTCTGCTCTTCTACGTCCGTTAGAGTACCTCTCTATGTCGGCTTCGTAAATAACGTTATTGATAGCGTGCTTCACTTGGGCTAAGGTTGTCGGGTCGTATTTTCTGAGCTCGTTGGCGATATGTTGACCGAATGTAACATAGGCGTCCGTCGATGCAGTGGCGCTGGGTTTGAGGATCTCGAACACCTCCCGGAGCAAAGTGCAGTTCTGCTCAGCTGTCCCGACGGCGGCCGGCGTGGGCTCTGTGAGCAGGCTCCTGATCCGATGCGATACCGAGGCTTCTGCGGACCTCAGTGCTCTAGTCTCTTCAGCGGCAACATCTGTTAAGGAGCCTTGACTGTCGACCTTTGAGGTGTCAGTGGTACGCGAAGCTCCATACACCTGTAACAAAAAATTTCTACACGTAAAACGTGTTTATTTTATTACAGGCTCTGTGCCTAGAGAAAAGACAGGCTGCACAAGGAGATGGAGCGAGTTTGACTTTTGATTGCTACAGATGATATGGTCAGAAAGCAAAATATGTTGCAAACATAATCACAAGCATTTTCAGCATTTTATGGTTTTCTCTCTCGGACTCAGCCCAGTATTTTTTCTGTGGCGGTACTGATAAGTAGGGGCGAGAAATGAGACTGCTTATCTGGAGAAGCTAGAGGACTTTTTCCGTAAAGCATGCCTCATGGAAATCTTTAGAAGACGTTTTTATTTTTATTCACTTTCAGAGTACATGCAGCGTAGCCAGCACTTTGCTGCGTAAAAAACAATAATGACATCCGATGCACATAACACATCACAATTACATATCAATGTAAGTGACAATAAACACAACTTTCTTTAATAATGTAGGAAATGAGTTAGTAATCGTACAAATGTACTAATTTGTTCTAAAATAAAATTACTGCAAAATTTCCTGGTTTTGCGGTGTATTCAAAAGGGAATGGTTAAACTTTATGTAGAGATGACACTATCGCCTGACAATTAGTCTATGCGATGACAGAGAAGCTCTTCGTGTTTTTTTACAATAATATTTCGATCAAAAAACTACGTAGAAAATCCATTTCATTGTGGATTTTACTTAAATATTCACGTGCAGTATAAGTTCGCCGCCACGCACGGCATGACCGACAATCGCATTAAACGCATACACTGGGGAGTCAATGAAGGAAATTCAAGTAGAAGTGTTTTTTTTTTAATGGTAGAGCTGGTGATTAAAAAAATGTAACTTAAGATCTGATAAGAGATCATAACAACAGAGCATGACAATTGGCAAATAATAAACTTCATTTAGTTTACTGCAAGGGGTGGGCAGTAACGAATAGTGGAAATACTCGTTAACTTATGAAGTTAAATTGCCACGTAATCTTCTGGTTACATCGTGGCTCCCTTCATATAAATATTAAACAATATGTATACACGTTAGTTTCACCAAACATACAGTCCCTGGGGTTAAATAGCAGCTCACGTGCTTTTCAAAATAATAGTTACACGAAAAAAATTAGAAGACAAACCGTTACACCATTGACTGTACTTATATTTCCATGTGCAATAAAAGCTCTCTACGGTGCATTATGTGATCGCCATGCGCATCAAATGCATACACACAGATAATCGAAGGACATTCAGATAGATGATATTTTAATAGTTTTACATTTGCTATTCAGACAGCTTACATAAACTTTAAAGCGTCTTGAAGAAATTAAACACCAAGAGGTGTGTCCGCCCCCGTTAGGTTAGAGGTCAGCGTTGCGGAATGCCACGCCAAGGTGCCCGGGTTAGATTTCCGGCTGGGGCAGGAGATTTTCTCCGTTCAGAGACTGGGTGTTGTGTTGTCCTGATCATCATTTTATCCCCATCTCCGACGTGCAAGTCGCCCAATGTGGCGTCGAATGCAATAAGTACTTGCCCTCGGCGGCCGAACTTCACCGAATGGGGGACTCCCGCCCCACAATGCCGTACGCTCAGTTCATTTCATCAATAGCTGTAATTTTATTTCGTTACCAGTTTCGGTGCCTCATGGACACGTCCCTATACACGAAACCAGGTAGGTCACACAGTCGTTTGTGTTATTATAGGGACCACTATATCCAACTGCTTTGCTTAGACAACCAGAAACCAGTTGGATACAGTGTCCCTACAAATAAGGCAAACGACTGGATGACTTACCTAGTATTGCGTATAGTGGCCTGAAGATCGTCACAATGAGGCACCGAAACTGGTAGCTAAATAAAATTACGGCTGGTGATATCTGTTTTCTTCAAGTCTTCTACCAGCTGCAGTCCCATTCCATTTACATAAGATGAAATTACAAAAAAAAAAAAAAGAAAAAAAAGTTCTAATGGCTCTGAGCACTATGGGACTTAACTGCAGTGGTCATCAATCCCCTAGAACTTAGAACTACTTAAACCTAACTAACCTAAGGACATCACACACATCCATGCCCGAGGCAGGATTCGAACCTGCGACCGTAGCGGTCGCGCGGCTCCAGACTGTATCGCTTAGAACCGCTCGGCTACTCCGGCCGGCATAAAATTACAGATGTTTAAAGAGTCTACTCGAGAGCGTAAAGACAACAGTTGCAAAGGGATGATGTATGTGAATGTGTTTGTCCTAGCGATCTCTTTACGAATAGCATCTCGATGGAAAATAATTGGTGTTTCATGAAGTGGGCGAGACTTAATAAAAACGGTTCCGTCGGTCTGTTGGTACCACGTCTCTTCGAAGCCCATAACATCAAACGAAGTTCATGAACGTATGAACACTACACAGATGAGCCAACATAGTATGAGCATATACTTAACATCTTGTTGTTCCAGCTTTGGAATGCAATATTGTGGAGATTTTGCATTCTATGCATTCGACAAGTCCTTGGTAGGTTTCTAGAGGAATGTGGAACCAGAAGTCCATGAACTGGTCATTGAATTCCAATAAATTACGATCCAATGGACTGTGGTGTTGGAGCAGGTGCCCGATAGTGCCATAGATGTATCCTGCGAATTTGCTGAATTCACTATCATACATCTCAAACCACTGTCGCACGATTCTGGCCTCCTGTCATGGACAGTTATGCTGCCGGAAGTACAATCGCTGTCAAAGCAGGCATCAAGCATGAATGGATCAGGTGGTCTGCAGTAAAGTTCATGTGGTCCACAGCTGTCTTGGTGCACGTTTCAAAGAGCACATCGCCTGGATGACTTCGTATCCAGACAAGGCCATCGACCTGATCCAACATTCATTCGATCAGGCGACTCGTTTCCATTGCTCCACGGTCCAGTTTCCATGATACCTGGTCCACTGCAATCCTCATAGACGATGTTGTTAGCTTAAAAGGGAGGCTCAGTTGAACAAGTGTGATGAATGGTGTGCTCCAGCACACTCGCGCCTATCTGTACCTACATTGCACTCTGTCGTCAGCACTGCCACAGATCGCCGCCTATCCTGTTTTACAGAACGCAAAAGTCTCCGGCCTGCACGCTCCGTGATGAGGCATGGGTGTCCAACACCTTGACGCCTACTCGTGGTATCACCATATCCAAGCACTTTCCATAGATGCTCACGACAGTAGCGCGCGAACACCCGCACCGTTGTCCCGTTTCCCAAATGCTCGTTTCCAGGTCTCAGGACATAACACTTGTCTTTTGTCAAAGTCGCTTATGTCAGTGTATTCCCTTATTTGCCGCCCGTATCGTCGCTAGGATGATTCCACATTCGTCTCTGATCTGCTTATATACTTTCCTTACTGTGTCACGTTCCTGCAACACCACAAGAAGGCTGTCGATCTGGCGGTGGGCAGCGATCATAATGTTTCGGCCCAGGGTATGTCACGATGTTCTCCAGTGGTTCTTGCTGCAGCACCAGCTTATATGAAGCGTTGCGCCGTCGTGGAGATCGAGAAGTTTGCTTGCATTTTCGTGGCGACGAACACGCTGAAGTCGTTTCTTCCATTTCCAGAAGGTAGCGTAGTGCACTTCACAGTTAATCGTTCCACCATGACGGAGGACATCAAACAGAATATATGAAATGAATTCGCTGTTGCTAATATGGACAGTTATCAGCTGTATAATGGAATGACTACAATGATAAAATCTAGCGAAGCTATCACGGATTCCTGAAGCGAATTAATCTGGGTGACATTGAATATCAAAGAACGGTCAAAAATAGTGATCGGATGCTTTTACAGACCACCTAGGTCGGGATCTGTAGTTGTAGAGCACTTCAGAGCGAGCTTGCAGAATATCATTAGTAACTTTCCTGATCATGCTGTTGTAATAGGGTATGACTTCAATTTGCCAGGTATACATTGGGAGTTTACGCCATCGAAACTGGTGCCAGAGACAGGGAATCGTGTCGCACTGTCCTGGATTTCTTGTCCGAAAATTACCTTGAGGAGATAGTTAGAGAACCAACTCGTGAGGGTAACGTCTTAGACCTCCTGGCAACAAACAGACCTGAACTCATCGAATCAGTTACCATAGAGGAAGGTATCAGTGATCATAAGGCTGTGACAGCATATATGACGACGGGTCCTATAAGGAATGTTAAGAAATTTAGGAAGATATATTTGCTCAGGAAGTGTGACAGGATACAAGTATCAGAATATCTCACCACTCAGCATCAAATATTCGGCAATGAGGACGAAGATGTGGAGAACAAATGGAAAAAATGAAATGCATCGTCCCATATGCTCTAGACAAGTACGATCCGAGTAAGATATTAAGGGATGGGAAAGATCCACCATGGTTTAATAGCCGTGTTAGAAAAACGCTACGTAAGCAAAGAGCATTCATCTCAGATTGAAGAGAAGTAAAAACCTAGCTGACAAACAAAAGCTAAACGAAGCGAAAATGAGCGTAAGGAGAACAATGAGAGAAGCGTTTAATAATTTTGAAAGTAAGACTTTATAAACCGACCTGATTAAAAACCCTAAGAGATTTTGGTCGTATGTAAACTCAGTAAATGGGTCAAAATCATCTACTCATTCTCTCAATGATCACACCGACATCGAAACGGAAGATAACACAGAGAATGCCGAAATACTGAATTCGCTCTTCCGAAGTTGTCACACAGTGGAAGATCGTAACACTATCCCTCCTTTCAATCGTCGTACGAACATGTAAATGGCAGTTACTGAGATAGCCAATCGTGGAATTGAAAAACTGCTACAATCGCTTAGTAGTGGAAATGCTTCAGGACCAGATAAGATACCTGTAAGAGTCTGTAAAGATTATGCGAAAGAACTTGCTCCCCTTCTAGTAGTAATTTATAGTAGATCGCTTGAGCGACGAAAGGTACCTATCGACTGGAAAAAAGCGCAGGTCATTCCCGTTTTTAAGAAAGGTCGTAAGACAGATCAGCACAGTTATAGACCTATATCGTTGACGTCAATCTGTTGTAGAATCATGGAACATGTTTCATGCTCAAGAATTATGACGTTCTTGGAAAATGAACAGCTCCTCTATAAAAATCAACATGGTTTCCGCAAACAGAGATCCTGCGAAACTCAGCTGGCTCTGTACCTCCAGGAGATCCAAAGTGCAGTGGAAGACGGCACTCAAGCTGATGCCGTGTTCCTTGTTTCAGTAAGGCATTTGACACCGTCCAGCACTGCCGTTTAATGAAACAATGAATCGTGCTCGGATAGCCAAATGTTAAGGGACCACTCGCATTCGAGTCCCGATCCGGGACAACTTTTCATTGTTTTCATTCCAATATGCACCTGATGGTTCTCCATATTCAGAGCTGCGAATTCGTTTCATTGCGGCTGTAGTCACCGCAGTGACTGTTCCTTCAGACATGTATGCTTGTCCGAAGGCACATTGCAACGTAATGTGGAATAACACAGGCACTACAATATCGTATCAAACGAACCCCTTCATAGTTCCAGAATACCGTCGCCATGAAATTACCATCTGAGGGTGCGGCTTTGAACTTTTTCTTCGGACGAGAGGTGGTGCCGTGCCACTCCATGGGTTGTGGTCTTATATCCGGCTCCAAACGATTAACCCATGCTTCACATCCTGCAAAGATGTTCGAAGAAAAACTGTCACGATCAGCCTCGTAACCAACAAGCAATTCCTTCGTTGCTCTTTATTTTCTTCTGTTAGGTGGTGAGGAACCTTGCGGTCACACATCTTTGAGAGTTTCAATGGTGGACGACCGACAGAGACGTCCAGTTGAACAGCGAGATGTTTGATTGTCATCCGTCGATCACCGCGAATGAGGGAGTCCGCATGTTCCAGTATTGCAGGACTCACAGCTGTGTGTGGCCGGCCAGCACGCCGGAGATCGGATAGTTTAGCGCGACCTTGATGCGATCATAATAGACGTCTCTTCCAACGACTCGCCGTGGTTTGGTTCTCTACCAGGTCTCCCCAGACATTCTGCAAGCGCCAATGACGATCTGCGATGGTGTGTTTTTCCGCCAAGAGAAACCAAATGACAGCCCTCTGTTTGGAACGCACCTTTGTTACAAACCCCATTTTGAAGACTACTACTAGGGTTGCCACCCATCGGAACTTCATGAAACTTCAGTCGCTGAAGTGAGAATATTCCATTATGCCCAACAACAAATTCCGCATCTTTCTCAACTTAAATTAACCGAGAAAAAAAACGTGTTGGATTACCTATCTAATAATAGCCTTGGTAAAACCAGTCGGAACAAAACTTCTTCAACTGTTGTGAAAGATGTTTGTGACTGGCGAAATACGTTCAGACTTCAAGAACACTGTACTAATTGCAATCCAAAAGAAAGCACTTGCTGACTGATAAAGAAGATCCAACGAAGAGCGACGAGTTTCGTCACGGGATCGTTTAGCTGGCGAGAAAGCGTTACGGAGATGCTAAACAATCTCTACTGGCAGACGTTACAAGAGAGGCGTTGTGCATCACTGTGAGATTTACTATTGAAATTTCGGGACAGCACTTTTCAGGAGGAGTCGGACAACTTATTACTTCCCCCACCCCCACCCTCCACCCCACTCGACATGCACCTCGCCTAGCGACCACGAGGAGAAAATTCGAGAAATTAGAGCAAATACAGAGGGTTACCGACAATCATTCTTTCCACGCACTATTCGCGAGTGGAACAGGGTCGAAGGGACCAGTTAGTGGTACCGAAAGAACTCTCGCCCAGTATGATGCAGATGTAGATGTAGAAGTGTAGGTGACTGTAATAGGAGTGTGCGTAGTGTTGTCTCATGATCGTGCTGGAGATGATGAGAGAAATGAGAGAGTGAAACACGGCGCCGCCACGTAGGCTGTTCCTTTGGAAGAGCACCAAGAGGGCTGCCGGGCTTAACGTCTCCATTCGACGGATGGATCACCATCAGTAGTCTCATATGCCTTCACTTCATGAAACACTGGGAAGAAGTCTGGAATTTAATCCCGTCCGCTCTACCGTAAAGGCAAAGGGGAAAATGTCAATAGCAGGTGGTGTACCGGGACACGGCGTGTCCGTACGCTCACCCATCCAAGTACAAGCCATGCCCGACCGTGATTAACTTCGGTGAACTGACGAGAACCGGTGTGTCCATCTCAGCACCGTCTTGGCACTGTTTGCAATGATTTATCGCCAGTTGTGTAATCGAACAGCAATGGATCTTGTTAGGTTGCATGGGATTTGTTTTTGCTTGCTTATTCTTGGATTGAGAACACTGTGTGAGGTGAAATGACAAGTTTAATGTCACAATAATTCTCACCACATTACAGCTTTTAACACAGTTTTCAATTCGCCAACATAAAAAGAGCGCAATGGATAACACATCTTGCCAGCAACAAAAAGTGAAATAAGTTTATACACAATAATGTTAAATATTAACTCTCTGAAAGAACATTAATCTTAAGCACAATATTATGAATGTTTCATTGGAAGTTTCTTTACATTAATCCTAACGACAATAATATGAAAGTTTAATTGGACGTTTCTTTACAAATTTGCTCCTGCACACACGTTATGATGTTGGTCAGTGCTACGAAAATCTTTCGATTCCGGTTCAAAGATCAGTACTATTTAAGATGACAATCAAGTCTACGGTGAATGGTTAGTCAAGTGACAAATTTGAGCGCAAGATTACCCAAGGCCGCTCGAGTTTACAGTGGACGTAAGGTGGTCAACCAACAAAGTTTACGCCTCTGCACGCTGTATTTACCTTAAGCTGCGACGTGTTGCTGTCTGCAAGGCCGCTCTCTCCCACTGAAATTCCTACAGAACTAATCTGGCCTTTGCAGAACTTTCCAGCAGAAACTTTCCCTATGTTTCTCGTTATGCGAGAAAACATGTACTCAGCCCTAGTCTTCTTATGTAGCGATATACACGTGCATGGTTGGAGCAGCGTGCATATTATAGTGCCCTCTCAGTTCTCGCAAGAACAATTAACTAATTTGGCTGGTTCGTTTCTCCACAGTTGGAGCTAAACGTTGCTACAGCTAATTTTAGCTGGAGTGCAGCCGCTGTGAACACAGTGTCCACACCACTTCCTTCTCTGCGTCATACGAAACGTTAAGTGCTCCATTCTCCACTTGACACCAGTTCAGAGAAGAGTTCACCTCCTAAATTTCTCTCCTACTCATGGCAGAACTGCCTCCCTCCACTTGGGTTCCTTTTTCACGTCACGGCTTTTTTCGACCAATAGGAGCATTCCTCTCATTTTGTAGAAACACCCTCTACTAATCGCAACGTCCCTTCTATCAGACTGCGTCGAAACTTCAGTAGTTTTCTCCTCCCTAGTGAGTTTCCGCCAATCGGACGTTTTGTGCTTGTTCTAGACGCCTAAAGTACATTGACCTTTCCATGTGTCACACTCGGTGGACGAAAATGCGTCACTTGCTTTTGTTCGTATCCCGTTGGAATTTCGAAACGCAGTTTTCTAAAGCTTCTTCTCTGCCCTTGTACCGATGCCCTCGCTACAGGCGGCCCTCCAGCTTGAATTACCTGGCCCGGGGTCGCTGACATCTTTCCTGCCACCCCCTTTTTAAGTGGTCCCCGGCGTAACTCCCACAGCGCGGTTTCACTATGCTGTTGTGGAGCTGGCTTTTCAAAACTAAAAGCGACTCGACTCGCATTCCCTGTTCTACCTTCCACTCAAAGACATGCATTGTAGAGGAATGGTGTGTTAATTACCATCGATTGACTGTCATCCCTTTTTGCATTACATATTGACAGGAAAATGTTCTCATAACTGTCGATTTACGTTAGGTGTCATCTTCACCTTCTCATTGCGATTTGTAGAGGTCTCATGTAAGGTGCGATCTGACCATTTATTCTGCCACCTTACAATCTATTTGTAGTGGATCTGTGACTCTCCCATAGGGTACACCCGAAATTAACTCCCCCTTAATTTACATTTGTTGACCTTGTTCCGTTAAGAACGACGTATTAAGTTCTATCCGTAAGGAAGTCCTGTATCCAATCACGAAGCTTTCTTTTTCGCTAAACAACAGTGCCCAACAGTATCAAAAGCTCCTCGAAAGTCGAGGAAGACGTATCGACCTGTGCGCCCGTGTCTACGGTATTGTGGATCTCATGTAAGAAAAGAGCGAACTGAATTTCTCGATATCACTGCCTGCGGAACCTCAGGATTTTTCCAAGAGGATATTTTCGTTGTCAATGAAGGTCTCAATGCATGAACGTAATACATGTTTCGTAATTCTACAGCAGACTGACGTCAGCGATATAGCCTCTTAGTTAAGCGCATTTATCCGACGGCGGGAATGGACTGCAGCATTTTTCCGACCTGTTGGTACATTTCGTTGCTACAGCGATATACAATGAAAGGGACTAGACCTGAGCAAAGGTGGCGGAGCATCCTTCACGAGTAGCGTATACATTGGTGTATAAAAATGAATATGATTTAAATTTACACCTCAGACGTGGTGTAGAGCCCTGTATATCGAAATACATCGACCAAAAGTATTAGGGGAACATGACATTGGGATTTGCCACACTCCACTGAGCAATAAATGAGGACTGGGTATACCTTTATCTTTCACAAGTTAAGTAAACAAAACACCACTGTATCCCCTTTCATTTACATAACAAGAACTGAAATGTCCGACAGGCGTCGAAAAGAAAGTGGAAACCGTCATTCATTCTGTCATCCTGTGTTTTTTCACTGCAATTAGAGAGCTTCAGCGTTTATCGCTGCCTGCCACCTATGTGGTATGTTCCAAATAAGCCAACGGAGATCACCCTGCAGTATCAGTTCCCATTATTCAATGACAGTTCTTGAGAGTTCTTGGAGAGTCTGTCGTGGAACAGTACGACCAGGAACACGTCCATAAAGCATGTGTCACATAGGTTCGATGGGGTTTCGGTGGGATTCACGTCGCTTTTCTATGCAAGGCTTGGTGACGCGCGTCACGTGTGCTCTGGCATTATCGTGCACGAGAAGGAATTCAGGGCCAGTCCCACATGCAGCAGCCACCACGCGTTTCAGCAGGATCTGATCGATGTACTGCCTGGCGGTAAGGCGGCTATGGACAACGACAAGATGTCACCCCACATCATCACAGAACCTTGGCCGAATCTGTCAGTTTCCTGGACAATATTTGGCAGGTACCACCCACCAAGGCGTCTCCACACACGAACACGGCCACTGAGTTGCATCAGAGGCAATCTGGACTCCCCTGTGAATAACACGTTTCGCCACCGACGGAGCTGCGAGTTTACACGGGAACAGCAAAATTGGATGAGAACTGCGAGATGCTGTCGTGTCAAGAGAGGTACCCACTCAGCCGAAAAGGGTGTCTGAGTAGTAAGGTCCTTTTTCCTAAGATGTTCCTTACAGTGTGATCGGACAGAGCGGTTCCTGTGCTCCTTCTGAGGTAGGCTTTAAGTGCTCAGGCGGTAGCCGTACGATACTGTAATGCAGAGGTGGCCAGATAACGATTTCCACATTCAGTACAACTGCGTTGGTGACCTTGCTGAACTCGCCTAGCGTACTGACCTATCTCCCTGTAGAATCACAGCTGGAGAGACATTGGCATCAGCAGCAACACGACGGACAGTCCGTCCTCCTTGGATCAAACAGACTGCCCTTGAAACTTCCACTGCATTCAAATGTTGCATTTCTAGTGCTTGGTTGAAGACAAGGTCCACAAATGACAACTGCCGTTCGTGTATCTCACTAGCGAACACTAGGTCACAGCAACTCACTTCTTTCTGCGGGTTCACCTGATATTGCACTGCAAAACGCAGCCGATAGATCGCGAATGACTTTAGTTGTTGCTTACATTGAAAACAAAGATCTATGGCTGTGCTATATGAGCACGGGTACCGCCTGTATCAACAATATATTTAGCACACCAGACGTTGATACACATGTTCCCCTAATTCTTTTGGGCATTGTATTTGAGAACATCTACAGATTATTTGGCCACAGAATACTGTTGCGATAGCTTTTAAAAACTGGTACGTATTTCTAAGGTAATCTGAAGTAACTCTACCCATTCAACGAGCTGGGCTGGGCTATATTATTCCTGTTAGACACTTATTGACGTTCTTAAGTTATAAAAAACAGTTCTTGTTAGTAGGAAATACAATGGACGAATGGTAGTAATAAGTCTTAAAAAGAAAACTTTAACCCACAGCTCAGATGTTTTAAACACTCAAAGCAAAGCGCTAGAAAAGAAATCAGTATGGCTTACCATTCCGATAGTATGAACTTTGTAGCTGCACTTGGCCTCTTAGGAACGGCAATGTCAGAAATAGCTAGCATCAAAGAATCATTCGACAAACTGTTTGATGAATCTTTCCAACGTCTGTCAAAAAAAAAGGTAGCCTAATGTAGGTACCATTGCAAGTAAATAATAACAGTTAAACACTTGAATGCGCTTTGATAGTACGAGACTCATCACTGAAGACAGCTCTACTCCAGTGTATGGTATTCCAGGCCGAAAACATGTCTGGATACGCACCAGACACCTTTGAATCATGCACCAAATCATTTATAACAAATGAATTATTTTACTTCTAGACAAATTATTTCACAAGACATCTGACCTTTCTTTAATTTTCTTTTAATTGTCTGGTTTTACTCGAAAATTATGAAATATATATGTAAGTATCAACCTATATTCCGTTATTATTAAAGGTGTATAGATAAGGAAAAAGCTGAGAAGATCCAATTTATGCTGTAATTTGTAATTTATTTTTTAAACACAAATTAAGGTATTCCACAATTGCTACTTCAGTGTAAGTTTGCATGCGCAAAACAGCTAGACTTTGAAAAGATGAGCTTTTGTGTATTTGATTTACAGACCTAGCAGCAGTAGTTTGTGAAATATTTCAAATTTCTCCCAAATCACTGATTAAGTTTCTCTTAATTACCGTGATTAATTTAAAGCAATTTTCTTTTTTCTTTTTTTTTTTTTTACAAAACTAGACATGCCACTGCTTACTTTGATACCCCATTTGTGCATTACCCTTTTGATTCTCTAACAAATGTACTACTTTTTTTCATTTTTTTTTACAATCGTATTGCCCTACTAGGATCACGTTAACAACTTCAGTTCCTCTTTTTCGTTTGTCGTTATTTTCTATTTTTTCAGTATTCCCTCATTTTCTCCCTATGAAGTCTCTTCCTTTCTTCTGTCCATGTTGTTCCCTATTTATTTATTGCTTCTGCTTTGAAAGCCCCCCAAATTTAGTATTTTATTGTTAAAACGTTTTCTTTCTGCTATTTCTGATTCTTTGATGTTGTTTTTTTTCTCGATCTTTCCTTACTTCTGTTATCCATGCTATTTTCGATTTCTTCTTCCAGAAAGCCAGAGTGGCCATGCGGTTCTGGGCGCTACAGTCTGTAACCGAGCGACCCCTACAGTCGCAGGTTCGAATCCTGCCTCGGGCATGGATGTGTGTGATGTCCTTAGGTTAGTTAGGTTTAATTAGTTCTAAGTTCTAGGCGACTAATGACCTCAGAAGTTAAGTCGCATAGTGCTCAGAGCCGTTTCTCCTTCCAGAAATATAGGAGTATTTGTTTTGTTAGTCCGAAAAAGATTAATCTTCGATTGACCATTACTTCAGATATTTTCTCTATATTATTGTAGCTCTCCTCATTACTTCTTATTTTCCAACCATCTGCAGTTTTTATTTGCACCCAGTTTTTTTTCTAATAAACCTTCTTTCCAGTACCTCTAGTTTGTCCATCTTACACTTCATCGTTAGGCATTCACATCAATATAAACATTCTGTTCGTACCATTGTGGTGTGGTATTTTTGTTTTGTTTTTCTAGGTATATATTTTTGTTGTAAATATTTTTGGTCAAACCATATGCTCTTTCCATTTTGTTAATTCTTACATCTACTGCAGATTTTTCTAGTCCATTCTGTTGTATAGTTTCTCCAAGATATTTAAATTTATTTACTCACCCTATTTTACATATTTTTGTTCCTATGAATTTTGGCGCATTTTTTGTATTTGCAATGAATTTTGTTTTTTCAACTGAAATTTTGAGACCAGTTCTGTTTGCTATTTTTTCCAGAAGGTTTATTTTAATAAATGTTTCTGTCAGGTTTTCTGAAAGTATTGCAAAATCATCTGCAAAACCCAAGCAGTCTACCTTAATTCCATTTTTTTCGTTCCCAGAGTTACTGGTTTAATTTTGCACTTTTTTAGCTCCAAATTCCAGATCCTTGTCATTTTTTCTAGAATGCATTTAAACAGAAAAGGTGATAAGCCATCACATTGTCTAATACCAGTTTTTATTTCAAGTGGCTGAGATACTTATCCCATACATTTTACATTAGATATTGTACCTCTTAGTGTTTCATGAATTATATTTGCTAATTTTGATTTAACACCATATTTTCTAATCACCTTATCTATTGTTTCTCTGTATATACAATCAAATGCTTCTTGCAATCAATAAATTATACTATTATTGGTTTGCTGGTTAACATTCTATGGCGAATTATTGACTTTAAGTTAAAAATTTGTTCTGCAAAGGATCTTCCCTTTCGAAAACCATCCTGATATTCTCCCAGTTGTTTGTCTAAAGTATGTATCACTTTGTTCAGGAGAGTTTTTCATAATATTTTGTATGCCACTGGCAGAAGTGACACTCCTCTATAATTATTGACTTTTCGTTTGTCTCCCTTTTTATGTAGCAGGTGGATTAATGCTGTTTTCCATTCAACTGGAATCTTTATAGTTTTCCAAATGTTCACAAAAAGCAGCTGTAGATCCTTTATTATTTTTGGTTCTGTCCACTTCAATAATTCTGCTGTAATGGAGTCTTCATCACATGCTTTATTGTTTTTGAGTGTTTTGATGGCTTCATGAATTTCTAAGTCTGTAGGTGGGAAATCTTCTTCTAGTTTTTGAGGTGTCACTGGAAATTCTAATTTATATGTTGGAACTCGACAGATTAACAAATTTTCAAAACATTTTGCTAAAATTTCACAATTTTCTTTGTTATTTACTCCCATTTTGCCATTTTCATTTTTAAAACAAATACTTGGTGCCTGATATCCTTTTATTTGCATCTGGCGTTCACACCAATCACCTTCTTTACTTATCTCAATTTCTTCTCTAAATTTTTCTATATTTTCTTTTGTGATATTAGCTGTAGCGGTTTTGTATCTGATCACTTTCTTGGTCTCCTTTTTTGTTTTAGATGGGACAAATTCTATTTTAATCTTAGAGAGATAATGATCTGAATCGAATTCCCCATTGCTGACTATTTTTAACATTCAAAATTTCTGTGATATACATTTTAAATATAGCTACATGATCCAGTTGAAATTCTCCTAGATTTTGATTTGAATGTCTCCAAGTTTTGGCTTTTCTTGGCTGTTTGCAGAAATGTGTGGACATGAGTTTTAACTGGAACATTTTACACGTATTGATCAGTCAGTCACCATTTCGGTTTGTTCTTGAGTGTGCCTTGATATTCACCTACAATAGTCATAAATTCATTTTCCCTCCCAATTTGTGCATTGAAGTCACCAAGAAGTATTTTAACACTCTTTTTAGGTATGATAGAAATTTCAGATTCTAAAAGATCCCAGAATTGATTTACTTCCTCCAGATTTCTTCTGTTGTCAGCATTTATAGGTGCATGACAGTTTATGAGGATGTAACATTTATTCTTCCATTTTATTATTAACACAGATTTTCCTTCGTAATTCGATCTAAATTCTGTTACACTGTTTACAATTTTTTTGTTTACATAAAATGCTGTTCCAAACATCGGCATGTTTTCCATTATTCTCACTGCTGGTTTCCCTTTATAAATTCTATAATGTTGTGTATCAACTACCTGACTCCAATTATTCACAAAAGGATGAAAAAATTGGTAGAAGATGACCTAGGCGAACATCAGATTGAACTCTGGAGAAATGTACAAATACACGAAGCAATACTGGCCCTATCTTGGAAGACAAGTTGCATAAAAGGCGAACCTATGTTTATAGAATTTTTGCAGACTTTCAGATAGCTCCTGAAAATGTTGACTGGAATAGACTCTTTGAAATTCTGAAGATAGCAGGGATAAAATTCAGAGAGCGACAGGTTATTTGCAACTTTTACAGAAACCGGACGGCGGTTAGGCCGGTTGTAAGACTCGAAGGGCAAGAAAGAAAAGACACAGTTGAGAAGCGAGTGAGACAGGTTGTAGCTTATCCCAAATGGTATTCGATCTGTACATCGAGCAAATAGTAAGGAAACCAAAGAAAAATTTCAAAAAGGAATTGGAGTACAGGAAGAAGAAATAAAAACTTTGAGGTTGATGGATGACATTGCAGTTCTGTAAAAGGTGGCAAAGGACTTGGAAGAGCAGTTGATCGGAATGGACGGCGTCTTGAAAGGAGGATATCAGATGAACAGCAAGAAAGATAGAACATGGGCAATAGAAAGCAGTTGGATTAAATCAGGTGATGCTAAGCGAATCGGATTAGCAAGTGGGATACTAAAAACTGTAGTAGGCGCGTTGTGGGGGCCCATAGGAGCATGGTTGCCCAGGAGGGAAGAAAGCCAATGTTCATTCCGTGTGCATACCGGGTGGAGACATTTCAGATGTGAAACAGGTCCTTCCGGATGCCGTGAAGAGCACTGGGTGCAGCCAACTGCGAATGGTGGCTCACGTCGGTACCAAGGATGTGGATCGCTTTGGATCGGAAGAGATTCTCTCTGGTTTTGAGTAAAGGCTGCCAGTCTTGCTTGCGAGATAAGGGTAGAGTTCAGCTTCTGCAGAATTGTCGACAGGACCGATTGCGGACCTCTGGTACGCAGCAGGTCGAAGGCCCGAATGAGAGGCTCAGGCGGTTCAGCAACCGTGTAGGCGGCAGATCTAGCGACTTGCACGAAAGGATGGAGGGATTTAGGGTTCCGCTAAATAGGTCAGGAGTCCATTACACGCATAAGGCGGTTACACGGGTAACATGGTCTGGCTAGCGCGGACTGGGCGGCTTTTTAGGTGAGAGGACCTCGGGAAAACACAGAAAGGGCTACAGTCTCAGAGGGTGCAGGTCAAACACAGGAAGAACGTAGATCTAGGAACGACTGGTATAAAAGTTGTAAATTGTCATAGCTGTGTTTGAAAGTACCAGAGCTCCAAGCGCTAATAGAAAGCACTGATGCTCATATCGTTATAGGCACTGAAAGCTGGCTAAAGTCTGAAATAAGTTCAGCCGAAATTTTTGCGAAGGATCTAACGATCTTGAGAAAGGATAGGCTAAACGCAATTGACGGTGTTGCCTTTATTGCTGTTACAAATAGTTTATCTTGTAGTAAACTGAAGTAGATAGGTCCTGTGAGTTTGTATGTGCAGAGATCATTTTTGGCAAGCAGAATAAAATGATAAATTGATCCTTTTGCTGACCTCCCACCTCAGATGATACAATTACTGAAGATGCAAAGAAAATTTGACTCTTATGCTGGTGGTGACTTCAATTTACCTTCGATATGTTGGTGAAAATTCGAGTTTAAATCCGAAGGTAAGCAAAATCATCCTAAATTGTGCTAAACGCATTCTCCGGAAATTATTTCGAGCGGCTAGTTCATGAGCCCAGTCAAACAGTAAACGGTTGTGAAAACACACTTGACCTCTTAGCAACAAATAATCCTGAACTAATAACGACCATCCAAACAGGATTTAGTGAGCACAGGGTTGTTGTAGCGCGACTGAATATTGTAACTTCCAAATGCTCCAAAACTAAACGAAAAATATACCTATTCAAAAAAGCAGATAAGTATTCAATTGACGCCTTCCTGAGAGACAATCTCCACTCCTTCCAAATGAACAGTGGACTGATAAGTGTAGACCAAATGTGGCTTGAATTTAAAGAAATACACTCCTGGAAATTGAAATAAGAACACCGTGAATTCATTGTCCCAGGAAGGGGAAACTTTATTGACACATTCCTGGGGTCAGATACATCACATGATCACACTGACAAAACCACAGGCACATAGACACAGGCAACAGAGCATGCACAATGTCGGCACTAGTACAGTGTATATCCACCTTTCGCAGCAATGCAGGCTGCTATTCTCCCATGGAGACGATAGTAGAGATGCTGGATGTAGTCCTGTGGAATGGCTTGCCATGCCTTTTCCACCTGGCGCCTCAGTTGGACCAGCGTTCGTGCTGGACGTGCAGACCGCGTGAGACGACGCTTCATTCAGTCCCAAACATGCTCAATGGGGGACAGATCCGGAGATCTTGCTGGCCAGGGTAGTTGACTTACACCTTCTAGAGCACGTTGGGTGGCACGGGATACGTGCGGACGTGCACTGTCCTGTTGGAACAGCAAGTTCCCTTGCCGGTCTAGGAATGATAGAACGATGGGTTCGATGACGGTTTGGATGTACCGTGCACTATTCAGTGTCCCCTCGACGATCACCAGAGGTGTACGGCCAGTGTAGGAGATCGCTTCCCACACCATGATGCCGGGTGTTGGCCCTGTGTGTCTCGGTCGTATGCAGTCCTGATTGTGGCGCTCACCTGCACGGCGCCAAACACGCATACGACCATTATTGGCACCAAGGCAGAAGCGACTCTCATCGCTGAAGACGATACGTCTCCATTCGTCCCTCCATTCACGCCTGTCGCGACACCACTGGAGGCGGGCTGCACGATGTTGGGGCGTGAGCGGAAGACGGCGTAACGGTGTGCGGGACCGTAGCCCAGCTTCATGGAGACGGTTGCGAATGGTCCTCGCCGATACCCCAGGAGCAACAGTGTCCCTAATTTGCTGGGAAGTGGCGGTGCGGTCCCCTACGGCACTGCGTAGGATCCTACGGTCTTGGCGTGCATCCGTGCGTCGCTGCGGTCCGGTCCCAGGTCGACGGGCACGTGCACCTTCCGCCGACCACTGGCGACAACATCGATGTACTGTGGAGACCTCACGCCCCACGTGTTGAGCAATTCGGCGGTACGTCCACCCGGCGTCCCGCATGCCCACTATACGCCCTCGCTCAAAGTCCGTCAACTGCACATACGGTTCACGTCCACGCTGTCGCGGCATGCTACCAGTGTTAAAGACTGCGATGGAGCTCCGTATGCCACGGCAAACTGGCTGACACTGACGGCGGCGGTGCACAAATGCTGCGCAGCTAGCGCCATTCGACGTCCAACACCGCGGTTCCTGGTGTGTCCGCTGTGCGGTGCGTGTGATCATTGCTTGTACAGCCCTCTCGCAGTGTCCGGAGCAAGTATGGTGGGTCTGACACACCGGTGTCAATGTGTTCTTTTTTCCATTTCCAGGAGTGTAGTATCGATAGCAATTGAGAGGTTTATACAAATAAATTAACTAACGACAGAACTGATCCCCTTTGATACACAAAACGGGTCATAACACTATTGCAGAAACAATGCAACAACAAATTTAAACGAACCGAGATTGGCGATCTTTTACAAAAGCAAAGCTCTACATTGAGCGCGGACTTCAATGCTAGATGCACAAAATAGTTTCCACAACGGAACTTTACGTCGAAACCTGGCAGAAAATCCAGAGATTCCGGTCATATGCAAAGTATGCGAGAGGCAAGATACAATCAACGCTTTCTCTACGCGATAACAATGAACATACTGTCAATGACAACTCTGCTAAAGCACAGTTACTAAACACAGTCTTCCAAAATTACTTCACAAAAGAAGACGGGATAAATATGCAAGAAATCGAATCAAGAACAGCTGCCATCATGAGTAACTTAGAAGTAGAGATCTTCGGAGTACTGAAGCAACTCAAATCACTTTATAGAAGAAAGTCTTCCGGTCCAGACTGCACACCAGTTAGATTCCCTTGAGAGTATGCTGATGCAATAGCCCCATAATTAACGATCATATACAACAGCTCGCTCCACATAGGTCCGTACCGAAAGACTGCAAAGTTGCACAGGTCACTCCAATATTCAAGAAAGACAGTAGGAGAAATCCACTAAATTACAGGCCCGAATCACTAAAGTCATTATGCAGCAGGATTTTTGTATTAGTACGTTAAGAATTACCTCGAAGAGCACGGTCTGTTGATATACAGTCAATATGGATTCAGAAAACATCGTGCTCGTGAAACACAACTAGCTCTTTACTCACATGATGTATTGAGTGCTATTGTCAAGGAATTTCAAATTGATTCGCATTTCTAGATTTGCGGAAGGTTTTCGATACTCTACCTCACACGCGGCTTCTTATCGAATTGCGTACTTATAGAATATGCTTATAGAATATCGACTCAGTTATGCAACTGGATTCGTGATTTCCTGTCACAGAGGTCACAGTTCGTAGTAACTGTCGGAAAGTCAATGAATAAAACAACAGAGTAAAACAGAAGTGATTTCTGACGTTCCCCCACGTAGTATTATAGGCCCTCTTAAGCCCTCTGCTGTTCCTTATCTATATAAACGATTTAGGTGGCCAATCTCAGTACCCCTCTTAGGTTATTTGCAAACGATGCTGTTATTTATCGAATAGCAAAGTCATCAGAAGAGCAAAACAAATTGCAAAACGATTTAGAAAAGATATCTGTATGACGTAGAAATCGGCAATTGACCCCAAATAATGAAAAGTGTGCTGTCATCCACATGAGTGCTAAAATAAATCCGTTAAACTTCGGTTACATGATAAATCAATCAAATCTAAAGGCCATAAATTCAACTAAATACCTAGGAGTTACAGTTACAAACAACTTTAATTGGAAAGAACAAATAGAAAATGTTGAGGGAAAGACGAACCAAAGACTGCGATTCATTGGCAGAAAATTTAGAAGATGCAGCAGATCTACTAAGGAGACAACCTACACTACGCTCATGGGACCTCTTTTGGAATACTGCTGTACCGTGTGGGGTCCTTATCAGAGAGGATTAATGGAGTACATCGAGAAAATTAAGAGAAGAGCACTACGTTTAATATTATCGAGAAATAGGGCAGACAGACATGATACAGGATTTGGGGTGGACTTCATTAAAACAAAGGCGTTTTCCGTTGCGTCAGGATCTTCTCACTGAATTTCAATAACCAACTTCCTCCTCCAAATGCCAAAATATTTTTTTTTCACAGATCTACATAGGGAGAAACGATCATCATAATAAAATAAGGGAAATCAGAGCTTGCATGGAAATATGTAAGTGTTCGTTTTTTTTTTTTTTTTCGCGCGCTGTTCGAGAGTGGAATAATATAGAATTACCGTGAAAATGGTTCGATGAACGCTCTGCCAGTACAGATGTAGATGTAGATGAGTTTTGCTATCTGGTCTGCAAAATAAATGATGGCCCTTAGTAGAGAGAATATAAAATGTAGATTGACAAGGGAAGCACAACTGAAAAAAACATCGAATGTAAATTTAAGAATTAGGAAGTCTATTATGAAGGTTACTGTATGGAGTGTAGACTTGTACCGAAGTGAAACGTGGACGATGAGCAGAAAAGATAAGAAAAAAATAGAAGTTGTTGTAATATAGTGCAATAGAATAATGCTGAAGATTAAATGGTTAGATCGTGTAACTAATTAAAAGTATTTATTCGAAATGGGGAGAAAAGAAACTTATGGTACAACAACTAAAAGAAGGGAGCAGTTGATAGAAGAGCTCATCTTTTCAATGCGTAGCTATTTTTAACATAAAAAGTTACACTGATGTAGAAATTGTGGAATACTTTCTTTTGTGTTTAAAAAATAAAATAAATGTCAAATTACAGCAAAAATTATGTGTATCATTTTGATAGTAATAGAATATCTGTCAATATTTACATATATATTTCATTATTTCTGAACAAAACTAAAACATTAAAAAAAGCCTGAAAGGAAAGTCAATTGTTTTGTGAAAGGAAGTGTCTAAAAAAACAAAATACATTAGAGAAACATTTGACATATGTCATTTGCTACAATTTATTTTATTTCTCACTTTTAGACAATTAATTTCACAAGATATTTCAACACATTTTTTCAAAACACTTTTTAATTTTTTTTTCCTATCTCCGTCACTTTTTGAGCTTAGAGGGTGGAGAGTGGAAATGGTGATGGTGATGATGATGGTGTGTGGATAGAGGTTGGACTGGCTGTTATGAAAAGCGAGAAGTGTGAAAGGGGATGGGGAAGGAGAACAAAAGTGGAGAAAAGAAAGGAAGCCGTCCACTATAGGTACTTGCGCCATGCCTGCTTCAGTGTAGCTACGATCCTGGACAGACATTTTGCTTTTCCAATCAAGCCCAACACGTTTCGGAGTTACAACTCCATTATCGAGGTCTATGCTGACACTTGTTGGGTTTTACATCTGCTTCAGTTTATCAGTTTCATTTGGCCACAAAATGTTTGTCTTCTGTGTAGATTGAAACTTCCACATAACTCTCACAAATATGTTAAACCATTTGAAGCGTAAGTGCAAATGTGGAAGTTGATTGACGCATAATTGTTAATTATAAACTTAGCAAGATGTAATGCTCAAAGAACGCCAGTGTATTTCTTGATAATGGAGCGATAACTCCGAAACGCGTTGGACTTAAGCGCACGTAATTAAAATATTTTTTGTGCTGAAGAAGATAAATAATGCGATAGGAAATACGTACATCTGGTAAAGAATCAGCAGTATCATTGGTCGTTGAATTTGCAGCCATAAAGTTGAATTCTTTGAATGCAAAACAACTTAGATTCATAAGCATTAACTGCTGCTGTAAGCAAACAATAAATTATTAACGTATTAGTAAAATACAGAAAAAGACAAATATACACTGTACAGTTATGTAAACAATGAGAACTTACCAGAACCAGAGTTGTGAGATTTCTTCATTCTATACCTTTCACTTCTGTATGACGCCAGTAAAATTGTCATCTTCCTTTTTAACAAGTGTAAAGGCATCTTCATTTCGTCGCTGATCTCCTTCCACGCCTGTTCACGTACAGATTTCACACGGTAGTAAGGGTTTCTAACATTCCACAACGGCTCCTTGGATTTATAAAGCTTTATCAGAGCTATACACTTAGCGTGGTCCATTCTTAGCGTGAAAGAAATTGCACACCACTCCTCTAGTGAGTAAGCGATCACTGCCAGCAGCAGTATATTGAAATCGAAATTCAAAATTGAAATCGAGTGGGCTGTACACGTCACAAACTCGAGCGCGGCAGAGTTGGAGGTGCCTCACGCGGCAGCGAGGCATCGACTGCGCGAGGCAAATTCCTCTCGCGACAGCCGCGCGAATCGATCCCGCACAGCTTTAAAGCGACGCACTTCATGTGTAGCGCAACGTCGCGCTCTGCGGCTAAACAGCTGCTAGCAAGAGGTCCGTTTACGCTATGTTTTTGATACAAAAGCTACACTTAGTTCGGTTGTAGTAATTTTTATATGTTATTGTTGTTGTTGTTGTTGTTGTGGTCTTCAGTCCTGAGACTGGTTTGATGCAGCTCTCCATGCTACTCTATCCTGTACAAGCTTCTTCATCTCCCAGAACCCACTGAAACCCACATCCTTCTGAATCTGCTTAGTGTAGTCATCTCTTGGTCTCCCTCTACGATTTTTACCCTCTACGCTGCCCTCCAATACTAAATTGGTGATCCCTTGATGCCTCAGAACATGTCCTACCAACCGTCCCTTCTTCTGGTCAAGCTGTGCCACAAACTTCTCTTCTCCTCAATCCTATTCAATACTTCCTCATTAGTTATGTGATCTACCCATCTAATCTTCAGCATTCTTCTGTAGCACCACATTTCGAAAGCTTCTATTCTCTTCTTGTCCAACTATTTATCGTCCATGTTTCACTTCCATACATGGCTACACTCCATACAAATACTTTCAGAAATGACTTTCTGACACTTAAATCTATTCTCGATGTTAACAAATTTTTCTTCTTCAGAAACGCTTTCCTTGCCATTGCCAGTCTACATTTTATATCCTCTCTACTTCGACCAAAATAGCAAAACTCCTTTACTACAATTGTCTCATTTCCTAATCTAATTCCCTCAGCATCACCCAACTTAATTCGACTACATTCCATTACCCTCGTTTTGCTTTTGTTGATGTTCATCTTATATCCTCCTTTCAAGACACTATCCATTCCGTTCAACTGCTCTTCCAAGTCCTTTGCTGTCTCTGACAGAATTACGATGTCATCGGCGAACCTCAAAGTTTTTATTTCTTCTCCATGGATTTTAATACCTACTCCAAATTTATCTTTTGTTTCCTTTACTGCTTGCTCAATATACAGATCGAATAACATCGGGGAGAGACTACAATCCTGTCTCACTCCCTTCCCAACCACTGCTTCCCTTTCATGTCCCTTGACTCTTATAAATGCCATCTGGTTCCTGTACAAATTGTAAATAGCCTTTGGCTCCCTATATTTTACCCCTGCCACCTTCAGAATTTGAAAGAAAGTATTCCAGTCAACATTGTCAAAAGCTTTCTCTAAGTCTACAAATGCTAGAAACGTAGGTTTGCCCTTCCTTAATCTAGCTTCTAAGATAAGTCGTAGGGTCAGTATTGCCTCACGTGTTCCAACATTTCTACGGAATCCAAACTGATCTTCCCCGAGGTTGGCTTCTACTTGTTTTTCCATTCGTCTGTAAAGAATTCGCAGTAGTATTTTGCAGCTGTGACTTATTAAACTGATAGTTCGGTAATTTTCACATCTGTCAACACCTGCTTTCTTTGGGATTAGAATTATTATATTCTTCTTGAAGTCTGAGGATATTTCGCCTGTCTCATACATCTTGCTCACCATATGGTAGAGTATTGTCAGGACTGCCTCTCCCAAGGCCGTCAGTAGTTCCAATGGAATGTTCTCTATTCCGGGGGTCTTGTTTCGACTCAGGTCTTTCAGTGCTCTGTCAAACTCTTCACGCAGTATCGTATCTCCCATTTCGTCTTCATCTACATCCTCTTCCATTTCCGTAATATTGTCCTCAAGTACATCGCCCTTGTATAGACCCTCTATATACTCCTTCCACCTTTCTGCTTTCCCTTCTTTGCTTAGAACTGGGTTTCCATTTGAGCTCTTGATATTCATACACGTGGTTCTCTTCTCTCCAAAGGTCTCTTTAATTTTCCTGTAGGCAGTATCTATCTTACCCCTAGTGAGATAAGCCTCTACATCCTTACATTTGTTCTCTAGCCATCCCTGCTTAGCCATTTTGCACTTCCTGTCGATCTCATTTTTGAGACGTTTGTATTCCTTTTTGCCTGCTTCATTCACTGCATTTTTATATTTTCTCCTTTCATCAATTAAATTCAATATTTCTTCTGTTACCCAAGGATTTCTACTAGCCCTCGTCTTTTTACCTACTTGATCCTCTGCTGCCTTCACTACTTCATCCCTCAAAGCTACCCATTCTTCTTCCACCGTATTTCTTTCCCCCATTCCTGTCAATTGCTCCCTTATGCTCTCCCTGAAACTCTCTACAACCTCTGGTTCTTTTAGTTTATCCAGGTCCCATCTCCTTAAATTCCCACCTTTTTGCAGTTTCTTTAGTTTTAATCTACCGGTCATAACTAATAGATTGTGGTCCGAGTCCACATCTGCCCCTGGAAATGTCTTACAATATAAAACCTGGTTCCTAAATCTCTGTCTTACCATTATATAATCTATCTGAAACCTGTCAATATCTCCAGGCTTCTTCCATGTATACAGCCTCCTTTTATGATTCTTGAACGAAGTGTTACCTATGATTAATTTGTTCTCTGTGCAAAATTCTACCAGGCGGCTTCTTCTTTCATTTCTTTGCCCCAGTCCATATTCACCTACTACGTTTCCTCCTCTCCCTTTTCCTACTACCGAATTCCAGTCACCCATGACTATTAAATTTTCAACTCCCTTCACTATCTGAATAATTTCTTTTATTTGATCATACATTTCTTCAATTTCTTCGTCATCTGCAGAGCTAGTTGGCATATAAACTTGTACTACTGTAGTAGGTGTGGGCTTCGTATCTATCTTGGCCACAATAATGTGTTCACCATTTAGTTATACAGTAAAGCTGAATGCCCCCGGGAAAAATTACGGCCGTAGTTTCCCCTTGCTTTCAGCCGTTCGCAGTACCAGCACAGCAAGGCCGTTTTGGTTATTGTTACAAGGCCACATCAGTCAATCATCCAGACTGTTGCCCTTGCAACTACTGAAAAGGCTGCTGCCCCTCTTCAGGAACCACAGGTTTGTCTGGCCTCTCAACAGATACCCCTCCGTTGTGGTTGCACCTACGGTACGGCTATCTGTATCGCTGAGGCACGCAAGCCTCCCCACCAGCGTCAAGGTCCATGGTTAATGGGGGGGGGGGGGAATAACATTCAATATTTGTGTGTCGTGTGCTGCTAGGTACACTTGAGAAATCAGTTAAAATTCACAACTGGTCAATAGTGTTTAATAAAGCACTTAATTTAAACCCAACAATCTGGTGGGACTGATGCCTTCGTTTGAAAGAGGGATTGTATTTGTTTATTTGCAGGTTAACAGGTGCACCATGAAATATTCGTAAGTTGGCTACAGTTGAAAAATTCAGCCTTCGCCAAAAACTGGCGGTCAAGATCTCTCATTTCTGCTTTGTTCGTCGAAGGTCAAACCTAGTGTAAATAAACGGCGCTCAGGAACTGGACGCCCTCCGGATAACACATCCAACGAGTTTTGTAATACGATAGAAGTAAGCTTTACTGACGTATGGTTTTTTTTGTTGTAGCGTGAGTGGTACACTGAGCCACGCTGCAACGTTTAAAATTGCCATACTTTTCACTAATCACCGCTGTAAATTTTTATCCGACATAGTTCTTGTTTCAATTCATGTTGAACAGTCGCTTTCTCTGCTTCGAAACTCGTACCTATATCGTCTTTTCGACCGTATGCGCTGTAAAAGCTGTGAAATTGCTTTGTCTTCCGCACTGAAACACAGATGCGGAAAACTGTTAAAAAGTTGTTGTTGTATTTGTGACCTGCAGTCCGAAGACTGGTTTGACGCAGCTCTCCTCGCTACTCTACCCTTACAGCCTCTTCATCTCCGAATACCTACAGCAACCCACAGCCATTTAAGTCTCATTACTGTATTCATCCTTAGTCCCCCTCTGCAATTTTTACGCCAAACTCTCCCCTTCAGTACCAAACAATTCCTTGATGTCTCACAATGTCTCCTATCAATCGATCCCTTCTTTTAGTCAAGTTGTGCCATACATTTCTTTTCTCCCCATTTCGAATCAGTACTTTTAATTAGTCACGCGATCTAACCATCTGATCTTCAGAATTCTTCTGTAGCAACACATTTCAACAGATTCTATTTACTTCTCGTCTATGTTTCACTTCCATATAAGACTACACTCCACACAAATACCGTGAGAAAAGACGTCCTAATACTTAAATTTACACTTGATATGAAAATTCCTCTTTTTCAGTATTGCTTCCCTTGCCAGTCTACATTTTATATTCTATGTACTACGGTCATCATTTATCTTGCTATCCAAATAGAAAAACATATATACTACCGTTGGTATTCAATTTCCTAATCTGGTTCCCTCGGCGTCACCCGATTTAATCCCACTACGTTGCATTGCTCTTATGTTCATCTCATATCCTCCTTTCAAGACGCTGTTCATTACGCTCAATTGCTCTTCCAAGTCCTCTGTTGTGTCTTACAGAATTACAATGTCACTGGCAAATCTCAAAGTTTTTACTTCTTCTTCCTGAACTCACATTCCTTCTTGAGAATTTTCTTTGTTTTTTTTCTTTTTTTGGTTTTTCGTACCAAAGGCAGGTTTATAACTGATTTTGTTTATAATGGTACAATGTAACTCTTTCGCTGGTAGGTACCGTAATAAGGAGCAGGAAAGGCTGACACTACTGGAAGTACAGGAACACTGTCCTTATGTAATTTAGGTAAGCCATATAATCTAGGAGTCACAGGATTCATATGAAACATCGTACGACTGTTGATTTCAGATATAATACTTTTATATAATTTGCTGGTGGTTTTAATTTGTTCGTTGAAAGCTGCAGTTGGATCTTTCTGAAGACTTTTGAAGTTGGAACTACCAAAGAAGTGGTTCACTTTGGTAGCGTAATCACCGTTGTTCAAAATAAATTGTTTGATTTATTGGCTTCGGCAATGACGACACTTGGGGTTTATTTTCTTCTTGAACTTGCTTAACGAACTTATTCCATTGCATGAGAGTTCGTCAGTAAGAATGTCAGGGCTTGTTAAATCGTGGACTACCAAATGTCTCTTGGAAACATCGTCACGTAACGCGTGCACAAGATCTACTATTAGCGCATCTAGTTGTTTTCCGGAGTTGTGCGTTTGTGGAACGTATTTAATGTCTTTATTTAACACTCTGAGCTCATCCGTACTAACTGTTACATTTGATAAGTTCGTTATTCTGTCAGCAAACTGCTGATTTTGAACAGGTTTTATCAGCTATTTATCATTTGTTAACTGGAGCAGTTACTCTTTTTTGCACAGTTGCATTTGGTGGACAACTGCATTTACGTCTACGAGCACGCTGCGATCGAAACTGCCGAAAGTACGTGACAAACTTTGAAAGGTGAACTTTCGTTATCATGGGTTCTGTACCACTTTCACATTTTTTCTCTTACCCTTGTTCAATTGCCGATCTTGACAGCTCTCACGGCAGTTGAGGCCGTACTCTTTGATCAACGTTGACGTATACTGTAGTAATGTTTCGATGTAAACATTCCCTGTTGAACCAAATACACTCCTGGAAATTGAAATAAGAACACCGTGAATTCATTGTCCCAGGAAGGGGAAACTTTATTCACACATTCCTGGGGTCAGATACATCACATGATCACACTGACAGAACCACAGGCACATAGACATAGGCAACAGAGCATGCACAATGTCGGCACTAGTACAGTGTATATCCACCTTTCGCAGCAATGCAGGCAGCTATTCTCCCATGGAGACGGTCGAAGAGATGCTGGATGTAGTCCTATGGAACGGCTTGCATGCCATTTCCACCTGGCGCCTCAGTTGGACCAGCGTTCGTGCTGGACGTGCAGACCGCGTGAGACGACGCTTCATCCAGTCCCAAACATGCTCAATGGGGTGCAGATCCGGAGATCTTGCTGGCCAGGGTAGTTGACTTACACCTTCTAGAGCACGTTGGGTGGCACGGGATACATGCGGACGTGTATTGTCCTGTTGGAACAGCAAGTTCCCTTGCCGGTCTAGGAATGGTAGAACGATGGGTTCGATGACGGTTTGGATGTACCGTGCACTATTCAGTGTCCCCTCGACGATCACCAGAGGTGTACGGCCAGTGTAGGAGATCGCTCCCCACACCATGATGCCGGGTGTTGGCCCTGTGTTCCTCGGTTGTATGTAGTCCTGATTGTGGCGCTCAGCTGCACGGCGCCAATCACGCATACGTCCATCATTGGCACCAAGGCAGAAGCGACTCTCATCGCTGAAGATGACACGTCTCCATTCGTCCCTCCATTCACGCCTGTCGCGACACCACTGGAGGCGGGCTGCACGATGTTGGGGCGTGAGCGGAAAACGGCCTAACGGTGTGCGGGACCATAGCCCAGCTTCATGAAGACGGTTGTGAATGGTCCTCGCCGATACCCCAGGAGTAACAGTGTCCCTAATTTGCTGGGAAGTGGTGGTGCGGTCCCCTACGGCATTGCGTAGGATCCTACGGTCTTGGCGTGCATCCGTGCGTCGCTGCGGTCTGGTCCCAGGTCGACGGGCACGTGCACCTTCCGCCGACCACTGGCGACAACATCGATGTACTGTGGAGACCTCACGCCCCTCGTGTTGAGCAATTCGGCGGTACGTCCACCCGGCGTCCCGCATGCCCACTATACGCCCTCGCTCAAAGTCCGTCAACTGCACATACGGTTCACGTCCACGCTGTCGCGTCATGCTACCAGTGTTAAAGACTGCGATGGAGCTCCGTATGCCACGGCAAACTGGCTGACACTGACGGCGGCGGTGCGCAAATGCTGCGCAGCTAGCGCCATTCGACGGCCAACACCGCGGTTCCTGGTGTGTCCGCTGTGCCGTGTGTGTGATCATTGCTTGTACAGCCCTGTCGCAGTGTCCGGAGCAAGTATGGTGGGTCTGACACACCAGTGTCAATGTGTTCTTTTTTCCATTTCCAGGAGTGTATTTTGTGTGGCAGTTAGCTTCGGTTTCAATAATCCCCTATAAATGCCGATTAACTGCACTTTGTTGGTACGCTTTACAACATTAACTGAATTTTCTGCTGTATTTATACCGCTCAATTTCAACAGAAACTTCGTTGAAATTATATAAACACCTTATGACACATAATTCTGTCTGTTCGTTCAACATATTAACCTGCAGTATAAACGTAGCAAATAAGGTGCAGATCGCCTGCTGTTGCGTGTATGTTGTTACACGATAGCTTACAACTTCGTCAAACTTGTGAAAGTTTTAAATTTATATGGTTGAGTTCCTTTTTCCGGGTTCGACTTCGTTATTATAAATTGACTTCCTATATTTAATGACATAAGCCTAAACAAATTTGTGTATGCGAGGTAAAATATGCATGTGAAAATAATGTTACAGTCTCCGACAAAAGAGAAATAACAGTGAGGAAAAGAGAAATAACAATGAGGCCTGTCCCCGGCACTATCAATATACACTCCTGGAAATGGAAAAAAGAACACATTGACACCGGTGTGTCAGACCCACCATACTGTAATTATGTAATAGGCGTATTTAAACTGTTTTAGCATGTAATTATCTGAACTGTTTCTTATTTAAATTGTTTTGTTAATTAAATTACATTGTGTATTATTGATAAAGAGCGGGAAACCGCCCATAGATACATTTTGAGAAAGAGCGGGAAACAGCGCGCAGTAATACATCTGTAATGGTAGCAGGGATTGTCTGCACCAAAAACCATTGTTGGCGGCGAGACCGCACTTTTGTAGCATTGAGCGTTGGAAGCGAGCAGTTGCGAGTAAGATGTGAGACGAGGCAGTCGTAGCTAGCGAGACATGAGAGGAGGTCGCTGTAAGCGAGGTATGAATTAACACTTTGAAAGAAGCGGTGTGCTCGCCAGCCACTCGCTATATGTAGCGCAATGCTAGTTTTTAAGAATTTTTGTAAAGAACTATGCCCTTGTAATTGTTTGTCAAGATCGTTCTCAGAATATAGTTATGTAATTTTGATGGAAAATTAGGTATGTAGCGTAACGCTACTTTTTAAGAATTTTTGTAAAGAATTATACCCCTTGTAATTGTTTGTCAAGATCGTTCTCAGAATATAGTTAACTTCTACCAGATTAAATGCATTAAGAATTTTCTATCCCAAAATCATTCACGTAAATGCTTTACGGAATTTATTGTTATCTTAAAAGAAAAGTCTAAACTGAGCTTCAGCTTTTATCAAATCTAAATTAACTTCAACTTAAAGAATTCCAGTCACAAAGTATTATGAAACTCCACCAGCAGCTTATAATTATGTTAAAGAGAAGTAAGTATATTCATTCCACAGTTTGCTGTAGCAGTCAGATGGCGATCCAGTATAAATAATTAAAGGTAAGAATCAGTCTTAATAATTTCAGGTAACGACTGAGGGCCACGGCAACAACACATTTTATGTTTCGTCGTAATAATCAGCAGGTAGTCTTGACAGAGCAGCAGTTAAAAGATTTTAAGAGACGCAGCGTTCAGTCAGCAAGCAAGTGTTCATCCAATATTAGACGGGAAGGTTTCACTTGGCGATATCCATTCAGTACGACATTTTAGTGAATCCACTGTGGATATGAATATACTGACTTTGATAACAGTGTGAATAAGTTACTGTTAAGTGGCGCAACGCATATACTAAAGTGTATAACTTTTATTCACAGGTCATCGGCAATTCTGTTTGCTTTATTGATTCGGCGTTGAAAAGTGTTTGTTCATTGTTGAATCCGTTTTGAACAGTGATATATTTTGTTGCGTGTGATGATTATAGACAATGTCCCGCAGAATAATTACTCGTTCTCAAACTGATAAAACTTTTTGTTGCGTGTGATGATTATAGACAATGTCCCGCAGAATAATTACTCGTTCTCAAACTGATAAAACTGTACAAAATACTGACGAGAGATTCTTTTCTGGAATAGGCAGTAATAATACGTGTGAAAACCCTGATTCTGAAACGTTAGGTGAACAGACATTTAATAACTGTAACAATATGGAAGCGTTTAACGAACAAGTAACTTCAGAAATGCCCACAGACAATGAAACGGTAGTGCAAAATAATTTGGCATTAAATGCAACAGACGGTACACAGTCACAAATTCCGCATAGTAGACATAACAGTTTCAGTAACGAAACCACTACAATGCAGTCAGACAGAGAGACTCCATTAAGCACTGATTTAGATTCAAACGGTACACAGCTACACAACCTGCGTAGCAGATCCAACAGTTCTCATGACCAAAATTCCGAAATTACGGAAAACGTGTCGCAGTCACAATCATCTGAGGATGTTCAAATGAACACAGATCTACAGCCTTTAACAACGAATACAAATACACACAGAAGTCAATCCGAAACGGATCCAATAATGGCATTTTTGCTACAAATGAGACAAGACATGAATCAAAACTTTAACAGAGGGTCACAAGAATTAGAAAAAAGGTCACAAGATCTAAAAAACGAAATTAAGGCAGAACACGCACACACAGATCAGAAATTAGACAACATGTACCAAAATCTAAAACACGAAATCAAAGTAGAAATTCAAACAGTCGCTGAAAAATGTTCACAATCAACACAAGAATTACGCGACAAAATTCAAGAAATATCCGATAACCAAGCAACATTTGCAGTTAGTATACGGGAAACAATGACAGAAAACTTTGCTAAACAAAACGCTCAGATTGATGAACGTTTTAACAATCACACAGAAAACTGTTTGATATGTCACCGTAAACTGGTGCGATCGCAGGATAAAGAACGAAAAGAATTACTACAAACAATCACTAAACAGCGTCAGGACGACAAAAAGAAAGTGTTTGCCCAGGGCAAAACATATGTAGGCAATCACATACAGTCGATCTCGGAAGAAATCGAAACGGTCAAAGAAACAAATAATCAAATACAAGACAGGCTTACAGAAATCCAAACACAGACAATCGATGTGAAAACTTCTACAGACACTGAAATCCAGAATGTTAAAGATAAATTAACAGAGGACGTTCAGACACTAACTGACAAAATAGAACACATAGAAATTAACCATGACACAGAAAATTTAAAGGCAGATTTTAAGAAAGTCACCAAAAGCAACCGTAAATTACGAAACGAACTGACAGAAAAGATCAATGAACTCACTACAAGAATAGATCTTTTAGATACTAACAATGACGAGAGATCAGACGACACTGCACCAGTCCCAGTGCAACAGAACTCTAATAGTAATAACACGCCATTGACAAATATACAACAAACTATCACAGATCTAAAATCGCGTAATGATTCATTGCATCAGCAAATAAATTCTCTACAGCAAGAGATAGCGGACGCACAAGAAACCGGCGCACATAATCATTTTCAACAGAACACACACCGTTACGAAATGCCTCAGATCCATAATACATATAATGTTGGTAGACTTCAGAGAGTAAGAGATTTTACCCAGGAAGAAAGACACCCGAATCCATATTCAAGACAATACGACAACACTTACACACACAGACATGACAGTTTTGATCACAAACATTTTCTTTCAGTTAGAAAGTTTAAAACATTTAAAAACGACAGGGCGCAAATACATCCGTTGGATTTTATCCAACAGTTCAGGGGAGCACTTCCACCATCATGGCCAGTACAACATAAGTTAGAATTTATTGTCAGTTTTCTTGAAGGAGAACCAGCACGACGAATGCGACCAATTGCTAGACAATGTTTTTCCGTAGAAGCATTTGAGGAAGCATTTTTATCAGCATATTGGTCTGACACTACACAAAACAGCATCAAAGATCGGCTACTTAGTTTGCCAAACTTTGAAAATTCTACCTTTCCAACAATCACACAATTTTTCGAGTACATGGTGGAACAGAACCAGTACCTCAACGAGCCATACAGTCAATCGGCATTAATACAGCTTTGCATTTCAAAACTGCCCAGAGCTTTGAAAGTGTCATTACTGACAGGGCAACAAAAGGACAATGTATCCGCTTTTAGAGACATCTTACAACTATTAGAAGCACACCAGGCAGACTACGCATTTGTTAACAAAAATTTTTCACGACAGAACGGAAAACAAACAAACTCAGCTACTTTTGAACAAACACGATTTGGTAATAACAATCCGAGTAAACGCTTTCGCAGCGAAAATGACAACGAAAACAGGAGTAATGAAAAGCATTATACTGACACGGTAAATTTATATTCAGGACAGCAACAGAATCCGAGACTTAACACGCAACCGAATAGGTCAAATTTCCATATGAATCATCGCTCAGATAATGCGACCGGGGAAGGCCATTACGAGGGTCGACCGCAAAATGAACAAAAACAAACGCTTCTACGGGGTGCAGGTGGGCTGCCGTACAGTCACAGTTATAACGACAGGAGAAAAGAAAACGAACACAGACCGCCGAGGACGTTCCACAATGACAATTTTAACGGAAACTACAACAGGGCACAACAGCTGCGTTACCGTATGAATGTACCAGACACCAGATTTCACCCACCAGACACTGCTAATAATCAAAACGGCAGAACTGTACAGTTGATAGAACACATACCAAACTCCCAAGCTGAAAATCACATATCGGAAGAATTATGACTAGAGAAAACCTGCAATGAATCTCTTAATGTCGATACTATGAAATCACACAGAGAAAACATAACGACCGAAAATGCCATTACATTTGACGACGTGAGAGACACATTGTTACAGGAAAAACCAATCCTACAGAAAACAATATATCACCCAATAATAGAGATAAATTTACAGTCGCACAATATTTTAGCGATAATTGATTCAGGTTCACCTATGTGCGTAATTAACGAAGACACATTTAACAGATGCAATAGCAATAATGATTACCCAGTATTTCCTTTAAACAGAACGAAGGTCAAGGGAGCTTTTGCAGGAAAAGGCATTGAAGTTAAAAGACAGACACAATTAACATTTGTTTTTGCAGGGGAAACGTTCCACAGTGATTGTTGGATAGTTCCGAATTTAACAACAGACATGATATTAGGAATAAATTTTCTTGTTCAGTACGATGCGAAGATTGACTTCAAATCGTCATACCTCACGCTACAAAAGGAAAACAGGGAAGTGATCGTAAGATTTCAAAACACAGTATCCTCCGAAGAACAAAATATGCACAGGATCGAGATTATTACGGATTCTCAAGATAACGATTGTTATAACGCACTATACACGAACACACTTAATAATGACTTGGTAGAGGAACAGGAGTACAATATGTTCGAGACAATTACACGCAAGGTAGACAATAGTGTAGCAAAATGCGACGCAGAACGCACAGAACTTGAAAATATTCTGGTACAACACAAAGCAGTTTTTGCCAATGTTCCAGGAACAATGACAGGATTTATGTACGAATTTCAGGTGAAACCACACGAGACTTTCAAAGCAAAGCATTATCCAATCCCACACATACACACAGAAGCAGTTAAGAAAGAATTACGAGTAATGATCGATCAAGGAATAATAGAACCAGCAGCCAGCCAATATATAAATCCACTACACATTGTTGAAAAGAAGGATGGATCACTACGTTTAGTTTTAGATTCACGTCAAGTTAATAAAATAATCATTACAGAAACCGACCGACCACAGACGTTAGAAGAGTTACTGCAAAAATTTCATGGCACCTCCATTTATACTACACTCGACCTCAAATCAGGGTTTTGGCAAATCCAACTACACCCAAATTGCCGAAAATATACGGCATTCCTTTGCTTTGGGGAATGCTATCAATTTTGTAAACTTCCGTTTGGACTAACGATTTCGTCTGCCGCCTTTATACGAGGCATGAATACTATTCTACCACAAGATCTGAAAAACAAAATTACTACATATGTCGATGACATTTTAATTGCAGCAGAAAACTGGGAACAACACAATCATACTCTTCAACAATTACTGAATACATTCGAGCAGAATGGTATAACTATAAACTTGCGTAAATCTGAATTTGGTAAAGCGTCAATAAAATTTCTAGGGCACATTATCTCACAAACAGGTATCGCACCAGACCCTGACAAATTGCAAGCACTGAAAGACATCGACGTGCCAACAAACAAAAAGGAACTTCGGAGCTTTTTAGGTCTTATCAATTATTTTAGAAAATTTATCCACTACAAAGCATTAGACACGCCCTTGCTATACCAGCTTACAAGTAAAAACACACTTTGGTCATGGAATGAAGACGTTGAAGCTGAATTCAAGAACTTGAAAGAAGCATTATTAAAAGCACCTTTGTTATCACACCCTGACCCAACACAAAACTTTTCCGTTGCAACAGATAGTTCAACCACAGCACTAGGAGTACATATTTTCCAAGAAAGAAAGGAAGAAGATAAGACAGTCGTGAAACACATTGCTTTTGCAAGCAGGATACTTTCTCCAGCAGAGCGCAATTATTCTGTAACAGAATTAGAGACACTATGTGTAATTTACGCTTTTAAGCGATTCCGTCATTTTCTATATGGCCGACATACAACAATATATACCGATCACCGAGCAATCCAGTTTTTATTGTCAGCAAAACTTACGCACGATAGATTAAGCCGCTGGAAATTATACTTACAAGAGTTTGATTTTACCATTATACACATTCCAGGCACGCAGAATACTGTTGCCGACGCATTGTCGAGGTCCATTCACAATAAACGCATGGAGAAAGAAAATACCTTTTGCTACAACAACCATAGTATTATGTATATTAAACAAGTAGCTTTCGAAAACTTTATATCAGCAGCATTACAGGATATAGAGAGAGAACAGCAGAAAGATGAAACACTGAAAGAGATTGTAACGCTTTGGAAAGACAGAAGTAACGCTAAAGTCAGACTTCATTACACTGTACATCAAAATATACTCTTTATTCGATCATACCGAGACGGTAATAATTGGCTTTTATGCATTCCGGAAGGGATCGTAAATAAACTGATATGGTATACACATCTAAGTTATGGACACTACGGAGCGAGGAAATGCTTTCTGATTCTGCGACAAAATTGCCACTTTAATAACATGGAAAAACACATAAGAAAAGTAATAGCATCATGCAAGATATGTCAAAAAGCTAAATCATCAACAGTGTCACACATTCCACCATTGTATCCCATCATACCGGTTAAGTTAAGACACATGGCAGCAGTGGATCTTTTCGGTCCAATCCCCAGAACAAATAATGGTTATAGTTATATTTTTGTAGCTGTAGAACTAACATCCAAATTTGTAACATTTTCTCCACTAAGGAAAGCAACAGCAAGAACAGTATCAAGAGCGTTTGTAAGAGATTTTCTATCAGTAGTAGGACGTGTACAGAAGGTTATTTCGGATAACGGTCCGCAGTTTAGGTCAGACGTATGGAAGAAAATGTTAGAAAGTAAGAACATAACACCTATTTACATATCAAGATATCACAGTTCTTCCAACCCATCAGAAAGAATAATGAAAGAGATCGGGAAGTTATGCAGAATTTATTGTCATAAAAGACATACAACATGGGATAAATATATTTTACAGTTTCAAGAAGTGATAAATGCAATACCCAATGAATCTACGATGCTATCACCAACCGTAATACTGACAAATAAAGACCCACCGAACAAAATTACCGAACTAATTACTTTTCCTAAGACGCGTAGGCTTCGACATTGTGAAATAATAGACACAGCATTAGCAAACACTAAAAGAGCTGCAGATCGGCGGAAGAAACAACAGAAGCAGGTAAGTCGACTACAGAAGTACGAGATTGGCGACAAGTACTGATTCGCACTCATTTTCTTTCCAACAAAGGTAAGCACAGATGCCGTAAATTCGAACTTCTGTATGCAGGCCCTTACAGAGTTCGTAATATTCCACACGCTAATGTAGTGCATGTGGAAACGCTACGTAAGAAGAAATCATTAGGGAATCATCATGTATCCAACGTGAAACATTTCTTGACTTAAATTTTTGCATTTCAGCTGAGGAAAGGACGGCGTGACACGTAAGTATGCAACAATGGTAGTTTCAGCGCGCTTCAGTAACAAACAAAGCCGCGACACGCAGCGGGCCGCTAATATTTCACCGTACCTTAAAGAACACAGCAGTACTTTAATGATGCTACGCCAGCCAAGACAAATAAAAACACGAGAAACATTTCCTAACTTAAAGAGAACATGCAGACAACGACACGACGTATGAATTTGTGCACTGAGAGCTCATAAATGAAAGAAATTTTTTTTATAACTTTGACATAATTACTTAAGAAAATGTCGATTTTTGCAATAGCTAAACTGATAATATAGATCGTTCATTAATCAATTATTTTAGTGGTAACATTAACATGTACTCTTTATTCCAGAATGCAGCATTGTTGTCACGAGTCATCAAAATGAAACGTAGTTTTAGTTAGAATAAGGATGTGAATCTTTAGGTCACGCAGATAGCTGACGCTAATTGTCATTACAGAAATTTTATAGGTCATGCCGGGAGCTGACGTGATTTTGCAGCAGTTAATATTATGATAAAGTGTTTTATAGGTCATGCCAGGAGCGGACGAGAAGTACCAGAAGATGTTTATTGAAGTCATGCCGTGCACTGACGATAATTAATACTGAATGTTTTATAATAAGTCATGCCGTGCGCTGACGTTAATTAATGCTGAATGTTTATAACAGGTTATGCAGAGAGTTGACACAGATGCAGAAGAAGAATGTGTATGTTATGTTAGTATATAAGAAATGTATAATGTTAAGAAATAATTTTGCTAGCATGTGACACATTGCAACACTATGGATGGGGACCACACATTACAATGTCTAACCAAAATAATGTTTACCTTAATTTTCAGCTGCAAAAGAATACTTTAAATAATTTTATGACAGTAATTTTATTGTATATTATGACCTGACATTTGACGACTCATAACTGACGACTACACCCCTGAATGGAAGATAAAATTTTAGGACAGTAAGTCAAGAAATGCATTGTCAACAAAATTTATAATTAATGATGTAAGAAACTAAGATATGTAAATACAGAATAAGTAATAATGTACTTGTCTATAACAAATCTGTATACTATCAAATACTGAATAAGTAGGAACTTTTATGTCTTTTATATATGGGAATAATTTTCTGGAAGAATTCTTAAATTAAAACTACATATTGTTACAAATTACGACACAACATATTTTGTCATAGGGAAAATTATTTGGTAGTCAAATTATGGTACCAACAATGTCCGTGAACCCATTGCCAAAACAATTTTACCCGTACCTTAATTCCTGTGCATTCCCATGGTTATTGAGCACAGAATCAGTGAATTGTGAAACACGTGACTTCAACCAATGATGTTCTCGACGAGGTGTTTGCATACCTACATGCACACCACAGCCCGATGTATGTCAATTGGTGCCTGCATACCTAGATACACACCACAGTATGATGTACGACAATAGGTGTTTGCATACCAAGATGCACACCACCAACCTTAATGGACCATTGGAGATGGAACTTAATCCTGATGTGGCTGCGGCAACTCAGGCTATTCGACGACGTACTTAGTGTTTGGGTACACTAAAACTATGGAGCAAGGCGATGATGGAACCACATGGCGAAACCTGGTGTTGTGCTATGTGAGGGAAAGGAACAGACTTTTGAGTGCATTCACAGACAGTTGCCAGCGCTTTGACCATGCTATCCAATTCCTTTTGTACCTTCCTTAATTGTGGTACTAAGAGATGCCAATTTGAATTAAATGTTTCATAATGTAAACTTTCAATTGCTTCATATGATCTGTATATTGATTTTCACATTTACTCTTATTCTTGTTGTTAAATTTAAGGGAACCAAATTTTACTTGATGTACAATTCGTACTAAAACCCTTTCTATTTACATATTCTCTTTATTAGAGATAGACAAATCATTTCGTATGACAGCATTTGTGTATACACTTTGTTCAAACTATTTTCTATAATCAAATTTTATACTTATGTTGAGTCCATATGACTCAACAACGTAGTAAAATTTTAAGAGAGCCGAGTAGCGGCATATGTAATTATGTAATAGGCGTATTTAAACTGTTTTAGCATGTAATTATCTGAACTGTTTCTTATTTAAATTGTTTTGTTAATTAAATTGCATTGTGTATTATTGAGAAAGAGCGGGAAACCGCCCATAGATACATTTTGAGAAAGAGCGGGAAACAGCGCGCAGTAATACATCTGTAATGGTAGCAGGGATTGTCTGCACCAAAAACCATTGTTGGCGGCGAGACCGCACTTTTGTAGCATTGAGCGTTGGAAGCGAGCAGTTGCGAGTAAGATGTGAGACGAGGCAGTCGTAGCTAGCGAGACATGAGAGGAGGTCGCTGTAAGCGAGGTATGAATTAACACTTTGAAAGAAGCGGTGTGCTCGCCAGCCACTCGCTATATGTAGCGCAATGCTAGTTTTTAAGAATTTTTGTAAAGAACTATGCCCCTTGTAATTGTTTGTCAAGATCGTTCTCAGAATATAGTTATGTAATTTTGATGGAAAATTAGGTATGTAGCGCAACGCTACTTTTTAAGAATTTTTGTAAAGAACTATACCCCTTGTAATTGTTTGTCAAGATCGTTCTCAGAATACAGTTAACTTCTACCAGATTAAATGCATTAAGAATTTTCTATCCCAAAATCATTCACGTAAATGCTTTACGGAATTTATTGTTATCTTAAAAGAAAAGTCTAAACTGAGCTTCAGCTTTTATCAAATCTAAATTAACTTCAACTTAAAGAATTCCAGTCACAAAGTATTATGAAACTCCACCAGCAGCTTATAATTATGTTAAAGAGAAGTAAGTATATTCATTCCACAGTTTGCTGTAGCAGTCAGATGGCGATCCAGTATAAATAATTAAAGGTAAGAATCAGTCTTAATAATTTCAGGTAACGACTGAGGGCCACGGCAACAACACACTTTATGTTTCGTCGTAATAATCAGCAGGTAGTCTTGACAGAGCAGCAGTTAAAAGATTTTAAGAGACGCAGCGTTCAGTCAGCAAGCAAGTGTTCATCCAATATTAGACGGGAAGGTTTCAATACTTGCTCCGGACACTGCGAGAGGGCTGTACAAGCAATGATCACACGCACGGCACAGCGGACACACCAGGAACCGCGGTGTTGGCCGTCGAATGGCGCTAGCTGCGCAGCATTTGTGCACCGCCGCCGTCAGTGTCAGCCAGTTTGCCGTGGCGTACGGAGCTCCATCGCAGTCTTTAACACTGGTAGCATGCCTCGACAGCGTGGACGTGAACCGTATGTGCAGTTGACGGACTTTGAGCGAGGGCGTATAGTGGGCATGCGGGACGCCGGGTGGACGTACCGCCGAATTGCTCAACACGAGGGGCGTGAGGTCTCCACAGTACATCGACGTTGTCGCCAGTGGTCGGCGGAAGGTGCACGTGCCCGTCGACCTGGGACCGGACCACAGCGACGCACGGATGCACGCCAAGACCGTAGGATCCTACGCAGTGCCGTAGGGGACCGCACCGCCACTTCCCAGCAAATTAGGGACACTGTTGCTCCTGGGGTATCGGCGAGGACCATTTGCAACCGTCTCCATGAAGCTGGGCTACGGTCCCGCACACCGTTAGGCCGTCTTCCGCTCACACCCCAACATCGTGCAGCCCGCCTTTAGTGGTGTCGCGACAGGCGTGAATGGAGGGACGAATGGAGACGTGTCGTCTTCTGCGATGAGAGTCGCTTCTGCCTTGATGCCAATGATGGTCGTATGCGTGTTTGGCGCCGTGCAGGTGAGCGCCACAATCAGGACTGCATACGACCGAGACACACAGGGCCAACACCCGGCATCATGGTGTGGGAAGCGATCTCCTACACTGGCCGTACACCTCTGGTGATCGTCGAGGGGACACTGAATAGTGCACGGTACATCCAAACCGTCATCGAACCCATCGTTCTACCATTCCTAGACCGGCAAGGGAACTTGCTGTTCCAACAGGACAATGCACGTCCGCATGTATCCCGTGCCACCCAACGTGCTCTAGAAGGTGTAAGTCAACTACCCTGGCCAGCAAGATCTCCGGATCTGTCCCCTATTGAGCATATTTGGGACTGGATGAAGGGTCGTCCCACGCGGTCTGCACGTCCAGCACGAACGCTGTTCCAACTGAGGCGCCAGGTGGAAATGGCATGGCAAGCCATTCCACAGGACTACATCCAGCATCTCTACGATCGTCTCCATGGGAGAATAGCAGCCTGCATTGCTGCGAAAGGTGGATATACACTGTACTAGTGCCGACATTGTGCATGCTCTGTTGCCTGTGTCTATGTGCCTGTGGTTCTGTCAGTGTGATCATGTGATGTATCTGACCACAGGAATGTGTGAATAAAGTTTCCCCTTCCTGGGACAATGAATTCACGGTGTTCTTATTTCAATTTCCAGGAGTGTATGTGAGCAGCTGACCAGTGCTGGCTGTTTTTTTTTTTTGGGAAGAGATGAGCAATGCAATGTTCAACATACTGTATGTGGAGAAGAGCTGACAAGTAAGATCATAGAGCACCAGTGAGACACTTTAATTGGAGGAGAACGGGCAAAGGCTACCAAATACGTGGATGATCAAGGAAAACTTGTAAAATCAGAAGAGACGTTACAGCAGATGCTGTACCTGATAGTTTCGTGTCGTGGAACGGAAATTGTACAGAACAAAGAAGGAGGATATCCACAGGAAAGAGATAATTTGAAAAGCTGAAGTAGTTACTAGTAGCTCAAATGGCTCTGAGTAGTGTGGGACTTAACATCTGAGGTCATCAGTCCCTAGAACTTAGAACTACCTAAACCTAAGCAACCTAAGGACATTACACATATCCATGCTCGAGGCAGGATTCGAACCTGCGACCGTAGCGGTCGCGCGGTTCCAGACTGAAGCACCTGGATCCGCTCGGTCACATCGGCCGGCAGTTACTAGTAGCCAAAATTCCAATGAAGCTGAGGAAAATTTTTTGCTAAATGTGTGTCTGGAGTATGGTGTCACACCGTAGTGAATAATGGATAATGGACCGTAAGAAAGACAGAGAAAAATATTTAGATACTTTCGAAATGTGCTTATGCAGTAGAATGTTTAATGTGAAGTGGACTGACAGAGTTAAGAATGAAGAAGCAATGAAGAAAATAGGCGAAGAAAGAAGATTATTGTTAGTGAAAGGAAAGAGGAAATGATCTTGGCTGGAACATATACTGTGTAGGAGTTACCTGCAACAATGAATTATAGAGGGAAAAGTTAAAGGAATGGGTGGAAGAGGCAGGAAGACAATTGGAACAATGAACGACATTATAAATGGACTGACATACAAACAGATGAAGGAAGATGCTCAGAACAGTACATGGTGGAGAGCCTCTAGTACAAACACGTCATAAGAGAGATACATTAAAGAAAAAGACGAAGAAAAGCTTTTAGGATTACATAAATTTTTTGCTGCAGGTTAAGCAGTTAATCCTCTTGTGTGACACTGACAGGAACTGCTGCACTCAAATAACATTTTTATAACGAAGCAATACATAAGTAATATAAATTACCTTCTCAACTGTGACAGTACGATAAATCCATCATCACTAGTTTCCCGATGTGAATCAAATAGAAGTGTCACTACAGTAGCTATCAACGCCAGGTACAAAACGTTTCACCTACTCCTTGTATACGCTGAAATTCGTATCTTACTCGATTAAAAAGAGAGAGAGAAGCTAAATGTCTTTCTACATTTTATTAATAACTGAATCCAGTAATATCTATGTATTACATCTTCTACTGCGAATGGTGTGTTATAATTAATTTGATTACCTGCTGTACTGGTTATCAGGTTCCCAATCGTCGTTGACGAGCTGATAAGTTTGTTGACGGCGGACCGTGTTAGTAGAAAATACCTTGCAACAGATAATTTTGCATTACGGTTTGTAGCACGAATCGGACTTCATATAATAAATTTAGACTGCAAAGGTTCGACTTTGCATTGTGTGCAAATTTGCATGCAGTAGCGCCAAACTTGGCGCGAAAATTCGACACGTCACCAAACTGATATCCTTTCAAGTGAAATAGAGAAACTTTTTATATCATTAGTGACAAAAAGTAACAACAGTGATCTACAAATTATTCATGGAGAAAAGTGGTTATTACTATTATTAGTACAAAACTTCTTAGGTATAAATAAAAACAAGGATGCCTACCTGCTATCGCTGCTGAAAGACGGAGCCGAAAGGAAAGTGACAAAAAATAGAAGGCGAATCGTGCCTCTCTTATTGACAAAAGAATGTCGTAGTCCACATCATTTGTGGCTGCAGGAAAGTAACTGCAACGTCTTAGGTTTACTTTGCTGTCGAAAAATTTACTTACATGCTCCAAATGGTGTCAGTAACATTTTCTTCTGCCCCCTCTACCCCAGTTCTCACAACACTAATCACATTTGCACATCAACAAACACGACCACTCTTACTGCTCAGCGCTCAAGAAACGTTACATGAGTTTTTCTTCAGGAATTGACAACCAAGCAGGAGATTTATGCAGCATGTCTGATTCAGGCCTGGGTTGAAGCCGAAGGCAAACATACGTCGACACAGCAGAGCAGAACTTGTTTAGCTCGCTGACAGCGCACGCGTCGTTAGTGAAAGGGTCGCGTTTGTTCGCATGTGGCAGCTTCTACGGCATCAACAGGCCTTCACTGAGACAGCATTCTCTTACGTGACTTGGCAGAAAAAGGAGGGTCAGTTGGGTGGACAGAGGCTGCTTAGCGCCTTAGCGAATCGAGACCACCTGGAAGGGTTTGCACGAATGCGGATTAAGGTTTGACATCGGATAGCGATATATCGAAATATGGTTTTGTAGCAATCAGAAACTTTTCCTTTTTAATCGATATTAGTCCACTACTCTATCAATAAAATCGATATTTTGTGACGATATAATCTGATATTGTTATTATTATTAACACCCTACTTACAATAATGGCATTTCAACTGTATCGTCTTTATAATATTGAAATCTTTACAACATAAGAATGGTGCCAACAGTTTTTTGCTTTGAAGATCTTAGAAAAATTTTGACTGTTCTCAAATGTGTATTTTCATAACTTCCTCTCAGTCGAAAGAAAGATGGACAGAAATATTTGAAATGTAGTTCACGATACCTCTACTGTTCCTTCATCAATTTAGACAACATTGTGTGTGGAGTGCACCGAACTGGTGCTATACGTACAAAGGGAACTCCCCATTACAACCCATTCAGATTTAGTGGTAAAATGATCCAATGGCTAGACTTCAAAAACTGAACACAGATCAAGCATGAAAACAGGTAGAAGGTGTACTGAACTGCGGAAAAAAAGCAAAATAGAAACAATTAACGGTTTCAGAACAAGTATAATACAAAGCAGCATGATACTGCATCGGCGGCGTGGTTTTAGCCGGCACGGTAGATTGATTGATTGATTGGTTGATTTGTGGGAGGGGACCAAACAGCGAGGTCATCGGTTCCATCGGATTAGGGAACGATGGGGAAGGAAGTCGGCCGTGCCCTTTCAAACGAACCATCCCAGCATTTGCCTGAAGTGATTCAGGGAAATCACGGAAAACCTAAATCAGGATGCCAGGACGCGGGTTTGAACCGTCGTCCTGTCGAGTCGGCACTTAGCTCAGCGTGTTCGGTCAGAGAACTGCTTGCCGTCTGTAATATATATAACGGTGTAAAAGAATCAACGATCAACTTGTCCGTCATGTGACGTCCGCCCGGACTAAAACACGGAGAGAACTGGAAAAAAAGAAAAAAGTGGCCACGGTGCTTGACTGTAAACCAAACAAGCAATGTTCAACACTTCCTCGTACCTTATTTATTTTAATGTTATTTTCTCATAACATTATGAACTGTCCGTCCAGTCACTGAAATGTTGGTCATAGAAAATGAGTCATGTGGTGAAATGAAATGTTGTGTGGCCAGGGCCTCCAGTCAGGTAGACCGATCGCCTGGTGCAACTCTTTTTAGTTGACGCCACTTCGGCGACTTGCGCGTCGATGAGGACGTGATGATGGTGATGATGACGACAAAAGAATACGATACGTAGCAAGTAAATGTGATGAACAGCGAGAGCAGGCGAGATACCACGCAGACGTCTCACAGAAATGAAAATAACAAACAAACGGATGTGAACTACGCTACGGCAAAAGAATTCAAGAGTAAAAACTTCCAAAACGGAACGCAACCTCAAAAACGTTAAAAACTTATGTTTTGATAGAACACAGAGGAACTGTGATAGTGAAACTGTTGCGTTCATTTGTAGGAGCTTTTGTGACAAGCTATTATGTTTTTATCATTTATGTGGGAGTGATCACATTTACATCCATACGGACACCTAAATCGCGGAAGAGGCGTATCTCACTCACTTACCAGGGGTACAAGTTAGGTGCGTCGATAAGAGATTCCTGTTATGTGATCCATGTACTGTCACGCTGTGTATGACACACCAGACGTGTTTTCCGGTGGAAAATTCGGTTGACTTGTCGCCTTGTCATCAAACGTTTGCGTTCCCTATTCGAAAGCCGTTTCCTTTCGGCTGCTAATAGAGTAATTGTGCAGAATCAAGTATCATTATTGGTCCTATTGTACACCTCGCTATCGCAAACGGACATTACCCTACGACACAAACACAACTTGGAATATAGCGGACAGCGGAGGAAAAAAAAAAATTCAAGAGGACTGAGCATGGCTCCCCGCTTGGTAGTCCAACACTGTGTTCACTTAAGAACGTCGCCGATGGTGTTTGGCTCTGAGCACTATGGGACTTAACTTCTGAGGTCATCAGTCCCCTAGAACTTAGAACTACTTAAACCTAACTAACCTAAGGACATCACACACATCCATGCCAGAGGCAGGATTCTAACCTGCGACCGTAACGGTCGCGTGGTTCCAGACTGAAGCCCCTAGAACCGCTCGGTCACAGCGGCCGGTTCGATGGTGTTTGAAGCTGCTCTATATTACACTTCTTATTCTTGGTCCAGTCGCTATTACTATCTTGCTTTTTTTTACAGTTAAGTACACCTTTTCATACTTGATCTGTGTTCAGTTTTTGAAGAGTTGTCCACTGGGCCCTCTCATCACTGAATCTGAAGGGGGTGCGATGGGGAGTTTCCTTTTCTAGGTTAAAATCAACAGTCGAGATCGCAATAACATTTGTTTATTGACCGGTTTCGGCTTATGTTAAAGCCATCCTTACAATTCTCGTGTGCACGATCGTGGTTATCATGTGAAAAACCGAGGAGCCGCGAGCACAAACAATAGGGGGCCCCAAAAATGTGAGGATGGCTTTAACATAAGCCGAAACTGATCAGTAAAGAAATGTTGCGAACTCGACTGTTGATTTTAACCTGTCTACTGTTTCTATTGTTCCTTGATCGTTGTGTCTATATTTGTGATTTTGGTTATCTATTTTTTTCTGTCTATTTTCTCATATTACTTTTTGTTTTTCTCCTAACATTTCTTTATTTTTGTGTTTAATAATAAACAATTAAATTTGGTTTTTGTTAATTATCTATTAATCATAAAACGTAATTCTCACAGTTTTAAATAACATGTGCAATCGCAAGTTATGCTCTGAGTTTTAAAACTAAATTTGTGACACCAACATACCGAAATATCGTTAGGTTCAATCGGATTAATCGTAGCAGTCGGTATTTAGTAAAGCGACTTTCGATCATATCGAATATCGATATTTATCTTTTGATGTCATGTTCTTAAAGCGGTTCCAACAGTATTATATGTAGCGGGTGGTTATAATTCATTTTCCATATTTAACACGTTATACTTGTAAGTAGGCTGTTTAGGTTTTTATATTGGTAACGCCATGTAGCGCTCTATATGAAAATCACTGGCTGTGCTGTGTGCAGTCAGTGGCTGGTTGGCATTGTTGTAATACTCGCCATTGTAATGTTGGGCAGTTGGCTGTTAACAGCGCATAGCGTTGCGCAGTTGGAGGTGAGCCGCCAGCAGTGGTGGATGTGGGGAGAGAGATGGCACAGTTTTGAAATTTGTAAGACTGGATGTCATGAACCGCTATATATATTATGACTATTAAGGTAAATACATTGTTTGTTCTCTATTAAAATCTTTCATTCGCTAACTATGTCTATCAGTAGTTAGTGCCTTCCGTAGTTTGAATCTTTTATTTAGCTGGCAGTAGTGGCGCTCGCTGTATTGCAGTAGTTCGAGTAACGAAGATTTTTGGTGAGGTAAGTGATTTGCGAAAGGTATACGTTAATGTTAGTCAGGGCCATTCTTTTGTAGGGATTTTTGAAAGTCAGATTGCGTTGCGCTAAAAATATTGTGTGTCAGTTTAAGCACAGTTATGTATAATTTTTCTAAGGGGACGTTACATATGTCGACCCTTAGCCGAGGATACCTCACTGATTTTTTTCTTGCAGTTTGTGTAATTAGTGTAGATTTTGTTTATTGCTAGCGCGTAATTGTAAAGAAAATCTCCTTTGTAGTTGTAGTCTTTCATTGTTGTACAGTAAAACAGTTGTGGCATGCATGTAGATTTGCACCAAGTATTTCGCAGCTGCGCTTGCAATTAACTAGATATTATTTTCAGTGCTATGTTAATGTGTTCTCTTATTTTTGCTCTTCAAATTGTGTTTTTCTGTGTTGTCGTGTGAAATATTGTGACAATAATGGCGTGTGAAAAACGTAATACTAGGCTCCAAAGTAAACGGAGAAATGACAGTGAAGACGAAAGCAGTGTGTTAGCGCCACCATGTAATGAATTAACTAATGCTCAAAGTAGTAGTTTGGCAATAGTGAATAGGGAAATGGAGCGGGCTGCAAATAATGGTGTAGGCAGTGAAACAATTAGTGAACAGGGAAGGATTATCGATCGATTGGTCGGCAACAGATCGCGTCAGGAATCCGAAATGACATGACACAATCTAGGAAATACTGTACATTCAGGTTTTGCGTCCTCACCGTTTTCTCAAATAAGTCAAGACACATTTTGTGCTTGTTGCCGGTGCAAATGCACTGCCGAAAAGCATAGAGGAACAGATTCCAGACACTAATACATTATTATTGCAATTAATGCAACAAATGAAACAAAATCAGAGACAAACACATCAACAGTTAGACACAATGGAACAAAATCTTCAAAAGTTAGACACAATGGAACAAAATCAAAGACAAACACAGCAAAAGCTTCAAATGTTAGACACAATGGAACAAAATCAGAGACAAACACAGCAAAAGCTTGAAAAGTTAGACACAATGGAACAACACCAGAGACAAACACAGCAACAGTTAGACACAATGGAACAAAATCTTCGGAAGTTCGACACCACACTTGAACAAACAGGTGAAGATTTAACTACTGAGTTACATAACATTGAATCGAAATGTTAAAAAAATCTGTAATGACGTAAAAACACAAATTTGCGAGCATTTTAAACCTATTTTTTCGCGGCATGAAAATGCACTACAGAATCACGAAGCAGACCTAAAAGAACTGCAAACTATTGTTCGTGAAAATCACGACACCTTGCAAGCTAAAATGGACTCAGTTGCATCCACCGATTCGGTTACGCAACTTGCAAGAACTCAGGAGAACTTAAAGGACACAGTAGATTCGCTTTCAACACAAATGGGCACGCTGAAACTTGGTTCAGAAAAGCACACTGAGGAAATGTGTTCACTATCGGAGAAAGTAGCCGAACTTTCGGATCAGTTCACTAACTTATCTGCAAAGGTAGATGATGATCTGAATGACGCAAGACCTGTAGCCATCACTGACACAGAAGAGTATGAACAAATTAAGAAATTCAAACAAAATCAGAATCAAATTAATACGCAATACAAAAGAGAAATCCTGGAAGTACAAGATCAGTTGACGCAGGTACTACAAAAATTACATATTTCAGAGGACACTCGCGCTCCAACACGGGAAGAGGAACTTAGAAATACGGAAAAGCCACAAAATAATAACACAGGGCATTTCGGAAATCATGAAAGAAATTGGCAAGGTGCGCCGAATTTTGGTTTGAACATTTCTTCGGCAGCATTCATTCGCCGTCTAAATTCCATATTTCCTGAGTTCTTAAAACGTCACATCACCTTATATGTGGACGATATTCTGATAGCAGAAGCCTCATGGGAACAACATAATCGCATCCTCAACAGCGTGTTACGTATTTTTGCAGAATCTGGATTTACAGTTAACTTGGAAAAGTCTGAATTCGGTAGGACAAAAGATGAAGCGTTTGGGACATATTATTTCTTCTGAAGGCATTCAGTCGGATCCTGAAAAGTTAGAAGCAATCAGAGCCATTCCAGTTCCATCCACAAAAAAACAAGTCCTCAGTTTTCTAGGTCTCGAAAATTTTTACCATCGTTTTCTGAATACGCAAATTCTAGTTACACCAAAACTTTGTTCTCTCACTGGAAAAAATACTATTTGGAACTGGGATGAACAAGTACAGTTGGAATTCAATTCTTTGAAAGAATCGCTACTTAACGCACCAATACTAGCTCATCCAGATCTCTCCCAAAATTTTTGCCTTAGCATAGATTCTTCTATAGTCGGTCTTGGTGCCCATTTATTTCAAGAAGCCATAGAAAATGACACTACCGTTCAGAAAACCATTGCTTTTGCTAGCCGAGTGCAAACAAAATCTGAAAAAAATTATTCCGTTACTGAATTAGAAGCTTTAGCTATCGTTTGGACATTTAACAAATTCCGTTTCTTTCTTTATGGTAAGCACGTAAAAGTCTACAGTGATCATCGAGCATTACAATTTCTTATGTCTTCAAAATTAAATCATGACAGGCTAAAACGTTGGGCATTGTTTCTGCAAGAATTCCACTTCACAATAGTCTACATTCCCGGCAAGGAGAACATTGTTGCGGACGCACTGTCACGCGCACCGGCTGGGCTTGAGAAAAGTAACACAGAAAGCAACCTCAAGAAAAATTTCAGTATTCTTTACATACAGAAAGTCGCCTTTGAAACTTTCATCACCACATCTTTAAAGGACATTGCTCATGAAAAAGATAAAGATCCGATTTGGAAAGACATCAAAAGTAAATGGCATGAAAAGACACACACACAGATTCGGCATTATTATCTGGTTAGAAACAACATACTGTTCAAACGCTGCACAGTTGATGACAAGCTATAGGTACTTTGCATTCCAGGCGATTTCGTTAATAAGCTCATTTGGTACATTCATTTCAGCTACGCACATTTTGGTCCACGAAAATGTTATCATATTCTTCGAACGACTTCTTATTTTAACAATATGGAAAAGAGAATTCGAAGAGTCTTGTCTATTTGTAAACTTTGTCAAAAGGCGAAACCATCTACTGTCTCGCATCGTGCTCCATTGTTTCCTGTCATTCCTTCTAAATTAAAAGAATTTGCTGCTGTTGATCTCTTGGGACCGCTTGACAGAACATCTAATGGATTTTCGTAAGTTCTAGTCGCTATTGAACTTACTTCAAAATTTGTTTCTTTCACTCCGTTACGTAAAGCCACTGGACGGTCTGTATCCAACGCCTTTGTTAAAAATTTCTTACGTGAAGTTGGACACGTTAGTAAAGTCATTTCAGATAACGGACCGCAATTCAGATCTGCTGTTTCGTCACGCATGCTTCGTAACCATAAAATCAAATCTGTTTTTATTTCATTGTACTCACCACATTGTAACCCGTCTGAACGGATTATGAAAGAAACAATAAGCTTTGCAGACTTTATTGTCACAGAAAGCATCAACATTGGGACAGATATTTACACTTATTTCAAAACGTGCTGAATGATATGCCTCATGGCTCCACTGCTTTACCACCTGTTCTTGTACTGAAGAATAAAGAACCACCGAACAGAATCAAAGAGCTTGTACCTTTTCCGAATACACGTAAACTTTGACACAAAGACATAATTGATTTGGCTATTAAAAATATAAATTCTGCAGCAGACAAAAGGAGAAAATTACACGGTAAAGCAAATGCAAAGGAATTATATATTGGTCAGAAAGTTCTCATTAAAGCTCATTCATTGTCACATAAGAAGAAACACTTGAGTCACAAATTCTTTCTAGTTTAAAATGGACCTTACAGAATCCGACGTATACCACATGATAATTGCGTTGAAGTTGAAACTCTGCGTGTTAGGAAGAGTAAAGATTTACACCACATTTCACATATAAAACCGTTTATTGAAAGATAATCTGCTTTTTAACTTTGTCTTTGCCATACAACATTTACTTCACATTTCTAGTATGCTTTGTCACACTGAGAAACTGTTAACATGCAACAATGTTTTGAAGTTAACTATCCAGTCTAGAACCTAGGGAACATTTTTAAACAGAAATTACGAATGCATTGTTATAATGAACAGACGACACAGTGTTATTGTGTGTGTACATTCTTGCTTGTTAGGTGCATGATTACGTAACGACTATAAGGCTAACATACTTAGAACATATACTGTTAATGAGATTTTAATGCAACGTTTTGGTTTAGTTGTAAAGACATTCTTTATTTGAAGTACTTTCTGTGAGATTAAAGATGACTTAGTATTTGTTTTCTTTGATAGCTACACGATTATATCACGACACTACTAATGCGTGACACAATTTACATTGTGCTTTTGCGGTGTATCTGTTTTATATGTGCACAGTTTTTCTGAATTCTTCTGGAAAGGAAAACATGTTTTAGTAGTAACTTTGTGATATAGCTACAATGAGACAGCCTTTTCTGTAGCACAACAATACGTTACAGTACAGTACTTACTTCATCACGGCAATAAGCGTAGTAACTACGATATCTATACGCAAAGCATTTCATTTTTGTTTATCATGAGGTAAGTACATTGACTTCTGCAGAACGTAGATTTCGGAGGTCGATAACTATGACACTTCCACAGAGATTATCGTACAACAAGATGCACAGTTTAGCGCTATAGTACATGTATTTGAGTTATTAATTTTGTACTTAAAACATTTATTTTTGAAGATATTTGAAGTACAATGATACAAAGGTTTTCCGTGATACATTTCATTCCATTGCTGTAATCTGTAACACCTGAGGATATAATTACATTAATCCTCAGGGGGGTACACACTTACTTTGTGTACCGTGTGTGTGGCAAGCACAAGGAACCCTAGCTAATGTGGTATTTGCTTATACAACTTTACACATCGGTACCATATTTCTCTGACACTGAATTACGCAGCTATCTGATTATTTAACAGAGAAACAAACTTGTTTTTACAATGTCAGTGACAGATGTTTACGCAATTACACAGCTGGATAATTTCACACTTATGAAATTGTATTTTGTGTGTACTTTGTGAACTGTTCGTATTTTTTCAGAATCATTGTGATACTATGAGAGCTTTGAACGATATATTTGGTATGGGATCATGATTTTTAAAGTACGTTTGAGGTAAATGACACTACTGAAATGAGCAGAGAATTTTTTTACGTTTTGAAATTATTGGAGGAAGCTACGACGATTTTGAGATTTGACTGAGGTGTTATGATGTTATTATTACGACGACAATGTGTATTATGCTGTTGCGGTATGTTTATGATCAATAAGCTGATGCTATATGAGTTATTTGATTATGCTACGTATCTGTTATGATGAAATATTGAAGAAGTGTCGACGAATAAGGTAAGGAATAATGAGTAGTGGTTAGGGACTCTGGTTTGTGGAAAAGGTTGTTGGAAACCAAGAATCGTACTTTAAGGGTTATGAAATGTATGTAAATGCGTGAATGTATTACAATGCCGACGAAAATATTTTGGACACTGTTATATCAATAGGATTTTGTTTCTACAGATTTGCAACGCAAATTCTCAACCTGTGAATTTTTTAAATGAGACTATCACTGTAGCGGAAACTGCTGTCGTAAATATTTCAGTAAAAAAGGTAAGTGACCTTGACATAATGCACTTTGGGTGCCAAGCTGAGAGATAGTCATCTGACAAAAGAAGGCCATTAGGTGAAAAAACGAGGCCATTATCCTCGCTATTGACATTTTTTGTCGAAAGCATCGCAAATACGACATTCTCAAACTTGAAAACATATGATTACACTGTGGAGCTCTTAATTTATGATATTTACTAAAATGCCTAATGAAATGATGAGAAACATTTTACATCTATTGTCTTTCTAGATGAGAGATTTTTTTGCCTTTGGAGACGCCATTTGCCTAGTGAATGACGTTTCATATGTTGCTTATATGCTCATTTTGTTTAATATCTAGTTTCTTGCCGCACTGCAGCATTGGTTAAAATAAAATTTAATACATTTACTAATATAACTATTTTCTGTCTACAGACCCAGTAAAGAATAATTTTATGATGTACTTTCGTAAAAAAAGGAGGAACACAAATAGAGATTTTTCCTCTCACAGGAATTGTATAATTAATTTTTTTAATGACTTCGTAACTTTCTTGCAGAGTAATTTTTTTGATGAAACACTCTAGTGTTAAAATGTGACATAGGTACTAGATATGGCCATTTTTACTGTAATATTTTTTCTGATTGAGCTTTGTCATGTTTAGATATAAGTTATTGCATTTGCTGCTGCTGTTTGCCAGGTATAGTGTTACTGAATTTGACTTTGTATTACTCTGTTAAGCCATCTTTACTACGAATTTATTTTTCTTGTTGACGCACATTGGCTCATGTTAGTTGTAATGTTGCATTTGCTTGGTAATTTACATTTACTGTAGCTTGTTTTGCCACTTTGCATTTTTTTGTCATTGCTGTTTGTGTTAATTGTTTTGTGCTGCTGCATTGCCTCGTCCCTTAGTTTAGCATCTGAGCTCAGTAGGTTTAAGTTAGCTTAAGAGGGGGTAGACTATATAAAAAAATAACTATGATGAATTGGAAGAAAAGCATTGAGAAGCTATAAGAAAATGGTTTGGCCAAAAAAGTAGTGTACAGTGGAGAAAAACTATTTTTGAAAGAGGATGTGAATAGAATACAGAAAGCATGCTTGGATAGGATTTATTTATTTATTTTTTTTTTTTTTTTTGGCTGGAGCAAATGTTGAAATAAGAGGGACGATCTATGGAATGAAGTTTTGGGTTGGACTGCAGTACCAATTGTTATCCTGAAAACAAACCCTGCCCTTTCCTCTTGTGTTATCCCACTATGTGTTTGTGTACCCATGGGTATTTGTGTTCTTCCTATCTTTATGTGTTTATCTGATGAGAGTTACATTGTAGAATTTTTCTGATAATATGTTATTTACTTTGTAGCGATGTTTAGACATTATTTATCTGTTCTGTTTTGTTGTTCATATGTGAAGTTGATGTTTCAAAAGTTTTCTGATCGTTTATGTATTTACTTATAATCCCTGTAACACTGATGTATATGTTAATTTCTATTGTTTTGTAAAGCCTGTATTACTACAAATGTTATCTGTACTATTATGTTCTTTAATGATATATTTTGTACCTTTGTTATTGTATTCTCATGTTATAAAATTGTAATTGACACCAGTTCATCAAATTACGTAACTTGTAAATTACATTTCACTGCACACGTTTCCTTTGGTCATAGTATATGGACAATATGTGAGAAGTAGGGATTGACAGTGTTTGCACGTGTGTTAATAATTCAACAAGGGACTGGATAACAGCATTGCTGGTTGTAAGGACATTTCAAACAAATTCTTTGTGGGTGGACAAGTTGTGGTTTATGGACTTGCTATATTGTCCACAAGACACTTCGATGGTGATTGTGCACCTGCACAGTCGCAACTGTTGGCTGCTAGCCATCTCTACAAAGACTACAGTGGGGCTACACCTTTGATGACTCACCAGTACCATTATTTCTACAAGGACTGCAGTGGGTCTGCACCTCTGGTGGCCCACCAACACCATAATCTCTACTAGGACTACAGTGGGTCTGCTCTGTGATGACCTACCAACCAATAGTCTTCAACTTCGACTGATTCTGCTGTGGGTTTGCTCTGTTGTGGCCCATTACCTGTCTGCATGGCCAAGAGTCATCACTGTCTTTCCGTTAGAAGGACAACACTACTTCTTCAAGACTGCTTAGAAATCCACTACTTCTGAGTGCATTTTCTTTTATTGCTCAGTCTTTGAGAAGAACACTGCTATTTTACTGTGATGAATGATCAGGACTGTCTTCATGGACTCTGAGAAAATTTTAGCTTTTGACTAACATTGTATCAATAAGTGTGTGCATTTGATATATTTTGTTATTGTAATCATAATTATGAAAAAAATTTCAAATCTGTATTGGCCAGTGCCCAAAACAATTTTTAAAATTTTTTGTGGGGAGCATGGGGGCTATGTAAGTAGGCTGTTTAGGTTTTTATATTGGTAACGCTATGTAGCGCTCTATATTAAAATCACTGGCTGTGCTGTGTGCAGTCAGTGGCTGGTTGGCATTGTTGTAATACTCGCCATTGTAGTGTTGGGCAGTTGGCTGTTAACAGCGCATAGTGTTGCGCAGTTGGAGGTGAGCTGCCAGCAGTGTTGGATGTGAGGAGAGAGATGGCGGAGTTTTGAAATTTGTAAGATTGGATGTCATGAACCGCTATATATATATAATGACTATTAAGGTAAATACATTGTTTGTTCTCTATTAAAATCTTTCATTCACTAACTATGTCTATCAGTAGTTAGTGCCTTCCGTAGTTTGAATCCTTTATTTAGCTGGCAGTAGTGGCGCTCGCTGTATTGCAGTAGTTCGAGTAACGAAGATTTTTGGTGAGATAAGTGATTTGTGAAATGTATAGGTTAATGTTAGTCAGGGCCATTCTTTTGTAGGGATTTTTGAAAGTCAGATTGCGTTGCGCTAAAAATATTGTGTGTCAGTTTAAGCACAGTTATGTATAATTTTTCTAAGGGGACGTTACATACTATGTAAACTAATAACCGCATGAGTACCAGACTTGGTAGGATTAATGCCAAGGACATGGGGAAGAGAAATAATGCAGAAAAAATTCAAGTGAAACACTTTTAAAGTGCTGCTACTCTACATCATACCATTACACGCCACCGGCTTAGTGTGGCCGAGCGGATCTAGGCACTTCAGTCTGGAACCGCGCGACCGCTACGGTCGCAGGTTCAAATCCTGCATTGGGCATGGATGTGTGTGATGTCTTTAGTTTAGTTAGGTTTAAGTAGTTCTAAGTTCTAGGGGACTGATGACCTCAGATGTTAAGTCCCATAGTGCACTGAACCATTACACACCCGTATCAGTATTGCTACAAAAGGGGCTCAATATTTCGCCAATCGGTGCGCAGAAGAGTCTGAAAACGCAGGATTGCATTCTGCACAGCAGAACGAAGCATGTCTGAAGATATAGCGGCTACCTTTCTTGATTGCTGCGTTTCAGATCAGCACCTGTGTTAATGTTCCCCTGGTAAAACCTGTCATTCAGGAAGCTCCACACCACAGGGAGTGCGATGAGGTGACCATGCCAGTCAAGCATTTAGAAACGATTGGATGATAATTTGATCTTTTCCAAATGTAGTTTGGAGAAGTAAGTGAACTTCACGAGCGATGTGCGGTGGAGCCCCATCTTCCATGAAAACTGTTGAGTTCAATATGTTTCTCTCCTGTAGGGCAGGTTTCACATGCTGGCAAAGCATATAGCAGTAACGCTGGGCCAGCCAGCTCGGTTGATGGTGCGGTCTAACGCATGCCTTTCCAGGTGGGAAGGAGCACCTGGTCCCCGGGACAAATCCGCCCAGCGGATTTGTGTCGAGGTCTGGTGCATCGGCCAGTCTGTGGATGATTGTTAGGCAGTTTTTCATCTGTCTTGGCGAATGCGGGCTGGTTCCCCTTATTCCGCCTCAGTCACACTATGTCGGCGATTGCTGCGCAAACAAGTTCTCCATGTACGCATACACCACCATTAGTCTACTACACAAACATAGGGGTTACACTCGTCTGGTGTGAGACGTTCCCTGGGGGGTTCCACCGGGGGCCGAAACGCACAGTACCCCTGGGTTCGGTGTGGGGCGGCGGAGAGGTGGAGTGGACTGCCGTAGTCGTCGTGGGGTTGTGGACCACTGCTGTTAAGGCGGGGACGGAGCCTATCCGTAGTTTCTAGGTTCCCGGTTAACATACAATACAATGCTAGGCCAGTCACACTGCAAGTCATTGGTCCTTGAGCGCCAACCAGTTAAAGTATGGGGCAATGATGAACATAGCCACACCATGCGGTGACGCATTCACCATACAGAGGAACTTTATGCACAGTAACTAGAGGTGAAGATCCCCAAAATCGGCAGTTCTGTGTGTTCACCTCACCCGTCAGAGAAAAATGAGCTTCTCTGTCCACAGGATAGTCCAGAGCCAGCCCGCTTCAACTCCAATTCTTGCGAGAAAGTGGAGAGTGAAGTTCATATGTCGTTGTTCGTCTGTCGTGCAAGTTGCTGTACGATATGGATCTTGTACGGAGACCATTCAAGAAGGGTTCGAAGCACCTTCCGAACAGTGGACCAGTGGATGTTCAACAGCACGCGCACTGCCTGATGAACGGGAATTGCGCGCAGTATTGTCTGCCATAGCAACAGCGATTTCATCAACCACCTGTGGTGCAACCGGTCTTCGGCCTCTTCCCGGAGCGATACCCAGATCTCCAGTTGATTCGAACTTCTTCATCATACCCCGCACGGAAGGTGGAGAAAAAGCTTCCGTAATCGTTTCGGCCGGCGATATTATGGAAGTGCAGCTGCAGTATTTCTGTTGTTTTGATAATAGAGCTTCACCAATGATGCCCTGCTCCTTTTTCCCAAGCTCATGTCGACATGTCAACAAGTGCAATGCGTCTGGTTAGGTGTGTGAAATTAAGAATCACAATGACTGATCACAGCACCTGGCGGCCGTGGTTGGAACTGGACAGTGGCGCTGTGACACATGTAAATCATGCACTCCATGCTCTGAACATTAATTGTACCAAGTTTAGTACTCCTATGGCAATTAGTTTCGTGTTCTAACGTGTTATAACCAAGAGATGAGAAAAAATTTATAGACCACAGTTACTGTTTCGTGTTCTAACGTGTTATAACCAAGAGATGAGAAAAAATTTATAGACCACAGTTACTGTTTACACTGTGCTGGTTCTTATCAGTATGACTACATAAAAGATGAACCTGAGCTTCAGCGACAAAATTTCTATATATTCACCGATTTTTTCGGGGTTCTGTGATATAAGGGATCCGTGGTCTCCGGTGGTTTGCTTCATAGTAATAATATAATTATTATTTATTCAGTTTATTTCATTATTACCTTTGTTTCTGCGAAAATATTTTCTCAACAGTGAAAAAGCGAACCATGGACGCTCCATGAGACCAGCAATTTTACTTCTCGTCCACAGGTCATTCAGAAGACGAATTGAGTTGTGGAGAAAGCGGATTGGTTGTGTTTTGAGGAAAATGGTCACTTGTTTGAACAGCTCACTTAGTTGAATATTCCACCATCAGAACATTCACCTAAACATAGCCAGTTACCTACAGCATATCGGTTGCACGCCTAAGACTCTGAACGATTCTTGCTCCCTAACTAAAGCTGATAGATATTTGATATAAACTGATTAGTACAGATATGGTTTAAATAATCAACTACACGATAGTAAAAAGATGTTCTATGTAAAACATTATAATTCGTTGTTGTTTCTCTCATTCATATATATACACTTCTGGAAATGGAAAAAAGAACACATTGACACCGGTGTGTCAGACCCACCATACTTGCTCTGGACACTGCGAGAGGGCTGTACAAGCAATGATCACACGCACGGCACAGCGGACACACCAGGAACCGCGGTGTTGGCCGTTGAATGGCGCTAGCTGCACAGCATTTGTCCACCGCCGCTGTCAGTGTCAGCCAGTTTGCCGTGGCATACGGAGCTCCATTGCAGTCTTTAACACTGGTAGCATGCCGCGACAGCGTGGACGTGAACCGTATGTGCAGTTGACGGACTTTGAGCGAGGGCGTATAGTGGGCATGCGGGATGCTGGGTGAACGTATCGCCGAATTGCTCAACACGTGGGGCGTGAGGTCTCCACAGTACATCGATGTTGTCGCCAGTGGTCGGCGGAAGGTGCACGTGCCCGTCGACCTGGGACCGGATCGCAGCGACGCACGGATGCACGCCAAGACCGTAGGATCCTACGCAGTGCCGTAGGGGACCGCACCGCCACTTCCCAGCAAATTAGGGACACTGTTGCTCCTGGGGTATCGGCGAGGACCATTCGCAACCGTCTCCATGAAGCTGGCCTACGGTCCCGCACACCGTTAGGCCGTCTTCCGCTCACGCCCCAACATCGTGCAGCCCGCCTCCAGTAGTGTCGCGACAGGCGTGAATGGAGGGACGAATGGAGACGTGTCGTCTTCAGCGATGAGAGTCGCTTCTGCCTTGGTGCCAATGATGCGTGTTTGGCGTGTTTGGCGCCGTGCAGGTGAGCGCCACAATCAGGACTGCATACGACCGAGGCACACACGGACAACACCCGGCATCATGGTGTGGGGAGCGATCTCCTACACTGGCCGTACATCTCTGGTGATCGTCGAGGGGACACTGGATAGTGCACGGTACATCCAAACCGTCATCGAACCCATCGTTCTACCATTCCTAGACCGGCAAGGGAACTTGCTGTTCCAACAGGACAATGCACATCCGCATGTATCCCGTGCCACCCAACGTGCTCTAGAAGGTGTAAGTCAACTACCCTGGCCAGCAAGATCTCCGGATCTGTCCCCCATTGAGCATGTTTGGGACTGGATGAAGAGTTGTCTCACGTGGTCTGCACGTACAGCACGAACGCTGGTCCAACTGAGGCGCCAGGTGGAAATGGCATGGCAAGCCGTTCCACAGGACTACATCCAGCATCTCTACGATCGTCTCCATGGGAGAATAGCAGCCTGCATTGCTGCGAAAGGTGGATATACACTGTACTAGTGCCGACATTGTGCATGCTCTGTTGCCTGTGTCTATGTGCCTGTAGTTCTGTCAGTGTGATCATGTGATGTATCTGACCCCAGGAATGTGTCAATAAGGTTTCCCCTTCCTGGGACAATGAATTCACGGTGTTCTTATTTCAATTTCCAGGAGTATGTATATATATATATATATATATATATATATATATATATATATATATATATATATATATATATATATATATATATAAGGAAATGTCCTGACTGACTTACTCATCATCGACCAGCCAGAACTCCTAAGGACAGAGACTTGAAATTTTTTTAATCTTATACTGCAGACGTCGTTTCAGAAAAGATTTTCCGAAATGCAATCCCTAATAGGGTAATATAATGCAAGGAGTATTTTTGAAAATACGGCACTTAAGGGCAATTTTGAAGCTAGAGCTACGAAAATTAGTATACGGTTTCTCGATCAGAAATACGTGTTTCAACTTTTTGGAAATTTAACCTCTATGGGAATGAAATAATGTGTGAAAGTTTTTTTTAAAAAACAGATCATTGTTAAAGAAGTGCTAAAGTATTTTTAAAGCTACATAAATGAATATTAACATTTGGCTTCTCAGTTAGAAACGAAAAACATGTTTTCACCGTTTTTGAAAATTCAACCGCTAAGGGGCGTAATAGTCTCAGACTGAGCCACTGACTCATAGTCGCCCAGGACAGAGACTTGTGGAGACGGTGTGGATCTTATAATGTAGGCGTCATTTAAGGAGAGATTGTTTGAAATTCCACGTCTAAAGGAGTGAAACAGGAGTCGAAAGCCTTTTTCAAAATATGTCGCTATTAAGCAAATTTTGAAGCTAGAACTACGAAATTTGGCATTTACTTTCTCAACGAGAAAAGTAAAATAAATTAACGGTGTTTCACTGTTTTTGGAAATTCAGCCACTTAAGGGTGAAAATGGTGGGTGAGAGTTTTTTTTAAAAATAAATCATCGTTAAACTACTCAACCATTTTTAAAGCTACATCTAAAACTTCTGGGTTAGAAATTAAAAAAATGCGCTGCAGAGGGTATTTTGTTCCGTCGTTACAATTACAAGAAAATGCGTGTTTTCCCCACCGGATGCGTTTCACTTTAGTGAAGTAAAGAATCATCAGTGATCTGTAATTAAAGATATTTAATCTTTGATTCGCTTTTCAGATCGAGAAACAGTTCGTTAATAATCTGTTGGTCTTTAGTTGCAGTAATTTCCGCTTGGCTTTTCGCTTGGCTCAAGAAATGCCGTCTGTTAGTGTGTTTTTTATTTTTTCTTCCTTAGCCAATGATACTTGTGGTCTAATTTTTCGCTGCTTTGCAGAACTGTGCATTTTGTTACTTTTAGCAAAGCACACTTTTTCGTACATAACAGTTCACTGTTAATTTGTATATTTCTAAATGTGTATTTGTTTTGTAGTGTTGCCAAGATAGCCACTTTTTTGTTTTTGAGCTATACTTTCTTTTCCCTTGTAGTTAATTACATGTGTTTTATTCTATTTAATTATGTAATGAGGCGAAATTGGGGGAGGCGAAGGAGGGAAAGTATACAAAATTTGTGGTCCTCCTCAGCTGTTCTGTTGGGGTCACATGCCCTGTTTCCTTGAACAGTTGTAAGATTTTCGCAAGCATGGTGTCATTATGTCTCCTGCATGAGTACTTGGCCTGGTACAACCTGTAATCTACCCTGCAGTGTTCATCTGCTTACCCATGGACTAAAATCACCTCCCCCAATTCTGTAATCATGTACAGTGCCTGTACACCAAAATCATGCCGCACAGTTTTGTAATCAGTATAGTCCTCACTTCACTGGCGCTGATGACTCTACACTAGATTGCAATCTTAGGATGTTTACATTAAGAGTGTGTGAAATCTTATGGGACTTAACTGCTAAGGTCATCAGTCCCTAAGCTTACACGTTACTTAACCTAAATCACCCTAAGGACAAACACATACACCCATGCCCGAGGGAGGACTCGAACCTCCGCCAGGACCAGCCGCACAGTCCATGACTGCAGCGCCCTAGACCGCTCGGCTAATCTCACGCGGCTTTACATCAAGACTCATCATTTCAGTGTACATCATGCCATCTGTAGTGCGTTATTTCAGTATCCAGCATCCATTATCCAGATTAGTCAGGTTTGCCTACCTTACAATTTTAGCATCTATGTACATAATACATCAGTTTATTACATTGCACAAAGATTCATGGGTTCTCATATTTGCCTATATTACATTATTGTTTCTAAATCATTGTCCCTTATATCACACTTACTTTTTCGTTTTACACTGTTCCATTATCAACGAAAGTTTGTATAATCATTGCAGAAACATTCTGAACAGGTGTGTAAAACCGGCGGACATTGACACATAGCACTATTGAGATTAAAAAGAAAAGCATGAACACCACAACAACCCGATGTGGGGGAACCGATAGTATCATTATAGTATCGTTTCTCTGTGGGAGCAATGCAGTAGATACTGAATCGTGGCCAGATAAATCTTTTTTTAACGTCTTGGAACTGCCCCTGTTTTAAGTTAGTTTAGTTCTGACTACTATTCAGATTTTATATCCTATTAGAATTGTGTAGTGATTTTTATTTAGTTTGGTGATTTCGTTTTATTTACACAGACGCCTAAATAAGATTTTTAGAATCAATTCACGTTAGTTATAAAATCATATCTTGCTATCAGCCTACCACAGCATGAAACAAGCCTGATAATGCAATAGTTACAGTGTGTCTAATTCGTCACATATTTATCACTCATAGATAAATTATGATTATGAGCAGGTAAAAGAGGTAAAATGAAAATTTGTTTCATTTTGTCTTCGGATATCGATTGGCTTAGCATTGATCTGTTGTTGTTGTTACAACAACAACAGATCAATACTAAGCCAATCAATATCCGAAGACAAAATGAAACAAATTTTCATGTTACCTCTTACCTGCTCATAATCCTTTAACATCACCTCAGCATTGTGGCACTGCAGTACACACAGACCAAGACAGAGGTCATTTAATTTTTTTAAAAACCTGGAGAATTGTGGATTCAAAAGTTAAAGCTACTTAGAATCTGAATGACGTGTTTTTGAATGCAGTTTGGGAAAATCAGAAACACTTCATTTACTGCCAGTATAAACTGCAAATATTTAATCAAATGTACTGGAACTCATTCCTTATATTGCAGTGAATTTAAGAATAGAGTGAAAGTAGTATATGGCTGAAGGCCCTTAGTTTTTTGTTCAATTAATAAGAACAATAAATGCAACGCATACTGTACATCATAGCTGTGAAAGAGCACTAGTAGGCGCTAATTACGAACTTCCCTGTACTTTTAATGAAAAAAATGCTTAATGAACTTTGTTCAAGAACAGTACTATATACATGATAACATGGATAACAAAATAATTTGCAGTCACTTAAACACATTGAACTGCTTATGTGACATAGTGTCAAACATCAGAAAACACTAGTCATCACACTGCTACAAAGGCAAATTTATACAAATAATAATTATGTTATTTTAAGGTCAATGAGGGTGAGATCTACACTCAGTTCGGTGTTTCTTCCTACTGTACAGCTTAGATACCGTTTGTACATTCTTCTTCCTTGTAAATCTCTTTACGTGCAGTTAATATTTCAAAATCTGTGCTAATTACAGAACATACTCCAAGCCTAATAATCATTGTCATGAGCAGAATACAGCCACATTTTTTCTGCTCTAAGATTTCTTTTTGTCTCGCTCGCAGCTCTCAGAACAGATATGTTTCCCCAAAAGCACCTACCACTACGAAATGTTACGTGCTAAGCCTTTCTGCGCGCGCGGCGATCTGTAGCGTGTCTCTACCTCAGAGGGGTTTCCAACTTAACTGCATCTGGGTGCATCCCAAAATTTACAAATTACGTTCCTAAGCAGTGCACAATTACTATTCCTTTGATGTTACTACTACACAGTTCTACTGATACAATTTCTATAAAAAACAATAACACAGTAAAGTTACAATAGTGATTTAGGATTGATAAATACAATAAAATACGCAAATAGAATAGCTAATTCACAGGATAAAATTAAAACCAGATGGTCAGTTGTGAAGGAAGTGTCGGGTCAGCAGCACAATGTCGACAATATAAAGTTAGTTTGTAGAAAAAATACTTCTGTTACTGATAAATTAGATAAATGTACATTAAATGAAACAACAAGTTTACTGTTACCAGTCAACGGTGACTGGTAACAGTAAATTTGTTGTTTCATTTAATGTCAGTAACAGTCACAGTAAAGCCTAACCTAAAAATGTTCGCATTTAAAGATATATGAACAGTATTTAACAGTCATTTTCAGAGCATTGCTGGCGAACTGAATAAAAATTTAGCTTCTACAGGGAATCATATAACTCTCTTGTTAAATGCCTTTGAGAGATTGATATAACTAAGGTGTTTGATTTTGTTGATCACAAAGTATTGCTCCAGAAGTTGGACAATCAGAGAATATGAGGAGTAGCTCACAATTGGTTCACCTCTTACTTTAGCAACAGACAGCAAAAGATCATTATTCACATTGTTGAGAATGGTTGTAATGTGGGTTCTAAGTTGGATACTGTCAAGTTGGGGGGGGGGGGGGGGAGGGGGGGGGTGCCCCAGGAATCAGTGTTGGGGCCACTTATGCTCCTTATTTATATAAATCATATGCCCTCTAGTATTACGAGTAATTCTAAAATATTTCTGTTTGCTGGTGACACTAGCTTGGTAGTAAAGGATGTTGTGTGTAACAATGGATTGGTTTTAAATAGTGCAATTCATAAGTTAATGGCTCATAGAAAATAAACTAACTCAAAGTAAGACTCAGTTTTTAGAGTTTCTAACACACAATTCAACAAAACCCGAAGTTTTAATTTCATGTAATGGGCATATGATTAGTGAAACTGAACAGTTCAAATTTCTAGGTGTTCAGATAAATAGTAAACTGTTGTAGAAAGCCCACGTTCAGGATCTTGTTCGAAGACTTAATGCTGCCATTTCTACTAATCGAACGGTATATGAAGTAAGTGATCGTTTGACACGAAAGTTAGTCTACTTTGCTTATTTTCATTCGCTTATGTCGTATGGTATTATATTTTGGGGTAACTCTTCCCATTCTAACAGGATATTTTTGGTTCAGAAACAGGCAGTTTGGGCAATAAGTTGTGTAGATTCACGAAAATCCTGTCGACCCCTGTTCACAAGTCTGGGTTATTTGACATTGACCTCTCAATGTATACCGGGTGGTCAGAAAATGTGTGAAATGCTTGTAGGGATGTTACAGGACAGGTTTTACTGAGACATAAATGTTAAGAAAGAAATTCGTTACCTTGCGCCGTTTCCGAGTTATTTAGCATTGAAGTTAGCCAATCAGATCGTCGCGCGCGTAAATTCAAGTTTCAGCTAACGAGACAAAGCACTCATTGTGCAACACCGCCCCTGGCAGGCCGCTTGAATGCGAGCGCGCGACGCCCCGATTGGCTAAATTCTATGCTAAATAACTCGGAAACGGAGCAACGTATCGAATTTCTTTCTTAACATTTATGTCTCAGTACAAACTGCCCTCTAACACCCCTACACGAATTTCACACGTTTTCTAACCACCCTGTATATACCTTATTGTCATTTCCTGTTAACAATATTCCCAAGAATAAGCAGCTTTCACCCAGCTGGTACTCGGCAGAAATCGAACCTGCATTTGGATCGGACGTCCTTAACTCTTGTGCAGAAAGGTGTGCAGTATACTGCTTCTTCCAGTTTCAATATGCTGGCACAAGAATTTAAAATCTTATCAATAGCCCATGGGCTTTTAAATCGCAGCTCAAGAGTTTCCTCACAGGTCACTGTTGTATTCTGTCGAGGAGCTCCGTGAAAAATTAAGCTGATTCTTATTGTATTGTTGATTGCACTTACTTAAACTTATGACTTGACTTTTGTCGGGTTCACAAACATTTTATTTTTATCCATTATTATTTTTATGTTGTAATTTCATGTACTGACACGTTCCTTTACCTTGGAGCTTTGCTCCTCAATTCCGTGCTACGGAACTTGACATGTAAATAAATAAATAAACGGTTTGCAATGCTAGCCGTAATACTTTGAAATGCACATGAAATTGTTTTGGCTGATAAATGAAATCGTCTCCGAAAAATCCAACGTCTTTTAAAAACATATGACCTGGACAGGGAAGTGGTACTCATTGTGTTGAATTAATAACACTGACTTTTTTAGTAAAATGTATTCCAAGTTAAATTTGGCTTTTCAGAACATCTGAGAATTAAAATTAGATTGCTTAGAAAAATTATATGCTTTTTTACTAATTGATTCACGAACAATGAGATTTATACAGCAAGTATTATCGAACCTTACTAAAAAGCATAAATACAAATCATCAAATTACATACACCTGTGTCAACAAAACATTAGAAAAGGGAAATATCTAACTAGCCTTTTCATCAAATCAATTTATGTACATTCTAGGTTCCTCAATAATTACAAATTATCAGCCGACTCATCTACGCTAAACAAGAATCATTAGTATTTAACATCTTTACCTTGCTTGGGAGAAGACTTCTGCTTACATGTGCTCGTAACTCCTACATAAATCTAACACTTCACAGAGCTCACCACAAAAACTGCCCGCTCCATTGTCTTTCGCTCACAGACAGCTCACAGACAGCTACCTACTACTGTGCGCCAAGCACTCTCTTACTCCAACACTACAATCTCGGACCAGAGACAGTATCTTTGGCTCTGTGGACGTGCACAGTCAGCGATCCGCATTATCTACATCTACATCTACATCCATACTCCGCAAGCCACCTGACGGTGTGTGTCGGAGGGTACCCTGAGTACCTCTATCGGTTCTCCCTTCTATTCCAGTCTCGTATTGTACGTGGAAAGAAGGATTGTCGGTATGCTTCTGTGTGGGCTCTAATCTCTCTGATTTTATCCTCATGGTCTCTTCGCGAGATATACGTAGGAGGGAGCAATATACTGCTTGACTCTTCGGTGAAGGTATGTTCTCGAAACTTTAACAAAAGCCCGTACCGAGCTACTGAGCGTCTCTCCTGCAGAGTCTTCCACTGGAGTTTATCTATCATCTCCGTAACGCTTTCGCAATTACTAAATGATCCTGTAACGAAGCGCGCTGCTCTCCGTTGGATCTTCTCTATCTCTTCTATCAACCCTACCTGGTGCGGATCCCACACTGCTGAGCAGTATTCAAGCATTGGGCGAACAAGCGTACTGTAACCTACTTCCTTTGTTGTCGGATTGCATTTCCTTAAGATTCTTCCAATGAATCTCAGTCTGGCATCTGCTTTACCGACGATCAACTTTATATGATCATTCCATTTTAAATCACTCCTAATGAGTACTCCCAGATAATTTATGGAATTAACTACTTCCAGTTGCTGACCTGCTATTTTGTAGCTAAATGATAAGGGACCTATCTTTCTATGTATTCGCATCACATTACACTTGTCTACATTGAGATTCAATTGCCATTCCGTGCACCATGCGTCAATTCGCTGCAGATCCTCCTGCATTTCAGTACAATTTTCCATTGTTGCAACCTCTCGATACACCACAGCATCATCTGCAAAAAGCCTCAGTGAACTTCCGATGTCATCCACCAGGTCATTTATGTATATTGTGAATAGCAACGGTCCTATGACACTCCCCTGGGGCACACCTGAAATCACTCTTACTTCGGAAGACTTCTCTCCATTGAGAATGACATGCTGCGTTCTGTTATCTAGGAACTCCTCAATCCAATCACACAATTGATCTGATAGTCCGTATGCTCTTACTTTGTTCATTAAACGACTGTGGGGAACTGTGTCAAACGCCTTGCGGAAGTCAAGAAACACGACATCTACCTGTGAACCCGTGTCTAAGGCCCTCTGAGTCTCGTGGACGAATAGCGAGAGCTGGGTTTCACACGACCGTCTTTTTCGAAACCCATGCTGATTCCTACAGAGTAGATTTCTAGTCTCCAGAAAAGACATTATACTCGAACATAATACGTGTTCCAAAATTCTACAACTGATCGACGTTAGAGATATAGGTCTATAGTTCTGCACATCTGTTTGACGTCCCTTCTTGAAAACGGGGATGACCTGTGCCCTTTTCCAATCCTTTGGAACGCTTCGCTCTTCTAGAGACCTACGGTACACCGCTGCAAGAAGGGGGGCAAGTTCCTTCGCGTACTCTGTGTAAAATCGAACTGGTATTCCATCAGGACCAGCGGCCTTTCCTCTTTTGAGCGATTTTAATTGTTTCTCTATCCCTCTGTCGTCTATTTCGATATCTACCATTTTGTCAACTGTGCGACAATCTAGAGAAGGAACTACAGTGCAGTCTTCCTCTGTGAAACAGCTTTGGAAGAAGACATTTAGTAATTCGGCCTTTAGTCTGTCATCCTCTGTTTCAGTACCATTTTGGTCACAGAGTGTCTGGACATTTTGTTTTGATCCACCTACCGCTTTGACATAGGACCAAAATTTCTAAGGATTTTCTGCCAAGTCAGTACATAGAACTTTACTTTCGAATTCATTGAAAGCCTCTCGCATAGCCCTCCTCACACTGCATTTCGCTTCGCGTAATTTTTGTTTGTCTGCAAGGCTTTGGCTATGTTTATGTTTGCTGTGAAGTTCCCTTTGCTTCCGCAGCAGTTTTCTAACTCGGTTGTTGTACCACGGTGGCTCTTTCCCATCTCTTACGATCCTGCTTGGCACATACTCATCTAACGCATATTGTACCATGGTTTTGAACTTTGTCCACTGATCCTCAACACTGTCTGTACTTGAGACAAAACTTTTGTGTTGAGCCACCAAGTACTCTGAAATCTGCTTTTTGTCACTTTTGCTAAACAGAAAAATCTTCCTACCTTTTTTAATATTTCTATTTACGGCTGAAATCATCGATGCAGTAACCGCTTTATGATCGCTGATTCCCTGTTCTGCATTAACTGATTCAAATAGTTCGGGTCTGTTTGTCACCAGAAGGTCTAATATGTTATCGCCACGAGTCGGTTTTCTATTTAACTGCTCAAGGTAGTTTTCAGATAAAGCACTTAAAAATATTTCACTAGATTCTTTGTCCCTGCCACCCGTTATGAACGTCTGAGTCTCCCAGTCTATATCCGGCAAATTAAAATCTCCACCCAGAACTATAACATGGTGGGGAAATCTACTCGAAATATTTTCCAAATTATTCTTCAGGTGCTGAGCCACAACAGCTGCTGAGCCCGGGGGCCTATAGAGACATCCAATTACCATGTCTGAGCCTGCTTTAACCGTGACCTTCACCCAAATCATTTCACAATTCGAATCTCCGTCAATTTCCTTCGATACTATTGCACTTCTTATCGCTATAAACACGCCTCCCCCTTCACTGTCCAGCCTATCTCTGCGGTATACATTCCAATCCGAGTTAAGCATTTCATTACTGTTTACGTCTGGTTTCAGCCAACTTTCTGTTCCTAGTACTATATGGGCGTTGTGACCGTTTATTAATGAGAGCAGTTCTGGGACCTTTCTATAGACGCTCCTGCAGTTTACTATAAGCACATTAATATTGTTATTCCTTGTTGCATTTTGCCTACCGCCTTGCCGCGTCTCAGGAGGCGTCTTGTCGGGCCTAGGGAGGGAATTCTCTAACCTAAAAAAACCCCATGTGCACTCCACACGTACTCCGCTACCCTCGTAGCCGCTTCCGGCGTGTAGTGCACGCCTGACCTATTCAGGGGGACCCTACATTTCTCCACCCGATAGCGGAGGTCGAGAAATTTGCACCCCAGCTCTCCGCAGAATCGTCTGAGCCTCTGGTTTAAGCCTTCCACTCGGCTCCAAACCAGAGGACCGCGATCGGTTCTGGGAACGATACTACAAATAGTTAGCTCTGATTCCACCCCGCGAGCGAGGCTTTCCGCCTTCACCAACTCCGCCAGCCGCCTGTACGAACTGAGGATGACCTCTGAACCCAGACGGCAGGAGTCATTGGTGCCGACATGAGCAACAATTTGCAGTCGTGTGCACCCAGTGCTCTCTATCGCCGCCGGTAGGGCCTCCTCCACATCTCGAATGAGACCCCCCGGCAAGCAGACAGAGTGAACACTGGCCTTCTTCCCCGACCTTTCCGCTATTTCCCTAAGGGGCTCCATCACCCGCCTAACGTTGGAGCTCCCAATAACTAATAAACCCCTCCCCCCATGTGCCTGCTCGGACCTTGCTGAAGGAGCTGCCACATGTCCACTCACAGGCAGAGCGGGCGATGCCACACGGCCAGTCTCCACATTGACCCTCCGCCTCGTGCGCCGCGAACGCCGCTGAACCCGCCACTCCCCTTGAGGAGAGGGTGGCCCAACCGCGCCCGGTACCCGCGAAGATGTCTCGACAGCAGGGACAGTGGGTGAAGCATGTAACACCTGGGGTGTACCTTGCGACGCACCAGACTCCCCACTGCCGCTACACTCCGAGGCAGCAGCCTGAAGACGGCTGACCGCGGCCATCAACACGCTCAGCTGTTCGCGAAGAGTGGCCAGCTCCTCCTGCGTCCGTACACAGCAGCCACACATCCTATCCATCCTAAGAAGTCAATTTACTATAGAGTGTGAATAAACTTTTAAATAGACTGCTAATTCACTAAAGGCGGTTGATTATTGACTAAAGTGTGATTGCTAACCACTCCTTGTAGAAAACAAGGAAAATAGCACTACCTGTCTCTGGACTGTATTCAAAACAAACACTAGCACTACTAGCACTATGGCTGACTAAAGGGACTCTCTGACTGTATTCAAAACAAACACGAAATCTATGGAACACTTAATAGCACTCGACTATTAAAGCTTCCTAAAAGCAAAAACACGCAGAAGCCTGTCAGAGACACACATCGTTTATAATATAATAGTTTCATTTTAGTTTGCATTAATATTACTATCATATTTGGGTGACGCATACAAATGTGCCCCGTAGTCCCCTTTCAACAAGCACAGTACATAACAATGTAATCGCTGTAATCAGTATGTTCTTTCTTTATTTTGTACTCAAAGTTGTATTCAAGCATTTAGTTACTGAATGTAAAGACGACAGTTCTGAAAGTCGTTTTCCCGTAAACGATTACGTTTTTGAATTATTGCCGCAGCGGTTTTGGAAAAAAAGTGGTTCGCTTGGAAATGATGTGACTACAATTGGTAAATATCTCATGGCATACTTACACAGTCCCAGAAAGATAGATTTAATGGCTTCCTTGAGTGATCGGGGCAATAGCTGAACCAATATCTATCTGAACTTCGGCCTCCACTGTAGCAGCAGACGACGACTGCTTAAACTTAATGCTGCTATGTGATAAATGTTTATTACGCTTCCATATATCGACAGTCTCATCTTCTTCTTGTGACTCGCCGGAAGAATCGGATTTGCCAGGTTACTCATATCATTGGCGTTTAATGGGTATCCATTAAATTTCGTAGCCATTTTACTGTTGGTCAAAGAATCTTTAAAATGTAATTACTTAAACATTGATTCCAACGCAGTAGTCAGTGACACAACGGAATTTTTTGTAATCTTCTGGCCCAGCTGCGTAATAAATGCCTTTCAAGGACATATACTTTTTGTATAACAAGTTTACGGTGCTACAGGCATTTTTTATTTGAACTGTAGACGTATTTCAGCTATACAGCCATCACAAGGTTATCTGTAATAGAACATTTTATAAATTTTGATACGTTTGTTGTGTGAGATGTGATTATTTGTGAATAGTATGATTTTACATACGTTTCCAAGTGCTAACTTCCATACTGTGTCGTCGACTCTGTTGCTGTCTATTTGTTTAATGACTATTTTTTCGTTGTTATTTTCGTAATAAACATCCGTGTGTTTCCGTATGTTCTGACACTTCATTGATAATGCCCAGAAATAAACTTAATTTACAGATGAATTTTTGAGACAACAATTATGTCATATTACCAGTGATATCCTATGGTTACATCTGCTTCTTGACAATTCTATTAGCGATGTTATTGGGTTATATTGAATGGATATCTGTGGTCTTGTGTTACTTAATTTTTGTCTCTGGTTGTATCATGATTTATCCAGGATCTTGGTGGATACTGTCAAAAAAAGGCTTCAATGAAATGTTTATATTTTAGGTCAACTTGTTCATTGAGAATTAAATGTGGATAATTTATTGTGTGTAAATATGTCTCAATTTCCTCCAAGATATTCATTATCGGTCCTTCTGGTGTTATGTGTAAAATATCGGCAGCATTTTCCAATCTGTCTGTTGTTTGTTGTTCATTTTTAACATGGAGGAAAGAGGTGGATGAGTTGTTGTCACTTAGTCTAAGATGCTCTCGAAACCTAGTGGCGAAGTTTCTACCTATCTGTCCTGTGTAGAATTTTTCACAGTCCTTGCAGTGAATTTTATATATACCTGCGTCTGAATGTATTGGTGGTTTCCAGTTATATGAATCTTTTTTTGTTTTTGTATTATGTGATGTTTAGCAAGTGAAATATACATTGGCATTTTTCAGTTGTGGATTAATTTTATTTGATGTACTTTACAGGAATGTGGTAGACATATATGTAATTTTCTGTTTCATTGCTGTATCTCTTTGCATATGGTAGATCAAGAGGGTTTTTCATAGTTGTTATATAGCTTTGTGATTATTTGTGGATTGTATTCATTCTATGCGACACATATTACAGAATTTTAATTTCTGTTTGTACAGTGTTCGGTTATAGAGGCAGATTTTGATACAAACTCACTCGTCAAAACCTTCGGGGTACTTCCCTTTAACCTATAGTCCTGAAATTTGGCAGGAAGAAAGATTTCACACCACAAGCAAAGCGAAAAAATTCGAAATTTTTTAATTCGTAATTATGTCACAAGAAATTTTTTTTCGTCTTTTGTTATCATAATGTCTGTCTGGCCGTCCGTCTGTTAAGACACGTTTTTCTCGGGAACTGGTAGACGTATTAGTTGAAATTTATGTCACTTACTAAGGTCTATGCTTCATTGTCTGTATAATAAACGTTAGCTTCTGAGTTCAAATAGCTCTGAGCACTGTGGGACTTAACATCTGAGGTCAACAGTCCCCTAGAACTTAGAAGTACTTAAACCTAACTAACCCAAGGACATCACACACATCCATGCCCGAGGCAGGATTTGAACCTGCGACCGTAGCGCATAGAACCGCTCGGCCACAAATAACAAATCATGAAATTTGGCAAGAAGAAATATTTCGCAGTACAAGTAAAGGGAAAAACTAGACAACTGCAAATTTGTAATTATATCACACAACAATTATTTCTTTTGTCATTTGTTATCCGACTTCGAACTTGAAATTAAAACATTCGCCAAAGTCTTGGAATCCCTGGAGCCGATACCTTGCCCATTATTAATGTCGGCAACAGGAAAAATCGTGGAGATCGTTAATAACCGGAAAGGATGAACTATGTACATACATAATCAAGTTTGGTACGCGCGGTCTGTGGCGTCTTGTCAGGATCCTCGCGGCTCGCCCCGTTGGAGCTTTCAGTCCTCCCTCGGGCATGGGTGTGTGTGTCGTCTTTAGCGTAACTGACTTTAAGTTAGATTAAGTAGTGTGTAAGCTCAGGGACCGATGACTTCAGTAGTTTGGTCCCGTAAGACCTTAGCACAAATTTCAGTTTTTTCAAGTTTGGTACGGGACGCTCAGTGGGTAGGTCCTACTCGCACCTGAACAATTTTTTCTGGTTATTCCACTCCCCGGCGATAGTGTTCGACAGATTTACAGATTTTTCGCGGTCGTAATTGTCTGTCATAACTTTTTATATATTTCTCGTAGGCGTAATAATCAGGAATAGTGATGTCTCTGCCGTAAGGCAAATGTGCGGACTTGGAGAGAAGGAAATTTGATCACCAATGCCTTTATTTTAACTGTTCGTATGTATGCAACTTTAACAGCCATGGAAATAATTAACCACCGAACTATCCTACATAAATGGCGCTACAACAGCGCAGACCACAATTATAGGTTCAAGAGCCATGTCCTCCTATAGGCCATCCCTCTTAGAGGAGGTTGAAGAGCCAAGTCGTCCCTCAGCCCATCCCTCTCATAAGCGAAATGAAAGATTAAAGAAAATCTGTTTATCGTGTTAAAATACTAAGCCTTGTCTTAAGCGTTTTTGAATGGTGTTTTGGTGGTTTTTGTTTCCTTTAGGAATGGGGAAAGCGGAGGTAGTATTGCACAGAGACTTAAGAAATAACATTTTATCTTCTGTGGTGCTATGCTCATACGTCTGTGCTTAAATACAGGTCTGGGTCTAATGGAAACTTCCACATGTCTTTCGGCAAATCGCTGTGGCTTGTTTTTACAGTTTCGAGGTTTCTCGTCTGAAGAAATAACATCTGCTTACTGATGTTTCGCCAGTCCAACCTGCTGCTATCTTCAGACGATTTCCGTCGACTCAAGAGGCTGAACGGTGCTCCAGATTACAGGGATCACCTGTGGCTCAGTCTTCTAAATAGAGAGTATTGCTGTTCCAAATAACGGTCGCTTCTGTGTGCTGTTGACTCGAGGCAGAAGAGAACGATAATGACTGTAATTTGGCGGCGGCCTGCCGCAGGCAAGGCCGTTTCTGCTCGCAGCTGTTTGTCCGGAGGACGTCTGCGATGCGCCAGCAAAAAAAGACGCACAGAACGGCCTTCCATTAGAAGAGCGGTAATACTCGCAGGTCGCTGTCCTCGTTCTCTGTACACAGTGAACAATGCCGTTCGAACCAACCGTTAATCCAGGTATTTCGTAGTTCGTATCTGCGTTTGCAGTACGATTCGAAGAAAACGCCTCCGAAGTACCTGCTGTAGTGCTGGTGGCGGAGAGATTCTTCCGGCGGCGGAGATATCGCGCAATTTCAGTCGGAGCCCTCGACATCCTTTCGTTCTATAGCGAGCGAGGAAATTACACACAGTCGGCCGCTGTGGTCAGTTATAAAATGCAGGACAAATCTGAGAAGCATTTTTTTTAATTATTCGTGATCCTTAGAGACAGAGCACAACTTTGGATTCATTCATCCAGCTTTGCTTTGTCAAGACTGAGTATGAAAAAGGTTTTCCTCCAGTATGGAGTAACAATCAGTTTGAAATCTGCGTAGCTTTTATAGAGTCTGAAAAAGCTTTCGATCGAGTTGTTCGAAATAAATTATAGCCAATAATGAATGACAGTTTCTACCCATCACATCTCATAACGGAAATCAGAAGCTTACATCTCCAAACAAAAATAGTAACAAATGTAGAAGAGAATAGGACAAAAGAGATAAAAATGAAACAGACGGGGGTGTTCCGTGTCATCTACTCTTTTCTGCGCAAATTGTCCTCAAGAACTGGAAATCAGATAATTACCCAGAAATTAAATTAAGTAAGCATACTTATTTTAAATGAATTAACTGTGGGCTCTTGGTGAAACATTGTAAATCAACTAAGCAAACAGTGCTTTTAGCCTTGTTTCACAATTTTTTGTTAATGTTGTTGCAGAACCTAGGTTTCAGGTTATAAGTCCATTTTCAAGTAAATTTCTGATTCCGAAACATGATAATACATTAATAAACAGGAAACAAGGCAAATATAATCTCAATTTCTTAGGTATCGATTCATTGCTTAATGTACACTTACATCAATGATAATTTTTTAACAAATTACATCCATTATTACACATTCACCAATTACGCTACAATGACCGGAGAATGTTATGCATAAGCTAAGATAATTTTAAGTAAGACGGATTGGGGCCCAATGTTTTGCTTCTATCCTGGGGTTGTGATCTCATCTAAAAAAGGTGAATAATGAAATTGGGTTTTCTCGTTTAATAATAGGTGTGGGGATATACACTTTTGTTTTTTAATTTCTAAAATTTCTAATTAGCCGAGTTTGGCCCCCTTTTCTTCTGTGTGTAGGACTTGTACATCTACTGCGTATTTGTGATTATTGTTCAGGCAATGTTCTGCAAAGGCTGAATCAGGCTTCCTCGATCTCCAGCTTCTGTGGTGTTCCTTAAGCCTGGTATAGACTGACCTCCCCGTCTGTCCAATGCAGCAAGACTGAAACTCCCGGCATGTGATTTTATATCTGTACCTGGCTTAAGAAACACCACAGAAGCTGGAGATTGAGGAAGCCTGATTCACCCTTTGTAGAACATTGCCTGAACAACAATCACAAATACGCAGTAGATGTACAAGTCCTACACACAGCCAAACTTGACCAATTATAAATGGTATAAATTAAAAAAACAGATGTGTATACCCTCACAGCTATTATTGAATGAGCAAACCCAATTCAATTATTCACCTTTTTTAGATGAGAACACAACCCCAGGATAGAAGCAAAACTTTGGGCCCCAGTCCCTCGTAGTTAAAAATATCTTAGCTGATGCATAACTTTGTTGGTCATTGGAATATAATTGGTGAATATGTAATATTGGATGTAACCTGTTAAAAATGGTCATTGATGTAAGTGTACATTAAACTATGGATCGATACCTAAGAAGTTGAGATTATCTTTGCGTTGTCATCGTGTTTATCTATGTACTATCATCTTTGGGAGTCAGTAAAGTGGTTGAAAATGGGCTTATAACCCGAAACCTAGGTTGTGCAATAACATAAACAATACATTGTGAAACAAGGCTAAAAACAGTGTTCGTTTAGTTAATTCACACTAATTGAAGTGCCTCACTATTCACAAATGACAAGGAAATAAGCAAAGAATGAACTCCAGTTTGTAGCACAGTGGCTGAACCAAATACGTACAGAATACAATGTAAAAATCTCATTTCATAAGACGAATTTTATGGTTTTCAAAATACATACACAGTACGGACGAAAGCAGTAGTTATCAACAAAGTAGTTCAACATGTGTCACATTTTAAATATTTGGGCTGCGACACGAGTTATGATTATGATAATGACACAGATGAAGAACTGTACAAATACGAAGCACTATGTGGAACAATCAACAGAACAATTAACCATAAAACACCGGAAAGATAAAAAATTAAATTTTATAGAACTATGGCGATACCTTAATCTTGTATGGAACAGAATGTTGGATAAATAAAAGGAAAGATGACAGCAAAATTCAAGTAGGCGAGATTAAATTCTTGAAGAGCTAATGGAAGGCACAAGAAGAAATGTAATTAAGAACGAAGGTGTTCGAAATGAACTGAATATACAAGTGCGTACTATTAATGAGGTAATAACTGTATTCGGAGAGAGGCGGACACAACATGTGACTATAACGAAAGGAGAAAGATTACCCAACAAAATCCTAAACCCCAACCCGGAAGCAAGGAGTGGCATAATTCGACCAAAGAAACGATGGACATAAACATTGTGAGGACGGAACCGGTATATACCTAATCCTTGGATTAAGACGACAACGACGATGCCATAATTCGTGTCATAATTCGTGTTAATCGATTCAGGGGACTTCGGGAACCTAAGTCTGACGATCTGGATCAGTACACAAGCCAAAGTTCTTCGACATACAAGTCCAATGAATTAATTTTTCACTTAATTTACTTAATCTTAATTCACCATGTCCTGTAGGACCATTTGCGCTAACGGTGTTCCAGTCGTGAAATGGGTCATTATATCATTCACAAAAAGCGATTACGAAAATCAACAGCCAGAAAGAAGATCATAAAATAAAAATGAAGAAAGAAACATCTACAATAATATGTACAATAAATAACAAGTCAAAGTGTAAAGCTCTCAATTGCTGTGAGGAACAGAATACGAGAAATGTGCCACAATGAAGTCTTTCAACTTCGTTTTGGAGCTACGGTGTTTATCACTAAAATTTTTCAGTTCCGCTGGGAAGCTGTCGAAAATGAAGCCTGCAGAACAATGTTCACCTCTCAGTACAGTGGTTAAAGAAGTGTTATGTCATTTCAGATTGTTTTCACATCTGGTGTTCATTGAGTGAATGTGACATTTCCATATGATTGAGTCCATACTTTAAACCACACATTCTATGAGAGATTAAATGTGCAGCGACGCTAGAATTAGAATTCCGAGACTAGCTCAAAGTCTGCGAATTGGTGTCGCAGGTCGCTCTGTGTGTCCTTTGCTCGGTTACGACTTTTATTTGAGAATGAACAGAGTTGTTCGAAACTCATACCACAGGATATTACAGAGTAAAAGTACGCAAAGTAAAGATGCTTTCGTGTTTGTCAATGTGGCGTCGGTAGTTACGATGCCACAAGGTAAGTGCACGCTCTCGTAAGTTGGCACTACGGGAGAAGACTGACTACTCCGACCACAGCGCCCTCTGGCCGACGCTGTGGAGCTGAGGTAGTGCCGTCTGGATTTCCGCCCATTTCATCAACAGCACACGGCCTGGAAATATCGCTTCTACTACCGAGTGGGCTAGCTTGCTATTGAGACTTTGTATTAGTTACGTTCATTTAAAGTTTGGACAGCAACGAGTATTTGTTAGTTTTGAGATTACACAGAATAGTCATCCTAAGTTCACATGATTAGAGATGGACTACACCTTCACACCTACGTGCTCATCGTAGCCAAAGTTATGTACGCATTTGATTTTGTGTTTCTGACTCTATCAAAAGTGTTAAAATTACATGCAGTACCGAAGTGCTTCACCTCTCCTGCTCCTACTCTCTTCCTTCACTCTCGGCCTATATTACAGAAGCAGTTCACAGCAGCACACCCACTCACCACGTATCCAGGCGGGATACAAAAGTCAAAACACAGTAGCATTTGTAACCTCCCCCCTTACTAATCGGTCTATCCTGCTTCCGACGTAAAATATGACCGTGGATCGCGTGTATACCTAATGGAATTTTTCTAATTGGATAAGGCCATCTTTCCCGAAGAAGTAACACCGATAAGTAGGGGGAAGTGTACAACCGATCATTCTGATAGAAAAGTCTACAAAAAAATAAAGAAGTAATTAAACCGAGCAGGGCTACAATTTGGAAAAATGAAAGTTATTTTGTGCATTCACTCACGAACAACCTTGGACAGAAAAGGGGTACCAATGATCATGAATCCAAAAGTTACACTAATGAACGAAAAGGAAATAATTACGGTCGCCAACCCACTAGGGCGATTTACATCCAAAATCCTGTACAAGACGATGGGAAAGAAAAACATTTATTATTAAACATTGATGTGGTTGCCGCGTTTATTGACACTAATTTTATGTGAGTATGTAATAATAAAGAAAACTGGGAAGTCACCTTTACATTAAGTTTATTATTAAATTTTGTAAAAAGGCAATTGAGTAATTATTTGAAAATATGCACTTAAGCTCTATGTTAGTATTGAACTTCGTTATGTGAACAATGACTTTCAGAGACCTCGACATAACGTCATCAAAGAAATTTACTTTGCAGTTACTTAATTTTCAAATTGGATTCCATATTATTGTCTGAACAACTGAGCGTTTTTTACTGACTTGAACAGAATTAAAATTGCTAAAATTTTAGGAATCCAATTTGAAAATTAAGTAACTGCAAAGTAAATTTCTTTGATAGAATACGTACCAAACCAAACAACCATGTGCTCCAAGCAATAAATAAAACTTCCCCATTCTTAATTTGTGCATTTTCTTTAGATTTGGATTTTTTCCAGAGATAGATTCTCAAACTTCAGTTAGCATATAAGGAAAAAAGGGAACAAGGACCTTGCTTGGTAACAATGTCTGGGGGCAATGAGGACACAGTCGCCCTGAAATTAACTGATTATTATTTAAATAAAGTTCATTAATCAAATCACATTCAATTGTGCTGCTGGGTTAGCCGTTAATACTTTCTACCAATGAACAGTCCTACTTCAGTGCTGTGCGTGCGACGAAACTCGGAGCCGACGACAAATCTGTATTGCGGGAACTGCTGCTGTTGTTGAAGGCGGCAGCATCTTGTGGGGGCACGGCTAATTACAGGAACGGACAGTCGTAACTAATACAGCGTCTTTCGCCCGTCCACTGTCCTTTCTCCTGCTACTAGTCATCTAGCCGGCGCGCGTACATGATGCCTCCGAAATGGTACTCTCTACTGCGAGAGCGTCGACACTACACTTCCCCCACACTCTCCGCGCGCTCTGCGCAATAACCCCCTACCCAAAGATTTTACAACACACAAGCACTGCAATTATCGTTGCTAGTCGATGGAAATAACAATTCCTTTGGCTTTTTCCCAGAGCTTATAAGTTTCACAGTAAAACACAGGTAAACAGAATGAAACGCCAACAGACTTCTACCTAAATGTACACATAGAGTGAAGCAATGTCCTTACTTATTAAAAGAACGCACTTAAATTACAAATATTTACATACAATTAAAAAAATTATATATCGGTAGCAGGTGCCATGCATCCTGCATTTTTTGTTTTAGACATTTAGTACAAATATGTCTAATTTCAGTCTTCAGATAGCTTTTATTTAATTTTAAATAAGCGATTTCGAGGCAGCTGTCCATCTTTAGTTCTGTTAAACAAAATGATACGACAATTGGCTCAAAACTTATGTTTACAATGCTCCAGATGTTCAGATACTAATTATGACTCAAAGTAAGCATGCTATTTATCACAGTTAAACACTAACCTGTCGGAAGAGAGCTGCAAGCTCATTGTCATAACTAAAAATATACTAGCATGCTGAGAATTACAGAGTATTTTTGAAAAAAAACGTAATTGCTGGGACGATTGTAGCGCTGAAAAATGACCTCTGTCTGCGGAAACTTGACTGACATGCCGAAGTTGTTCCAAAGTACGTATGGTGACAAAAATAATTTAAAATAATTAAATTTTAAACAACATTGAAGGAGTTTTAAAACTATTTTTAGGAAACATTTCAAAAATCTTTTTAGAGAATTATATTTCTTTTCTTTCTACATCTACATCTACATATATACTCCGCTAGCCACCAAGCGGTGTGTGGCGGAGGGCACAATTTGCCCAAAGTCATATTCCCCTCCCCCCCTCTGTTCCACTCGTGGATCGCGCGAGGGAAAACGACTGTCTGAACGCCTCAGCACAAGCTCTTATTTCCCTTATCTTTGAATCGTGATGATAGCGCGATTTGAAAGTTGGTGGTAATAATATGTGCTCTACATCCTAGGTGAAGCTCTTATTTCCCTCATCTTTGAATCGTGATGATTGCGCGATTTGAAAGTTGGTGGTAATAATATGTGCTCTACATCCTAGGTGAAGATCGGATTTCGGAATTTAGTGAGCAGCCCCTTCTGTTTAGCGCACCGTCTATCTGCAAGTGTGTCCCACTTCAAACTTTCTATGAGATTCTTTCTATCTGATTTTCGTATAGGGTGCTTCTCTCGCGCCAGGCCATATGTAATGCCACGCCGAAGTTTCCTCTGCTGTGTCCTATTCGCCGCCCATTCGTCAAGAGCAGGCGGCCTGGAAATATCACTTCTACTACCGAGTGGGCTAGTTTGCTATTGAGACTTTGTATTAGTCACGTTCAGTCAATGTTTCCTAAAAATGAGTCACATCTTCCCTAGTGATCGGGGCTCATTTCGAAGCGGGTCAGCTCTACTCCAGCCAATTAGATTCCAGGCCGAAGACGGCTTTGGAGACTTCCTGGACATGGCATGACACCTGCCTGACTGTTGCCCACTATACGGCCCCCCGACGACCTAGAGTGATGGTCTGGGGTGTCACTTCATTTCATAACAGGACCCCTTCAATTGTAATCCGCAGCACCCTTACATCACAGCGGTATGTCCACGATGTCCTAGGTCCTGTTTTGTTTCCCTTCTTGGCAAGCATTCGGGGTTTACATTTCAGCAAGATAATGCCTGCCCGTACTAGGCGAGAGTGTCTTCGCGCTTGTCAAACCATATCTTTGCCAGCAAGGTCGTCGGATCTCTCCGCAACTGAGAGCGTTTGGATCATTGTGGGCAGAGCCCTGCGGGCAGCTCGGAAGTTTGACGGTATAACCCGACAATTGGTCAAATTTTGGCACGTTATCCCTTAGGAGGACACCTAACAGCTCTATCAATCAGTGCCAAGCCGAATAATTTCTTGGGCAAAGGCCAGAGGTGGACTAACACGTCTCTGACTCCTCAATTTGTGAAGCTCTTTCTCTTGAATAAATCATCCAACTTTTCTGAAACTGTAAGCAATTGTTCGCCTGTACATGTACATCACATCTACCGATTTCCGTCCTATTCGGCTAATTCCTTCGTGATTCGTTGGTTTTCTTTCCTTAAGAGTGTATAAAGAGGATCTTACAGGATCTAGCAACGTAGAAAATAAAGTAATAGCCGCAACAGGCAAACTGTTTTTAAGGCCTAAATTTCGTTAGGACGATTAGTACATTAAAAAAGCTTACATTTTATGGACCTGATCATTGCACAATGGTACAGAAACAAGTCTGGCTATTTATAAATAGCAGTTGTGTGGATTCTGGTTCCCATAAGTTGGTAACTAATATTTATTGTTTTGAAGATTGATTACAGTCATGAGTTCCAAATGCCCAATTGTTCTACATAGATTTCTAAAGCTGGCTTGTTAATTAGATTTATTAACATCCAGTTTTAGTTCTGTGCTATTGTGTTATTTTTGTAAATATTCTCAAAATTACAGAGAGGAGTTTATAGGTCTGCACTCGTTCTTAGTTATTTTAATGTCTCCATTCCTCTAAAATAGAATAATAAAAGCATTTTCCAGTTTTGGGAGACTGAATTTATGAACAGAAAGTATATAAATATGTTACAAATTCTATTTTATGACGTTGTCTCCGGCTTTAATCATTGCTACTGAAACACTGTTTCCTGCTAATTCTCTTCTCTTTGAGTCTGGAATGTCCTCCAGGAAGACCATGCGCAATAAGCCACTGCCGTGTTTATGACTGCTAACGACTGTGTTCATCTGCCAGTACTTTAGGAAGTCATTACTTTCGTTATTAATTATCTGTGTTTTTCTACCATCTCCTCAAATATACAAACATTTAAAAAAATCTTCGAAGCCTGTAGAGTTTTGTTTCTGTCGTTAGTTACTGCTCTAACTGCCATCTTACTGATCAAATGTGAAAAGCTATAAATACTTGAAAGAAAATTTGAGCAATATATAAAGGCCATAAATAATGTGTATATGTGAAAAGAAACAGCGTAGGGTAAATACCTTAAAGCTCTGGAAACACAAAGAAATGGGATCAGGAATTTACGTTATTGCTTGGGAGATATTTGTAGACTGAATTAAAACACTTAAGCAGTTGTTTAAGTAATCTGTGCAAAAAAGTTAGCAATCATCAACATTACACACTTATTGTGCTTGATCCTATTGTTGGTGCTGTAGCATTGCTTCTCTCCCCCGACCGATCAACTGACTTGCACAGTCAGTAATAGCAGTACCTGTGGCTTAACATTTAACCTGAATCATATTGAAACTTGTCGTTTTTTATGCCAGTAGCTCTACTACGGTTATAATAGTTAAATACAGAAAAAAATCTGTAGCCTTCACGACGAAATAATTAAAAAATATATATACTCAAAAATAACGAAAGTGTTAGTATTAAAATGTTTTTGCGGGAAACTGTTATAAAACGATTCGATGATATAAAGTCTAATAAAACGGATGCAAGATGTCTACATAGAGGAAAATGATAAACAGTTAAGAGCTGTAAGTATATTGCAGCCATAGGAAACGACAGATATGAAGAAACTGAAAACCGATGTATGTCTTGATCTCATATATATCTAACGAAGAGAAGTGACAGAAAGTAAGTGAAGAAGAGGGACAGTAACTGGGCGAGATTTGTTAATCACTCAACGAAACACAAAGAATATATATTTTTTGAGTGTTTTACGCCCAATTGTCGGCGAGGTTATTTCACACAGAAATAAAACTTTGCAGGCAGGAAGGTCCGGTTCACTAGGTTCTTTACGGAGGCATCATGCAGAACATCTGATTTATGACTGAAGTGGTTTAAAACATTGTTAAGTTACCCTAATCAGATTTCTGTAGATTTTGCTATGTCACTACAAAATAATGTTAATAAAGGCAAGACAGTGCTCCACTATCTCTACAGTGCCGCCAAAACTGACATTATTCCTTCCTAAAACCACCAGACTGTCAACTAGTTGTTATATTATCAAAAAAGGAAAAAGAAGGTATATCAACTAGACATCAAATCTGTCACTTTTGCATTCCACTTTCTCGTTGTGAAAGATTCCATTGGGAACCAATTTAAACGTTCTAGAGAGAAATAATACTTTTTTAAAAAAAAACGTACAGATCGTTTTCTTGACTTCACTGAGTGCTGTGCGATTATGGTAATTATAACGCAATGAAAAAAACTTCTCCTTTTTTTTGTGATGACAGTAAACGCACTCCCCCTTATCGACACCAAATACAAATGTTCTACAAAGTCAAAATACTGCTCCCAAGACAGAGAAGAGAGGTAGCTTTAGAGATCAAAAAATTGAAAATAAAAGAATCAGAATATCACGTGGATCTGCTAGTGAATCACTAAACGCATTTTACTTTATCACTTCCCTATACTGCCTAAAGAGTTAAGAGGTTGTGCTGGAGCGCCAGCTCCTCGCCCTGTGACTCTTCCTCAGTTGTGGAACTTGCCACAGAGTCCAGGAGTGGCCGGAGGTTACACATCGCTCCGCGTGCGAACAGCTGTGTGCGCTCTGCTGCACGTGTGCGGAAACCAAACTGGACACTCCCAGTGGAGCTGCGGTAACACCTACTGCGGAAAGCGATAACCGCAGTCGCATTCGCTAGCTTAGCCGAGGCGAGGAAACCCAACTATTCATGTATCTCTCTGCTCAATCAATTTATTTACCTGTGTTTGTCTCTTTTTAGATGAGAATATTCTCAGACGATTAACAAACGACGATAAAATAAAGAGAAAACAACTGAATTAACGTATGACATATCAGGTACTTCGTATTTTAATGTTATCAAAGTTTGGATTTTGATGTCATCGTTGTGATCATCAGTCCGAAGAGTGCAAGTCTGTCCTGTGCAAATCTCTTCATATCTGCATACGTACTGCAACCTTAATCTCTTTGAACCTTCTTACTGTATTCAAGCCTTGGTCTTCCTCTACTATTTTGCCCCCCCTCCCCCCCCCCCCTCTCCAACACTTCCCTCACTGACAAACTGACGGTTCATTGCGGCCTCATGATGGTCCTATCAACCGATCCCTCCTTTTAGTACAGTTGTCTCATAAATTTCCTTTCTTCCGAATTCGATTCCATACCTGTTCATTAGCTATCGATGTAGTCATCTACTTTTCAGCGCCCTTCTGTAGCAACACATTTCAAAAGCTTCTATTCCCTTCTTACCTGAACTACTGATAACGCACGTTTCACTTTCTTAAAAGGCTACACTGCTCATGAAAAACTTTAGAAAACACTTCCTAACAATTAAATTTACGTGTAAACGTAGGCGTCCGCGGCCGTTGTCACAGTCAACAAAATTCTTCTGGGTTTGAGTCCGCATTGTCGTAAGTAAAAACCTACGTTTCGGCGACTGTTGCAGGCGCCTTCCTCAGGGTGTGTTGCACACCCTGAGGAAGGCGCCTTGCTACAGTCGCCGAAACGTCCGTATTTTACAGTTGGCAATGCGGCCTTAAACCCAGAAGAATTTTATCGACAATTAAATTTACGTTGGAAATAACAAATTTTATTCTTCAGCAACGATTTTCTGCTATTACTAGTCTGCAACTTATATACTCCCTGCTTCGGCCATCATGAGTTATTTTGCTGCCTAAATAACAAAACTCATCACCTACTTTTAGTGTCTAATTTCCTAAACTGATTCTATCAACACGACTGATTTAATTCGACTATATTCAATTACTCTTGTTTTACTTTTGTTGAAATTCATCTTGCCACCTTTTTTCAGGACCAATTCTATTCAAACAATGTCATCTTCAGACCACAAAGTTTTTTTAAAAATTTCTTCTCCCTCAGTTTTAATTCCCTTTCCAAACTTCTCCTTGGTTTCTTTCAGCGTTTGATAAAATTACAGATTGAATAACGTGGGAGAATGGCTATACCTCTGCCTGACCCCTTTCATAATAACTGTTTGTCTTCGTGTCCACCGATCCTTATAATTGCAGTCTGGTTTCTGTGCATTTTGGAGATAGCCTCTTGCGCCCTTTTAGAATTGAAAGAGGCTATTGCAGTCGTCATGGTCAAAAACGTTCTCTAAATCTAGAAATGATAGAAACTTATATTTACCTTTCTTCAGCCTATCGTTAATGATAATGCGTAGAATCTGCGTGGTTTCGCGTGTCCCTTCATTTCTCTGGAAGTCCACGGTCGGCTTCTACCAATCTTTCCAGTTTCTGTAAATAATTCATGTCAATATTTTGCAACCATAAATTGTTAAACTGATAGTTCGTCAACATACGCATCTATTAACAAGTTTCTTCTTTGGAATAAGAGTTATTACACTCTTCTTGTTGTCTAAGGATATTTCACCTATCTGATATATCATGCATGAAAGATGGGATAGGATGCATTAGCATTCTATAATTTGGGATAGTCCTGTTGTAGCTCTCCAAAGAATCTCATAATTTCTGAGGTACTATCGTTTACCATAGAAGACTTGTTCTGACATAGGCCTTTCAGAGCTCTGTCACATTCGTATCGCAGCACCGTGTATCCCATCTCATCTTCATTCACTTCCTCCTCTCTTTCTATAATACTGTCTTCAATTTTGTTTCACTTATACAGACCCATTATGTATCCCTTCTATCTTTAAACCTTCCCTTCTTTGCCTAGTTCGGAACTGCCAGCTGAGATCCTAACATTATCTTCTCTACACAGACTCATTTAATTTTCGTATGAGCTGCATCTGTCTTCACCAGTCATGCGTACCTTACAGCCTTGCATTTTGCACCGAGCCATTCTTGCTTTGTCAGTTTCAATTTCCGTCAGTCGCATTTTTAAACTTATGTATCCGCTTTTGCCGCTTCATGTATTGCATTTTTATATTTTCTCCTTTCCTCATTTATATTCAATATCTGGTGCATTACCCAACTATTTATATTGGCAATTGCCTTTTAGTCTATTTGAATCTCTACTGGTTTCATTATTTCATCTCTCAGGGCTACCCATTCGTCTTCTATTGCATTCCTTATATCCGTTTCAGTGAATCGCTCCTTATAGCTCTCTGTAAAATTCTCGGCAACCTCTGATACTTTCAACTTATCGAGGTCCCATCTCCTTGATTTCTTACTTTTCTGCAATTTCTTCAGTTACATCCGCAGCTCATAACTAAGAAATTGTGGTCAGAGTCCGCATCTGCCTCTGATAATGTTTTGCAGCTTAAGAGCTGGTTTCGAAATTTCTGTCTTAGCATTGTGTAACCTATTTGAAAAATTCCGGTGTTTCTGACACGCGAAACGAAAACCAGCGTCTTCGTTAGACAACTGAGAAATCCCAGTTCGTCCATGTCGTGCTGTGGTTAAGAATCTGCGACTGTTTACGTTATGAAAGACAAATTAAATCTATTATCTGTGTCAGTCACTTTGAATTTCTCCCACGACAGATTTGGACTACGTCTTCAGGCGTATTATCGGTGTAACTGAATCTTTCTTTTCCTGGATGTAACCAGCTTCCTGCCTTATGCTTCCTTTCACTACAAATGTGTCACTTATTATCATAATTAGGCACTGAAATGATACACTGAAGCGCCAAAGAAACTGGTATTGGCATGCGTATACAAATACAAGGATATGTAAACAGGCAGAATAAGGCGCTGCGGTCGCCAATGCAAGTATCTGGCACAGTTGTCAGATCGGTTACTGGTGCTACAATGTCAGGTTATCCAGATTTAAGTGAGTTTGAACGTGGTGTTACGGTCGGCGAGCGAGCGATGGGACACAGTATCTCCGAGGTAGCGATGACGTGGGGATTTTCCCGTACGACCATTTCACGAGTGTACCGTGAATATCAGGAATCTGTTAAAACATCAAATCTCCGACATCGCTGCGGCCGGAAAAATATCCTGCAAGAACGGGACCACCGACGACTGAAGAGAATCGTTCAACGTGACAGAAGTGCAGCCGTTCCGCATATTGCTCCAGGTTTCAATGCTGGGCCATCAGCAAAAGTCAGCGTGCGAACAATTCAAAGAAACGTCATCGACATAGACTTTCAAAGGCGAAGGCCAACTCGTGTACCCTTGATGATTGCACGACAGAAAGCTTTACGCCTCGCCTGGGCTCGTCAACACCGAGATTGGACTGTTAATAACCATTCACCTGTTGCCTGGTCGGACGAGTCTCGTTACAAATTGTATCGAGCGGATGGACGTGTACGGGTATGGAAATAACCTCATGAATTCATTGACTCTGCATGTCAGCAGGGGATTGTTCAAGCTGGTGGAGGCTCTGTAACGGTGTGGAGCGTGTGCAGTTGAAGTGATATGGGACTTCTAATACGTCTAGATACGACTCTGACAGGTGACACGTACGTAAGCATCCTGTCTGATCACCTGCATCGATTCATGTCCATTGTGCATTCCGACGAATTTGGTTAATTCCAGCAGGACAACGCGACACCCCACACGTCCAGAATTGCTACAGAATGACTCCAGGAACACTTCCGCTGGCCACCAAACTCTCCAGACATGACCATTATTGAGCAAATCTGGAATGTCTTGTAATGTGCTGTTCAGAAGAGATATCCCCCCGTTTGTACTCTTACTGATTTATGGACAGTCCTCCAGGACTACTTCAGACATTAGTCGAGTTCATACTACGCCGTGTTGTGGCACTTCTGCGTGCTCGCGGGGACCCTACTCGATAATAGGCGAGTTTCTTTGCCTCTTCAGTGGACAATGTAAACGATAACAAAGCTAATTACACAATAGTCCAGCAAAAGCACACTATATTCATATGGACCACTGAATATCACATATAAACAGAAAAGTATCAAACAAAACACAAACAGATGTAGACATACGGCCTTGATAAGTCAAAGAGCATTAAAAAGTTTTGAGAATCAAAGATACGGACAACATTCATATTTATGTTTGCATCTTTAGATTTTCCTCACGTAAAAATATCCTTATTAAAAAGGTATTTACGTAGGTTAGAACGTATTTATTTGATAATGAATCTGTTTGATGATTTGAGTATTGAGTTCTGGTTTCAATAATTAAAGGAGTAATACTGCTTTGCAGCAGATTTTTTTCGTTTTTATCAACAGAAGAAATGTAAGCATTATGATGTTGTAACAGAAGTCTCAAGTTGTCAAGAGACACTAGTATAGAAAGCGGCTAATCGGTCGATGGTGCTATGGGTGAACCATTTCCAAGACATCACACATGCAGAAAGGATCTCTGTTGTATTCGCCTGTCGTTAGGCGCGATAATGCACAACGGATGAGCCTGAGGGAGTGAAAATTTATAGCACGAAAGGACACCTGGTTGCTTATCCGAAATGTATCACAGAACTAAGCGTTTCGAAATACTGGAATGTCTTCAGAAGTAAAACTCTCTTGGCAAATGCCTGCACAACAGCAAAGAAAGTAGCTAATAAATAATTCAATTGGAGGAATAAAGAATTTGAGATATTCTTTTAAATTTAAGGAAATGCCCAAGGCGAATTTACGAGAAAGTCAGGAGAGAGATGAAACGGAGTGATACTCCAACAGAGTTATCTCTTTGCTGCTAGGCCTGTTGTGAGGTACTTCAGTGTCTGCTGGTTTGGTCTAGGTAGGAAACAAACACAAAACAGTCACTACTCCTGAATATTGCTTAATCGGCTCTGCAACCACGTGAAAACAGTATAATGGTCACACACCACATGTTGATGAAATGTACTGATAAACCATTGTAAACGTCCTCCTACCAGTATTCTGTTTGTCTTAAACTAGCAAACGACACCCAGGAAAGTGGACGTGAAGTTAATTATACTATTTTTAAGTTTTGTATGTCATGTTTTCTGTGTCAAAATAATTTTTGAGAACTATAACTCAGTCAATTGAGCTTTTGCCCAAAATATGTATATTTAAATTATAAGACTCACCGTTATAATATGCTTCTATTACATTCCTGTAGCTGGCATATCTAATTTGCTGATATGTTACTGGTTGCAGACGTCATACTTTAGAGCATTCACTAGAGATTAGCATTTAACATAAATTAGTGTCTCAAGTTGGATAGTGTAATAAATGCAAAACAGCACATAATCGGCTTACGAAAAGAGTGTCTCACAAATTTGTCACTGCGATGTGGTAGGGAAAAATTTTAAGAATAAAAAACTGGTTCAAATGGCTCGGAGAATTATGGGACTTAAATCTAACTAACCTAAGGACATCACACACATCCATGCCCGAGGCAGGATTCGAACCTGCGACCGTAGCAGTCCCGCGGTTCCGGACTGCAGCGCCTAGAACCGCACGGCCACCGCGGCCGGCTATTTAAGACTAAACCTCTTGAAAGGTCATAAGGTAAGGTAACCATAGGCCCGGAGTCAGACAGTTGTGTTATTAACATCAGAAAATAACGTGCTTACAGAATCGAATTTAAGGAACTTAGCTTTGACAATTTTTTTATAAGGCAAGGTGATTACGCTTTACTGACTTGGCTATTGCGATATGGGCTGTTATAAACTTTGAATCCTCATATACAATAAGAAAATTTATATTTGTTTGTCTGCAGTGTATTCTAGAAAAAAATGCATTTCGTTCTCCACGTTTGACTCATTTTGAAATAAAGAAATTCAATTCCAAGAAGGTAAGGAACGCTAATTATCTGCATTGTGATCACATACATCGGGATATTAACGATTTGCTTGTTTTAAGGAGAGAGAGGCAACCAGATTGCCGGTAGATAAGAAACAGTGTGACTTGTCCAAAATCCTGGTCGGTTTCATCGCTCTCACCACATAACATACAATATTGGCCATTAAAATTGCAACATTATGAAGGCTGCATGCGACAAAATTCAAATTATAAAGAAATGTATAACATACTTGGAAATGCAAATGTATTTCAGTGCAACTGCACAAAGTAAGTGGAGGTACATTCAGTGTATAAGGCAAGATTATGGAGCTGATTTCTAAATTAGAAATCAAATTTAAAAGTTATTTGTTTGTTAGAATATCGTGTTATTTCATACACAGGGCTAATCCATAATGACGAATAACTCGGAACAGAGATGAGATAAGCAAAATGTTTTTGAACATGATTTTCATGGTGATTTGGCCGTTAAAGTGATTTTTCTCAGTGAGAACCCTAATATTTGATTTAAGATTTGAAAAGAGAGGCAAATTTTACATACAGGATGATACGTTTTTCAATGTAATTGCAAGGGTCAATGAGGGTCAAATAAGCAAATATATTGTTAGTTCTAGTAGGTATTAACTCGGAATAGAGGAAAGGTACACCTGAATACAATGCTAGATACAAATTGGAAAGTGCATCCCGACGAATGAGAGGCGAGGGGACTCACTCAGCGACTTTTAAATCAATGATCAACCTTTTATTTATGTTTGTTCCGTCAAATGTCAAAATGACGTTTATACGTTGTGTTATATTTATTTTTGCAAATAAACTCCTTCCATAAACTTAAATTTCGGATCTCTCTTCGCTCTTTTCAAATCAGACGTCACAAATAGCGGTTTTCATGAAACAAAACCCAATCTCCAAATGACCTTCGATAATTACCTTTAAGACCATGGTTATTAGTAGTGATATGTGACACATTGTGCCCCTTCCAATTTGTACCTAATATTGTATTTTGCTGTATCCCTCCTCTATTCCGAGTTACTCTCTCTTAGAAATAAAAACATACCCACTGATTTGACCTACATCGATCTCGCCATTATATTAAATAATGTATCATTTTATACGTAAACTTAACCGCACTTTTCGAAACTTCAATCTCATATTACAGTGCCCATTTAAAAAGTCACTTTAAACTCCAGATAACCATGAAAATCAAGTTAAGGTCACGGCCGTTAATAGCAATGCGTGACCCTCTTTACAGCCTATGGCCTTTATCTAAAACATTTTCCTGTATAACATATCTCTCCCAGTTATTACCCATTACGGATTAAATTATCGATTAGACTGTATTGAATAGGAGACTCCCCAGAAAGACAGATTTTTTTCTTGATTGTAGAAATATTTCGTTACTAGTCTGGATCAAAAGAGCTGTCACTCATTACTTTTATAAATAGTATACAGTGTGTTACTTGGACGTTGAGGATATTTAATTAATCCACGAAAGAAGTGGCTTACAAAACACGTTTCACGTATTCTTGAATATTGCTCCTCACTATGGAAACCTTGACAGGTAGGTTTAATACACTCCTGGAAATGGAAAAAAGAACACATTGATACCGGTGTGTCAGACCCACCATACTTGCTCCGGACACTGCGAGAGGGCTGTACAAGCGATGATCACACGCACGGCACAGCGGACACACCAGGAACCGCGGTGTTGGCCGTCGAATGGCGCTAGCTGCGCAGCATTTGTGCACCGCCGCCGTCAGTGTCAGCCAGTTTGGCGTGGCATACGGAGCTCCTTCGCAGTCTTTAACACTGGTAGCATGACGCGACAGCGTGGACGTGAACTGTATGTGCAGTTGACGGAATTTGAGCGAGGGCGTATAGTGGGCATGCGGGAGGCCGGGTGGACGTACCGCCGAATTGCTCAACACGTGGGGCGTGAGGTCTCCACAGTACAACGATGTTGTCGCCAGTGGTCGGCGGAAGGTGCACGTGCCCGTCGACCTGGGACTGGACCACAGCGACGCACGGATGCACGCCAAGACCGTAGGATCCTACGCTGTGCCGTAGGGGACCGCACCGCCACTTCCCAGCAAATTAGGGACACTGTTGCTCCTGGGGTATCGGCGAGGACCACTCGCAACCGTCTCCATGAAGCTGGGCTACGGTCCCGCACACCGTTAGGCCGTCTTCCGCTCACGCCCCAACATCGTGCAGCCCGCCTCCAGTGGTGTCGCGACAGGCGTGAATGGAGGGACGAATGGAGACGTGTCGTGTTCAGCGATGAGAGTCGCTTCTGCCTTGGTGCCAATGATGGTCGTATGCGTGTTTGGCGCCGTGCAGGTGAGCGCCACAATCAGGACTGCATACGACCGAGGCACACAGGGCCAACACCCGGCATCATGGTGTGGGGAGCGATCTCCTACACTGGCCGTACACCTCTGGTGATCGTCGAGGGGACACTGAATAGTGCACGGTACATCCAAACCGTCATCGAACCCATCGTTCTACCATTCCTAGACCGGCAAGGGAACTTGCTGTTCCAACAGGACAAAGCACGTCCGCATGTATCCTGTGCCACCCAACGTGCTCTAGAAGGTGTAAGTCAACTACCCTGGCCAGCAAGATATCCTGATCTGTCCCCCATTGAGCATGTTTGGGACTGGATGAAGCGTCGTCTCACGCGGTCTGTACGTCCAGCACGAACGCTGGTCCAACTGAGGCGCCAGGTGGAAATGGCATGGTAAGCCGTTCTACAGGACTACATCCAGCATCTCTACGATCGTCTCCATGGGAGAATAGCAGCCTGTATTGCTGCGAAAGGTGGATATACACTGTACTAGTGCCGACATTGTGCATGGTCTGTTGCCTGTGTCTATGTGCCTGTAGTTCTGTCAGTGTGATCATGTGATGTATCTGACCCCAGGAATGTGTCAATAAAGTTTCCCCTTCCTGGGACAATGAATTCACGGTGTTCTTATTTCCATTTCCAGGAGTGTAGATAAAATTTAAAAAAAAGTAAATGCTGGGAGACTATTAATTCCTCTTACCGACAGCCGCTCCTCCTAGGCACCAGTCGCGGATAGAACACTACCTGACGACCTGGGGTAAATTACAATTGTACCAGAGGTACAGGGTATGAATGGTAATTGTATACAACTTGTAAAAGTGATTTATACGAAGGCGAGACAATTTTATACAGATCATTTGTGGTCCACCAAGTCGAGAAACTACTACAATTTGGCCTACAAAAACCACCTAAGCTACACTGCACGCTCGGGTGCGCGAGTTTTTCAGTTTTCTCTCGTTCTCTGCGCGCCAACTATTGGTCCTAGGAAACAAAAGGATCTGTACCGTAAGAAATTAAACGTAGTTTAAATCTGTACTGGGATACATTTTTCGCTACAGACTGCGGTTTTCGAGTTATTCGAGAACCATGCCCGAAAGGGACTTTCAGAAGTGTCTGGAATTAAATGGTTTAATAGATGTAGAGATAGATGCATTGACATTTCGATTCTTTGGGGAAAGTGTCACAGCTGAGATATTAAATCTTTTTATTTCTTTTAGGGAAAGTAAGATTAGCCAGCGCTAATTTTTAGGTTTTACACTGCATTTAATCGTTTGTTGTGTTAATAAATGGTGCTCTGTGACGTCACTGCGAAATCGCTTCATAATGTAGCAAATTGAAAGTGTTCTAAATAACTCAGAATTTGCAGCTAAGACATGCCGCAAATTACTGATTTATCACATTTTGAAATATTGTTCCTTAGTGTTTACTTTGCCGTGCTACGACGTTCAGTCTTCGATCATTCTTGGGGAATGTAACTATTAATTGCACACCTTCATTCGCAGCGCCATAGGAACCAGTACTGCACTTTCCATTCTGTCTACTTTAAAATAAGTACAGTAGTTTTGAGATCTGTACAATACAAAGATAACAACTGAGACTATTATACACAAGTTTCATCTCTTCTTCTTCTCCTGGTCTTAATCAGTAATGGGAAAAGGGCGCACCAACCCATTTTGATATCAAGTTTATATGCAAACTAATTAAATTGATCAATTAATTACCACCCACACGCACACCCCCAGATGACGTTAAGTGTTTTCCGCAGCCGACATGTGAGACCCCGGCCTCCTGCCCTCTCCCCCTTTCTACCTGCGCCCCTCCCCCCGCCTAGCCTATTGGTGCGAACTTCGAATTCTGTCGAGAATCTCTTAGTCACAGGGCTGTGCTGACATCCCATGCCACCCACCACACGGGAATCGGCAGGTAATTAAAAATTGTCGATGCCTTTTCTGGAACTCGAACCCCAGTCCTTCTGGATGGAAAGCACAAGTGCGCCACCCAACTGTCCAGATACAGGAGAGGAAGCTTAGGTTCGTGTATTTTATTTATTTTGGATGGGAAACTGAAGTAAAGATCAGTGCTAATTATGTAATTAATCATAAAGATCGGTCCTAATTACAAAACTGTACGCATAGCACTAGATGCGGAACACCTAAAATCACAATATAGCTCAAAACTGGAATTACCCTGCTGGGAAAAAATTCACAATACCATTCGAAACTAGTGGCAGACATTCTTAAACACTACCCCTCACCTACAAGTTTGTGGTAAAAAGACTGGAGTGGAATGTACTAGTTTTAGTTTTGGTGGGAAATAAGTACAACTGACGAGATGCTGGTGTTTGACAGAGAGGAGTTTAATAATTGTGGTACCTGTAAGCATGCAGCTGAGGACTGTGTCTATCTCTATTTGACGCCGGAGATCACTACAGACGTCTCCCGCTGCATTGCTCGACAATAGCCTTGTAGACCAGGTAATCGAAATTCAGGAAAGGCAATACATGCTACCACAACTGATACAAACTGGTTCACTGATTTAATTACATATCGAAATCGTCGTGAAAAAACCTGCACTCATAATCAATGGGTCATAGTGCAAGATATGTATGGCGATGAGGGAAAATCGCCGTCACAAAGGATTCACCAGGAAAGAGGGGTGACAGTCGCATATGTATTCTCATCGATGTGTGGTCATGAATTAACCAACTTAGAGCCACTCTCACTTCCCCTCATTCATCCCTCTCCCCACCATAGGTAGGGATGTAGACTTTTTCAAACAGCCAGCTGCTACCGATTTTGGGCACCGCCTGTGCTGACTGCAGCCTCTCGCTGTATCTGGGGGTAGATTTCAGTACAATGCATCCCCAGTGAACACAGGGCTGCATGGTCCAGGCACCTGGTCTGCGCTAACCATGCTGGCATACGCAATAGGCCGCAATACCCCCTGAACAAAGCGAGATAAATGACGGCCACCCCGAGTGCAGGTGGTCTGTCTAGAATGTATCCATGTCTCACCACCGCTCCACGCCACACCCACGCCACTAGCAGCCCCACCCACAAACACAAGCCAGTCTGCGATGGAGTATACTTTTACTAGCGTCAACACATCTCCCACAGCTATTAAAAAAAAACGCAATCCCGCTAATAATAAATCTTCTGGTTGCACAAAAAAGGCGCAGTCCACTTCCTTTTAGTTTTATGAGCAAAACTGCCATAGTTTGAGACCATTCATCATGTTAAAACCATAAATTTTTTGCACAAGGGCATTAAATTCTTTACAGATGGCTGAAATATCAATATAGAATGGCATCTCTACAGACATACTCTACAATTTTCATTACTTTCTCCCGTACATCGCACTATATTGTGACATTCAATGAACTGAAAAAAAAGAAACTACTGTACTGTCGCCAGTTAAAGATGACCAAAGGTCGAGCTACACATCTGAGGGATATATTAACTTATCTCACATATCCTATACATGTCCATCCTGCGTAAAGTCGAAAAAAAAACTTTCACTGTTTTGCTTTAAAATATCGATCACGGCAGAATGTCTTCATTACCACGAAACTGTCTTTGGAGTGAAGACATAGAGAGAATTTCAACTCCAAAGGAAAAACATCTATGTTAAGCGATTTCTTTCAGCATGATGGACTAAAGTACATGGATTGAGAGCATCCCTCACACTTAAATTAGTGTCTATAAATAAATTGTCATGCACATGAGTATTACAAACCCTCCAGACATGTGAAATAACATTACAGAACGAAGCCTTTCACGCCATTTGGTCACACCTCGAAAAAAATTCAATTTAAGTTCGACAACAACAAAGTATAATTGAAGAGGACATTCTTATTTTGTACACTACGGCAGCTCCAGTTTTACCATGTGATGCTACAGAGTGTATCGCACAGATGTTTACGAAACAAATGTTGAGAGCATGACTAATAGAACCTCCTAATGTCACCTAATATATCCTCTGATATGTTGAAAAGAAATACCTTTGTGGTACTTATGTATGAAAAACAAGTTCTTGATCCTTTGACGTATTTCATTACAACATCGATCATAGAGTAACATAGAAGTAAGCAGATTTATAGTAGCCACGTGATAGTTGCGGTTTGATACTAACGACAAGTGCAGTATCCTGCGAGTATGCTCAATGCATTGTTATTGCTGCTCCATGAGTAAACCGTCTGGCATGTATTAATTTGTATGTGAATCCCTTGATTATTTGTGTCACGTCTGGACTTCGAACAACTGAATAAATATATACCGTACGTTCTTTGTAGTTTAACCTTACTCTTTGAAATTAACCATTGTATGTTCTGTTAAAAGAACAGTATTTACACACGACATTTCGAGACCCCCACACATAACGGCGATTCTAGAAGTCGGGTGGGGGGTGGGGGCTAATGATGGTAGTGGTGGTGGGGGGGGGGGGGGAATTAACGACGGGGGATGGGGTGGTTTGGAGGAATGGAATATCACTTAAAAAAAGGAAAGTTGGGGTCCTCCACCGACAAACGTAAAATATGGTGTTGTTTAAAATATTTCTTGGTAACTGTTTTGGAGTTCAGGGTAAAAACTTTTCTACAGAATGTGTGTGCCTGGAAAAACAATACGATTTGACCCAGATGTCCGGCGATTTCGAACATTTTGTCTGGGGTCAGCAATTTAAGCGTTGGTAGGCATACCCGGTATATTTAGCTTTCTTAATTATTGTAAGTGGTACTCGTACATTAATATACGTCCAATGTATATTAATAAATAATAAGACGCCCATTTTAAGTTAAATGATATTTATTGGTTTACATAGTAGTCTATTTGCCGCTCTTATTCTTTTGTTAAAATGTGTTTGAAATAAATTGTAACCTATATTGCTACATAATTATAAAAATATGATTGAATCTGTTGAAATAATATATGCGCTGATTTCTGAAGCTACTTTATCCAGTGCAATATGATATTCCATGGAGGGGGGGGGGGGGGGCTATAGCCCCCATAGCCCTATCCCTTCGCCACCACCCCTGCCCCCACGCTCCGATTTACGCACCGAAACGATTAAGTGAATCCGCAGGAACGATAAAACGCTTTTTACTTACATTGTCGCGTCAACTGCGTCACACGCAACAGCTCATGACAACCGCATCGCGTAATCAACACCTAACAGACAGAGATACAGAAGACTGCAAGCACTGACTTCCTTCTGAAAAACGTAATTCCAGTCCGATTGCAATAAAATCTCTGCCCTTCTGGTCGGAATATACAATACTGTGGTTGAACACCACTGAGAACCAACTTGTCTTGGACTACGTCTTCTCACACGAGAATGAATATACAGTGATGGAAATGGAAAGTATTACTCAATGAACTCCTTGACCGACCACTACCGTACCGATATTCGAGTACTTCTGTGACTGTGGGATATCTTGCTTAAAATTCCATGCTTACGCGAGTTTATTTTCAGTGTGTTTAGTACTAAAAATGCCATTCCTATGGTTGAAGAATGGTGTGGTATATGATGGCTGTTGGGTGTTTTTATAGCTACTGATACTTTCCAGGTGGTGATCGTAACATTGCAAGCGCAGAGGACGTGCACGTGCAGCTGATCGCCAACTGTCGACTGTCGGACTTTGAGAAAGGCCGAATCATTGGCATGAGGGACGTGGGAACGTCATACCGATAGACTGCACAGCCAACTGCTTGTAGTGCAATGATTGCAGAATGAACGGTGACGAGATGGAGTCCGGCGAACACTGCAGCAAGAAAAGTAGGCGATGAGGACCACGCCACGAGAAGATCGTGTGACTGAGCGATTGGTTCTGTCGAATAGACGGACGACAACAGCTGAAATCTGGGAGAGGTTACAGGCAACGTGTCACCACGAATCGTCGGGAACAGATTCCTGGAAGCTGGGGTGATACCTCGAGCTGCAATTCGCCGTTTAGCGATGACACCGCACAAAAGACAACAGAAATTTGCGTGGATTAGAGCCAGAGTCAACTGAGACATTGGGGAGCATGCTGTGACATTCTGTGATAAGTCTCACTTCTTTTTGTGGCGGTCAGATTGGCGCCAACAAGACGGTAGACCTCCTGGTGAAAGGTCACAGGAGACAGCTATTCTCGAGACCTCTCCAACTGGAAACATGGTGTGGCGAGCTATTGGAAATGACAACAGAACAACTGGTAATTGTTGAAGGGCAGATTTATGATCGCAATTATGTGGTAATAATGGTGAAACCTTTTGTCAAGTTCATGACCAGTGTACCAAATGGCTTCTAGGCGCTGCAGTCTGGAACTGCGCGACCGCTACGGTCGCAGGTTAGAATCCTGCCTTGGGCATGGATGTGTGTGATGTCCTTAGGTAGTTAGGTTTAAGTAGTTCTAAGTTCTAGGAGAGTGATGACCTCAGCAGTTAAGTCCCATAGTGCTCAGAGCCATTTGAACCATTTTTTTGTACCAAATGGCGTATTGCACCGGTTATTGTACAACTCCACTCTGCAGTTCATGCTGAAAACGGCTTGAAGAATGTGAGGATTCTTTATTGGACTTCCCATTCCCTTGATTTGTCATCCACAGCCAGCAACCTTCGTGAACTGAGACAGCATGTACTTCAGGAGTGATAGTAATTCCCTCAAGACGACGTTCCGAGGTTGTTTGCTTCCAAGCGACGATTAAAAGAGGGCGGGCCCGTGGCGGCACATAACGAACAAACGGCTAGGGAAGTACAAGCCACTGTAACTTTGATGCCCGTAGTGGACAGTGTATATTTATCAATGCGATCTCTTGGTGCCGACGAAATGTCAGAAAAAAAATCATTGAACAAACTTCGCACGAAGTTACCGCCAAAAAAACGTGGACATTCATAATAACAAACTTGTCTGTGTACAAACTGTCCCCACTAGATTTTAGTCCTAATGGAAATACATAGCTGATCAAGATCCCTTTTCTTATTGTCATGTTGCCAGAATAAAGTCAAGATCCGAATGTAGTGTCGTGAATGAAGTACAGCACTTAGCAATGAACGCACATTTATTACGAGCGTTAATGTAGAGCCAGAAAAGAACTAAACTGGTCGTCAAAGTTTGCTACCACTTACAGAAATTTGGAATATTCCAGACTATATGAACATTGCAGACATTAGAAATTTAGAGAAGCTTCCGAGTATGGTCCACATTAAAAAACGGCTGATGGTCGGGTCTGAACTGGCCACCCACTGCACTCCAAACACCAACGTTAATCGCTACGGCACCCTACATGCAGCCCAGTTCGCAACAAAACAGGGTGGTCCAAAAGTCTGGAAACACCCTCATAAAATTCAAACGGAGTAGCAAACGAGGACACAGAGTCCCTACACACGAGGAACGGGAAGGGGGAAACTTTATAGGCTATGCCACCAACATGGCGGCCATCTTGAAAGCCGCTATCTTGTATTCAACTCCAAAATTTCAGATGGGAATGTGGTCATGTAACTTATCAGAGAGATAGAGAATTTCACCAGAAAAACAATGCCGTTGTTATTTTTAACACAGTTTTATTCATTCGCGGGTTATAGCCAGTTACATGTGGCAGCGGTGGGACGCTCGGCAGTATGTGTGTTATGTGCTGAAGAGACATTACGCCGTTGTTGCACAGTCCCGAGAGACCACCAACAGACATAGGAAAGGCTCGATATGTTGTCCATTATGTTGGATTGTTAATGCTATCGTCCAAACCCAGTCCTGATGAACTTTGACCAACACATCTGGCTGAATTTGACCACACCCATCAACAATGCGCTGCTTTAGATGATGCAAATCCTGCATTTTCACAGAATAAACCAGTGTTCTGACATGACCCGAAAGATAAAAATCCAAAGAAGTCAAATCTGTTGAACGTGGTGGCGACTCCACAGCAGCCGTACGACCAATCCACTTTTGAGGGAACTGCACATCCAGGTATGCTCTCACATTGTGCCCATAATGTTGTGGGGCTCTGTCATGCTGGAAGAATTCCGGAAATGTCCCGTCCTCTGTTAACAACGAGGAAAACACTTCTTCATCCAATAACCTCACATAACAGTTGGCTGTTAACTTACCACCAATAAAAAAGGTCCAACGACTTTGGTAGCCCACACACCACACCAGACCATCACTTTTTGTGAGTCGACAGTTTTGGGAGCATCAATCCAGTGCGGATATGTGTCGGATCAGTTGAAACGTCCCCTTAGAACAATTTATACACGACTGTGCTTAAACTGACACACAATATTTTTAGCGCAACGCAATCTGACTTTCAATAATCCCTACAAAAGAATGGCCCTGACTAACATTAACCTATACCTTTCACAAATCACTTACCTCACAAAAAATCTTCGTTACTCGAACTACTGCAATACAGCGAGCACCACTACTGCCAGCTAAATAAAAGATTCTAACTACGGAAGGCACTAACTACTGATAGGTATAGTTAGCAAATGAAAGATTTTAATAGAAAACAAACAGTGTATTTACCTTAATAGTCAAAATATATATGATAGTTCATGACATCCTGTCTTACAAATTACAAAACTCCGCCATCTCTCTCCCCACGTCCACCACTGCTGGCGGCTCACCTCCAACTGCGCAACGCTACGCGCTGTTAGCATCCAGCTGCTGCTGCCCAACACTACAATGGCAGACAACAATTCAAACTAAACACAGACTGCGCACGGCACAGCCAGTGATTTTTATACAGAGCGCTACGTGGCGGAGGCGTTACCAATAAAAAAACCTAAACAGTCTACTTACATAGCCCCCATGCTCCCCACAAAAAATTTACAAATTGTTTTGGGCAGTGGCCAATACAGATTTGAAAATTTTTTTCATATTTACAATGACAAAGAAATGAAATGCACACACTTATCGATACAATGTTGGTCAAAAGCTAAAATTTTCTCACAGTCCATTAAGACAGTCCTGATCATTCATCAAAGTAAAATTGTAGTGTTTTTCTCAAAGTCTGAGTAGTACAAGAAAACGCACACGGAAGTAGTGGATTTCCATGCAGTCTTGAAGAAGTATTGTTGTCCTTCCAAGGGAAAGACAATGCTGACTCTTGACATGCAGACAGGTAATGGGCCACAACAGAGCAAACCCACAGCAGAGTCAGTCGAAGTTTTGAAGAATATTGGTAGGTAGGTCATCACAGAGTAGACCCCTTGTAGTCCTGGTAGAGATTACGGTATTGGTGGGCCACCAGAAGTGCAGACCCACTGCAGTCCTTGTAGAAATAATGGTATTGGTGGGTCATCAAAGGTGTAGACCCACTGTAGTCCTCGTAGAGATGGCCAGCAGCCATGTGTTTGACTGTGCAGGCGCACAATCACCATTGAAGAGTCTTGAGGATAATATAGCAAGTCTATAACTACCACTTGTGCACTCACAAAAATTGTTTTTGAAATGTCCTTAGAACCAGCAATGCTGTTATCCAGTCCCTTACTGAATTATTAAGACACGTGCAAACACTATCAGTCCCTACTTCTCACATATTGTCCATATACTATGACCAACAGAAATGTGTGCAATGAAATGTAATTTACAAGTTACTTAATTTGATGAACTGGTGTCAATTACAATTTTGTAACATAAGAATACAATAACAAAGGACAAAATATATCATTAAAGAACATAATACTACAGATAACATTTGCTGTAATACAGGCTTTACAAAAGAATCGAAATAACAAATGCATCAGTGTTACAAAATTTACGACATAAGTACATACATAAAAGATCAGAATAACTTTTGAAACATCAACTTCACACATGAGCATTAAAACAAAACAGAATAAATAATGTCTACGCATCTTTACAAAGTAAATAACATATTATCAGAAAAATTCTATAATGTAACTCTCATCAGATAAACACATAAAGACAGGAAGAACACAAATATACAAGGGTACACAAACACATAGTGCAATAACAGAAAGGGAAAGGACAGGGTTTGTTTTCAGTGTAACATTTGGTACTGCAGTCCAACCCAAAACGTCATTCTGTAGATATTTCGTCTTATCTCAACATTTGTTTCCACCAAAAATATCCTATCCAAGCATGCTTTCTGTATTTTGTTCACATCCTCTTTCAAAAATAGTTTTCCTCCACTGTACACTACTTTTTTGGCCAAATCATTTTCTTATAGCTTCTCAATGCATTTCTTCCAATTCCTCATAGTTAGTTTCTTATATAGTCTACCCCCTCTTAAGCTAACTTAAATCTACTGAGCTCAGATGCTAAACTAAGGGACGACGCAATGCAGCAGCACAAAACAATTAACACAAACAACAATGACAAAAATGGAAATTGTGAAAGCAAGCAGCAGCAAATGCAATAACTTATATCTAAACATGACAAAGCTGAAGCAGAAAAATATTACAGTAAAAATGTTTAATACCTATGTAACATCTTAACACTAGAGTGATGCATCACGAGAACATACCCTAGCAGATAAGTTACCAAATCCTAAAAAAGTTATTTTTGCAATTCCCGTGAAGGGAAATGTCTATTTGTGCTCTCTTTTCCAAGAAAGTAAATCTAAAATGATTCTTTACTGGGTCTGTAGACAGAAAATAGTGATATTAGTACATCTATTAAATTTTATTTTAACCAATGCTGCAGTGCAGATAGAAACTGGATATTAAACAAAATGAGCAATCTCTCAGCCAGAAAGACAATAGATATAAAATGTTTCTCATCATTTCATTTCAGTAAATATCATAAATTAAGAACTCTACAGTGTAATCATGTTTTCAATTTTGAGGGTGTCGTATTTACTATGCTTTCTACAAAGGAATGTCAATAGCGAGGATAATGGCTTTTTTTTCCTCTGAAAGGCACACACTAATGACTTTTTCTCAAGGCGGCTGGCACACCTGGCCGCTCGCAACGCATTACGTCACGGTCACCTACCTTTCTTACCGAAATATTGACGACAGCAGTTTCCGCTAGTGACAGTCTCATGTAAAAATATTTTCACAGGTTGAGAATTTGCGTTACAAACGTGTAGAAAATAAAATCCTATAAATATAACAGTGTCCAAAAAATTTTCGCCAGCATAGTGATACATTCACGCATATACACACATTTCCTAACTCTTAAAGTACGATTCTCGGTTTCCAACATCCATTTTCACAAACCAGAGTCCCTAACCACTACTCTTTATTCCTTACCTTATTCGTCGACACTTCTTCAATATTTCATCATAACAGATACATAGCATAATCAAATAACTCATATAGCATCAGCTTATTGACCATAAACATACCACAACAGCATAATACACATAGTCATCGTAATAATAACATCATAACACCTCAGTCAAATCTCAAAATCGTCGTAGCTTCCTCCAATAATTTCAAAACCTAAAAAAAATTCTCTGCTCATGTCAAGTGTCATCTGCCTCAAACGGCTTTAAAAATCATGATCTCATACCAAATATGTCATTCAAAGCTCCTATAGTATCACAATGGTTCTGAAAAAATATGAACAGTTCACAAAGTACAGACAAAATACAATTTCGTAAGTGTGAAGTTATCCAACGGTGTAATTACGTAAACATCTGTCACTGATGAAGTAAAATAAATGTTGGTCTCTCTCAGTTAAATGATCAGATAGCTGTGTAATTAATGTGTTAGAGAAATATGGTACCGATGTGTAAAGTTGTATAAGCAAATACCATATTAGCTAGGGCTCCTTGTGCTTGCCATACACATGGTACACAAAATAGGCGTGTACCCCCCTGAGGATTAATGTAACTATATCCTCAGGTGTTACAGATTACAGCAATGGAATGAAATGTATCACGGAAAACTTTCTTTGTAATTCAAATATGTTGAAAAATAAATAGTTTAATGCGTGTCCTGTAGCGCTAAATGTGCGTCTTGCTGTAAGACAATCTCTGTGGAAGTGTCGTAATTATTGTCCCCCGAAAGCTAAGTTCTGCAGAAGTCAATGTACTTACCTCATGATAAACGAAATTGAAATGCTTTGCGTATAGATATCTTAGTTATTACGCTTATTGCCGTGATGAAGTAAGTACTGTACTGTACGTATTGTTATGCTACAGAAAAGGCTATCTCATTGTAGCTATACCACTAAAACATGTTTTACTTTCCAGAATAATTCAGAAAAACTGTGCAGATATAAAACAGATAAACTGCAAAAGCAACATTGTAAATTGTCACTCATTAGTAGCGTCCTGATAAAATCGTGTAGCTGTCACATAAACTAACCACTGTATCATCTGGTATCTCACAGAAAGTACTTTAAATCCAGAATGTATTTTCAAGTAAACCAAAATGTTGCATTAAAATCTCATTAGCAATACTGGTAAATGTTCTAAGTATGTGAGCCTTATAGTCGTTACGTAATCGTGCAACTAACAAGCAAGAATGTACACACGAAAGAACACAGTGATGTCTGTTCACTATAACAATGCACTCGTAAATACTGACTAAATATGTTCTGTAGGTTCTAGACTGGATAGTGAACTTCAAAACATTGTTGCATGTTAACAGTTTCTAAGTGTGACAAAGCATACTAGAAATGTGAAGTGAAATGTTTTATGGCAAAGACAAAGTTAAAAAGCAGATTATCTTTCAATAAACGGTTTTGCATGTGAAATGTGGTGTAAACCTTTACTCTTCCTAGTACGCAGACTGTCAACTGAAAAGCAATTATCATGTGGTTACGTCGGTAAGGAACACTGGAATTTTGCTCAAGTTTAGCTTATGTTATTTTTCTCTGAGCCAGCCGGCGCACGCGGCTGCCTGCGGTGCGAGTCATTGTCTGTTTCTTTGTTGGCGCGCGTCGTTAATGGGATTAGGAGACCTAACTTCTACAAATTCACCTTGTCGAGAGGGCCCTGCTCTGTTTGAATCCCGCCAGTTCTTATGCAATTCAGGTCTGTCGTTAAGATCATATCGTCTGTCGTCATGTCGGTAATTTCTGTAATTAATTTCTTGTCGGTCACGTGGTGGAGAATTTCTCCCTGAATCGTAACTGCGCGCTGGACCGTTGCGTCTGAAGTTATTCCGTCTCCCGTGATGATAATAGTTCTGGTTGCCATATTGTCTGTTTCTATGATTGTCTCTGTCATGTTCATTACTACGGAAATGCGATCTTTCTCTGTAATTATTATTACTCCGCCAGTGGTTGTCATATGGGTGGTGTCTGTTTTGGTCACGATTTACGTTGTACGAATAGCCTTGTCGTGTATTATTTCTGTCATCGCGGAATTGTGACAGGTGTGACCTGTAATTGTTGTGTTCCTGTTTCCGCGTTCCGCGATTGTCAGTGTCAATTTCCAGTTCTTGTAACAGTCCCTGAAAAGCTTCAATGTCGTCTTTGCATCGTCCTGCTAAAATAATCTGTCGTAAATGTTCAGGTAATTTGATTAAGCAAATGCGGATGAGTTCTGAGGGGCTGTATGGGTTTGAAAGATACTGATTCTTATGTAACATGTCTTCAAAATATTTGACAAGACTGGAAAATTCAGATTGGTCGAAATGTTTCATCATTATGATGCTATGTTTTACTCGGTCTTGTGTGGCTTGGGACCAATATGCTGAGAGGAAGGCATGGTAAAATTCTCCTTCACTGTGGCAATCGTGAATGACCGATCGCATTCTTACAGCTGGTTCATTCTCCAAGTAGCCACACATAAATTCTAATCTGTGCTCTAGTGACCAGTTGGGAGGAAAACAATGAGAGAATTGATGGAGCCACCCTTGTGGATGAATATCGTTGCCAGAATTCTTAAATGTTTTGAATTTACGTGTAGTAATGAACAGCTTATAGTCAAAATCATCGTGTCGGCGGGTCGCATATCGGTCATTGTTACGTCGTTTCGGCGGTTCCATCTCAAAATTCGGTGTACTTTGCCAATTACTTTCATGATTTCCGAAATGCCCTGTGTTATTATTTTGTGGTTGTTCTGTATTGCTATGTCCCTCTTCCCATACTGGGGCGCGAGTGTCCTCTGAAATATGTAATTCTTGTATTACTTGAGCCAACTGATCTTGTACTTCCCGCATTTCTCTTTTGTGCTGTGTGTTGATTTGATTTTGATTCTGTTTGAATTTCCTAATTTGTTCATACTCTTCAGTGTCAGTGAAGGCTACAGGTTTTGTGTCATTCAGATCATCATCTACCTTCGTAGATAAGTTAGTGAACTGATCTGAAAGTTCGGCTACTTGATCTGACAGTGAAATTATTTCCTCTGTGTGTCTTTCTGAACCAATTTTCAGAGTATCTACTGTGTCCTTTAAGTTCGCTTGAGTTTTTGCAAGTTGTGTAACCGAATCGGTAGATGCAACTGAGTCAATTTTAGCTTGCAAGGTCTCATGATTTTCATGAACAATAGTTTGCAGTTCTTTTATGGCTGCTTCGTGATTCTGTAATGCATTTTCATGCCGCGAAAAAATAGGTTGGAAATGCTCACAAATTTGTGTTTTTACGTCATTACAGACTTTTTGACATTTCGATTCAATGTTATGTAACTCATTAGTTAAATCTTCACGTGTTTGTTCAAGCGTGGTGTCTAACTTTTCAAGCTTTTGTTCCATTGTGTCTAACTTTTGAAGCTTTTGCTGTGTTTGTCTCTGATTTTGTTCCATTGTGTCTAACTTTTGAAGATTTTGTTCCATTGTGTCTAACTTTTGAAGATTTTGTTCTATTGTGTCTAACTTTTGAAGCTTTTGTCCCATTTGTTGCATTAATTGTAATAACAATGCACTAGTGTCTGAAACATGTTCCTTAGTGCTATTCGGCAATGCATTTGAACCGGCAATATTCGCAGTTTGAAAAACAGAAAGTTTGTCTTTACTTATTTGAGAAAACGGTGAGGACGCTAAATCTGAATCTACAGTATTTGCAAGATTGTGTCCTGTCATTTCGGAATCCTGAGGCGAGCTGTTGCTGACCGATCGATCGATAATGCTTCCCTGTTGACTAATTGTTTCACTTCCTACACCATTATTTGCACCTCGCTCCATTTCCCTATGCGCTATTACCAAATTACTACTTTGAACATTAGTGAATTCATTACATGGTGACGTTAACACACTGCTTTCGTCTTCACTGTCATTTCTCAGTTTACTAGGAGCCTAGTGTTACGTTTTTCACACGCCATTATTGTCACAATTTTTCATACGACAACACAGAAAAACACAATTTGAAGAACAAAAATAAGAGAACACATTAACATAGCACTGAAAATAATATCTAGTTAATTGCAAGCGCAGCTGCGAAATACTTGGTGCAAATCTACATGCATGCCACAACTGTTTTACTGTACAACAATGAAAGACTATAACTACAAAGGAAATTCTCTCTATGATTACGCGCTAGCAATAAACAAAGGCTACACTAACTACACAAACTACAAGAAAAAAATCAGAAGATTCCAGTGAGGTATCCTTGGCTAAGGGTCGACATATGAACCGTCCCCTTAGAACAATTTATACACGACTGTGCTTAAACTGACACACAATATTTTTAGCGCAACGCAATCTGACTTTCAATAATCCCTACAAAATAATGGCCCTGACTAACATTAACCTATACCTTTCACAAATCACTTACCTCACAAAAAATCTTCGTTACTCGAACTACTGCAATACAGCGAGCACCACTACTGCCAGCTAAATAAAAGATTCTAACTACGGAAGGCACTAACTACTGATAGGTATAGTTAGCAAATGAAAGATTTTAATAGAAAACAAACAGTGTATTTACCTTAATAGTCAAAATATATATGATAGTTCATGACATCCAGTCTTACAAATTACAAAACTCCGCCATCTCTCTCCCCACGTCCACCACTGCTGGCGGCTCACCTTCAACTGCGCAACGCTACGCGCTGTTAGCATCCAGCTGCCGCTGCCCAACACTACAATGGCAGACAACAATGCAAACTAAACACAGACTGCGCACGGCACAGCCAGTGATTTTTATACAGAGCGCTACGTGGCGGAGACGTTACCAATAAAAAAACCTAAACAGTCTACTTACACAGTGTCTGTGATTCTTCTTCTTCACCCCACCATTGATAAAGAAATTGGCTTTATTACTGAACAGCACCTGATAGGGAAAACGGGGGTTTATCTGCAGCTACTGTGTCACCCATTCTGCAAACTGTACCCGACAGTATGGGTCATTCTCGTTCAGATGTTGGAGCAGCTGAATTTTGTGCGGGTTCCATTTGTGCTGCGGTAAAGTTCGCAGTATGGAGGTACGGCTAACCCCACATTCTTGTGACAGGCGACGAGTGCTCGGACTCTTGCTAAATAATGCCAACACGCTCACTGTTGCTGCTTCATCGGGGGCAGATTTTGATCTTCCAGCCTTAGGTCTATCTGCGACAGAACCTGTTGCTCGGAATTTGGCCAAAAGCTTGGCAAATGCGCTGCGAGTGATGGGATGTCTGGTTAGGTGACGAGATCAAGATGATTTCAATGCGTCCTTCATGTGTTAAAGACATTTTGTAACCTGTAAAAAAGGAAACAATGATTAAAACGTTAGCATGAATAAATGATACCTAACAGTTAAACACATGTAACATATCCGGCATGGGATAATCACTTTGCACCGTTTCAGACTCCATTTTATGATTTCTCAGTGCGTAATACTCAAGCTGCCGAGCGTCCCACCGCTACCGCAAGTAACTGGCTATAACCCGAGAATGAATAAAGCTATGTTAAATAACAACGGCATTGTTTTTCTGGTGAAATTCTCTATCTGTTTGATATGTCACATGACCACATTCCCATTTGAAATTTTGGAGTTGAATCCAAGATGGCGGCTTTCAAGATGGCCGCCATGTTGGTGGCATAGGCTATAAAGTTCCCCCCTTCCCGTTCCTCGTGTGTAGGGACTCTGTCTCCGTGTTTGCTACTCCATTTGGATTTTATCAGGGTGTTTCCGGACTTTTAGACCACCCTGTATATTACTGACCGATGTAATAGGAAAACGCGTTATAAGACTCATTTTTATCATATCAAGTGTTGCTATCACCTCCAGCAAATCTGTTTGTAGTACTTTTATCTGCCATTAAAAGTATGTAACTCCTCTTGTCTATTTCATGTTCAAGTAATGAATAACACAAACATGTACTTACAGTTATGACAGCGGATTTGCTCTACTCGAAACATTATTGCTGCTAACAAGGATTATTCATAAAAAAGCTTCTGCGCTCACAGTTCTTGTCCCCGCTGTAGATTATTCGTGTTAACGAGAGGATAAAATCATAACAAGTAATATGGTTTAGTTATCAATCTCTTTAATACAGTGGTTACACGAAGTAGTATAATGATTACAGAACAGATAAATCGCAGGCTCCTGTCTGCCCCACGGAGCACAAGCTACGTAATCGCTTTACGCCGTTTTTTCGTTTCCTTTTCGACGCTGCCGTAGCTCTCGCTTTCGTTCTGGACTTTTTTGGTTTTTTGGATTCTTTTCGACGCGAGCTTTCCTCCGACTTGCGCTTTCTATAATTGCAAACATACTTGCGAGTCGTCTGAGACGACATTTTCATTGTTTTGTAATTTGCGCACTAATCCGTCTGGTATGATGGCGTCAAAGACAAAACAAATACTGCGCAACAAACACGTACAAGCATGATGTATCCGTTGTGGGCAGTTGCGGAGCTGTCTTTTGTACTCAGGTGATTCGTGTGGAAAGGTTTCCGACGTCATTATGGTCGCACAACGGGAATTAACAGACTTTGAACGCGGATTGGTAGATGGAGATAAACGCATGGTGCATTCCATTTTGAGAATCGTTAGGACTTTTCTATGTGTCGGGATCCGCAGTGCCAAGAATGTGCCGAGAATACCAAATGTCGGGCATTTCGTCTCATTACGGACAACGCAGTGGCGACGGCCTTCACCTGATGACGGAGAGCAGTGGTGTATGTGTAGACTTGCCAGTGTTAACAGGCAAGCAGCATTGCGTGAAATAACCGCAGAAATAAAATGTCGGGCCGGCCGTAGTGGCCGAGCGGTTCTAGGCGCTGCAGTCTGGAACCGCGAGACTGCTAGGGCCGCAGGTTCGAATTCTGCCTCGGGCACGGATGTGTGTGATATCCTTAGGTTGGTTAGGTTTAAGTAGTTCTAAGTTCTAGGGGACTGATGACCTCAGCATTTAAGTCCCATAGTGCTCAGAGCCATTTGAACCAAATCAGTGTCGGACGTACGATAAACGTATTCGTTATTACAGTGTGCGAAATTTGGCGTCAACGACCTACGGCAGCAGACGACCGACGCGAGAAACTTTGCTAACAGCACAACATCGTCAATAACGCCTCTCCGGTTGGACCCTACATGACTAGAAGTGTCCGTAGCTCGTGGTCCTGCGGTAGCGTTCTCGCTTCCCGCGTCCGGGTTCCCGGGTTCGATTCCCGACGAGGTCAGGGATTTTCTCTGCCTCGTGATGACTGGGTGTTGTGTGATGTCCTTAGGTTAGTTAGGTTTAAGTAGTTCTAAGTTCTAGGGGACAGATGACCATAGATGTTAAGTCCCATAGTGCTCAGAGCCATTTGAACCATTTTCTTGACTAGAAGAACGCTGCCTGATCAGATCGAGTCCAGAAAAAAAAAATATTCAAATGTTTGTGAAATCTTATGGGACTTAACTGCTAAGGTCAGCAGTCCCTAAGCTTACACACTACCGAACATAAGTTATCCTAAGGACAAACACACACACCCGTGCCCGAGGGAGGACTCGAACCTCCGCCGGGACCAGCCGCACAGTCCATGACTCCAGCACCTTAGACGACTTTTTCTCTTTTTTTTTTTTTGCATTTTGTCCGTTGTGTTCTTCGTTGCGGACGTCACGTGATATCCGTTCAAATTCGTCGTTGATTTGTTGATCCTTTGACTCAGTTTTTATTATTATTATTATTATTATTATTATTACAGAGGTCAGCCAGCTCTGTGACCAAACACGATGAGCAACCGTGCCGGCACGACATTTAATGGTGAAGGACACACAACACCCAGTCCCCTGCTCGGAATTGAATCCGGGCCCGAAAATTCCCGGTGAAGAGAGAATGTACCCTTATTTATTTACTTATTTAATCGTACGGCTAGGGCTCCCCGTTCTGCAGAACGTTCGCCTGGTGCCTGTCTTTCAATTTGCCGCCACTTCGGCAACATGCAGTCGATGAGGATGGTAGGATGATGATGAGGACAGCACAACACCCAGTCCCTGGTCGGCTAATCCCACGTGGCTCGAGTCCCGATTTCAGTTAGTAAGAGCAGATGGTAGGGTTCGAATGTGGCGCAGACTCCACCAAGCCGTCGACTCAAGTTGCCAAAAGGCACTGTGCAAGCTGGTGGTGGTTCCTTAATGGTTTGGACTGTGTTTACATGGAATGGAATGGAGCCTCTGGTCCAGATAAACTAATCATTGATTGGAAATGGTTATTTTTTTTAAAAAAAATTCTTTATTTCCATGACAATACTAATAATACATGTTAACCCACCTCCTAAGATGATTAGTGTATCATAAAGTGATACATAAATTGGATTACAATGCAGCTTTTACTATTGCAGTTATCTTAGTGAGCTACAGTCTAAACTACTACAGTGTGTTAGTTTTCTACAACAGTGGGCGGTTTGATTTAACCTACTTGTTAACTGACTAATCTAGAATGACTATTACCTGCAGCGTCACAGGTTTGCCAGTAGAGTACAAACCTACTTAGAACAGCCAGGCTCCACGAGCTAAACCCGAGGAGCATGCCCCTGGCACTGGGCTGACCAAGGTGAGTAATCGCTGCCGTTTCCTAAATTAATGTCCTAAATCTAAGTCCTACAAAATACTAACTTAACCTACGTCGTATCCGGTGCTTTTGTCATAATCTTTCCAACTATGATGGAAGTCGGCCATTCCTCGCACAGGCGGTATGCGAATGGAATCTGGTCTCAATCGGTTTGATCTATGAGTTTATACCTATTCTTGGTCCCTCAGGTATTCTGCTAACACTTTCCACGATACCCCATCTGCCAGTGCATTCAAAGTGTGAAAAGTGTCTTCTTGTCTGAATAGTTGGTGTGTGTCGTTGTTCGGAAGTCTGTCTCGGAGTGTTGTCGCGACATCATTGAAGAGAGGGCACTCGAAACCACATGGTCGGGAGTTCCCTCTGCCGCGCCACAGTCACACTCGGAGGTTGCCCTTTTCCCAAACCGACATAAATATGTCGGATAGGGTCCATGTCAGTGAGAAAGTGAATGAGTCCTCGTGTAGGTTCGAAATATTTCATATCCCCACGCTCTTTTACGTCTGGTAAAAACTGGAAGGTTCTTCTCCCAGTATCTTCTTCCTCCCAAGCCCTCTGCCAAAGTTCCTCCCCTCTGTTTCATATTTCCCTCTTATCCTCCACCCTCACACCCATGATCTCTATTATTTTCTCCATGTTCCCCTTTTTGGCCCAGTACCACGCCGCTTGTTCACGTATCTTGATGTCTAACGGGCAGAGCCCCATTATGACTAAAAGAGCTCCCCCCGGAGATGTTCTGTAGGCCCCCACAGATCCCAGAATCATGCCCTTATCACTGTCATGGCGGGCACTACCCTCGTGAGCCTGTGCGCCCAGACTCCCGAGCCTTAACCCACTACTGAAGTTAGAATACTATTGTGATAAAGTTTTATGAGACGAGGCGGGAGATGAAATAAAATGGTTATGTTCGGCTACTTGCAGACCATTTCACGGACTTCACATTCCCAAACAACAGTCATGTCACAGGGGCAACAAATTGTTCGCTATTGCGTGTTCTGCCCGTGCCGTTTAATCAAATGTCGGAGCTACACGCTGCCGTCGTGATGTTTGTGGACCTCCGCGGCAGCGAGGGAAGACGGCGACCGGGTTGCGACGCTGCCCCTGGCCGTGGGGAGGGGCGCAGTTTGGCTGTGGGCGAAGTGGGTCGCGCGGGCCCGCTGCCGCCGCCGCTGGCGGTACCGTAAGCGGCCGCCACCTGCCGCGGCCCGGACGCTCAGTCCGGGACAACCGAGGCTGGCGCCCGCACCGCACCTCAGCGCCCAACGCACCGCCTCTGCAGCAGCGAGCGAGACGGCCACGGCGACAGAGAGCACGCTCCCTCACGCCGCGCGCAGCACACTGTAAGTAGCCAGGCGACCAGCGTCTCCTCCCTCGCTGCCTCGGCAGCCGTGAGTACAGATCGGCGGGTCAGTCCCTGTTTGTTGACTTTTGGAAACCTTGCGACAACGCCGGCTGTAGATAATTCTGTTGTGCCAGACATGTTTGCTATTGCGTTCAAGACGTCTTTTCAGACAGAACGCTTTGAAGCAACGCTACTCGTGTAAGAAAACAACACACTTCTTCACACACTATACCACGGAAACGACACGAGTGAACAGGTAGATTCTGTTTTTCTCTGTTTCCAAACAGGCACTGTAACAAATCGCCGTCTAATAACTAAATTACGATCACATCCAATATCTTCTCAGGTATATCACTGTCTCGGCGAATGTTTCACTGATAGCATCCAGTACGTTATACCGGACGCCGATTGCTCAACAGTACCGAAAGAATCACTGGGTATGCCACAAGTAAGCGCAATAGGACCATTATTTTTCAAAACCAACTTATTAGTAGTAAATGTACAATATTTCAACGTAATTCAGACATATTCAAGGTAAGCAGCACACTAATGTGATTTTGCTGTCGGCACATTATGTAACTTTGACGTTTAGTTAGCACAGTAACCAGCATTCAAATGGTTCAAATGGCTCTCAGCACTGTGGGACTTAACTTCTGAGGTCATCAGTCCCCTAGAACTTAGAACTACTTAAACCTAACTAACCTAAGGACATCATACACATCCATGCCCGAGGCAGGATTCTAACCTGCGACCGTAGCGGTCGCGCGGTTCCAGACTGTAGCGCCTAGAACCGCTCGGCCACTCTGGCCGGCGTAATCAGCATTACTTTCGTTTAGAGACTGGAGATACAATATCATGACTACGAGCACTCTGTTCGTCATCTTCTTCTTCTTCAGCATCTTCACTATGACCATCTTGGCTGCTTCACTGCGCTGCTGTGTTTGCATCATCAGTTTCTTCCTCAGCAAACGTGTCTGGTTCTTCTCGGTTCAGCATCTAATGTTTAAGAACACGGTCCCTAGCCCTCTTCCCCATTTCAGTGGCTGGCTGCTCAAGTCTATCAATGCCACTGGATAGCGATGAAAGGAGCACCAGCAACCTTAACTTAGGGAAGTACCAGCCATAACCATGTCGTCCACCCCCGATGCTTCATTTATATTCTTAGCCAGAGCAAATTCACTGGCTGAAGCCACCAGCGGCAGGCAAATTGCGATAACAGCATTCTAATTTCTATCTCTTCGTTTTCTTCCTCTTCCTTTCCGCCTCATATTTTCACTAGTTCCAGTGCTGAGATACATTTTGCATACTTTTGTATATATATATATATATATATATATATATATATATATATATATAATCTTTCTTTAGTAATTGTACCTGTCATGCTCGGATATGATCGCTTTTCCCCAGATAAGACCAGTAGGAGTATCTGATTTTTGAGATACCGTTGCCTACAGCAAGGTATCGTCTTCGGACTGCACAAACACTTCGCTAAAACTTCCACTTGGTGTAATGAACGATAAACTCTCTTTAAATGTGAATTAATGCAAGATAATGCTTATAAGAATGAGAAAAAACTCGTGAGCCTCTTATTTCAACAATAGTGACGTGACGAACGTCTGGAGACGGCCACCGCATGTAAATACTTCGCATAACACTAATAAGCGATATGAAACGAGACGAAAACGTAAATTCAGTAACAGGGGTGATGAATGGAAGTCTTATATTTGTTGAGAAGTTTCCAGCAAAGTGAAGTGCATCGCTAAAGGAAACTGCATGCAAACGTTACAGTGACTAATTCTGGAGCATTGCCATAGTATATGGAGTTCTTATAAATCGTCTTTGGTAAATTTTGAGAATGAGTAATAGAGGAAAACTAATGCGTCAGTTCTGATGCCACTGGCGCAAATCACGCTCAGAGATCTTGAGAATGAAACAGAGACACAAAGACAGTTATATTTTATCGATCAATACGCGAAAGAAATAGACCACAAAATCGCTAATATTGGTACAGAATACGCTGTGCCATGCACTGAACTGTGACGTCCATGGTTTATATGTAAATAGCTGTCACCCGTCGGCAACTATTAGGCCAGCCTGTTACGGAACCCATACTCTCTTAAGTACAATACTCACATGAATTTTGTAAGAAGCCTCTCTGATACACAAATTGCAGTTTCAAAGTATCCTACCAATAAATCAGTGACTGCCTTTTAATTTACCTACAGCTAAGATCCATGTGGTTGTTCCAATTCATAATCCTGAGTATTCCAAATGTTTGAACGTCGTGAGTGACCACAATTTCAGCCAAACAATATATTTTTTTACTTCTCCTGTATTGCGGAGCTTTACACTTCTCTCCCAAAGGCTAATGCCAGTCGCTGCGTCAGGCTGCTTTAATGCTTACGTTGGAGGGGATATTCCTACAGGTTTTTATCGCATAACAGTACTCATGGACGACCCTCTGCAAAAGGAAACTATAGATTGTAATTATAGTTTGTATTATTCTCTCACATTAAAGTATTGCACTCCGGCAAGAACAGTGACAAAACTCAGAACTGCAGTACTTCAGAAAACTAGACGCAGCGAATTAATTCTATAAAATTTCTATTGAAATAGTATAACCTTCCTTCAAATTTCAAGTAAGTGTTGTGGTCAGTAAATTACATTATATTTTTCGTGCACATTGGACACTTCACACGTATTTTTCGGTGACGTAAAATGAATATGCCTTTTTTCACTTGTCTCATTTTTCTTGCGGGGTTCTATATGTGATTAACGAAGTGTGACATCGACAGGACGATGACACAGCGATATAGATGGTTCAAATGGCTCTGAGCACTATGGGACTCAACTGCTGTGGTCATTAGTCCCCTAGAACTTAGAACTACTTAAACCTAACTAACCTAAGGACATCACACACAACCATGCCCGAGGCAGGATTCGAACCTGCGACCGTAGCAGTCGCGATATAGATGCTCTAATTGTATTATTTATATCGGTCTTTGATCACAAGAGTTTTTATTATCGTATGTGATAATCAATGCAGTCAGGAACGAGCATCTTCTTATCAGTCTGTGCTAATAAAATTGTGGAAAAAACTTAAATCTGGTGTCCAGGATAAACATTCTGTGGGTCGGCAGCGCTGAGTATGCAGACGTTGACCCCAACTGTATACGTCACACACAATGATTGTTCTAAAGTTTTATCGTGTAACTAATTTTCTGATTTCGTCAAACACGGTACAAATTTTATCACGTTTTTAATATGATTCTATCAGCACAGACTGATCTGAAGATAATAATTGCTGACTGAAACTGATTATCAAATAAAGTAAAATCGTGCGGTCAGAGACTGATATAAATACTACAAATCAAACCTAACATGAACAATAAGGGGGGAGGGGGGGGAAGAAAGATTAGAGTTTAACGTTCCAATGACGACGTCCTTAGAATGAGTCACAAGCTCTTATTGGCGAAGGGTGAAAAACAAAAAGGTCATATCCGTCCCAGATGAACTGTCCTAGCATTTTTCTTACGTGATCCAGCAAAACTACAGAAAACGTTAGTGTAGTTGACCGGGCAGGGATCTGAACTGACGTCCTTCTGAATGCGAGTATATTCTCGTAGCACATACCCAACGACCTCTGTAACCATTTGAATATGAGTCAACCTATTACCCTTTTCTGGTGCTTGCGCGAAATTGCTTTTGTTTCTGTGTTTGACATTCCGTCCTGACCGTTAAGACGTCCTCATACAATTGGTAAGGGTGAAAATACATGTTGTCCCAGGAGGAATGGTCAGTGTTCAGGGATATGACAGAAAATATCATTCGAAACAAAAAAGTCTAATAAACATGGTCTGTAAAATGCATGCCCTAAGACGTATGAGCACTTCATTTTCGATACTATAAAACATATCTCTTCTACTGCAGGTTCTATCCTTTCCGTATTTTGAGAAGTGGTGGTATAGATCAAAAAAAGGAAAAAAGCACCCAGCAAACATGGGCTCTAAAGTGCATCCATTAAGAGCTATGAGCCCTTGTTTATCTTCGCTGCTGTGAAACAGATATCTTCTTCAGAACAGGTGCTCATAATCTTAAGGTCGGAATTTTAGAGCCCCTTTTTTCTTGTTTTCATTCATACTGCCTCCTTCCAAAATATGGGAAGCAAAGATCTTGCCGTAGAAGAGATTTCACAGCATCGAAGATGAAGTGCATTTTGTAGCCCGTGTTTACTGGGCGTCTTTGCTTCGAATGATCGTTCCTGTTATATCCGTCGATATTGACCATTCATCCTGGGACAACATGCATATCATAATCTGCACGGGGGAATGAGAAATATGCTAAAACGAATAACGGTAAATTTGGTAGGAGTAACGACATCGTGCACAGTATAGCGAGTCGTGTATCAAGCGAGTCAAAGCGGCCAAGCGAAAATTTGAGTTGTGGACAAAGCAAAAAATACTACATTCCGAAAAGTTCTGCATCGTGATTATCGATTTTTTTTTATCTATATGCCCATTTCTTGAAAGATCCTTTGTTGTTCCACTTCTACTGAATGAAAATCTGCTGAGATTAAATCGATAGCACTTTCTCCAGTCCGATGGCTGTCACTATTCCACAGTTTTTACCCGAACTGTTATTTAATTTTTGTGGCTGATCAGCGGCACGACTATGTTAGTCGCTTCGCAGTAGAGAACCGCTTCGAGGAGTATGTGGGTCAACTTAGTCTTTAAGAGACTCAATATCTCGCTGGCAGCGGTGGCACGTTTCGCACCGCAGAAGCTGACAGCTAGCCGGACGTGCGTGAGTTGTCACGGAGAAAGCAGAGGCCACCGTTACCGAGAGATTCCGCGTCTGCAGGAAATACCACCGCCGGCTCACCGGAATTCTCTCCAAACAATAAAAAATAAAAAAAATAAAAGTTGTGATGTATCACACAGCGTATCAGCGGCAGATCGCTCAAGATATTGCATTTCCTCTTGTTCCTGTTTTTCCTTCTGTCGTCTTTGTCTCCAGTATCAGTTTTCAGCATAGCGTTCTAGATCGTTTTAAGTGAAAAATGTAATTCGTCTCATTACGCTGCCACAAAAGAAATAAGACAGCTAGACTGATTTAATAACTGTTTCTCATGGCGTATTTGTTGTTTTGTTCACCAACCTCAATGCTTGCTATACACAGTTCTCCGTTCCAATCGTTTGCCAAATCAAACCTCGTGATAATAATAACTAGATCTGCCCCTATCATTGTTTCCTCCTACCGCCCCTCAGCTACGGTTTCCATCAACTATTTACGTCTTAATATGTGCACAATCATTCTCTCTCTTCGTTTCGTTACATTCTTTATAAGATATTTTTTCCTCGTTGACTCATCTCAGGAAGCTTCATTCCTGACTCGATCAATTCATCGAATCTTTAACAGTCTGCTGCAAAACCACATTTCAAAGATTTCTGAGACTTCCATTTCTGTCTTTCCCCGTTATCCACGTTCTGGTCTCCAGGTTTATGTGTTATCAGCTGTTTCTTTTTATAGAGTGCCCAATTTACCTTGACTACTCCATAACATTTTGTCCAGAAGCACATAAAAAAATGTATCAAACAAATGTTCTTCATCTACCCGGTGGACATTAACCAAAACGACTGCCTTTCTTGTAAATTTATTCATTGCGAGGGTCTGAACAGTAGTATGTCTTTTATAAACAGAAACAGAAGAAAAATTCATGTTGGTCATTCAGTCAATTATCTTCAGTTGAAGATGTTAACGAAGGAAAGGTAGAAATGCAGCTCATTTAGGGTGTTCAAGATAAGTGTGACTGAATTACCAGTGTGCATTTTCTCTGTATTTCCATTTGTTTTCTGTCGACTCCAGCAAGTGCACGAAATAGCTTACTTCGTGCACCTGGAATGTACAAGAATGAAAGTCACTTTTGTTTTACGTTTTTAATTGCGTTATGTTTACGTTAATGGTATTCTGTGATACGTTTGTGAACAGTTCTTGAGGTTAAAATGGATTACAGAATTAAAGACGTAGGGTGCTATTTACAAAAGACGTACTGCTGTTCAAAGCTTCGTAACGATTAATGTTACAACAAAGGCAGTCTTGCTGGTTAATGCTAATAATACTTGCTTGATACATTTTTCTTTTTTTATCTTGCTTCTGGACACAACGTTATTTGGGTTGGTCAATATAAATGGGATATACCACACATTTCAATTCTCGCGAAGCAAAATTATCCACTTGTTTAAGAGTATGTTGGCATTAGGTGTCCAGCATGCCCCCCTGCTGAGTTTTCTTTCTGTTTAGTGAGTACTACAGCCATGAATAAACTCTCGCACCAATTAATGAAGCACTCGATACTATTGTCGTACGTTTCCGGCGATTATTGCCTTGTCGCCCGCGAAACATATCATGATAATTTTTCATATCACTCCCATAGAGCGTTTTCTCCTCATTACCTCTTCTATATACAAATTAAATATCAGCGTCGGTAATGAGAAGTTCTGGTTTTGAACTGATTCTGAACTTTTTTATCATTCTGCAGTGTGCTTCGTATGAAGAGAATCCTGTAGTTGACATTGCAGCTCGAATGAAATTACTCTGTGATTGACAGATTGCTTTGGCGTGAAAGCGGGAGGGCGGGAGAGGAGAGGGGTAGAGTTGCCGACGTAAAGTCAGCTATGCTTTACAAGACTCTGCATGTATCTACAAAATAGGCAGCACGGCGATCACATGGCGCTTGAGAAAGAACTACGGTTGGCTTGCGGATGGTCTCTGCCACTCGACTCGCTGAGGCGTCAGTAACAAAATTATTTTAATCGAAGTATATCCTGTGTAAGAGTGGAAAATATTTTTCTCCATTTCATATTATCACAAGTCTTACCAAAATTTAGACCTTGCGAATACAATGTATGTTGCCGAATTACTGTGTAGCTTTGCTGTGACAAATTTCAACTTCCTCCGCCAGCACCGAGACAGAGAAGATATTTACTATAGACGTGTTCTTGTACTGCGTAAAAAATATTTTATACTTAGAAATTATATTCAGTTAGTGCTAGCCACCTCCAAAGAGGGCGTTTGTTCCTTCCTAGTATCCTCAGTAATGCTATTAGGAGCTCCGTCATTTTTGTCTTCTGGCGGAAAGCAGAAATATGTATGCAGCAATGTGTTCGTTCACTGCATCTGTTCTGATGGATTGTGATGAAACTTCTCACAGCCTGAGAGCACGCTTCACGGTCGGACAGCAGTCATATAGTTCCTTAATAATGCAAGCAACATCGTTTTTTATGTCTAAGGTGCATTCTAAATGATCGCTTTATACAACCTTCTTTCCAGATTTCCTAACCCTGCTATGAGCTAATCAATACGTACTCCGTATAATTGTTCGTTTCCTTATTCATTCCTCTTTCTTTTCGGTTGACGATACCTTTTTAATTCCATTTTCCAAATGATTTTGCTTCTCAAAAATAGTGTTATTCAGAGACTTACAGCGTTTTTCTGTAACATACTAGCGGTCTTCAATAGTTTCCGAAATGTTAATACTTAAAATTACGCGAAGGGGAAAGATTCGCAGACCCATCATTAATAACGGTGTGGTCTGCTTTAAATCATTCTGTCTGTATAATTTCCTAAGTTTTCTGCAACAAAAAATCCAACTCTGCAAAAAACTGTGTTGCTTTGGTGGTAAATAATGTGGCAGAACTAGTTCTAGCTAACAGATGGACATAAGCAGATAAGGTACTTTTTTGTCGTAGATTTATCCCACAAATCAAATCCTCCTCTTTGCTTCAGTAAAAGGTTTAGTAATGAGTTATAGCCGCCGATCGTACAATGAACAATCTGCAGCCTTTTCCATGTTCGAATCGACGTTGATATATTTACCCACAGAAACACATAACACGTACTAAGACTTGAGAAAGAATCCGGCTCTGATAATGTGTGTTTTACTCTTCGAGAATAAAAGTAAATAAATTGTTCACACCCTGTCCAAGCATTTCGAAATTGCATCGATTAGTTTACCTCCGCGTCAATAAAGCTCCTTATCTAACGATAAGAATTCTAAAACACCGAGTGAATGTCTACTATATATTCAGCGTCTACTCGGACTATCGCTCAACATTTATTCATTCAACTTTAGTGCTCCTCGCTGTTGTGTATTAAATTGTATCCATATGTACATGAGCTTTGTAACTTACGCAGCAAACACACTTGAAAATTCTGCTAATGCAGCTGCCTGAAGCGATTAATGAAATGATAGTAAAAGAGAATCCGACACAGAAATTCCCCTCTGTTGGGACAGTTTAATGTCATCTAATGCACGTTATGCACTAGAAATACGCTTCGGGCCTCTGCAGATATTCCGTTGCCTGCTGCAAAGTTCCCTAACACGCAGTGCATAGTTTGCTGTCTTGTTTTTCGATGCTCTGCGTCGATGTCAGCATACACTTGCTGCAAGATCGCCGGCGGCTCGGTTGCGAAGCGAACGGGTTCTTTGAACCTTCACTGGAAGGTCATGAATAATGCAAACTGGCTGCGGCTTTCTTGGCTGTAATCCTCCCGATTCCTTATCCGCAGAAATGGCACCGCCTTGAACGGCGCTTTGAGTATGGCAGAAACCTTTACGGACACATTTAAAACTTTAAAGTTATTCTTGTCCTTATGAGTATGTCGTCAGTCTGAGGTGCAGTGCGTGGTAGAGAACGTTGTACGTATCAAGATTGCTTTCACTGCAAGAGAAGTGAGAGAAAAATAGCTTGTGCCTATACAGTTAACGTAACTGGGGTTTCTTTATTGAGGACGCAGACGAAAGACTGCGCTTTATTCGCCGGCAGCAATGGGAGCCGCACTCTGAATATCAGTGATGTTGCTTGTGGCCGCATGTCTCGCACGTAAACAAATCCGAGTGCCTTTTCAGAAATACTTTTTCTTATGGTCATATTTTTCGATATATTCATTCTGTACAGGCCACATGCTTGTACAAAGAGTGGTTTAGAAAAAATGTTGTTTACATAAGCTTTCACGTTCGAAACCGGACGCGATGGTTCAGTGGTAAGAGAGTGTGAAACACAGTGAACTCCAACGACAACAAATTCTACACTGTGTACGAAATCGTTGTCATGTGAACTAGATCATGCTGGATACTGAAGATGACAGTTGCCGGGCGTAGTGGCCGAGCGGTTATAGCCGCTACAGTCAGGAACCGCGCGACCGCTACGGTTGCAGGTTAGAATCCTGCCTCAAGCATGGATGTGTGTGATGTCCTTGGTTAGTTAGGTTTAAGTAGTTCTAAGTTCTACGGGACTGATGACCTCAGAAGTTAAGTCCCATAGTGCTCAGAGCCATTTGAACCATTTGAAGATAATAGCTACATCTAAAGTGTGACGATATGAATAGAGCTGTCCACATTAAGTATATCCCAGAAACAAAGTACGTGGATTGTGAAAGTGGGCAAGACCTGACACTACTCAGTCAATAAATAATTAATAGCTTAGGTGCCAACAATTAAAAATGTCTTTTGTTCAGAAAATTTTTCAATGTTCACAATTCCTTGGTGTTGCGTTTCACCCATGAATCATGATTTGGGAATTTGGGAATTCTTCTTCGATGGCCCGACGGAGTCTCGGGAAGATGCTGATGTAAGACGACGTCTAACGCACCATTATGGTTCGATATGAATTGATGGAGCAGAGCCTGTGCCTTGCCCTCAGATATCACCTGCTCTCAGTCACCTGGATTTTTCTGCCTTGGGTCGTCTCAGAAGTGGAATGAACAGCACGCATTGGCACAGTTAAACAACTAGAGTAGCTAACTGCACATTCTTGAGATGTGCCCTTATTCATGAAATTGTGACCATAACACATGTTTATGTAGCAGAGGTAATACATAAGCCGACCCCACAAACAAAATATTCACTGTGGAACTCATAAAAAGTTGTTCCATGAAAAGAAATGAAGGAGTTTCTTGGTGTAATACTGAACATGGCTCTCGAATTAGATGACTGTTTTATTGGATATACCGAACCGAGGTCCTCAAGGCTGTTTTCTCATCTGTTCGGTTTTCTTTTTCATATGTTCATTAACTTTATTCCCCATGCAAAATGAATAACAGCTGGAGAGAACGCAGTTGACAAAAAAATTGTTCAGCTATACGAACGTCCTTAATGCTGAGCTACCAGACAGCTCCTCTGGAGGAGCGAGCAGCTGCACGGTCACAGGTCCGTTAGCTGACCAGCGCCTGCAGCCGGAGAGTTGAACGCTCGGTAGGGACAGCAGCCTTGGCCCTGTGGCGGCAAGGCCGGCGCGCCGCTCGGTGAGTCGTCCTTGGCCGCAGAGAGTTCCGTGACGTACCGGCCGCTGCCTGACCACCGACACGCTGCCTGGGCCACCTGCTTCCCAAGCGCACCAGTTTCCCGATGACAGAAAAAGCCGACTAAACAGCAGTGGAATTTCCTGTCAAATGATAAAGCTTTTATTAGTGCCTTTTAAGTACATAAGACCAATTCCCGATTAACTGACAGCTTGTTTATTTAAGTTCCATTAGCTCCTTTTTTCTATGGCTATACATCAGATACGTGAGAAACGGACACCACATACATAATTAAGGCGAGGACGGCCAATAACCCCTTCAGGACGCAGCTGCACATCAAGCCCGAACTCTTGCGGGAATCGGCGAGATGCCGCGAGTAATGAGGTTAATGGCAAGGGCGCTACAGAAGAAGCGTGCAGTACTAGTTGAAAATTTGAGTCTGTCGGGGGGCGTGCTAGAGTAGTGTCCATACGGTTGTTGTGACCGCTGTGTCCGGATGGAGTAGTGGTCAGTGCACCTGCCTAATAAGCTGGAGACACCAGTTCGAATCCCAATCCGGCACAAATATATAAATCGATGTCCACTGGCATCAAAAGTCTCTAATTCCTTTGTGACATAATTCTGATGTTTCTGTATTATATCTTTCTTTTAGAGTTAGTGTCCCATCGTCATGTTAAAAATAACTTTTGGGCGCACGTGTTTCTCTAGATTTTAATGTTCTTTTTTCACACTTCCAATTTTTGTAACGAAATAATAACCAACCATTTTCATAAAAGAAATTTAATTTCCTTACCGGTTTCAGAAGTGCCCGAAACCGGTGAAGATATTAAACTTCTTTCTTGCAAGTAGTTGCTTATTATTTCTTTACTTACAACTACAGTTGCTGAGGATGGATAAAATACGAAACTTATGATTTTGCATGGCACATATGTGCCGCGACAGAATTGTGCTTGCCTATCCTGTAGGATCCAGGCTGTACTTTCTCGAGATCTGCGTGTACATTTCATCAAGTATGCTGGAGTTTTCTTAAGTGTGTTTTCTTCAACGTATTCATTGTACGTGTTTACTAACTACAGCATTATCGACTACTGTGGTTTAAGAAAAAAACGCTCTAAATGAAAATGCTAAATGTAGGTCTATAAACTGAAATGTCGAGAATAGATTATCCTGAACTGAACGTGATAACCAAACACAGATTCGGCATGGCTAAACATCCCTAACGGTACCTTCCAGAGCCTCATCGACATTTTTCCTGTACTTATGACAGCAGCCTAAGCAGCAAAAGGTGGTTAATCAGGCTTTTGGCAAGTGGTCACACTAATGTCATTGGACACCGCAAATGAATCGGTAATTAGAATTTTGCAATATAATCACCTTACGCCAGGGAGTATGTTCTTGATATCCACTAGCGAGTTACCATCAGCGTACTACCTCAGCCTGAAGGCAATGCACAGAAACTTGGCCTTCTCCTAAGGACACTGGTGCACAGTATGGGAATCCGGAACTGTGCGTCATCTCGTTCCGTTAGTGTACCACGCTAGAGAGACGCCGGCATGTGGTCCACGGAGTGTAGAAATGCGCTCTTCCTTTTGGCCGCCCTCATTGCGTCCGGAGCGCTGACAGGCCGTGGCTGCTTCTCCGCGGGGAGCCAATTGTTTCGAGCTTACGGGTCAGCCGAGACGCCTTTGTCTGGCGGAGGAATTCCGGGCCCTCACCGTTACCACAGGCAAGTGGAGCACGCGCCCGGGTGGCCGTGTGCGGCCTTTCGCAAGCCATCTCTTTCGACCATCTAACTCTTTATTTGGTCGTCGGCACACATAGCACTGCTGTGAAAAAACAGTATTTGAATAAGTGTTTTGATGCACCATTTACTGAAAACCAAGCAATTTTTCTGAACATTTTATTTATTTTTTCTTTTGATGTCTCATATCTGTTGGGTTTGATGGTGGCGTTAGTATCAACAAGCAAACAGCACTATTTCTGCTCTCTCAATGTAGAATGGAAAGTCGTTTTATGCTGTCCCACCACTGTTGAGCTTGATTGTAATACTTGTATCATACCATCAAGCGAAGAGCAATGAGAGCGCCCTCTAATACTGAACCGTGTTGGAAACCAGTAACAAGGTGTCAGTAGTCAGACCCACAGGATTTCCTAATGGCGACCCAAGAGGCAATCGACTATATATTATCTAAGCTGGACGTTTGTTTGTGATTGCTCTTCTGTGAGAGTAAATTTACAATTGGTGGTGTCCTTATATACATAATGTTATTTATTGTTCTGTTTATACAATGTTATTTTTTTAAATCGTGTTGTTTCTGTAATTTTTACTGTGATGTTATAAGCCATACGCTAAATAAATAAATAAAATAAGGAGTCAGAAGAAGATTCATCGTGAAAACTGTACGACTTATCTACGCCTGCATATGCATACGGTTCTGAACTAGAATCGGAAATTACATTGCAGGTTTTCTCAAATCTTTGAGATCAGCAACACTTCCTCTATGTGTAAGTGTTGATTTTTGCATTAAATCATCAGAAAATAGGTTTACTTCGCATTCTTTTATCTATTAAAATCATATGGAATAACTTGACACAGACAGGCACGAAGTATTCATCGCACAAAAACGTGCTGTAAGGGTGATAACCGGTCTCTGTCCTTATTCTGATGTAGGATATTGTTTAAAATACTCTACATAATAACCACAGCAACACAATACATAGTTGTCGAGGGTCACACACAATTTTAAAATAATAGCAGCATCCATATAAACGTAAAATTAGGAACAAAAATAGCATTCACTGGCACAATTTAAGCTTATTCTGGCACAGAAAAGAGCAGAGTATGCAGCCATAAAAGTATTTGATCAACTGACTCGTGAATTAGAGGTAATGCAGCTTGTTTTGAAATAAAGTCTAAATCATTTCTACTCAACAAATGACTTTCTGAATACGTCCGCTCGCGCTGATTCCCGCCCTCACCATCAGTTCGCCACCGTAGTGTTTGGGTATTTATCCCACAGACAAGGTGTTACAGGTTACTGGTCCTGTCCGGAGCATAGAGCCGTTTGCCTGACTTGGTAACTTCGCAATAAATCACAAGCTGTCATTGAACAAGGCGCACCTACATTCGGTGTGCTCCAAGTCCACAATGTTCTGCCGCTCGGTGAGTCCTACAGTCAAATATTAATGGAATTACCTACTATGTACGGTGAGGCGCCTAACCTTTTCGTCTCAAATAACTTCGCCTCGCTAAAGATATTTGTAATCTCTTTCCATCCAGACGAACAGTGACCTGAGCGTTTTCGCAACTGAACTTATCATCGAGATACAGACATTATTTTTCACATGGAATTATGGTACTTTTTGGAGCCAGAATAGCTTATTTGTATGAGACAAATTCAGTAATATAAATATTGTAAATGTGATAAGAGATTGTGGATTAAAATTAAGTGAATGATGGAATTTTTTGTGCTGTTATTGAGGCTGATTGTATGAAGTTCACCACACTCTCCCCGCAAAAAAGTGCCCCCGAGGTACGCGATACGTGACGTTTACGCTTCTTCCGACGGAAACCTGCGCCGTCGAGATAATAGATTCTTCACCATTTCTGTGTTGGCCCTTGGAGGAGATGACTGCAGCGCAGGGAACCACTGACTACGTAGACTGAAGTTTCATACCTCAGTATGTCTAACGCTGAAGCATGACTTCGGGTCTCAACGGATGAAGAATGGAGGCCTAAACTTCCGAATTGGTCTGCCTCCTCTGTTCCTAATAAACCATCCAACTGTATTTTCCCTATGTAAGTGCAGTCTTACCCGTCTCCTACCACCTAAATTTTGCCTCTTGCCCATCCTAGTAGTCATCCCACATACTTTCTCGTACTAATTCTTCTCCAGTCCCCTCTGTCTCGCAATCCTTAACCGAAAAAGTGTTACCAAGACTCTACAGTACCACCACATTTAAAAATTTTAAGACCATATACATCACCAACATCTTATTAAGCTTCAGATCACCGTTTTTATTCACATCAACGTATTTTTAATTTCCGGTTTGAATTGGATATATTTTGAAGTACCACTAACTAGTTTTCGAGCCACTGCAGGCCCAACACCAGGCGGAGGCATTACAGGTACAGGAGAAACATATTCGTAGATGCGAATACGGGCAACTTCCAACATTAGAATGACATGACGATATTAAAAATTTGTGTCGAACCACGACGCGAGGCCGAATCTCGCTAATCGCGAAGGGTCGCCGTAACAACTTAGGCTCCCAAGCACACTACACGGACAGAGTCAAATTTCCATATGTCGTCGTCCATCTGCCATTAATCTGCACTCGTGCATTTGCTGTAATTCCCGTACAGGGAAGACATTTAATCGAAAGTCGCTAGCCTGGTATCAGCGAATAAATACGATACTTCAATGCCTGTGTTTATAAGAAGTACGTGGCAATGTTCCTTCCGACATTCATGCATACCAGGCTAGCGACTCACGATTCAGTCTCTCCCCTGCATGTGAATTAGAGTAAGTGAACAAGCGCAGGTTAATGACATTTGGACGACAACTTGTGGAATTATGAGTCTGGCCGTGAAGCGTGTACGGACAGCCTAAACTATTAAGGCGATCGCTCGTGAAAAGCGGCAAACCAGGGTTCGAGTCCAGGTCCGACACAAATTTTCTGTGTCGTCATTCTGTTCTACCCTTCGAGGATGCCCATATTCGCAGCTGTGAATACATTTCCAGTATTTCATAAAGGCTACAGTTGCCGCATGCATGTCCAAAGAAACATTGCATCGTACTTCTTACAAACAGAGGGGCTGCTATATCTTATTACAGGAACATTATTTTGTGGACCATGTGCAGGTTGACGCTGGTGTTTTGGTGACTGCATTGTATCTTGATATCCATGACAATTTCATTCCTATAACGTACGCATTATGCGTAAGTTGAATAAAATGTACCTTATCGGAATGAATTTGTCATCGATACCAAGATGCAATGCAATCGCCACGGTTCTAACGCCTAGCTGCACATGGCTCACAAAGCAATGTTCCTGTAACACGTCTACCTGATGATGATGCAGTGTTTCGAAAACTAGTTAGCGGTAAAATAAATCATAACAAACTCATCAAGCGACTGGTTGCATATCATCCGTAGACAAACAATCAATTTCAATAGCAGTTGCAGCATGTCATCTGCAAAGGATAAGTATGTTTTTAATTACTTTAGTCAAAGGTAGATACGAGCCCGCCTTCCTACTCGAGAACTGTGCATGACAGATAAACAAAAAATATGCTTTCTTGCAAATCTAAAACGGAAAAATAAATAGTTGAGGATCAATGGTTAATACCAGTCCAAAACAGTTTCTGACGAAAACAGAATGATTTTCAGATTATAGTACGAGACAAACTTCCATCACACTTCTGTCCTGTCCCAGAGGAGAGGGCAGGTTCTAAATGGCCACTTACGATCATCGTGAGGTCGACTCGAATGTTTCGTAAATAAGAATGCATCGTCATTGGAGGACAAACGTTTGTGACGTCGGGAAATGAAAAGGGCCGTAGAAGACATCGCGCGACGCTGATCTTGTTACCTTTCTCTCTATTCATTGTACAGCCGCGTGTGCAACTATTTACTCCTGAATAAAACATGGCCGGCTCCGCATGCTTGTAAGAGCAGCCACATGTTTTATTCAAGAGAACACCTCTCCACAGAACGTTTGTAACGAATGGAAACATTCGCGAACACACGGGCGAATCCGCTTCCAGCGGCAGCCTCTTTAAACCAAAAGAGACATACGATTTTCTTTCAAACGTAGAAAAAAAGTTGTATAGGTGCCTAAGGTCTCGTTGTTTCACAATACTGTTTACTTACATGAAGGCTTTCTCAAAGGCTTGTGTTATGAGAAGTGAAGTGAAGTGATTGTTGTTGATTTAGTCTCGAATCAAAAAATGGTTCAAATGGCTCTGAGCACTATGCGACTTAACTTCTGAGGTTATCAGTCGCCTAGAACTTAAAACTAATTAAACCTAACTAACCTAAGGACATCACACACATCCATGCCCGAGGCAGGATTCGAACCTGCTTCCGTAGCGGTTGCTCGGTTCCAGACTGTAGAGGCTAGAACCGCACGGCCATTCCGGCCGGCAGTCTCGAATCCGAACACTGGTTCCGGTGCAAGTACTTTCATCTGTGCATTACCACCACAACTGAAATATGTTAGAACCTGTTTAGTGTGTCTCTTCCTACAATTTTAACCGCGCACCTTGAACGCCTCGCAGTCCAACCCCACACACTTCCCTTCATTATCAAATTCATTATTTCCTGAGCCATGTGGGTGCAGCCCACCAACCAAAGACTTCTTCTAGTCAAATTGTGCCATAAAGCTCTCTTTCCTCCTTTTCAGTTCAGTACTACTTTATTACTTACTCGATCTATACGATTAATCTTCATCATTCTTCCGTAGCACCACATTACGAGGGTATCTATTCTCTTCTTGCTGGACTTTTTCGGATTTCCTTCCAAACCCTCTAAGTCGTGCAGCTTGGCTAAAGCCGAAACACCATCTACCATTTATTCCGAACAGCGGGCCGTAGCGCCATGTGGCGATCTGAGACAGCGCTTACACCGTTTGTGAAGCACATTGTATCGCCCGGCTAGTTTTCTCTAGTGTTTCGGCACATATGCTGGTGTGCGAAACGTAAGGATGACAGCAAGTTTGACATGTTGTGGCATTGCCGAACAACATAGCCCACTAAAACTTGAAAGATACGTAGAAAGAACTGTTACAGTATAGTGCAGAAGGTAACTAAATGAAATACGCAATAGACGAATAGAAATTCAAAAACATTAATTATGCTGACGTCACCGTCATTCGTGATCGACAGTTCTGGGCGTACCCTCATATGACGAGAAATGTAAACACGTTATGCACCCAGAAACAATGACGGACAAATAGTTTAGGTGGCCTCATTGCTATGGTGTGGCAAGGCATAATGTTGCATGGATGTACTGACCTCCTAAGCTTCGAACACGGCACACTCACCGGTCAGCTTTATTGTGACACTGTACATGTTTCCCAAGTACGTCTTTTCAGGGGCTCGTTCGGCACAGACATCATTTTTGTGGGTGACAACCCGCGACCCCATCCAACAGCGCAGATGGGGGAGTTCTTCGGTTGAGAGGGTGTTCGGTGGCTAGACTGGCCTGCCCATGTCCCCAAGTCAAATCCCATCGAAGATGTAGGATCCGTCGGAGAGACGTATAGCAACACGTCTGCATGCACCAACGAGCTTTCTGCAATTGTGAATGGAGCTGGTAGAGGAATGGAACTCCTTGCCACAAGAGCTCGCTACCAAGCTTGTGGTCAGCATAGGAGCGCCTTGCAGATCATGAAATGCCGTCCCTGGTGATCACATATATATTAAAAACCATGTCTCACCTTTCGTAATGTCCGGGGCACCATTATGAATTGCAGTGACTTCCTTGTAATTATAATACTTGAATAAAAGTGTCGTTTCTGTTCGTGTCATGCGTATTTCTTTCATTTATTTTTAGTACTGTATCGTGCTGTAGTGTAACAATTTTTGCTACAGTATGCACGATTGAAGATTCATTGGGCTACATTAATTTGCAGCGACATATGATGAAAAGTTAGTTTCGTCCTTAAATTTTGCAACCAGTGTATTTGCTATTTCGTTAATGTAATGTTCAGGTGGAACAAGCACAAACAAAAAATTGCTGTATCACGCGTTTCATGAGACGCCCATTGTCAATGGAAAACGTCAGTATATTTCTCCTTACAAACAAAAGATTTTTTAAAGTGGAATTTCATATCGCTACTCGTTAGACAGGACACAAACTAGCTCTACAGCCGCAGGTGTCATTAGGTGCAGTGAATTTTATATTCACTGCACCTAATGACCGGAGGACCTACCTGTGACATTTTATAGAGAGTGTGGGGAGGAAAGTTCTGGTTCGACCGATTGTTGTACATTGATCACGAGTCTGTGACAATTACCTCGTAGGATCAGTAGAAATGATAGACAAGATGCAAAGAAGAGCGGCGCGTTTCTTCACGGTATCGTTGGATCAGCAAACTCGAGCGTCAGATGCTACAAGAGAGACGTTGTGCGCCATGGAGATGTATACTGTTGAAATTTCAAGATCGTACGTTCCAAGAAGGTCGGCTAACGTGTTACTCCCTCCCACATACGTCTCGCGAAATGATCACGATGAGGAAATTAGAGAAATTAGACGTCTCACGGATCTTTACCAACAATAGTTCTCACCACGAGCCATTCGTGAGTGGGACAACAAAAGGGAGGGAAAGGTAGTGGTACCAGAAATACCCTCCCCCACACAATGTGAAGTGGCTTGCCGAATATAGATGCAGATGTACAGGGTGGTAAGATATAGTCTGGAAAGGTTATGAGGGTGCTGCGGAGTAAGTTATGCTGAAAACAATTGTTAAGAAAAAAATCTGATGCGTTGCGCCGTTGACAAGTTAATCCGCATTGAAGTTAGGCAATCAGGCCGTTTCGTACGCGTATTCAAGCGGCCTGCCAGATACAATTAGTTTCAGTTCTTCTCATTAGGACAGGTGACAGCGCACGAGGCTGCTCAGCCTTACTATCGCCCCACGTCCAATTTCCGTATCGCTCTCGTGTTCACTTTTAGGAAATCAAGAACGCGTTTGGCGACACAGTCTCTGGCAGGCGGCTTGAATCTGCGCACGCTGCAGCCTGATTAGCAAAGCTGATTAACTCGGGAACAGTGCAACGTATCGATTTTTTTTTTTTTTTTTGAGACAGTTATATGTCGGTACAACCTACCTTGCAACACCCTTACAAGCTTCTCAGACTGCTTTTGACCATCCTGTAGATGCCGCAGCCCGTCAGATTGCCCGCTAGATACAGGACACACAGTACGGGCCACCTCGCGCCGTAAAGTGCCGTGAACCTTGACACTGTACGCGGCCAGTGACGCCGGAGTGACGCTCTTGACTGCATTCCTGTTCCTCGACGCAGAGGTCACGGCTGTCTTTTGGCGGAGAAAGCTGGCCTGCGTGGCCGCGCCGCCCACGTGCGTGCCGCGGGGCGTGGGCCCAGCAGAGAGCCGGCGCCAAAACCAGTCCGCCGGGTAACTGTGCCGACAATGCACAGCTGGACGCCGTGCTGTGCAGGCAGGCGGCCGGGCCAGCCTACATTCCAGTGGGCGGCCGCTGGCCTCGCTCACGGACTGGCAACAACAATAAACACGCATTTGTTTGTGTGGCTTTCGTTTCAAAATGGTTCAAATGGCTCTGACCACTATGGGCCTCAACTTCTGAGGTCATTAGTCCCCTAGAACCTAGAACTAAAACCTACCTAACCTAAGGACGTCACATACATCCATGCCCGAGGCAGAATTTGAACCTGCGACCGTAGCAGGCTTTCGTTTCAGTCGCAGTACCACCGGTAATGAACTGTGTGTTATGGCGCTTAAACACATTTCTTGTTTATATTGTGACAGACATAACAGTAAATCCTACTCAACTAGCCGCTCTTTTCATAAATCGAAGATCGATCACGACTATTCGACCTGTTCCAAACCGATTGCTTCAGACCAAAACTGCTTTGTAAACTGTAGCGTCTTTAGGAAGCAAGAGAGAGAGTGTTGTTACAGCTGACCTGTATGCTCATTCAACAACACAATACGTCGATTAATATCGTTCTTTACTTACATGAGCTGGATACTTAACTAGAACAGAGTCCATTTGTAGTGGTACAAGCTCCTCAGTAACAGTCCTCTTGCAGACTGTCGTAAACTCCATCGGTAATCTTGCTATTACAAACTTCAGTCTCGCTATAACCACTAATCTGGTCGCTATGAACTGTCGTAGCCTGGTACTAAGCAAGGGCGCTCTGCGAATATACTGACAGACGCGACACAAGAATAAGTGAGTCAGTGACGCCCGCCGGTCAGCGGCAGCGGCCTAAATACATACATCAAAAAAAGTTTCGCATCACCTCGCTTCCGAGAGTTCCGGAATCTATACAGAAAATTCGAATTGAGATCAACACAAACATATCCGCCCTATTTATTGCTCATGAAAACCACACACTGTATGTTTTACCTTCAGATCGAGTGATCCAGACTGCTGTACACACCGGTAACTCTAACACCCAGAAGCACGTCCTCTTGCATTGATGCATGCCTTTATTCGTCGTGGCATACTATCCACAAGTTCCTCAACGCACTGTTGGTCCAGATTATCCCACTTCTCAACGGCGATTCGGCGTAGATCCTTCAAAGTGGTTGGTAGGTCACGTCGTTCATAAACAGCCCTTTTCCATCTATCCCAGACACGTTTGATAGGGTTCATGTCTGGAGAACATGCTGGCTACTCTAGTCGGTTATCCTGAAGGAAGTCATTCACAAGATGTGCACGATGGGGCCGCGAACTGTGCCCATGAAGAAGAATGCCTCGCCATTATGCTGCCGATATGGTTGCACTATCGGTCGGAGGATGGCATTCACGTATCGTACAGCCGTTACGGCGCCTTCCGTGACCGCTAGCGACGTGCGTCGGCCCCACATAATGCCAATCCAAAACAGCAGGGGACCTCCATCTTGCTGCACTCGCTGGACAGTGTGTCCAAGGCGTTCAGCCTCACTGGGTTGCCTCCAAACACGTCTGTCTGGTTCACGTCATATGCGACACTCATCGGTGTACAGAACGTCATGCCAGCCCTGAGCGGTCTATCCGGCATGTTGTTGGGCCCATTTCTACCGCCCTGCATGGTGTCGTGGTTGCAAAGATGGACCTCGCCTTGGAGGTCGGGAGTGTAGTTGCGCATCATGCCTCCGACTGCGCACAGTTTTTTTTAGTCGTAACGCGATGCCATGTGGCTGCACGAAAAACATTATTCAACATGGTGGCGTTGCTGTCAGGATTCTTCCGAGCCTTAGGTAGTGGTCATCCACTGCAGTAGTAGACCTAGGTCAGCCTGAGCGAGGCATGTCATCGACAGTTCCTGTCTCTCTGTGTCTCCTCCATGTCCGAACAACATCGCTTTGGTTCACTCCGAAACGCTTGGACACTTCCCCCGTTGAGAGTTCTTCCTGTCAGAAAGTAACAGTACTGACGGATCGAACCGCGGTATTGACCGTCTAGGCATGGTCGAACTACTGACAAAATGGGCCGTGTACCTCCTTCCTGGTGGAATGACTGGAACCGATAGGCTGTCGGACCCACTCCGTGTAATGGGCGCTGCTCATGCACGGTTGTTTACGTCTTTGGGCGGGTTTAGTGACATCTCTGAGCAGTCAGAGGGGCTGTGTCTGTAATACATTATCCACAGTTAACGTCTGTCTTCAGGAGTTCTGGGAACCGGGGTGATGCAAAACTTTATTTTGATGTGTGTACATGATGTCGAGAAGGCGTTGTCGGTGTTGCTTGTCAATGTGTCTTTGGTCTCTCTCGTGATGGGGGCGCCTGATCCAGCGGCAACTATTGATCTTCGCCCTACATCTTTGCCGACCGGTGTGTTAGTGACACATTACGCCAGCACATAAACCATAACCCAAAAATTCTACGTAATAAATGTTGGTTCTGATGTAACATATTTTGACATGACTGCTTTTGTGGGTAATAGCTCCCATATACTAATAATATGAGGACACCACTTATCTCAGCCGGCCGCGGTGGTCTCGCGGTTCTAGGCGCTCAGTCCGGAACCGCGAGACTGCTACGGTCGCAGGTTCGAATCCTGCCTCGGGCATGGATGTGTGTGATGTCCTTAGGTTAGTTAGATTTAAGTAGTAGTTCTAGGGGACTGATGACCATAGATGTTAAGTCCCATAATGCTCAGAGCCATTTGTACCATTTTGAACTTATCTCAATTTTGACCCCATCCAACGCCACCTATCTGCATTCGCTGCCCATTCCCTCCAAGCTCGCTACACTGAGATTTCCACAGGACGTATTTGTGCATCCGCACAGTATAAGGTGGATCTGTTGCCAAGCTCGACCCAATTAATTATATGAGAGTGTGGTGTCTGCTCTTTCGGGCTTGTCAACAGACACCACGCACTCATAGGATTTCCTTAAGTTGAGTCGACAGTCGACAGAGGAGGGTATTATTGATGAAAAACAAAACTATTAAAATTCCATGGCCGGCCGCGGTGGTCGAGCGGTTCTAGGCGCTTCAGTCCGGAACCACGCGGCTGCTACGGTCGCAGGTCTGAATCCTGCCTCGGGCATGGATGTGTGTGATGTTCTTAGGTTGGTTAGGTTTAAGTAGTTCTAAGTTTAGGGGACTGATGACCTCAGCTGTTAAGTCCGATAGTGCTTAGAGCCATTTAAACCATTTTTGAAAACTTCATGCACGATGCGGAATTTTTTCGACCATTTCAGGATTTATCACGTCATAGCTCTTGAACAATGTGTCGTACAATGATATATTTGTGTAGGTACATTCAGTGGCGTATGTGGGTACAGTCTGTGAAATTTATTGGGACTAGAGTTACTAACACGGAAGTAATAAATTTCAACGTCATGTATGATGCGGCAATTTTTCACGCATATCGTTATCTATGACGTCTTTCCTGAACTACAATAGGCAGCTGATTCTTACTCCCGCAGCGATCGTTGCCTGGCGGGAAGTTTGATTGAAATCTGTCCAGTGGTTTAGGAGGAGATGTAGAACATACACACGCACGTACATGCACTTTTATAATACATATGGATTGTCTGGCGACTTTTGCTTTTGTACATTTTTTAGCCTTTCCGCCCTCTTTAACCCGGCTCGATCAGTATATTATAAACAAGATTTGCATGCGAAGAAAACTGTCAATTAATGAGGTATTCCCCATACCTAATCATCATTTTTTATGAAAAATTATTGCCTTCTTGTTTCTAATTATATAACACACGCAAAATGTCGGTTTTTATTCTTAATTATGAACATTTTATAAAAGAATTTTATTAAATTTGTAATGATTTTTTATTTTAAACTCTCTGTACTAACAATCTTTTATAAAATACAGAGAATTACGAATTTATGTTTGGAATGCGTGCGATATGTAATTAGAAACAATAAAACATGCCTTTTTCATAAAAATGATATTTACATATATATATATTACCTTATATTCCATGAATTTCATATTTAAGTGATGTAAGTGTTCGGACTGAACGAAAACGTTAAAAAACCATAGCGACATTCGAACTAGCGAACCATTTATTACCCTATTACCAGTCTCCGACGATACCGCTACCGAGTGAACCATGCATCCCGTTATCAATAATGGCCGTAATTGTAGTGAATTAGAGTTCCTGGGAAATCTTATAAGTCAATTTTTTTTTTGCGTCGACTTTCTTTGGGAGACTGAAATTTGAGTTTTGAACTTCACACACAATAAATACAATAAAATTACAAAAATCCGATTGCTGGATGGTCTCCTCGTAAGTCTGACTTTCGTGAAACTAACGATGCTCCAACTTTTATGACCAGAGGACAGCATCTGGTTGGTTGGATTATACCACGGAGATGGCGGGTGCTGAGGTTGCTCCCTCTGCGCCCATAGATTATTTCTGCGCGTGGTGTCCAGCACCACAACTTACACAGACGATAAAGTATGAGAAGTCTTTCTTTGTGCTCTTTCCTTATCAAGTGCCCGTTTCCGTGCATTACCAAGCCCTTGATCGCTGTTTCTGTTAAAGTTGTTAACATATAGCCTGATTTCCACTGCTTCGAATCTACCCGGGTAGAACAATATTCCGTGTGATATATTTTAAAACTTTATTATGCAAATTGAAGGTGGATCTCCTGCCTCCTAGGCAGGTGCGTTAACCACTGCGCATCCGACACAGCGTTTATCGCAAATACGCGGACTGCCTTCGCACGCTCCCCGGCCGACCCACATCCCAGCTAGCGAGACAAGTCCGAAATAACAGACAACACACATTTGTATAATTGATTCCCCTCGCTGGGCAATGAATCCGCAACCTCCATTGCAGGTCCACAACATCGCTCGGCCTCCAAGCGGGAATCTAAAATTAGCGAGCGTGGAACAAACAAACAAACACACACACACACACACACACACACACAAAAGTGGGAATATGGTCTGCGCCGGCCTGTGTGGCCGAGCCGTTCTAGGCGCTTCAGTCCGGAACCGCGCGACCGCTACGGCCGCAGGTTCGAATTCTGCCTCGGGCATGGATGTGTGTCATGTCCTTAGGTAGGTTAGTTATATTTAAGTAGTTCTAAGTTCTAGGGGACTGATGAGCTCAGATGTTAAGTCCCATAGTGCTTAGAACCATTTGAACCATTTGAATATGGTCGGCCGCGGAGCGTGCCGAGGTAGTCCGTGCATTTGTGGTAAACACTGTGTCCGGATGGCGCAGTGGTTAACGCAACTGCTTAGTAAAACAGGGGCCCTGGGTTCGAGTCCCGGTCCGGCACACATTTTCTCACTCGTCGCCGCCGATTCCGCACACTGTCCCTATGCAGCTGATATCATAGGTTCCTTTCCTCCTTCCTTTTCCCCCTCTCCACTTTCAATTACATTATGTGTATTACGGCTGCGGATGCCGCATGGCGTCTGTTCTTTCTGGCATGTCCGAGAAAACAGACTCCACTCATTCGTATAATATAAAACAGTATATAATATTTCGACGTTAACGTTCGGGCGCATTGTGGCTGTAATGACGAATATGGAACGTTGTTCTCCCTCACGTTTACTCCGACAGCTACGTATTAAAATGACAGATGTACATCTTTATACCCTCGCAAACGGTGACGATGTAAATTTACGAGTCGAGGAGCGCGCATTTGAAACTGCCAAAATCATCTTATTGCGCTATACATGACAGTGAGTGCTTATCAGTCAGGATGGAAAATGGAATTGGTTTCAATACATTTGTGTCTCTGGCATCCGATACGGAAGAACTTATGGAGACGTTCACGTTAGTAATTACTTCATTTCACTAGCCGTTTATTTCGAATAGTTCCTGATGTCTCCAGTGGTATGTGCAAATTACTTCAAGGATTCTTCTAAAAGTGCGTACATGGAAGAGTGTACCGTGAATATCAGGAAACGGGTAAAACATCAGAGCTCCGACATCGCTGCGGCCGGAAAAAGATCGTGTGAAAACGGGACCAATGATGACTGAAGAGAATCGTTGAACATGACAGAACAGCACCCTTCCGCAATTTGCTGCAGATTTCAATACTGGGCCATCAACAAGTGTCAGCGTGCGAACCATTCAACGAAACATCATCGATAAGGGCTTCCTGAGCCGAAAGCCCATCCGTGTAGCCTTCATGATGGCACGACACAAAGCTTTACGCCTCGCCCAGGCCCGTCAGCACCGACATTGGACTGTTGATGACTGGAAACATGTTGCCTGGTCGGACGAGTCCCGTGTCAAATCGAGCAGATGGACGTGTACGGGTATGGAGACAAACTCGTGAATCCTTGGATCCTGCGTGTCAGCAGGGGACTGTTCAACCTGATGGAGGCTCTGTAATGGTGTGGGCAGTGCGCAGTTGGAGTGATATGGAACCCCTGATACGTCTAGATAAGACTCTGACAGGTGACACGTACGTAAGCATCGTCTCCGATCGCCTGTATCCATTCATGTCAATTGTGCATTCCGACGAACTTGCTACAGAGTGCGTCCAGAAACACTATTCTGAGTTTATGCACTTCCGCTGGCCACCAAATTCCCCAGACATGAAAGTTATTGAGCATATCTGGGATGCCTCGCAACGCGCTGTTCAGAAGAAATCTACACCCCTTAGTACTCTTACGGATTTATGTGCAGCCCTGCAGGATTCATGCTGTCAGCTCCCTCCAGCAGTACTTTAGACATTAGCTCAGTCCATGCCACGTCGTATTGCGGCACTTCTGTGTGCTCGCGGGGGCCCTACCACGATCTTAGGCAGGTGTACCAGTTTTCTTGGCTCTTCAGTGTATGGTTAGTGACATGTGAAATACACTTACTACTCGTCACATAGGTTACTTGATAAAATCTGGTATCTAGTTTGTTTAGGAGCAGTTAGCATGATCCTGGGTAAACTACTTTCATTTATCATCAAAAATCTCCGACGTACCAACCATGGAATGTAAGCTTCCATGAATGTAAGCAACGAGAATGATCAGGTCTTTCGAAAATTTTTAATTTTAATCAGCATTACACTGGGTGATTTTGTGATGATGTTATCAACTTTGAGTGATGATGAAGAAGGGTAACTGTATGAGGCACAGTCACATGAAAACCGAACACCCGCCACAACGGGACCATGCAATGCTTCCATTCAGAAGCAATCACCGCACGCGTTAAGAGAGTTATCCCACTGGAAGACGAGACGATTTATTCCTGTTTCGAAGAACGTGGTTGGCCCCTGACGGAGCCACAACCGGACCCACTCTTGCACTACATCGTCCGACTCAAAGCGACGACCACGCATGTCTTTCTTCAGGTCGCCAAAGGTGTGAAAATCACATGGTGAAAGATCCGGGAGGTACGGAGTCTGCTGCAGTGTTTCCAAACCAAGTCGGTGTAGCGTAGCCTTCTCCGGTTGGCAGTGTAGGGGTGGGCTTAATGATGGAACAGGATGATTCCGTCCGACAGCATTCCAACAATCCGAGGGCAAATGGCAAAGTAAACAGTGGATACAGTCCACATCTCCCCCGGCAAAGAAATGCAAATCTGTTCACACAAGTTCTGAGCGTCGGGTTCCTCAAGCGTGGAACCAGAATTAATACGCAGCGCTATGAACACACTTTGCTGAAACTACGACCCGCCTTAAAGGCAAAACGCCCAGGAATGTGGAAGAGACGTGTTTCATAGTAACGAAGACATGGCATTTGGGAGCCCGTATTTACTAGGCATTTACTTCGTGTTTTGATTCACACTACCACCTCTGGAAGTTGCCTACACTACAGTCATAGCAACAGCAATGTCGGTACAGGCATTCCACTGTCAGGGGTAGACCTGTTCTGACTCGGTCGTCTCCGGACCAGGATCCTTCACCTGAAATTGTTAGATTTACTTTTCTGCATCATCCCTGAAAGTTGGGAACATCATCACGGAGTGTCCCTGAAGATAAATGTTCGCATGTGTTTATTTTCGAGGACATTTGATGTGCTTTGCCTTTTTAATAGAAGGAAATACAAAGCTTTTGCTTTTCACTCTGTTACCGCCTGATGGAAGGAAGCATTTAACGAACTTATCGTCTTCCTCACGTCCGCAGTTGGACCTTTACGTGCTTCGGCAATTTTGTACGATTAATATTTCTTTTCCTTCTGGATCTGTGCTGTGTATTTCTTGGAGTCCAGAAGCACCTATGGCATCTATATTCTCCTATCAGCAACGTCACATTCCCTCCGGACCTCTCCATCGATGAGGCATCTCACTTCAAGTCCGCCTTGCTAGCTGCGGGTTCACAACGGAAGATTCCGAATCGAAGGAGCCCGGGATCGATTCGCGGCCGGGTCGGACATTGTTTTCCGCTCGTGGACTGGATGCTGCGTTCACCTTACCTTCCTACCACCATAAATGATAAGAAAATTGCCTGCAAGGAATCACATGAAAACTCTAAGCTTAGGTAATTTCGTTCGAGGATTCGGTTTGGCTCTAATGACTGTTCTGAATTGTCGAACCACACTGTCGTATCTTCTACTACTGAGATGGCTGTACACGTAAGTCCCGAAAGCCAATTAAAAACCGAAAAACTAAACTCGTGTCTACAGTTAGAAGTAGACAAGATAGCAACCGAAGGCTTTCTGTACTGCTAGCGCAGAAGTGGAACAAGGGGAACTTGCTTTGATGGTTCGCTGAAAGACCGACAAGTAGCGAATGCGAACCAAACCGAACACGACCAAAAGCAGTTCGCCCTCGCTAGTCTACCGTTTACACCAGAGACAAGTATGAAACGTCCCCTCAGAAAAATTGTCCAAGACTGTGCTTAAACTGACACACAATATTTTTAGCGCAACGCAATCTGACTTTCAAAAATCCCTACAAAAGAATGGCCCTGACTAACATTAACCTATACGTTTCACAAGTCACTTACCTCACAAAAATCTTGGTTACTCGAACTACTGCAATACAGCGAGCGCCACTACTGCTAGCTAAATAAAAGATTCAAACTACGGAAGGCACTAACTACTGATAGGCACAGTAAACAAATGAAAGATTTTAATAGAGAACAAAGAATGTATTTACCTTAATAGTCATAATATATACATATATCAGTTCATGGAAGGCACTAACTACTGATAGGCACAGTAAACAAATGAAAGATTTTAATAGAGAACAAACAATGTATTTACCTTAATAGTCATAATATATACATATATCAGTTCATGACACCAATTCTTACAAATTTCAAAACTCCTCCATCTCTCTCCCCACGTCCACCACTGCTGGCGGCTCACCTCCAACTGCGCAACGCTACGCGCTGTTAGCATCCAGGTGCCGCTGCCCAACACTACAATGGCAGACAACAATGCAAACCAGCCACAGACTGCACACGGCACAGCCAGTGATTTTTATACAGAGTGCTACGTGGCGGCGGCGTTACCAATAAATAAACCTAAACAGCCTACTTACACAATTTCCGCTCGCTGTTCCTCGTTCACTTGCGTTCACTCTGGCGTAAGCTAGGCTTCAGTGACACGGGTACGTGTTCAATACGCTGTGCGCATGGAAGTGCGTCTATATCGGATCATTGTTTCCAGCTGCTTTTTTTCCATCGGTGAGCATAAACGGTCAAGTGCGAAGTCATCATGTCGGAACAAAGAGACTAGCTGACGGCGAGCAGTGTTTGCCCAGGGGGTTGACTGACAGTCGCTGCCGTGCGTGCACTGGCAGCCCGGAAGCGGCTGTTTTGCTCTGGACGTAATGCAGGGCCCCGGTGGCTGCGGTAACTGTGCTGTGGTGCTGCTCTGCATGTTTCTCCGAAATGCCGTGGCGGCGGCGGCGGCGGCGGAAGGCGGCTTGGCAACCGGCATTACGGAACCGTTAGTGGCGCGGCTGCGCCCCTCGTGTAACCCGATGCTGCGCTAGCCTGGCGTGTCGCGTCTGCTGCCCTCCTAAGCATCCGCCGCTTCTCGTCTCCGGCCGCATTCACAAACCGGCCAGGCAGGCACCAGAGCTTCCGCGAAAAGAGTACTCAGCGCAGCGAACACTACATGATCAAAAGTATACGGATACTCCTGTGTACTGTGCGACTGACCACTAGATGTCATGAGAGGCGGACCCCCCCGTTTAAAAGGAGGCGTTCAGTATTCTGTTGTCAAATTCCTCTATATCCAAAAGGACCAGAGATAAAACCACACTCCTAGACTGAACAGTGAGAAAAAAGCGCCGGCCGGTGTGGCCGCGCGGTTCTAGGCGCTACACTCTGGAACCGTGCGACCGCTACGGTCGCAGGTTCGAATCCTGCCTCGGGCATGGATGTGTGTGATTTCTTTAGCTTAGTTAGGTTTAAGTAGTCCTAAGTTCTCGGGGACTGATGACCTCAGAAGTTAAGTCCCATAGAGCCATTTGAACCATTTTTAAGAGGAAAGCCCAATAAGACATTTTTGTAGAGTTGCTGCAAATACTGAAAAATAAAGAAAACATAAACCATGATGTAATATCCCTGGCTGAAAAACGGCAGACAATAAGCATTCGACCAGCCCGTCCCCCTCCATTCCTCCACAAGCGGAGAGAATTGAAGAGTACAAATAATAATAATACGTGTCGTCAGAACATTTACATCCTGTGTACCACAGAGATCCATATCAATTTTAACATCATGAAGATTCCATTCTTGACACACTTGTGATTTCATACTGGCGTACTACACGTCCTGTCACATTAATGGGACCACCTGTGAAAAGCCCGAACACGCACCTTTTGCAGCATAGACTTGCAGGAAGAGAGTCAGTGAAATTAGAATTATATTAATACCTTCAGCTGCTGACGGGCGTTGATATATATATCAACGGGGACAGGTGAAAAAGTGTGTTCTAACCAGGGCTCGAACCCGGGATCTCCTGCTTGCATGGTAGACGCTCTATTCATGTGAGCCACGGAGGATACAGAGGAGAGTGCGACTGCAGGGACTATCTCGCGCACGCCTCCCGCGAGACCCACATTCTCACCTTGTATGTCCACACACTACATTCGCATTCTCTCACCCCAACACACTCATTACTCGTGTAAGACATTCTTACCAAGTCTCGTAAGAGTTTGGGGAATATGTGTGCATCCGCACAGAAGAGAAAGGTCATGGCCGGTATTGCCATAACTATATACTTATATGGATATGGTGTCTGTTCTTTCAGACATGTCCGAAAGAACAGATACCATATCCATATAAGTATAGAGAGTCAGTGAGGTTCTCAAAGGTACCAACAGGAATGTGCAGACGTGACGACTCCACTGCCGTGGCCAGCTGCACTAGATTTCTCGATAGAGGGTGTCCGACGCTAACAGCCCCATCGTGGTGGCCCCGTAGATTTTAGACTGGGTTTTAATCTGGGAAGTTTGGTGGCCAGGGGAGTGCTGCAAACTCCTCCTGGTGCGTCCTCGAACTTCTGTTGATCCATTGTGCCTTCCAGAATGACGACACGACCCGGGCAGTTGCACCATAACATTTCCCACAACATAACGCCCCCTCCTACAGCCCGGATCTTCCCAACGATTGTTTTAAGGTCGTACAGGACAACAGCCATCTGTCCGATGGTCCATAAATTGTGAAACATCTGAAAAGACTACCTGTCACCAATCAGTGGATGTCCAGTTGTAGTATTGGCGTGCAAATTCCAGCCTTCGTCTCCAAAGAAAAGCAGTCAGTATGGGTGCCTGAACCCGGCGCCTGCTGCGGAACCCATACGCAGCAACGCTCACTCAGTGGTTCCTGAGAACACACTATTGGTTGCCCCTTGGTTCATCTGGGCAGTCAGTTGCTCAACAACTCCGCGTCCACATCTCTGCAACCATGGTTCACCCCTATCATTTATTACCCGTGGTGCAGCTCAGTTGACCCGTCGCTGGTTTTCGATCTTGCCACGGTATACTTTAACCAACGCTCCACGCGAACAGTTTACAGGCTTAGTCGTTCCGAAAATGCTGCAACCCTCGGTCCGACAGCCAATGATCACGCTCTTTTGCACGTCTGTTTCTGCATTACGACAACCTGCACTGTTTTCCGCATCCACCCCCCTTCCCCTCATGACAAGCTTTACACTCCGATCTAGAATATTATGACCACCGAATCACTATCAATATAAACCCATCCAGGCGATAGCAGCGTCTCTTGGCAAGCAATGACTGCTAGTCAGACACATACACGGTGTGGTATCGATAGCTACGATGCCACTGCTTAGGCTGGCACTACGACAGACACCGACGACACCGCCCTCTAGCCGGCGCTGGAGAGCTCTACGAGCATCGCTACAGATTCTACCCATTTGATCAGGTGCAGCCAGCCAGGGCACTTCGCACCTACGTACAAAGTTATGTAATCGTTTATCACCTTGTTTTTGCACCAGTGAACCAAGTTCTTGCAGTACCGACTTGTCTTACCTTTTCCCGTTCCTACCCACGCGCCGCCTCCGAGGCGGGATACAAAACACGGTGCATGTAATTAGCAGTAAGCGTGCTGTCCGTGTATAGAATGGTCTATATGAGTTTGACCTGAAGCAGATTGTGATGGCTCGAAGGCTCGGCACGAGCATTTTGGAAACTACACGACTTGCTGGGTGTTAGAGGAGTGCTGTGGTGAGTGTCTTCACCAAGTGGTGAAATCAAGGTGAAACCATGTCTAGACGTTGTGTGGTTGGGGCTGCCACCCCTTATTAAATACGTCAGACTTCGTAGGCCACGCAGACTGATAAAACAGGACAGGCGGCCAACTGTGGCGGAACTAACGTCGAACTTTAGTGCTGAGCAGAAAACAGGTGTGTCTCACAACATTAGGCCTCCGCAGCTGACGAATCGGCAACTACATTTGTAAGTGGGCTGTTTAGGTTTTTTTATTGGTAACGCCACATAGCGCTCTGTATGAAAAATCACTGGCTGTGCTGTGTGCAGTCAGTGGCTGGTTGGCATGGTTGTAATACTCGCCATTGTAGTGTTGGGCGGCTGGATGTTAACAGCGCGTAGCGTTGCGCAGTTGGAGGTGAGCCGCCAGCAGTGGTGGATGTGGGGAGAGAGATGGCGGAGTAAGAATGGATGTCATGAACTGATATATATATTATGACTATTAAGGTAAATACATTGTTTGTTCTCTATTAAAATCTTTCATTTGCTAACTATCCCTATCAGTAGTTAGTGCCTTCCGTAGTTTGAATCCTTTATTTAGCTGGCAGTAGTGGCGCTCGCTGTATTGCAGTAGTTCGAATAACCAAGATTTTTGTGAGGTAAGCGATTTGTGAAACGCATAGGTTAATGTTAGTCAGGGCCATTCTTTTGTAGGGATTATTGAAAGTCAGATTGCGTTGCGCTAAAAAATATTGTGTCAGTTTAAGCACAGTCATGTATAATTTTTCTAAGGGGGCGTTTCACATTATGTGTTCAAAACTATCCGGATAGCCCCAAAAACATACGTTTTTCGTATTAGGTACATCGCGCTGCCACCCACTGCCAGGTACGCCATATCAGCGACCTCAGTAATCATTAGAAATCGTGACAGAGCAGAATGGAGCGCTCCGTGGAACTCACGGACTTCGAACGTGGTCAGGTGATTTGGGTGTCACTTGTGCCATACGTCTGTATGCAAGGTTTCCACACTCCTAACCATCCCTAGGTCCACTGTTTCCGATGTGATACTGAAGTGGAAACATGAAGGGACACGTACAGCACAAAAGCGTACAGGCCGACCTCGTCTGTTGACTGACAGAGACCGCCGACAGTTGAAGAGGGTCGTAATGTGTAATAGGCAGGCATCAATCCAGCCCATCACACAGGAATTCCAAACTGCGTCAGGATCCACTACAAGTACTATGGCAATTAGGTGGGAGGTGAGAAAACTTGGATTGTACTATGGCAGTTAGGCTGGAGGTGAGAAAACTTGGATTTTATGGCCCAGCGGCTGCTCATAAACCACACATCATGCCGGTAAATGCCAAACGACGCCTCGCTTGGTGTAAGGAATGTAAACACTGGACGACTTAATAGTGGAAAAACGTTGTGTGGAGTGACGAATCACAGTGCACAATGTGGCGATGCGATGGCAGCGTGTGGGTATGGCGAATGCCCGGTGAACGTCATTTACCAGCGTGTGTAGTGCCAACAGTAAAATTCAGAGGCGGTGTTGTTATGATGTGGTTGTGTTTTTCACGGAGGGGGCTTACACCCCTTGTTGTTTTGCGTGGCATTATCATAGCACTGGCCTACATTGATATTTTAAGCACCTTCTTGCTTCCCACAGTTGAAGAGCAATTCGGGGATGGCGATTGCATCTTTCAGCACGATCAAGCACCTGTTCAAAATGCACGGCCTGTGGAAGAGTGGTTACCCGACAATAATATCCCTGTAATGGACTGGCCTGCACAGAGTCCTGATCTGAATCCTACAGAACACCTTTGGGATGGTTCGGAACGCCGATTTCGTACCAGGTCTCACCGACAGACATCGATCCCTCTCCTCAGTGCAGAACTCCGTGAAGAATGGGCTGCCATTCCCCAATAAACCTTCCAGAACCTGATTGAATGTTTGCCTGCGAGAGTGGAAGCTGTCATCAAAGCTAAGGGTGGGCCAATACCATACTGAATTCCAGCATTACCGATGGAGGGCGCCACAAACTTGTAAGTCATTCTCAGCCAGGTGTCCGGATTCTTTTGATCACATAGTATATGACTGAATTAGGCATGTGACCATCGGCACTGAACGCTGGCGCAGTGGCAGATCGTTGGATGGTCTGATGAATCGCGATACCTCCTTCATCATGTCGATGGGAGGGTGCGAATCCGTCTTCCAGGGAACAAGTGCTTGACACGTATACTGCGGGACGGAGGCGAGTTGGCGGCGGCTCCATGAATGTACGGAGAACATTGACGTGGACATCCGTAGGTTCAGTTGACCTCGTGCAAGGCGCCATAACGGCCGCGGAGCATCGGACACTGTTTGCCAACTACGTACACCCGTTCATGACTATCATGTTTCCCGGCGGCAATGGAATCTTTCAGAAAGATGATCCGCCATGTCACAAGGCTAGGAGTGTGATGGTGTGGTTCGAGGAAAACAGTGGCGAGTTCCAATTGATGTGCCGGCCCCCCAACTCGCCAGATCTGTACCCGATCGAACACGTGTGGTATGTGATTGAACGTGGCGTTAGAGCTCATCGCCTCCCTTCCTGGAATTTACGGAAATTAGGTGGCTTGTGCGTGTGCAGATGTGATGCCAACTTCCCCTAGGTACCTGCCAAGCTTCCATGCCTCGACGCGTCGTAGCTGTCATCTGTGCCAAAGGTGGACATACCGCTATTAAGTAGACGGTCGTAATGTTTTGGCTGATCAGTGAATACCCTCCACTGCTAGTGCTGCCACGTGCCTTCTGTGAATGGTTATTGCAAATTGATGTCTAACAGCTGAGACAACTAACGACGGCTCGAATGTTTTATTCGAAGGGATGCTGCTTCATAACAGCGATTTTTTGAGGCATTTCAGTGCAAAAGACTCATAGGACACAGATTATGCAGCAGTGTATCCTAATGTCTCGAAAATGGTTGGTATGAAGAAAGCTATTTGCAGCAGAGACTTCTAAGTGATATCGTCGCAGCTTAGGCTGGTACAAGATGTGCATCATACTGCAGGAACCTCAGAAACGATCTGATATGATTGTGATTGTTGATAGATAGCAATCGTCTCCAGTCTTAGCTGTGGCAATATAGAAACCAAATATGTTTTTTTAATAGCATTTTTGTGAATCACTCTCAAAACCGTGACAAAAAAAGAGTGCCAGACATTTCTTCAAAAATTAAAAAGTAAGTCTGGTGAACATGAACAAATGGTTCAAATGGCTCTGAGCACTATGGGACTTAATATCTGCGGATATCAGTCCCCTAGAACATAGGACTACTTAAACGTAACTAACCTAAGGACATCACACACATCCAGACTGAAGCGCCTAGAACCGCACGGCCACACCGGCCGGCGAACATGAACAGATGTAAGCTAATTGCGCAAAGAATTAAAACAAAAACAAAAAACAAAAACAAGAAACATCGTGTTGATACCATGTAAGAACGCCTCTAGGCTTGAAGACTCCGTTTGTCGAAGAAGAGAGTCCACAAGTTTCTTTAGGTATGCCACATCGAGCTGAAGCCACTGACTGATGATTACATCCCGCAGAGCTATGGACTTTCAGGGATGCTAATTTCTGCGTTTGATCCTCTGGTCCAAGTAGTCGCAGACATTTTCTACGCCGGCCGCAGTGGCCGAGCGGTTCTAGGGCTTCAGTCTGGAACCGCGCGACCGCACCGGTCGCAGGTTCGAATCCTGCCTCGGGCATGGATGTGTGTTCGCAGGAGAGCCAACACCGTGTTACTAGAGGAGGCCGAAAGGCACGCGATTTAGCTCACGCAGGCTGGCGAGAGGTCTGGAACATGACGAGGAAATTAGAATTTAGAAAGAACGGACGTAGAGGTGGAATACTTAACTTTAATCCATTAATGAGAACGTCGGTCTGGACGGTACATGATTATCAATATCAATAGAAACTAATAATGGCGCCTTGCTAGGTCGTAGCAAATAACGTAGCTGAAGGCTATGCTAACTATCGTCTCGGCAAATGAGAGCGTATTTTGTCAGTGGACCATCGCTAGCAAAGTCGGCTGTACAACTGGGGCGAGTACTAGGAAGTCTCTCTAGACCTGCCGTGTGGCGGCGCTCGGTCTGCAATCACTGATAGTGGCGACATGCGGGTCCGACGTATACTAACGGACGGCGGCCGATTTAAAGGCTACCACCTAGCAAGTGTGGTGTCTGGCGGTGACACCACACTTAGGTTAGTTAGGTTTAAGTAGTTCTAAGTTCTACGGGACTGATGACCTCAGATGTTAAATCCAAAGTGATCAGAGCCATTTGAACCATTTTTGAATAACAATAGCTCCTTTCTGTGCGTCGTGTAGCATTTACACCTTTCATACTGCGCGGATTCCATAAAACCGACTTGGAAAAAAGAAAAAAACACACACACACACCACTAAGGGATCACATAACATCCTGGAACCAATCCTACACCATCTAAAGCCCTCCAAAGTGATCAATGTGTTCTTTCGTGGGGATGACTGATATCTTGTCCAGAGTGCTTCCTAAATTGCCGGGCTTCTTCGGCAGAATCCGGGTGCTTGGCAATCCTGTGTGTGTGTGTGTGTGTGTGTGTGTGTGTGTGTGTGTGTGTGTGTGTGTGCACGCGCGCGTGTGTGTGTGTAGTGGTGGGGGTCGGAATGCCGCTCGGTGGTGGCGCGCGAAAGCAGCCGACCATTACGTTAGCGGCGGCCGCTCGTTTTGTTACGGGAGGCAAAAACGTGACCGCCCGGTGACGGCGCGAGCGGGTTCCCGCGGAACTGTCGCTTTCTGCAGGCCGCGCGGCGCGGCTCGGCGCGGCGCGGCGCGCTTCACACCCACCGGAGCAGACACAGTCAGCTGGCTCCCGCCAGCTATGCCTTCGTCGTCATACAGCAGCAGCAGAGAATGAAAACTAACGTCTCACATAAATACACCGCATTTCAATTGAAAAGAACTGAAACTACACTACTGGCCACTAAAATTACTACATCACGAAGATGTGCTACAGACGCGAAATTTAACTGGCAGGAAGAAGATGCTGTGATGTGCAAATGATTAGCTTCTCAGAGCATTCACACAAGGTTGGCGTCGGTGGCGACACCTACAACGTGCTGACATGAGGAAAGCTTCCAACCGATTTCTCATACACAAACAGCAGTTAACCGGCGTTGCCTGGTGAAACGTTGTTGTGATGCCTCGTGTAAGGAGGAGAAATGCGTACCATCACGTTTCCGACTTTGATAAATGTCGGATTGTAGCCTATCGTGATATTGCTGCTCGCGTTGGTCTACCAGAATATGGAATCGGTGGGTTCAGGAGGGTAATACGGAACGCCGTGCTGGATCCCAACGGCCTTGTATCACCAGAAGTCGAGATGACAGTTATCTTGTCCTCATCGCTGTAACGGATCGTGCAGCCACGTCTTGATCCCTCAGTCAATAGATGGGGACGTTTGCAAGACAACAACCATCTGGACGAACAGTTCGACGAACGTTTGCAGCAGCATGGACTATCAGCTCGGAGACCATGGTTGCGGTTACACTTGACGCTGCATCACAGACAGGAGCGCCTGCGATGGTGTACTCAACGACGAACCTGGGTGCACGAACGGCAAAACGTCATTTTTTCGGATGAATCCAGGTTGTGTTTACAGCATCACGATGGTCACATCCGTGTTTGGCGACATCGCGCTGAACACACATTGGAAGTGTGTATTCGTCATCGCCAGACTGGCGTATCACCCAGCGTGATGATATGGGGTGCCATTGAACATTGGACGTTACATTTCAGATGTGTTACGACCCGTGGCTCTACCCTTCATTCGATCCCTGCGAAACCCTACATTTCAGCAGGATAATGCACGGCCGCATGTTGCAGGTCCTGTACGGGCCTTTCTGGATACAGAAAATATTCGACTGCTGCCCTGGCCAGCACATTCTCCAGATCTCTCACCAACTGAAAACGTCTGGTCAATGGTGGCCGAGCAATTGGCTCGTCACAATACGCCAGTCACTACTCTTGATGAACTGTGGTTCGTGTTGAAGCTGCATTGGCAGCTGTACCTGTACACGCCATCCAACCTCTGTTTGACTCAATGCCCAGGTGTATCAAGGCCGTTATTACGACCAGAGGTGGTTGTTCTGGGTACTGATTTCTTAGGATCTATGCACCCAAATTGCGTGAAAATGTAATCACATGTCATTTCTAGTATAATATATTTGTCCAACGAATACCCGTTTATCATCTGCATTTCTTCTTGGTGTAGCAATTTTAATGGCCAGTAGTGTACAAGTTTACTGTAGTCGTCATCATTCAGTTTATTGTTCCGTCATCATCATTCGAGTTCTGCCCAGAGGCAGGTTTTCATCATCATCATCATTTAACAGTTCCAGTTTCCCGGGTATTGGTAATGAGCCTCTTTCACTTCCTCCTGTCTAAATACACCTGTTCACGGAGAACATCAGTGATAGGTTTTCCCATGATAATTCTCCATGTCCTCCTGTCTTCTACCAACCTCTTCAGGCCCGCCTACTTTCCGCTTCCCTCTTATGCCGTCCAAAGTCCTGTACCTCCTTCTTCTTCTCAATATCCTCCCATAAACCAGTGTTTCAAAAGCGTCTGTTAGCAGACACTCCTGTCTCAACGAATGTCGCTTCCAGTTCTTCTTTCTTTCTTTTATAACCTGCAGCAGTCTTCTCCTCTCACCAACTCTTTGCAACGCTCTTTCGTTACTCTTTCTATTCAGATTACCCTCTCCATTCTGCTCTGCACCCTCATCCTAGATACTTCTAGACTTTTTTTGTCCTTTCGTCTCATTCTCCATGTTTCTCCCCCATAGCGTCACTCACTTCAGACAAAACACCTGACAAACTCTTTTCCTCAAACCCTTTTCTAATTTGTCACATAATAAACCCCTCTTTCAAACATCTAGTACGAGGTGAATTTGTGTCTGTTAATAATACATGTATGTGTCGTGTCTGCAACTCTGGAGTAATCCGTGGCTGTCTCTAGCAACAGTGGTAGCACACTGGAGTCGCAGGCGGGAGAACGACGGTCCAAACCCGCATCCTGCCATCCAGGGTTAGGTTTTCCGCAGTTTTCCTAAATCGCTACAGGTAAACGCCGGGATGGTTCCTTTGAAAGGGCACGGGCGATTTTCTTCCCCATCCTTGACACAATCCGAGCTTGTGCTCCGTCTCTAATGACCTCTATGTGACGGGGCGTTAAACCCAATCTTCCTTCCTCAGTAACAATGAACAAAGGTAAAACACTCTTTTAATACAAGGCTCGAAGTTTAAAGGAGGGTTTTTACTCCATGAGTGAACAGGTATGTAAATGTAAAGTTCTCCAGTGGCTCATTCTCTGCCGTGTTCACATCTCTTAAATTTTGTATATACTGAAGTAAGCAAAATGACATCTTACTAACGAATAAGAGCAAAGAACGTAAAAGTGATAATTTTGGTACACACACAATAATATTAATAATAATAAAATTAAAATAGTTGTATAAATTTGGCTCTGTTTATATAACAACTTTAATTATTGTATTATATTAATATACACAATGTCAGTGTGATATAATAATCATAATTAGAGTTGTTGTAGCCGGCCGCGGTGGCCGTGCGGTTATGGCACTGCAGTCCGGAACCGCGGGACTGCTACGGTCGCAGGTTCGAATCCTGCCTCGGGCATGGGTGTGTCTGATGTCCTTAGGTTAGTTAGTTCTAAGTTCTAGGGGACTTATGGCCTAAGATGCTGAGTCCCATAGTACTCAGAGCCATTTGAGCCATTTTTTTAGAGTTGTTATACACGAGCTATGGTCAACATTCAGAGATATGACAGGAATGTTCGTTTGAACCGAAAAACTACATACGGACATATGTCCTATTCCGAATGGTTTCCGAGACAACACCTTTAATGTACATTTGTTTCTCGGCTAGTGACGTGAACGTATATATCTCACTCAACCAACCTCTTTCACGTTTTATTCTAGCCCAATCTAATTCGTTACTTTGCTATTAGCATATTAAACGCGCAGTTGTCCATAATGTGTTATCAGTGAAGTAGCAAGGGACAGAGCGTATCAGAGAAGAGTATCGGTTAATTATGTTTATACACGCCCTTACTGAAATACCACGCATCTACACTATTGAAGAATAAGTAGATACGGTACATGTTCTCGGCTTCTACGGTTGCAGCGTTCCTGCTGCTGTCGAAGAATACTGTCGGCGCTTTCCGACACGTCGAATTCCTGATAGTTGAGTGTTTACCAGGATCTTCAACAAGTTGCGTGAAACAGGTATTCTTCCAAGTCTAGGTTTTTCTTCAGAACGTGTAGTTCAACAACCTGTGCAGGAGCAGCAACACATTGTCGATGGTGCAGCAAAGTCCTAACACTGTTTAAGGGTGCATGTGTTAAAAATACATATTTGTCAATTGATACTTTTTAAGATGCATTTTGTAATGTAATAACTATTGTAAATGTGTAAATCAGAGAATGTATTGAATAACACAGAAAAATAAGTAACAATGTACATTTAATGTATTCTATGCCGGAAACCACACAGACTAGGGCATATTTATAAACGAAGTTTTTTGCTTCCAATGATAGTTCCTATCATATCTGTAAATAATGACCACTCCTCCTGGGACTCGTCTATATAAATTGATCACTATGATGGCTATGGTTTCTCCAGCAGGACAGCTGTCCATTTCCTCTCAATGTCGTAATGAACTACAGTGGTTTGGCGAGCGTGATAGTGAACTCAGGCAGATGTCCTGGCCACCTAATGTGCCGGATGTGAACCTGATGGAACTCCTCTGAGACCCTCTTGTGCACGAGATTCGCGACCACATACGACCAGGCGACGTTTTGTGGCAATTGCGTGTCCTGTGCGATGACAACTGGTGCCACATCTCTCCAGAAACCTTCAAAGCGCTTGACGAATCCATGGCATGCAGTAGCGCCGCTGTACTGAATTTCAAAAGTACGTGAACACGCTATTAAGCATGTTCATAATGTTTTAGTCCATCAGTGTCTGTGCTATAGGGAGCTAGTCAGTGAGATGATCTCAAATAATATTTCAGTATTGTGGCCGGAGTAAACAGCCGTTATGGATGTTTGTTACTGCTCTCAGAAAGAGATTGATTTGCTATGTTCTTCTCCAGCTCATTGCAAGCTTTTATTGAATGTATGTATCAAACCGGGGACCTAGAAACGACGGAGAGGTTTCGTCCCGCGGTAGTCCTCAGGCCACAACAGTCCACCCATTCCACCGCCGCCCCATACTGAACCCAGGGTTACTGTGCGGTTCGGCCCCCAGTGGACCCCCTCGGGAACGCCTCATACCTAACGAGTGTAGCCCATAATGTCTGCGTGGTAGAATAACTATGGTGTACGAGTACGTGGAAACGGTGTTTGCACAGCAATCGCCGACACCGTGTAACTGAGGCGGAATAAGGGGAACCAGTCCTCATTAGCCGAGGTGGATGGAAAACCGCCTTAAAAACTATCCACAGGCTGGCCGGCACACTGGCACACCGCCGAGCGGATTCGTGCCGGGAAGTGGCACGCCTTCCCGCTCGGGAAGCAGCGCGTTAGACAGCGCGTTATATCTACACTCCTGGAAATGGAAAAAAGAACACATTGACACCGGTGTGTCAGACCCACCATACTTGCTCCGGACACTGCGAGAGGGCTGTACAAGCAATGATCACATGCACGGCACAGCGGACACACCAGGAACCGCGGTGTTGGCCGTCGAATGGCGCTAGCTGCGCAGCATTTGTGCACCGCCGACGTCACTGTCAGCCAGTTTGCCGTGGCATACGGAGCTCCATTGCAGTCTTTAACACTGGTAGCATGCCGCGACAGCGTGGACGTGAACCGTATGTGCAGTTGACGGACTTTGAGCGAGGGTGTATAGTGGGCATGTGGGAGGCCGGGTGGACGTACCGCAGAATTGCTCAACACGTGGGGCGTCAGGTCTCCACAGTACATCGATGTTGTCGTCAGTGGTCGGCGGAAGGTGCACGTGCCCGTCGACCTGGGACCGGACCGCAGCGACGCACGGATGCACGCCAAGACCGTAGGATCCTACGCAGTGCCGTAGGGGACCGCACCGCCACTTCCCAGCAAATTAGGGACACTGTTGCTCCTGGGGTATCGGCGAGGACCATTCGCAACCGTCTCCATGAAGCTGGGCTACGGTCCCGCACACTGTTAGGCCACCTTCCGCTCACACCCCAACATCGTGCAGCCCGCCTCCAGTGGTATCTCGACAGGCGTGAATGGAGGGACGAATGGAGACGTGTCGTCTTCAGCGATGAGAGTCGCTTCTGTCTTGGTGCCAATGATGGTCGTATGCGTGTTTGGCGCCGTGCAGGTGAGCGCCACAATCAGGACTGCATACGACCGAGGCACACAGGGCCAACACCCGGCATCCTGGTGTGGGGAGCGATCTTCTACACTGGCCGTACACCTCTGGTGATCGTCGAGAGGACACTGAATAGTGCACGGTACATCCAAACCGTCATCGAACCCATCGTTCTACCATTCCTAGACCGGCAAGGGAACTTGCTGTTGCAACAGGACAATGCACGTCCGCATGTATCCCGTGCCACCCAACGTGCTCTAGAAGGTGTAAGTCAACTACCCTGGCCAGCAAGATCTCCGGATCTGTCCCTCATTGAGGATGTTTGGGACTGGATGAAGTGTCGTCTCACGCGGTCTGCACGTCCAGCACGAACGCTGGTCCAACTGAGGCGCCAGGTGGAAATGGCATGGCAAGCCGCTCCACAGGACTACATCCAGCATCTCTACGATCGTCTCCATGGGAGAATAGCAGCCTGCATTGCTGCGAAAGGTGGATATACAGTGTACTAGTGCCGACATTGTGCATGCTCTGTTGCCTGTGTCTATGTGCCTGTGGTTCTGTCAGTGTGATCATGTGATGTATCTGACCCCAGGAATGTGTCAATAAAGTTTCCTCTTCCTGGGACAATGAATTCACGGTGTTCTTATTTCAATTTCCAGGAGTGTATATACTAAGCTAACATCTCTTTAGATTGACCCCGGAACTGTCGACCTCATACCCTCTAGCTTCAACACTTTAAGGGCTGTTGTGATTAAAAGCAACCATACTCTCTCGCCTTCGCAAGAGCGATAATATTTCGCGGTGTCTGGACTTCATCCCTTGTTGTGAACAGTGAGGTGAACCAATCGTCTACAAGACGGTGGAGCAAGACAGATTTCCTGCTCGCAGGGCACCGCCGGGATACACCACATTCAGTCGTACTTAACATGGCCCCACTCTTCCTTGAATATCAGTGATAACAAGAAGAAATGACTCTCTGTTTTGCCGCACGGGATTAGCCGAGCGGTGTGGGCGCTGCAGTCATGGACTGTGCGGCTGATCCCGGCGGAGGTTCGAGTCCTCCCTCGGGCATGGATGTGTGTGTGTTTGTCCTCAGGATAATTTAGGTTAAGTAGTGTGTAAGCTTAGGGACTGATGACCTTAGCAGTTAAGTCCCATAAGATTTCACACACATTTGAACATTTTTTTCTCTCTGTTTCCCGAAACAGAAGCAAGGAGGGCAGGAATTATTGTAAGCCTTGTCTTTTGACGTAACCCTGAAAGTCTGAGTCATTCTTTAAATATTTATTTTAACTCCCACCATAATTCTGAGGACACCAGACCACAAAGGACCCATTTACTTGAAATCATTCCCCTGCAGACTCCGAAATATTGATGACTGTTGTTGTTGTTGTGGTCTTCAGTCCTGAGACTTGTTTGATGCAGCTCTCCATGCTACTCTATCCTGTGCAAGCTTCTTCATCTCCCAGTACTTACTGCAACCTACATCCTTCCGAATCTGCTTAGTGTATTTATCTCTTGGTCTCCCTCTACGATTTTTACCCTCCACGCTGCCCTACAATGCTAAATTTGTTATCCCTTGATGCCTCAAAACATGCCCTACAAACCGGTCCCTTCTTTTTGTCAAATTGTGCCACAAACTCCTCTTCTCCCCAATTCTATTCAATACCTCCTCATTAGTTATGTGATCTACCCATCTAATCTTCAGCATTCTTCTGTAGCACCACATTTCGAAAGTTTCTATTCTCTTCTTGTCCAAACTATTTATCGCTCATTTTTCACTTCCATACATGGCTACACTCCATACAAATACTTTCAGAAACGACTTTCTGACACTTAACCCTATACTCGATGTTAACAAATTTCTCTTTTTCAGAAACACTTTCCTTGCCATTGCCAGTCTACATTTTATATCCTCTCTACTTCGACCATCATGAGTTACTTTGCTCCCCCAATAGCAAAACTCCTTTACTACTTTAAGTGTCTCATTTCCTAATCTGATTCCCTCAGCATCACCCGATTTAATTTGACTACATTCCATTATCCTCGTTTTGCTTTTGTTGATGTTCATCTTATATCCTCCTTTCAAGACACTGTCCATTCCGTTCAACTGCTCTTCCAAGTCCTTTGCTGTCTCTGACAGAATTACAATGTCATCGGCGAACCTCAAAGTTTTTATTTCTTGTCCATGAATTTTAATACCTACTCCGAATTTTTCTTTTGTTTCCTTTACTGCTTGCTCAATATACACATTGAATAACATCGGGGAGAGGCTACAACCCTGCCTCACTCCCTTCCCAACCACTGCTTCCCTTTCAAGCCCCTCGACTCTTATAAGTGCCATCTGGTTTCTGTACAAATTGTAAATAGCCTTACGCTCCCTGTATTTCATCCCTGCCACCTTCACAATTTGAAAGAGGGTATTCCAGTTAACATTGTCAAAAGCTTTCTCTAAGTCTACAAAAGCTAGAAATGTAGGTTTGCATTTTCTTAATCTTTCTTCTAAGATAAGTCTTAAGGTTAGTATTGCCTCACGTATTCCAACATTTCGGCGGAATCCAAACTGATCTTCCCCAAGGTCCGCTTCTTCCAGTTTTTCCATTCGTCTGTAAATAATTCGCGTTAGTATTTTGCAGCCATGACTTATTAAACTGATAGTTCGGTAATTTTCACATCTGTCAACACCTGCTTTCTTTGGGATTGGAATTATTATATTCTTCTTGAAGTCTGAGGGTATTTCGCCTGTCTCATACATCTTGCTCACCAGATGGTAGAGTTTGGTCAGGACTGGCTCTCCCAAGGCCGACAGTAATTCCAATGGAATGTTGTCTACTCCGGGGGCCTTGTTTCTACTCAGGTCTTTCAGTGCTCTGTCAAACTCTACACGTAGTATCGTATCTCCCATTTCGTCTTCATCTACATCATCTTCCATTTCCATAATATTGTCCTCAAGTACATCGCCCTTGTATAGACCCTCTATATACTCCTTCCACCTTTCTGCTTTCCCTTCTTTGCTTAGAACTGGGTTTCCATCTGAGCTCTTGATGTTCATACAAATGTTTCTCTTATCTCCAAAGGTCTCTTTAATTTTCCTGTAGGCAGTATCTATCTTACCCCTAGTGAGATAAGCCTCTACATCCTTACATTTGTCCTCTAGCCATCCCTGCTCAGCCATTTTGCACTTCCTGTCGATCTCATGATGACTGTTCTTTCGTATATGAAGACTACAGAGGAAAAAAGGCAGCGTCCATGTAAATAAATTTTACGGGATAGCAATTTCAAATAATGCAACACAATGATTCACATTTGAATATTCTATTCCTGAAATCTTCCTTTATTGTTTTGTTCAAAAACTCCCTCCACAGTGCCGTATGATTGTTAGCCGCGAGTGCCGTATGCCGCAGTGAATATACCGAAATGAAACTTAGTGAATGACAAGTTATTAATTTATTGAATATTCATTTTTACTGAGATAAACGAAACAGTGGAATTTTGGGAGAGGAAGTAACCCAGGCAGGTGAACAATCATACGGTACGTGCGACTAGCAATCATAAGGCACTGCGGGGAGACTTTTTGAACACCTCGTAATTACTTCTATGAATAACATTACATATTTGTTATATGGTCATGTTTATAGTGAATGAAAAACGGTGGAAACTAATGTGACATGAACTTGCTCTAGGGCAAATTACATATAAAAACAAACACTTTTTGTTTATTTTGGGGTACAGGAAAAAGAAAGAATGTTTTTGATGCTTGCATCATTGCTTCTTGCTTAACATTTTTTAATACTCTCAAAGTAATAATATATCAGTCATGCTATAGTGAAGACATTAAATCACTCATGTGATAGGGTAAGTAATCTTGGGCTTTGGAGGGTAAATTCCGTCCGAACAGGCCTTGGAAGACCCAACTGTATCGACCTACCGCCGTGTCATCCTCAGCCTACAGGCGTCACTGAATGCGGATATGGAGGGTGCATGTGGTCAGCACATCTCCCTCCCGCCGTATGTCAGTTTACGAGACCGGAGCCGCTACTTCCCAGTCAAGTAGCTCCTCAGTTTGCCCCACAAGGGCTGAGTGCACCCCTCTTGGCAACAGCGCCCGGCAGACCGGATGGTCACCCATCCACGTGCTAGCCCAGCCCGACAGCGCTTAACTTCGGTGATCTGATGAGAACCGGTGTTACCACTGCGGATTTGGAGTTCACAAATTATTAAAAATCTTTAAGTATCTTTGACCTTTTTGGAGCTTCAATATTTTTCCAGCTACAAAATTTACCTTGCACACTTGACTGCATCCTTAGCCTCCTCTTTGCGTGGTTTAACTTTCCACGTGATTTACTTTTTTTAGTACTATTTGTAGATGTACATAGGTCAGCATTTTCGCCTGCCGGAGGTAAATTGTAGTTCTCCAGAATCTTTCAGGATAAAACCAATGAGCCGGACAGAGTGGCCGAGAGGTTCTAGGCGCTACAGTCTGGAACTGCGCGACCGCTGCGGTCTCCGGTTCGAATCCTGCCTCGGGCATGGATGTGTGTGATATCCTTAGGTTAGTTAAATTTAAGCACTTCTAAGTTCTAGGGGACTGATGACCTCAGATGTTAAGTCCCATAGTGCTCAGAGGCATTTGAACCATTTGATAAAATCAATGAAAGGAAAATCTTCTAAGACGCACTAACAATAACACGGCAGCAACAAAAAACATTACTCCTTAAACGATAACAAAGACAACGCAATGAGCATACAGCTTAAGGCAGAAATGAAGAATAATTAAGCTCTCTGTTTAGCTAAGTGCAGGTTGGCCAACTAAAAATTCAAAATAAGATTTACTGTTACAGTGATGCAGTGTAGTATTTATGAACGTTTTCCTTTTTGAGAGAGAGAGAGAGAGAGAGAGAGAGAGAGAGAGAGAGAGAGAGAGAGAGAAACAGTAATTATTTGTGACTAACCTCTTTCTTCCGCTAAAGCATTTGTACCTGTAGTAAACAAACATAAGCTACATCTGTGAAGCATCGAGCGAGGTGGCACAGTTGTAGGTTTTCCATGATTTCCCTTAATCGCTCCAGGCAAATGGAGGGATAGTTCCTCTGAAAGAGCCCGGCCTATTTCCGTCTCCCTTGTGCTCCGTCTATAATGACATCGATGTCGATGGGAGTTCATGCCGGTTTTCCTTCCTTTCTTTTCCACGTGTGGAGAATGAAAAGATTTTGGTGTGGTGTTGTATTCTGTCCCTCCAGTGCTCTTCGTTTCAGTACGTCGGTATTAAGTACGGGAGGAAATGAAAACAGAGTAACAAAAGAAGATGGCTTTTTCCTACTTCAACTGTGTTTATTTTATTGGCACATGACTAGTTTATGCATTCTATATTTTGAAGTTACTTTCTGCAACAGAAAAATGTGCCACATATACTTCATGCTGTATTTAAACTTCAGGCTGTGAGACCAACAAAGCAGCACGCATGTGAACAAAAACGAATAGAACTCATAAATTTAAAAACGCTGTCATTTTAATGGATATTGCGCATTTTTCTGTTGCAGAGTATCACTTTAAAATAGCATATAAGGGAGAAACGAACAACGTACCAATAAAATAAAGACAGCGGAAGTCAAAAATACCGCATTATTTTAGTATTATTTTTGCAGTTGTGCCCGCTATGAAGAAGAGCATTTAAAATGTGGTAATGAACGGCACGTCAAAAGCAGGAAACAGAGACAACGGTAGTCCATCATTAAGTGCATTCGAGAACGCCCCGACATCAAATGGAGGCACGGCTCGTGGAGCACGAGCGCACAATTGCTCTGCAGCTGGGCCTACATCCGGTGCGGAGTCGTGGCAGAGGTCCACGTAGCCTAGTTGCCAGTCACGAGGGAGAAACGCCGCTGCCACGGCGACATTGACTCGGGCCCACACGCCGGAGCGCGAAAGCCGTCACGATAAGTCCCCCATAGCGAGACACAGCTCGTGAAAGTAAGCTAGCCGCGGAGAAAAGTACACGGGGTACAAATGAAGTCACAGTTTGTATTCACTGTCGGAACGCTGCGTCGTCCGTCGTCGGAGCTTCCGGAGTTCACGCGAGGTTTTGCTCTCGGCAGCGGCCGGAGGGCACACATACTTGGCGGTGGGAGGGCGCGATAAATTAATACACTGCTGGCCATTACAATTGCTACACCACTAAGATGATGTGCTACAGACGCGAAATTTAACCGGCAGGAAGAAGATGCTGTGATATGCAAATGATTAGCTTTTCAGAGAATTCACACAAGGTTGGCGCCTACAACGTGCTGACATGAGGAAAGATTCCAGCCGATTTCTCATACACAAACAGCAGTTGACCGGCGTTGCTTGGTGAAACGTTGTTATGATGCTTCGTGTAAGGAGGAGAAATGCGTAACATCATGTTTCCGACTTTGATAAAGGTCGGATTGTAGTCTATCCCGATTGCGGTTTATCGTATCGCGACATTGCTGCTCGCGTTGTCGAGATCCAATGACTGTTAGCAGAATATGGAATCGTTGGGTTCAGGAGGGTAATACGGAACGCCGTGCTGGATCCCAACGGCATCGTATCTTATCCGCATGTCTGTAACGGATCGTGCAACCAAGTCTCGATCCCTGAGTCCACAGATGGGGACGTTTGCAAGACAACAACCATCTGCACGAACAGTTCGACGACGTTTGCAGCAGCATGGACAATCAGCTCGGAGACCATGGCTGTGGTTACTCTTGACGCTGGATCACAGACAGGAGCACCTGCGATGGTGTACTCAACGACGAACCTGGGTGCACTAATGGCAAAACGTCATTTTTTCGGATGAATCCAGGTTCTGTTTACAGCATCATGATGGTCGCATCCGTGTTTGGCGACATCGCGGTGAACGTACATTGGAAGCGTGTATTCGTCATCGCCATACTGGCGTATCACCCGGCGTGATGGTACGGGGTGCCATTGGTTACACGTCTCGGTCACCTCTTGTTCGCATTGACGACATTTTGAGCAGTGCACGTTACGTTTCAGATGTGTTACGACCCGTGGCTCTACCCTTCATTCGATCCCTGCGAAACCCTACGTTTCAGCAGGATAATGCACGACCTCATGTTGCAGGTCCTGTACGGGCCTTTCTGGATACAGAAAATATTCGACTGCTGCCCTGGCCAGCACATTCTCCAGATCTCTCACCAACTGAAAACGTCTGGTCAATGGTGGCCGAGCAATTGGCTCGTCACAATACGCCAGTCACTACTCTTGATGAACTGTGGTTCGTGTCGAAGCTGCATGGGCAGCTGTACCTGTACACGCCATCCAACCTCTGTTTGACTCAATGCCCAGGCGTATCAAGGCCGTTAATATGGTCAGAGGTGGTTGTTCTGGGTACTGATTTCTCAGGATCTATGCACCCAAATTGCGTGAAAACGAAATCACATGTCATTTCTAGTATAATATATTTGTCCAATGAATATCCGTTTATGATCTGCATTTCTTCTTGATGCCCAGTAGAGTAAGACGTACGAAGAGCGTTCTATAATTAATGCAACACACTCGTTTTCTCGGCCAGTTTCGGTTGAAGAAATGTGGTATTTGTTGTGGGACATCGTGGGCTATTCCTGCATGAGTCCCTATAGTTTCATGAAGTTTCGACGGGTGGCGGCGCTATGCTTACCCTTCGAAATGGCGTCTGTAACGGCGATAGTTCCAGCAGAGAGCTGTCACTGAGTTTTGGCGGAAAAACCAGAGCATCGCAGATATTCACAGGCTCTTCCAGAACGTCTGGTAGTGAAGAAAAGCATGGGGAGTCGTTGGGCGATGCGTCTGTCAACATCGCAACTAAGTCATGTAGACCAGCCTGCTCTCCCGCGTGCCGGCCGGCCGCACACAGTTGGGAGTGCTGCAACGTTGGGACGTGCAGACACTCTCATTCGAGATGATCGACGAATCATAATCAAACACCTCGCTGTTCAGATGGTTTTCAAATGGCTCTGAGCACTATGGTACTTAACTTCTTAGGTCATCAGTCTCCCAGAACTTAGAACTACTTAAACCTAACTAACCTAAGGACATCACACACATCAATGCCCGAGGCAGGATTCGAACCTGCGACCGTAGCCGTCGCACGGTGCCAGACTGTAGCGCCTAGAACCACTCGGCCACACCGGCCGGCTGCTCAGATGCGCATCTCTGTCGGTACTGCTGACTTACTCGTCCATCAGTTGGGGTACTTAAAAGCGTGTGCCCGATGGGTTCCTCGGTGCCTAACGTAACACTGCAAACAACCCACGAAGGAACATCTGTGCGGAACTGTTGCGCGCAAAGAGGCTAATCTGATAATTTTCTGTCGAACATCGTCACAGGCGATGAAACGTCAATTCGAACCGGTAACAAAATGGTGATCCACGGAGCGGCGTCACACCACCTCTCCTCCGAAGAAAAAGTTCAAAGCCACACCCTCAGCCTGTACTGTCATGGCGACAGTCCTTTGGGACTCCGAAGGGGTTAATCTGTTTGACGTCCTCCCTCATTGTGCTAGATCAACTCGGTCGTGAATTGAGCTATCCTCATGAAAATGAAGAACCGACTACAGCATGTTCGTCGCCATAAAAATGTAGCTATGATGATGATGTTTGGTTTGTGGGGCGCTCAACTGCGCGGTCATCAGCGCCCGTAAAAAGTCCCTATTTTTTCACAGCCCGGTCTAGCCACTGTCACGAATAATGAGGATGATGATGAAATGATGAGGACAACAGAAACACCCAGTCCCCGGACAGAGAAAATCCGAACATGGCCGGGAATCGAACCCGGGGCCTCGTGATTCAGAGGCAGCAACGCTAGCCACTACACCGCGTGCTGCGGAAAAAGATACAGTGTAGCCACGTGTTTTACCTTCAAGAAAATGATTTAAAAGCTGGTATTACTCATGTTTTTTACAGAGTCGGAATTGAAACTTTTTATGGATACTTACAAGTCGCCTTCGTCTTCCAAAATATCAAAAGTATTTCATAAACACAAGTCTCGTCCCACCCCCCCTCTCTGCCGCCCCCCCCCCCCACCCCTGCAAACTATCGTACGGGCACCCTTGTTCAGAAACCCTGAGAGGGATAACTTTACTGCTTTCCTTCACTGATGTCTTTTGGCATCATAATCAGCGGTAACTCAGCATCGAGGAAAAGTGTTTCTTGCGTAGGAGCATGTAATAAGGATAATACACTCCTGGAAATTTAAATAAGAACACCGTGAATTCATTGTCCCAGGAAGGGGAAACTTTATTGACACATTCCTGGGGTCAGATACATCACATGATCACACTGACAGAACCACAGGCACATAGACACAGGCAACAGAGCATGCACAATGTCGGCACTAGTACAGTGTATATCCACCTTTCGCTGCAATGCAGGCTGCTATTCTCCCATGGAGACGATCGTAGAGATGCTGGATGTAGTCCTGTGGAACGGCTTGCCATGCCATTTCCACCTGGCGCCTCAGTTGGACCAGCGTTCGTGCTGGACGTGCAGACCGCGTGAGACGACGCTTCATCCAGTCCCAAACATGCTCAATGGGGGACAGATCCGGAGATCTTGCTGGCCAGGGTAGTTGACTTACACCTTCTAGAGCACGTTGGGTGGCACGGGATACATGCGGACGTGCATTGTTCTGTTGGAACAGCAAGTTCCCTTGCCGGTCTAGGAATGGTAGAACGATGGGTTCGATGACGGTTTGGATGTACCGTGCACTATTCAGTGTCCCCTCGACGATCACCAGAGGTGTACGGCCAGTGTAGGACATCGCTCCCCACACCATGATGCCGGGTGTTGTCCCTGTGTGCCTCGGTCGTATGCAGTCCTGATTGTGGCGCTCACCTGCACGGCGCCAAACACGCATACGACCATCATTGGCACCAAGGCAGAAGCGACTCTCATCGCTGAAGACGACACGTCTCCATTCGTCCCTCCATTCACGCTTGTCGCGACACCACTGGAGGCGGGCTGCACGATGTTGGGGCGTGAGCGGAAGACGGCCTAACGGTGTGCGGGACCGTAGCCCAGCTTCATGGAGACGGGTGCGAATGGTCCTCGCCGATACCCCAGGAGCAACAGTGTCCCTAATTTGCTGGGAAGTGGCGGTGCGGTCCCCTACGGCACTGCGTAGGATCCTACGGTCTTGGCGTGCATCCGTGCGTCGCTGCAGTCCGGACCCAGGTCGACGGGCTCGTGCACCTTCCGCCGACCACTGGCGACAACAACGATGTACTGTGGAGATCTCACGCCCCACGTGTTGAGCAATTCGGCGGTACGTCCACCCGGCCTCCCGCATGCCCACTATACGCCCTCGCTCAAAGTCCGTCAACTGCACATACGGTTCACGTCCACGCTGTCGCGGCATGCTACCAGTGTTAAAGACTGCGATGGAGCTCCGTATGCCACGGCAAACTGGCTGACACTGACGGCGGCGGTGCACAAATGCTGCGCAGCTAGCGCCATTCGACGGCCAACACCGCGGTTCCTGGTGTGTCCGCTGTGCCGTGCGTGTGATCATTGCTTGTACAGCCCTCTCGCAGTGTCCGGAGCAAGTATGGTGGGTCTGACACACCGGTGTCAATGTGTTCTTTTTCCCATTTCCAGGAGTGTATGTAGTGTCCACTCCAGAACTTCTCGTAGCTCTTTAAACAGTTGGGAATACTGACAACGGCCTCTGACTACATTTACTCCCTTACGTAGTTTGTTGTCAAGAGTCACAGTTTGGAAACAACAGTAACATTTATCGACATAACAGTGCAACGAGAAATACGCTAAGGTGATAAGAGTCGTGGAACAGCCATATGCACATATACAGATGACAGCAGTATCGTGTACACAAAGTGTAAATGGGTAGTTCGTTGCCGGAGCTGTCATGTCAACTCAGGTGACTCATGTGAAAGGGTTTCCAACATGTTTATGGCCGCACACCGGCAATTAACAGATTTTGAACGCAGAATGGTAATTGCAGCTAGAAGTATGGGACATTCCATTTCTGAGATAGTGAACCCAATATTCTCAGAGCCACAGTGTCAGGACTGCACCGAGTATTTAAATTTCAGGCGCTACCTCTCACCACGGACTACACAGTGGCGGACGGACTTCACTTAACGCCCAAGAACAGTGGCTTTTGAGTAGTGTTGTCACTGGTAACAGATAAGCAACACTGCGTGAATTAACCACAGTGATCAATGTGGGACGTACGACGAACGTATCCGTTAGGACGATGTGGCGAAATTTGGCGTTAATGGGCTTTGGAAGCAGACGACCGACGTGAGTGCTGTTAGAGCACGACATGGCCAGCAGCACCCCTCCTGGTTTCTGACCATATGGGTTGGACCCTAAACGACTGGAAAACCGTGGCCTGGTCAGATGAGTCCCAGTTTCAGTTGGTAAGAGCTGATGGTGGGGTTCGAGTGTGGCGTATATCCCACGAAGTCTTGGACCCAAGTTGTCAACAAGTCACTGTGCAAGCTGGTGGTGGCGCCATAACGATTTGGGCTGTGTTTACATCGTATGGAATGGGTCCTCTGGTCAAATTGAAAAGATCATTGACTGTAAATGGTTATGTTCGGTTTCTTGGAGACCATTTCGATCTACTCATGAACTTCATGTTCCCAGACAGCTATGGAATTTTTATGGATACAATGCTCCATATCACCGGGCCACAGTTGTTCATGATTGGTCTGAAGAACATTCTGCACACTTCGAGCGAATAATTTGGCCATCCAGATCGCCCGACGTGAGTTCCACCGAACATTTATGGGACACAATCGAGAGGTCAGTTGGTGCACAAAATCCTGCGCCGGCAGCGATTTCGCAGTTGTGGACGGCAAAGACAGAATGGCCCTAAATCTCTGCAGGGGACTTCCAACGACTTGTTGAGTCCATTCCACGTGGAGTTGCTGTATTACGCCAAATAAAAGGAGGTTCGACACGGTATTACGAGGTATCCCATGACTTTTGTCGCAATGTAACTGAGTCTTTGTGTGGCACAGAAAGTAGGTATTCAATCACCCAAGTGTTTGACCACTTACCCAATGTCGTAAACAATGTCCGCAGCTCGTGGTCGTACGGTAGCGTTCCCGGCGGGGTCAGGGATTTTCTCTGCCTCGTGATGACTAGGTGTTGTGTGATGTCCTTAGGTTAGTTAGGTTTAAGTAGTTCTAAGTTCTAGGGAACTGATGACCATAGATGTTAAGTCCCATTGTGCTCAGAGCAATTTGAACCATTTTTTCGTAAAGAGTTTTATAGATGGTAAAATTAGCTTCAAACACGAAATGAAATCATGTCGGCTTGACAACGCCTTCTGCTCCACACACACACACACACACACACACACACACACATATATATATATATATATATATATATATATATATATGTGTGTGTGTGTGTGTGTGTGTGTGTGTGTCATAGTTAAGTATACTGCCTGAAGCAACCAAAAAGGGGGGAGGGAGAGGAGACGAGATAATACTTCGTAGGTTGAGAGGGTACGTCATGTTATTTCAGCCATAAGAAAATCAAACCAAATTTTGAAAAAAAAAAGAGAGATATGGCAGTATGAGCCCACTTGTCGGCAAGACGTTGCACCCTTTCTGGCCTGTATGCATGCACTGATTTGGTTGCGAAGGGTGTTACGAAGCCGCTGCATCCTCTCCTGTGGCAAGCTCGCCCACATGTGCTGTAACTGGTCCTTCATATCCTGGATACGGGCACCGAGTAGGAGTTAACGTCAGAGCTGTTCTCAAGCATGTGCTATCGGAGAGAGACAGGGGATGTTGCTGATCACGGGAATACCTGAGCCTCACGGAGAAAGAGACACATGTCATATGTGAACGAGCATTGTCCTCTTGGAAAATGACGCCATGATATTGTCGCATGAGAGAAACACAAGAGGGCTCAGGATGTCTGTGACAAACCGTTGCGCCGCCAGAGCTCCATCATGCCATGAGGCCATGAATAACACCCGCTTCGCCTCTCCAAAAGGGAGGACATTAGTGTTTAACGTCCCGTCGGCAACGAGGTCATTCGAGACGGGGCATAAACTCGGATTAGGGAAGGATGGTGAAGGGGCTGACCGTGCGCTTTGTGAAAGGAATCATCCCGGCATTTGCATGAAGCGATTTAGGGAAACCACGGAAAACCTAAATCAGGATGACCGGAGCCGGGTTTGAACCGTAGCCCTCCCGACTGCGCCTCTCCGAATCATTGGGAAAATTGGACCTCTTGCCAAGTCGCCTCCATACTCGCGGACGATGGACATCTGGGGTAGTGCAGAACCACTACTCGTCGCAGAACACGATGCGACGCCATTCACCAAGGTGTCCGTGCTTCCCACTCAGGGCACCACTCAAAACACAGCCGTCTGTGTTGTGGTGTTAGTGGCAGCCTACGCATGGAACGGAAATTCCCTAGTCTGACTGCTGCTGGTGGGGATGACACAGAATGTTGCAGGAATTTGTCGGACGGCAGTGGCGGATGTGAAGAGGAGGTAATGTGCTTACTGCACAACGCGGTCATCCTCCCCTACGATGGTCAAGAGTGGTCGACCGGAAACTTCACGACGAGTGTCCTTTACCTCGCGTTCTCATGTGGTCCAACGTCGGGCCACTGTCACATCTGAATGCCCCACACATACGGATACTGCACGATTCCACGCCCCTTTCAAACGGTCATGGGCTAATAACGCCGTCTCACACAAGTACGCAACATGTCCCTGTCCTTGACAGTCACCAGTCAACATCTGGTGCTGTTCACGTCTCTTATATTAGTCACCGGGCTTGGTATCAACATTACACATGAGTAACCCGAATGCAGTCTGGTGGCCGGTCTGTCTGTCACAAAGAATTGTGACTCTACTTATTTACGTACCTGTCGATGGCATGTATGTGACAAATTTACGCTGACATCCGACCAAGTCTTCAGGGAGCACCACGCTTTTGTCAGCCATGTATAAATCTGTGTTGGTACGTAAAAAATAAAGAAAATTAAGAGAAGGAAATAGAAATTTAACATAGTTACGTATAAATCCCAATATGCATTGAAAACGTAATTCAAAGAATCATGTTAGTGGTTAGTATGTTGCTATATTTTTAGCTGAGAATGTGTACTATAACTATAAAACTGACTCGTTTCACGTCACAACGAGAGGATGCAGTTGTGATCTATGGAAGGTGCAACTAGCTTACTAACTAACTAACTCCTTGGTGAGGTCTTCAGGTACGCCATAATTTGGCCCTCCTGAAGGTAGTTTAAACGATGGCCGCAGAACAAACGGGAACCTCTGCTCGTCTCCTGGGTACCACTTGCGTACCAGACTGCGACTAACGAATCTGGGCTGTTTCCGCTGGTTGTTGCCCGGATCGCGTTATCTCCTGCTCTTCACTCTTGCCGAGCTCTGCTTTCTCCTCTCACAATTGACACCCTGCTGTTTCTTGCGGTTATGAAGGTAATGTGCCTTCCCAGCATCGACCCGTAATGCACTTCGTTTTCTCAGCTTTTGTTCCAGTTTACAGTCCCCATTTCCTTCCACTGACGCAGTTTTCTCGCAGCTGCGTAATTGGTTTCCCACTACAATAGAACCGTTAAACACTCTTCAGTAATGTTTCGTGGACAAAATGCTGAAAACTGGAGGGTACGAATCACGATTCTTTGCACCATTCTCTGTGAAACCAAGAAACAGAGCGAGTGGTTTTTCATACCAGAGTGTGAAATCTACATCACTAATTAGTTAAATAAGTTTCAGATAGCATGTGGCAATACACAGGAAATTGAGTGAAGTTTCAGATAGAATGAGGCAATACACAGGAAATTGAGTGACAAGACAAGGAAGGGTTCAATGTTAAATTTGATAAAGCATTGAGTACACCCATACTAATAAATGGAAGCAAATTATGGAATTAACTATGAAACAGAAAACAAGAATATTGACGGCCGAAATGTGCGCTCAGAGATAAAATAAAAAACAATATTATAAAAGAAGAGCTTAATATACACTGTATAAATGAAAAAATTCCGGACAAGTGAGATCAAGACTCGCTCTCTGAGGGTTCAGTACAAACTTAATTACGTATGTATAGTTCATCTATAGGCTTTGCTGAGTGACGAGTTTGTTTGTGTGGCCATCATGCGCAGCATGAACAGGAAACGAATTTGATGTGTGAGCTAGCAAGTATCAAAAACGTGACATAAATAGCGGTATCTTTTGATTACATTGGCTTACACCGCTAAGGGACAGTAGACTTTAGTATATGATATAAATTTCAACTCCATACCTCTACCTATACTTGAGTATTGCTCATCAGTGTGGGACCCGTACCAGATCGGGTTGACGGAGGAGATAGAAAAGATCCAAAGAAGAGCGGCGCGTTTCGTCACAGGGTTATTTGGTAACCGTGATAGCGTTACGGAGATGTTTAGCAAACTCAAGTGGCAGACTCTGCAAGAGAGGCGCTCTGCATCGCGGTGTAGCTTGCTCGCCAGGTTTCGAGAGGGTGTGTTTCTGGATGAGGTATCGAATATATTGCTTCCCCCTACTTATACCTCCCGAGGAGATCACGAATGTAAAATTGGAGAGATTCGAGCACGCACGGAGGCTTTCCGGCAGTCGTTCTTCCCGCGAACCATACGCGACTGGAACAGAAAAGGGAGGTAATGACAGTGGCACGTAAAGTGCCGTCCGCCACACACCGTTGGGTGGCTTGCGGAGTATAAATGTAGATGTAGATGTAGATGTACCCGTTCCTGAAAAAGGAGCCTTAACAGACGGACAGACAGACAGACAGAGGGACAGCAAATGACAAAAATATTTTTATATGATGTAATTACAAATTAACAATTTTCGGATTTTTTCCTTCGCATGTAGTGTGAGACCTTGCTTCTTGCCAAATTTTATGATTCTAGGTTAACGGAGTGTACCGGTACCTTATAGGCTTTGATGACCCATTTTTCGAGTATCGCGATGTGTTACAAAAATGGTTGCTTCTTTTGAGGGCATTGACTTAGCAGATTAAAGTTTTTACACCGCCAAGGCAACGCGTACTTCAGTTTTCAAATAAATTTCAGCTTGATATCTCTACCCATTCCTGTGAGAAAGGGGTCTTACCAAAGAACAAACAAAGTGATCCTATAAGGGATACCTTTTCACCGACTGACTGAGATACGGAACGCTAAATAATGGAGTAAACATGCATGAAATGGAAATAACGTATGAACAGAATGGCTGAAGGCAGACAGTTAGCCAAAGAAGCAATCAATTATAAACCAAAAGGAAGCCCAACAAATAAATACATAAAAGATACTGGACTCGCATACAGGTAAACGGCGTTTCAAATCCCCGTACGATCGTCCACACTTAGATTATTCGTAGTCTTTCTACAACACTTACTACAAAGTCACTTAGTTAGTTACATGTTCCATAGATAATTTGAATGATTCTTTTAGCGAAATGATGTGGAACGAGTCAGTTTTCAGGATATTTACACATGATTAGTGTTAACATTAATGAACACACTATTACTTTATTCCTGCTCGTGCGTCTACACTTAAAAACAAGCATTATTATTTAACTGGCTACCGGTTTTTAAGTAGAAATTCGTGAGTGAAATACAAGGAGTAGTCCAGGAGAAATTATTTTAAATTACATTTAAAACTTGCTTCGTTATTTGTCAGGCATGTTATTGGGCAATTGATCAAAAACTTTTATTCTTGCATATTGGACTCCTCTCATAGGCACTGACAGCTTTAACAGCGGGCAACAAAGGTCATTTTACAGAATGAGATTTTCACTCTGCAGCGGAGTGTGCCCTAATATAAAACTTCCTGACAGATGAAAACTGGGTGCCGGACCGGCACTCGAACTCGGGATCTTTGTCTTTCGCAGGCAAGTGCTCTACTTTTTTTTCCATCTGAGGTACCCAAGCACGGCTCACGCCCCCTCCTCACAGCTTTACTTCTGCCAGTACCTCGTCTCCTACCATCCAAACTTTACAGAAGCTCTCCTGCGAACCTTACAGAGCACTTGCCCGCGAAAGGCAAAGGTCCCGAGTTCGAGTCTCGGCCCGGCACACAGTTTTCATCTGCCAGGATGTTTCAAAGGTCATTATCCCTATAGTGTTGCTGGTATGTACATTACCGTTCTTCTCAAATTCTGATGTATTATTTATGACGAATTTCACTAGCGAAAATGTGCAGTATGACGGCGCAGTTTAAATGCCTAGCTGCTTGAAGAGGTACGTACATGATGTCTGTGGGTTAACACCACATATTATACTCACTGCTCGTTTTTGTGCCATCAGTACTTTCTTTCTAAGTGATGAGCTAACCAGAAAAGTATTCCGTACGACATTATTGAGTGGAAAAATGCGAAAATGTCGTGGTAGTTTCTTCGAAAGGACTCATCGAATTTCTTTTCGCAGTCTGAGCTTGTGCTCCGTCTTCAGTGACTCCACCGTTGACGGGACGCTAAACCTGAATCTTCTTCTTCTTCTTCTTTTTTTTAAAAAAATGCTGCGTCAGTAAGGTAACAGAAGCAACTGGCTGAGATACGTTTTGTAGAGTCCCGGCCGGCGGTTTCGCGATACGCCGTGATGTTGGCCTTCTTGCCCGTAGAGTTCCTATTTGCCGAGAGAGAGAACGAGGTCGTGGCGGAAACTGCTCCCGAGAGAAACAACGGCCCGTTGGAGGCGGAACGGGTGGCGAATCGCTGTGCCACGGACAGATGCTGGGCCACTTGGCACAGACGTGGTGCTGCGTGCCTTCCCACGCAACGGCTCCAACCTTTTTCACCGCGTACCGAGGTCGCTAGAAAAGGTATCAGCATGCTGTGTTCTAGCCCACGGCAGTACTTCCAGGGTGACTGAAAAAGAAAGAACAGATTCAGTTGTTTATTGCAAACTCAGCGTGTTTGGTCAGAGGGTTAGCTGCCCTCTGTAATAAAAAACTGAGTTAATCGATCAACGACGGACTTAAATGGGTGTCTTAGGACGTCCGCCCCGAGCACATGCAAAGAACAAAAGCGAACAAAAAAGCCGGCACGGTAGCTCAGCGTGTTCGGTCAGATAGATGGTTGGCCTCTGTAATAAAAAACTGAGTGGAAGGATCAACAAACGAACTTGAACGGATGTCATGTGGCGTCCGCAACGACCAAACACAACGATCAGCAGCGAATAAAAATGAAAAAAAAAAAAAATGGTCAACGCGACAGAATGTCGATCTTAAGGGCCCGGGTTCGATTCCTGGCTGGGTCGGAGATTTTCTCCGCTCAGGGACTCGGTGATGTGTTGTCCTAATCATCATCATTTCATCCTCATCGACGCGCAAGTCGTCGAAGTGGCGTCAAATCGAAAGACTTGGACCCGGCGAATGGTGTACCCGACGGAAGGCTCTAGTCACACACATTTACTTTTTTTTTTTTTTTTGGCGAAGTTTGAATATATACACGCCCTCCAGCATAGGCAAATGGAAAATCGGTTGGTTGTCTTTGCATTAGATGTGGTCTACGGTGTGCTTTAAGGGGCTTATGGAAGCAACATTTAGTTGATGGGCGGGTCCTGAGTAAATCCGAAAAACATGGCTTTTGGATACGAAAACCGAGCCGTGGATTGCAAGACGGCAATGCACATAAAACAGCTAAAATTTTTACGACTTATTTCGAACATAAAAGATCTCGAGCAACATTGAAAATTTTGTTAATATCTTTATCCGTTTCTGAGATGTGGAGATTGAAAATTACCTTACACGTCAAGTAAAATACCCATGTAAATTCCGGAGTGAGGCGAAATACACAGACGGGAAGAAGCTCGTAGCACGAGAAAATAATTAATATGGAGTAACGAAATTTCGGGAATACGTTCGTCTAGAGAAGATATTTAAGTGATTAACATTGCAAGATCGCAGGTTGATGTAACCACGAGATAAACCGATGCAAATGTGAAATTCTGGACCAGTAACAACCGGTGTAACCGGCAGAATATTGAATGCAAGCACGCAAAGGTGCATGCATTGTGTTGTACAAGTGTCACATGTTATTTGTGGGATGGAGTTCCATATTTGTTGTACTTCGTCGGTCAATAGAGGGACGGTTAATGTTGGTCGTGGAAGACACTGGTGTTGTCGTCTGATGATGTCCCATATGTGTTCGATTGGAGACATATTTGGTGTTCGAGCAGGTCAAGGCAACATGTCAACACTCCGCCGGGCATGCTGGGTTACAACAGCAGTACGTGGGCTAGCGTTATCCTGTTGGAAAGCACCCCCTGAAATGCTGATCATGAATGCCTCCACAACAGGTCGAATCACCAGATTGATGCTCAAGTGCGCGGGATAAACACGAGAGTGCTCCTGCTGTCATAGGAAATCGCACTACATACCATAGCTCCAGGTGCAGGTCCAGTGCATCTAGCACGCAAACAAGTTGTTTGCAGGCCCTCTATTCGCCTCCTTTTAACCAACACGTGGCCATCACTGGCACCGTGGCAGGACCAGCTTTCATCAAAAAAAGTAAGAGACATTCAGAAAATATAACAGATCTCCATCCTACGCTCCACTGAGCACTCGCTTGAAACCACTGAAGTCACGAGTGGCGGTCGTTTCGGATCAATGGAATGCACGCTACAGGGAGTCTTTCTTGGAACTGTAGTTGAAGTAACCGATTTGTAACAGTTCTTTGTGGCACCAAACGCTGCTCAAATTGCTGCTGCAGACGCAGTACGATGCACCAACCCGCCCGGCTAGCCGCGCGGTCTAAGGCACTGCTTCCCGAGCGGGAAGGAGTGCCGGTCTCCGGCATGAAGCCGCCCGGCGGATTTGTGTCGAGATTCGGTGTGCCGGCCAGCCTGTGGATGGTTTTTAAGGCGGTTTGCCATATACTTTGGTGAATGCAGGCTGGTTCCCCTTATTCCGCCCCAGTTACACTATGTCGGCGAATGCTGGGCAAACACTGTCTCCAAGTATGCGTACACCATAATTACTGTACCACGCAAACATTTTTGGTTACACTTGTCTGGTATGTGACGTTCGCGGAGGGGTGGAGGGGGGGGGGGGGGAATGGGGCCGAACCCTGTGTTCGGTGTGGGGCGGCGGCGGGGTGGGTGGACTGCTGTGGCCTGTTGTGGACCACTGAGGGCTACGGCAGGACGAAGCCTCTCTGTCGTTTCTGGGTCCCCGGATCAGTAAACACATACACACACGATGTACCAGACCAATATACCAAACAAGATGGTCTTCCCTCTTGTTAGTGCCCTGTGGCCATACGGAGCCCAGTCTTCGTGTGACTGTACTTTCTCCTGACCACCGTTGCCAGCAATCATGTACAATGGTTAACACTCCTGCCAAGTCTTCCTGCAGTATCGCAAAAGGAACAACCAACTTCTCGTAGCCCTATTACACGACTTCGTCCGAACTCAGTGAAGTGTTGAAACGACGTCTTTGTCACCTTATGCGACTGCAGCTAAATCTGAGTAGTCATAATCTTTCAGATGTAGAAACACGCCCACCAACTTTCGTCTATGTCGTGCAACTTCGTCTTGGTGTTGCGATTTTTTCCATCTGTGTATAAATAAAAAATAACCGCAGCATAGTGCCTTAATTTTAACGGTATGTTCTCTAGGTATTTTCTTGGAGGTGCCGTCTTCCCGTGTTCAGAAACCCCTGTTCCGCTATCGCAAAACACCTGGAAAACATTGTTTTTGGATACCACAACCGAGCCGCGTATTCCAAGACATCTATGCAGAGCAAAAGGCTGTAATTTTACAATAAATTTCTAAGATCCCGATCTCGAACAATCTTGAAAATGTTGTTGACGTCTTTATCCACTTCCGAGATACAGAGGTTCAAAGTTATCCTGATTTCACACGTAAAATTCGGTGTGAGGCAAAAATGTAGTTTATGAAGTGACGCAGCTCGGAGAAATACGTTGTGAAGTGTCTCCATGAGCATCAGTAGGATACCGGACATTTCATGTTGTAGTACTGAAGCACGTGCACAATTTTCGTGGCCATATAATTCAGTCCGACATGTAAAATTACATAGCTTTGCTTTATTTGATTAGAACAGAAGTAAACTATCAAAAGTTTACTGTCCCGTAAAGTCATTTGGAAATGAGTGACATGCACTGCTGTAGCACGCAAAAGAAGGCACTAGCGGAAGATCCTCCTATTGGAACACAAAAACGGTGAATATGCCGCTGTTTACTAAAACACTGATTGTAAAGTGGGGTACCACCTGCGTCATTCTGCCTTCCTCAGTACATTGAAGAATTTTCGCAAAAACTTTGGCATGCGAACATATTCGCGCTTTTTGATGCTGAGAGAGAAGCGGACAATGGCAGTGGGAAAGAGACCGAAGAGTAGTAAACACTGGAAGATTGTAGGCGGTGGTAGTGGAAGAGAGAGAGCGAAGGAGACAATAGTAGCGTGGAAGAAAGAGAGGGACACAGTGGCAGTGGAACGTAGTGGACTGTGACATAACAATGCTAGGAAAAGATTGAAGGTGACAGTGCCAATGGGAGAGGAACAAAGAGGAGAAAGTAGAAGTGGCTGAGAGCCAGTGATAATGAGAGAGAGAATGTACGACAACGACGAGGAGGGGGAGATAGTTAGCGACAGTGAGAATGAACGAAACAGATAGCGGCAGTAAGAGATGAAGAAGGAGACAGTGATAGCGAGAGAAGACAGTATTAGTAGGACAGAACGAAGGAGACTGGCTGTCTGACAGGGGACGGTGACATTTAGAGAGACAAAGAGATCAGTTGAGTGAATGAGAACGGGCAAATGGGAGTGGATGGATATGAGCGACTTACAGCGATGGACTAGTGGGTGTGAGTGAGTTACAGTTAGGGGAGCTTGTGGGAATGAGAGCTGAGCTGCATGTTAAAAAGAACGCGAATATGTTCCCATTCCAAAATTGTTGGGATAATTTTTAAAGGTACTGAGGAAGACAGAATGAGGAAGATGATACTCCACATCTCAGTCTGCGTATACTCCTTTTTTGTGCTCCAGGAGCATTTTTATGCATGTAGTCATCCTCCAACATCACGTGAATTAATTAGAGTACATTTCATTGCCCTTATTATGCTTTAATATGTTCATCTAATAATCTCTTTTCAAACCATTATCCATTACATTCAACTGATCTTCTAGGTTCTATAATATTCCATTCTCAAACAATAAAGTTTTTGTTTCCTCTCCCTGAACTTTTACAAAATCTCATCATTTTCTGCCTTACTCTATAAAAATTGTTAATAGATATAGTGTGGAATGTATTACTTATCTAATACACATAACTCTGTAACAGTATAATTTTAATGGTTGCTATGCACGGATTTGTATACTTCCGGCTCGCCTCGCATTCGCCAGTGCATTAAGTTAAGACAGTCTTTCCGGGCGTACCTTGCGGAGTAAAGTATATGACATGTCGTTTGAGGTGTGTCTAGAAATGGACGTTAAACCTAACGGCACGTTCGGTGCTTCTCGATTGTAATTGTTACGGGATACCACACACTACCCTCTCCCACTTCAGTCATAAACAACGTAGTTTACGTACAGTCTCTCTCACTGAACAGGTGCGCCCAACACACACACACACACACACACACACACACACACACACACACACACACACAGTGCTCGTAACTTCGCCAGGTTAACGTGCCAATGAACGAGTAAAGAAAACCGCTGGATATTATGGCTTCAGCTCTGCTCCTCAGTACAGAGCAGCCATTTTACTGATTTAATAATATAAGATTCTATGTTACAGATCATAAAATACTGTTGAGTGTTAGAAAAAAATACAGAAAGACATATTTCTTTAAACGGTATAATATTTAAACGATAAATCATCTTAACGTTTAACGTTCATCTAATGTTATTTAACAGAGACTGCCATGTGTGTAGCGAATAATAATAATTAATACATAAAACTACAAGGTTTTTTCGCACAAATAGATGAATGTATTTTGCCAGTCACTTTTATGATTATTTTTTACTTCGATACTCACCACGTCTTTCGATTTTTTTTTTTTTTTTTTTTTTTTTTTTTTTTTTTTTTTTTTTTTTTTGTAAAATGTAGTAAGGTCTTACGGGACCAAACTGCTGAGGTCATAGGTCCCTAAGCGTAAACACTATTTAATCTAACTTAAACTAACTTACTCTATGGACAAAAAACACACCCATGCCCGAGGGAGGACTCGAACTTCCGACGTGGGAAGCCGCACGGACCGTGACAAGGCCCCCAAGACCGCGCGGCTAGCACAGCGTCTCTTGAGAATTTATTCTCAGTTTCAGTTGTCTGTTCTTGCGTATTTCTATATATGATCGTCTAGTTCTGTGTTATTCGCTAGTGAGGTGCTGCATTTTATGCTTTTCTTCTTCTTATGTAGAAGCGCCAGACATCCATGAAATTCTTTTTAAAAAATACGAAATCAAACGTAAAATGCATCACCTCGCTCGGAAACAACACATAACTAGATCATCATACATACAAATATGTAAAAAAAACCTCGATAATTATCATAAAGCTCTGCACTTAATAATCCAACATTTATATATTTACCGGCAGTAGAAACTAATTTATTAGAATAACTTTATACATGCGTTTATTTTTAATTTTAAAAGTATCATCCGTGACTTAATTTGCACTCCCATGAATTATGAGATTGTTCTTATGACTGTGGAATGGTACTCGTATATATTTAAATTATTAAGTAATAATTTTATTTGCAACAGTTACGGTATACCTTTAAGGTACAACCGGTTGAGTTTTTCGTCCAATATATTTTCTGTTCGTACTATTACAGTCGACTCTCGATATTTCTCAGTTCAATAGATATCACAAAAAGTTCGAATAACTGAGAAATCGATATAATGAAAATTTGAGTGATTAAGTTGGAATGAGGAAAAATTAGAAATGAAGGTGCCCTCTACAAAAAAAAATTGAAACATGGCCCTCTAATCTCTGTAACATTCCTGTTTGTTTACGCAAAGAAACAAAATAGCAACCAGTACTCAAATTTAAAAAAAAACATTTTTACGCCTTTCATTATTTTTATTTATTTTTAACATTTCAAACGAAAGGCACATATAAAATTCCGAAAACATATAGCAGAATTTCAATCAGAAATCAACGATTTTTTTTCTGCTCAAGTGACCTATAGCGTGTCTGGTCAACGCCATTTTATATTATAACAAAAACCCAAAAACACATCTACTTCTGCTGTAAGTATGTACATGCTCAATGACTTATCTTCTTTTGGAGTCCCAGTTGGAATCAATTCTGCTTCTTTTTCTTCATCTGGTACATTTCCCGATACTTTAGCACAACAAACCGCACTAAAAATAGCGCGTTTTGGAGAGGCCTTTAATGTGGTGAATCACTCAAACTGCTTATTTTCGTAATATGCAGGTAACACATACAAATACTGCCAATTATAGCCCCTTAGCTTCACAAACACTGAAATCATAATACATCAGCTATAATCATATTCCTTCTTTTTGTCAATATTCTCCCCATGCTCCTCTCCTCGCTGATTCTGCAGAGACACTCTCATTTCTTCTATGGTCAATCCACCTAATTTCCAAAATCTCCCAGTATTACCACCTCTCAAACACTTCGATTCTCTTCTTTTCCGATTTTCCCACAATTTTTGATTTACTTCCATACAATTATGTCGTCCAGTAGACTTCTTTGGTTTGTTAATACCTTCTTGCCTATGCTAGGCTGCTTTTTATGTCTTTGCTTCGTTCGTCACGCGTTGTTTTGCTTCCAAGGTAGCAGTATTCCTTCACTTCGTCTACTTCGCAATCATTCCATTTGCACTACGTGAAGATGGCATAACCGTGACGAAAGTCTGATTGTATGAATTATCGGAAATGTAATGCTCTACAGAAAGTTATGTAGTAAAATTATTCACACAGAATCAATCTCTTCGACTCTGTCATTATGGGTACTCTGAATACGAACGTAATAGTTGGTGTAGTCTCCCGCTTTAACTCCGGGAGCAATAATCGCATGTCATTTGCATATTCCCAAGTTCTAGCAAGACGAAGGGCTGGCTATCCGTAGCCGAGAATGCAGCCAGTTGTCGCCGAACTATACTTCTGAATATATTTTCAAAAGGGCAGTGCTGCACAGCTCGTAAATATTTGAAAAAATTCGTGTTACTGCCTCGATCTGCTCATAAAACTCTTGATTTACATAACCAGTTTCGGTCGACTGACCGTCATCAGTTCCTAATAGTATTCACACTATCATATTAGGTGAAATATAAAATAATCAAAGTCAGACGACAAATCTGTATCAGTTAGTGTTCACTATCTACAGCAGTTTGTATAGACTGACGATGTAATTTATATTACAATATGATAACAGTGTCTAATTCGTGGTTTTATCATATGACATTAATGATGTTATATTTCGCCCAACATAACGCTGTGAACAGTTTTACGAACCTGATGATGGGTAGTTGACCGAAAAAGGTTGTACAAATAAAGCATTTTACCATCAGCTCAAGGCGGTAACATGACATTTTTCGAAAGCTAAATGCATCAAAGCTTTGTGAGATGCGGCGGCGGTTCTGTAACACACTCAAATACTTTTGGACGTTGCTGTACCTACTCTACATCTTTTCCGTTAGCAGAGCAAAACGTTTCTGCAGGAAAGGCACCAAATAGGTGACACCGAATAGCGGTTCTACAGGGAATGAGGAAATAAAAATACGAGTAGCGGTTACTTGACTTCTCCATCTCTCTCTCTCTCTCTCTCTCTCTCTCTCTCTCTCTCTCTCTCTCTCTCTCTCACTGTCTGTCTCTTTTCGTTCGGCCTAGAGACTCGGTCTGTTTGTTGCGGGACAGGTAGCAGCAAAAAACCATTCGAAGTCTGCGTTTTGCATCTTCAGTGGGGGCGTGCCGTGACCCGATGCAGCGACAGAATAACGGCAACCTCCTCGGTTGAAAACCAGGCGTCGCTGCCCAATAGTTCAGAGGCGCTGAGCAAACACTGGATCGTTGCCCTGCTACTGTATACTTCCCAAGCTGCCACGCAAAATGTATTCAGACTTTCATTATCATTGAAGTTGTCACCTATAATTTTCGTACAGAATTACCAGAGGTCTTTCAACAGGATATGTGGGAATCTAACTGATTTCATTAAATTCCCCTTCTGGTCGAGCAAGACACGATCCTTCAGCAGTTCTATCCCCCAGTCATGCTACCCCCACATGGCCCTTGTGAGAACCTCTGCTTGTAGCGTTTGGAGATAATCGTAAAAGGAAACATCAGATATTGACTATACCGGAGGCGTTCAGCACGCTCAGGAACCTTCAGACTCTCAGACAGAAAGCGCAGCTAAGTGTGTCCCCCAAAGAAGAAACGGTCTTCGTTGGGGCACCGAACGCCCTGCTAGGAGAGCTCGTCTTGTTGCTGATTACACTGTGGTTTATTTAAATTCCGTAGATTGAAGTTCAAGTATCGTGCGCCGAACAATTGTACCACTGGGGCTACAGAAATTTCAAAATAACGCTAAATCTGAGGAGGAAGCGTGGCATTCACTGACAAACGTCTGCAGTTAGGAATACTGCTGAGTTCACCAGTCAGTATATTCAGGATCTGAACCCATATGCAGTAACCCATATTGGCCCTAAAGGGGTGATAAGAGGTGCCAAAAGTGTGCAAATAACGAAGAACTGTTTAGGGCTACAATAATACCGCTACCACTTAACAGTCTGTCTGAAAGTTTTTACAGCAACTGGACCGGATAAAATCATCTGAATTTCTACAGAATTATGCGAAAGAACTTGCTTCTCTTCTAGCAGGAGCTTATGACGGATCGCCAGAGAAACGTAGGTTGCTTTTCTGGCACAACGCGATTAATTGACGCAGCTACAAATTTTAAGCATTCCTTCTTGAACAGCCTCCCCCTCCTCCTCGGTTCCTACTCCTCTCTTTAAAAGAGCAGCCACGTCCATAAACAATTATCTTTATTAAGAAAATTATGAAATTGCCGTTAACCTTGTTTCACCGAGCTCACGAATTTGGAGCATCCGATTTATATAAGCCATTCGCGCGAAACAGCTGACGCTCGAAAAATGATGTTTGACAGCGCTAGCAAAATTGATCCCTAAGATGTATATGCAATAGCGAAAATCTGATTACAAACATCGATTTTATTGTTTCCCAAGTTGTGCCGCATGTAATAGTTGAGACCAAAAGAGAATTACAAATAGTAAACTGGTAAGGATTCTGACTATTACGCTACATCTGCGCTCTGCATTACGACGTTGCTGGAGATCGAAAATCTCCTCAACATAAACCAACATGGATGCCGTAAATTAAGACTTTGCGAATCACAGGGCGCAGTGCTCGTCCTCGAAATCGAGACTGCAATAGACACAACTTTCCGTTTACTACACGTCAATGGTCACAAACGTCTTGTGATCAGACTACCGGTTTCGGTCTATAATGACCATCTTTAAATATGTTTTATAAAACCATGCCATTAAGGTGCCAGTATATTAGGACATGTTTTATAAAACAGATCTGAAGGTGGTCATTATAGACTGAAACCGGTAGCCTGGCGACAAAACATTTGTGAGCATAGACTTGTAGTAAAGGAAATTTATTCTACATTCAACTCACTGTTCAGTTCGCGACCGTGTCGCAGCTTATGATAAACGCAACTTGCGAGAAAATAAAATCAAAGATACCGGAGATCGTAGTTGCATGTTACAGGTCTATCCCCGTCAAACATTGTTTCTCGGTGCAATAGACGAAGACATCCAGATTGATTCCGTGTTTCTTGGCTTTCGGAAGGCATCTGATACGTTTCCAAATTGACGGTTAATGAACAAAATACGAGCTTATCGAGTACGTGACCAGATTTGTGACTGTTTTCAGGACCCAATACGCCGTTCTTAAGGGAAAAAAGATCGACACATATGAAGATAACTTTCAGTAGTACCTCAAGAGGATGTTATAGGACCTTTACTTTTTACAGTCGATACATATTTTAAATCAAAGTCCCCTGCCGCGTTTTTCTGCCTGTATATAAAGGCTAATCTATGAAACTGCTGCAGGGAATTTCATATGGTTTTCACTAACAGATAGCATGATTAATGAGGAAGGTATTTCTTTTAGACACACATCAAAAAAAGTTTTGCATCACCTCGGTTCCGAGAGTTCCAGAACTTGTACAGAAAATTGGAATAGACATCACCATAAACAGCATTTCCGCTCTTTTTATGCCTCATGAAAACAACACATTGAATGTGGTACCACCATACAGCGAGACCTTCAGAGGTGCTGGTCCACACTGCTGCACACACCGATGCCTCTGATACCCAGTAGCACGTCCTCTTGCGTTGATGCATGCCCGAATTCGTCATGGCATACTATCCACAAGCTCAACAAGACACTGTTGGTCGAGATTGTCCCACTCCTCAACGGCGATTCGGCGTAGATCCCTCAGAGTGGTTGGTGGGTCACGTCGTCCGTAAACAGCCCTTTTCAATCTAACCCAGGCATGTTCTATAGCGTTCATGTCTGGAGAACTTGAGGGCCACTCTAGTCGAGCGATTTCGTTATCTCCAAGGAAGTCATTCACAAGATGTGCACGGTTGGGGCGCGAACTGTCACCGATGAAGCAGAATGCCTCACCAATATGCTGCCGATATGGTTGCACTATCGGTCGGAGGATTGCATTCACGTATCGTACAGCCGTCACGGCGCCTTGCATGACCACCAGCGGCGTACGTCGGCCCCACATAATGCCACCCCAAAACAGCAGGGAACCTCCACCTTGCTGCGCTCAGTGGACGGTGTGTCTAAGGCGTTCAGCCTGACCGGGTTGCCTCCAAACACGTCTCCGACGATTGTCTCGCTGAAGGCATATGCGACACTCATCGGTGCAGAGAAGGTGATGCCAATCCTGAGCGGTCCGTTCGGCATGTTGTTGGGCCCATCTGTACCGTGCTGCATGGTGTCGTGGTTGCAAAGATGGACCTCGCCATGGACGTCGGGAGTGAAGTTGCGCATCAAGCAGCCTATTGCGCACAGTTTGAGTCGTAAAACGATGTACTGTGGCTGCACGAAAAGCGTTATTTAACATGGAGGCGCTGATGTCAGGGTTCCTCCGAGCCATAATCCGTAGGCAGCGGTCATCCTTGGGCGGCCTGAGCGAGGTATGTCATCGACAGCTCCTGTCTCTCTGTATCTGCTATTATGTCCGAACAACTTAGCTTTGGTTCACTCCGAGACGCCTGGACATTTCCCTTGTCGAGAGCCCTTCCTGGCACACAGCAAGAATGCGGACGCGATCGAACCGCGGTATTGACCGTCTAAGCATGGTCGAACTACTGACAACACTAGCCGTGTACCTCCTTCCTGGTGGAATGACTGGAACTGATCGGCTGTCAGACCCCCTCCGTCTAATAGGCGCTGCTCGTGCACGATTGTTTACATCTTTGGGCTGAACAGTCAAAGGTACTGTGTCTGTGACACAATATCCATAGCCGACGTCTATCTTCAAAAGTTGTAGGAACAGGGGTGAATCAAAACTTCTTTTATGTATGTATATACGAGGGATATTTTTTTTTCGAGGTCCGATTGGTGAAGAAATTGAATCCACATGGAACGTCCGCTGCAGCTTTGCGCAGATGTGTTGCACAGTGTCTCTAGTACGTCCATCTATCGCGTCGCGTCGCGCATTTCAATTCTGTACACGAAAGGTGCCTAGAACTATAGCCTATCGCAAAGAGCATAATGCCTGCTGTCATTCGATGTCTTCATGCTGAGGGGTTCCGCCTGGTTTAATGCGGTCCACATATTGTAACTGTCACGCGTGACGGTATTTAAGTCCTTCTCCATGACAATGCTCGGCCGCACACTGCAACAAAGACACCGATACGCTACTTTCGATGAGAAGTGTTTGAGCAACCACCATATATCCCGAATTTGGCTCCCTCTGATTTTCATCTTTTCGCTCGCATAAACCGCAGGCTATGAGGATAGTATTTGGCACAGACGACGAGCTGTAGACCGACGTAGAGGGTTTGGAAAGCAATGCTGCGACAGATGTGCAGTACCTGTGCTTGTAAGAACTACGATGTAATATTCCTTCGAATATGCAATCATTTCCGAAGGAATAGGCACTGAAGCGACTGCAGCCGTTATGAAATAGACGAAACGTATTGCAATTGGGAACGTGGACAACCATAAGATGTATAGTGGAATGACGATAGCGAAAATTTGTAATGGACTGGAACTCTATCCCGGATTTCCCGCTTATCGCGAACGGTCGCCTACCATTAGGCTCTATGAGCACGAGCCACGGCCAGCCTCATGGTTGACGACGTGTGGAAGTTTATTACCGCCATGCCACGTCCAGTTGTAGATAGTGCTAACCGCAGGAAACCGGGGAGGGTCACTAGCTTATGTTGAAAATATGTTGGGTAACGTTACACGTTCGGTGAGGCTATTCGCAGACGATGCTGTTATCTGCTGGATGGTTGCAAGGGCAGAAGACTGTAGCGAACTGGAGGAAACCTGCAGAGGATCAACTGGACGCTCTGCCAGTTGGACCTGAAAATAAATAAATGTAACTTACGGCGCATAAACAGGCTCACTTATACTACTGGCTACAAACCAATGGATGCAATAGTTGCCGTAAGTATCTAGCGTAACCATCCGGAATAACAACAAGAGGACTGGCCATGTTGTTGTTGCGGTCTTCAGTCCTGAGACTGGTGTGATGCAGCTCTCCATGCTACTCTATCCTGTGCAAGCTTCTTCATCTCCCAGTACCTACTGCAGCCTACATCCTTCTGAAACTGCTTGGTGTATTCATCTCTTGGTCTCCCTCTACGATTTTTACCCTCCACGTTGCCCTCCAATACTAAATTGGTGATCCTTTGATGCCCCAGAACGTGTCCTACCAACCGATCCCTTCTTCTAGTCAAGTTGTGCCACAAACTCCTCTTCTCCCCAATCCTATTCAATATCTCCTCATTAGTTGTGTGATCTACCCATCTGACCATATAAAACAAATAATAGTAAAATCAGATGCCAGGAGAGATTCATTCGGAAAATCTTAAGAACATGTAACTTATTCACTTGCAAAACATTCGTTTGACTTATTTTTGAGTATTGTTCAACAGTTTAGGATGCTTATCAAGTAGGATTAATAGAAGGTACAGAGAAGATCCAACGAAGTGCGGCAGGTATACTCTGTAAAGACGTGCCAGGAAGGAATTATCCGAATGGAACGGAAATCGGCATGTACAGAAAAACAAATGATTACAATTTCAGAAAAGTCGGCTGATTTATTCAAGAGAAAGAGCTTCACAAATTGAGCAGGTCAGTAACGCGTTGGTCCAACTATGGCCCTTACGCAAGCAGTTATTCGGCTTGGTATTGAGTGATACAGTTTTGGATGTCCTCCTGAGGGATATAGAGCCAAATTCTGTCCAATTTGTGGGTTAGATCGTCAAAATCGCGAGATGGTTGGAGGGTCCTGCCCATAGTGCTCGAAACGTTCTCAGTTGGAGAGAGATTCGGTGACCTCGCTGGCTAAGGTTGGGTTTAGCAGGCTCGAATACAAGCAGTAGAAATTCTCGCCGTGTGCTGGAGGGAATTATCTCGCTGATACGTAAGCCCATGGCAGATTGCCATGAAGGGTAAGAAACGGGGCGTAGAATATCGTCGAGGTACCGCTTTGCTGTAAGGGTGCCGCGGATGGTATCCAAAGAGGTCCTACTATGAAAAGAAATGGTAGCCCAGATCGTCACTACTGGTTGTCGGGTGACAGTCAGACTCGTCGACCAACACTGTCCAGGGCGTCTCCAGAGACATATTCGCTGGTTGTCTGGGCTCAGATGAAGCGGAACTCGTCACTGAAGACAATTCTAATCCAGTCAGTGAGATACCAGCCCAGCCTTTAAGACTACTTTGAGCCAACGAAATATCAGACCAACTATGTTACTGGACTGAAGAGCTCCTACCAAATAGAAGACGCCAGATTACTGTTAACGGAGAGAAAACACACAAGAGTAACTGGAGGCATACCCGGAGGGGGCGTTTTAGTTACTTTTCGGAATACATACACACGACATACTGGATAACGTGAAAAGTTCCATGAAGCTTTTCGCAGATGGTGTTGTTACACACAGTGACGTTGCTACACCACAAAAGAGTAGTGAACTGTAGGCAGATCTGGGGAAGATTTTTGAAGGGTGCACGGATTGGCAGTTGACCCTCAACATAAACAAACGTAACATGGTGCACAAGTAGGCAGAAACACCAATGTTCTATGATTTCACGATTGCTGAACAAACACTCAACACACAAATCCATTAAATATTTTAGAGTATGTGTACAGAGCCATTTTAAGTGAAACAACCATATAAAAATAACTGCACTCAAGGCAAATGCCAGACTGAGTTCCATTTGAAGAATCCTCATAAAGTGTAGAGGGTAGTCCATTCGCGAAAGACGTATCTTACAAATCACTCTTTCGACCAATACCTGAATATTGCGCGCTAGTCTGGGGGCCGAACAAGAAGGGATTGATAGAGAAGCAGAGAAGTTCCAGAGAAGAACAGCGCTTTTCACATAGGATAATTTAGTAAGCGTGAAAGCGTCACGGAGATATCACTCAACGCCAATGGCAGACGCTAGAAAAAGAGGTGCTGTGCGTAACGATATGGTTTACTGTTAAAACTCGATGAGCATCCGTTCCAAGAAGAGTCGACAGCTAGATTGCTTCCTCCTACGCATAACTCGCAAAAAGACGACGAAGAGGTGTTCGTTCTCACGCAGAGACTTCCCAGCTATCGCACCTTCCGCGAACCATTCGCGACTGGAACAGAAATGGGGGCAAGTGACAGTGGTACCCAAGTAGCTTCCGCCACGCACCACAAGGTGGCATGCGGAGTGCATTCGCCAGGTATGCAGGACACACGGTTGCTGACAAGAGGTTGCATTTTGTTAATACAGCAATGCATCAGCAGCTACGTCCTAATATCGCGTCGGACCATATTTTTTCCCGGCGTAGTGGATCAGTGAACCCAACAAGTCGTTGTAGGTGCCCTGCAGAAATACTGAGCCATGCTGCCTCTATAGCCGTCCGTAACTGCGAAAGTGTTGCTGGCGCAGGATTTTGTGCACGAACCGACCTCCTGATTATGCCCATAAATGTTCGATGGGATTCATGTCGAGCGATCTACGTGGGCAAATTATTGGCTCAAATTGACCAGAATGTTCTTCAAACCAATCGCCAACTATTCCGGCCCGGTTACATGGCGCATTGTCATTCATAAAAATTCCGTAGTTGTTTGGGAACATGAACTGCACTAATGGCTGATAATGGTCTCCAAGTAGCCGAACATAACCATTTCCAGTCAATGATTGGTTTAGTTGGACCAGAGCATCCAGTCCATTTCATGTAAATACAGCCCACACCATTATGGAGCCACTGGCAGCTTGCACAGTGCCTTGTTGACATCTTGGGTCCTTGGCTTCTGGGATATACGCCACACTCGAATCTTACCATCTGTTCTTACGAACTGAAACGGAGACTCATCTGACCAGCTACGATTTTTCAGTCGTCTAGGGTCCAACCAATTTGCTCAGGAGCCCAGGTGAGCTGCTGCGTCGTGCTGTTAGCGAAGGCACTCGCGTCGGTCGTCTGCGGCTATAGCCCACAACGTCAAACTTCGCAGCACTGTTCTAATGGTTGATGATGTTCGGATCGTGGGGCGCTCAACTGCGCTGTCATCAGCGCCCCGTACAAAGTCTCAATTTTAACATAGTCCAATCTAGCCACTGTCACGAGTGATGATGATAATGATGAAATGATGAGGACAACACAAACACCCAATCCCCGGGCAGAGAAAATCCCCAACCTGGCCGGGAATCGAACCCGGGACCCCATGATCCAGAGGCAGCAACGCTAGCCACTATATCACGAGATGCGTACTCTGTCCTAACGGATCCGTTCGTTGTACGTCCCTCACTGATTTCTGCGGTTATTTCAAGCAGTGTTGATTGTCTGTTAGCACTGACAACGCTACGCAAACGCCGCTGCTCTCCATCGCTAAGTGCAGGCAGTCGACAACCACGTTGTTCTTGGTGAGAGGTAGTGCTTGAAATTTGATATTCTCCGTACGTTCTTGACACTGTGCATCTCGGAATATCGAATTCCTTAATGCTTTCCGAAATGGACTGGCCCAACAGGTTAGCTCGAACTACCGTTTCGTTTTCAAAAATAGTTCAAATGGCTCTAAGCACTATGGGACTTAACATCTGAGGTCATCAGTCCCCTAGACTTAGAACTACTTAAACAAAACTAACCTAAGGACATCACACATACCCATGCCCGAGGCAGCATTCGAACCTGCGCCCGTAGCAGCAGCGCGGTTCCGGACTGAAGCGTCTAGAACCGCTCGACCACAGCGGCCGGCATTTCGCTTTCAGTGTCTGTTAATTCCCGTCATGCGGTCATAATCACTTGAATACAAATGACAGCTCCGACAACGCACTGCCCTTTCATACCTTGGGTACGCGATATCATCGCCATCTGTATATGTATATATCACTATCCCATGACTCTTTGTCACCTCAGTGTATAGGAACGGAATTATTTGCTGGTCAGTCCAGTACTTTATCCTCTCCTTCACTCACTACCAGAACAATGGAAGTTTATCTAGCCCCACACTCCCCCTACCAGTAACACTTCAGCATGGAGCGAACCCACATTTCCAGATACGTGGCGTTTACGCGATCAACCAAAAACGGTATTGGAAAATAGATTTATGGGAAACTGGATTTGAGAGGCCCATGTAAACGTAGTGATTGTCACATTGTATCGTGACCGACGGAACATGTGGAAGACGAAAATCGAATTCTGTGCTCCTGACGTTAGGCGTTTTACACGAATTTTGTCTGTAAATTAACTCTGCGCGATGAAGCGAAGTTATCTGTTCTTTCGAAATATTTTTAATAAAGAGGGAGTAGTGTAATATTTATTTACCGAAGTAACAAGGTATCTTGAGGAGGAGGAGGTGGTGGTTAAAGACAGATGTTTAAAAATTCTTTAGAAGCAGAGCAGTGCATTCAAAACTGTTATCAATCGACACAAAAATTGGCGTGTTGTGTAAAACAGTGTGAACTGGGCTTTGGTCGAAGATTGTACCACTGCAAGGCTGTGGAGACTTGGAACGGCTAGAAAACCAGTTAGTGAGTAAAGTCACATTAATATTCCTGTGCGCTGACTTAGCAACTGTTCTTTTTTTTTCAGAAGTCACTGATTTTGAACAAGAGCTTTTACCGTTGAAAGACAGACAGGGTGCAACTACACCAGATATAATATTGTTAGCATGCACTTTTACTCTCATAAATCAACATGTACACCACCCCGAAAGTATCTCTTTCGATCTAATAAATATAAAACACCCTTCTATTCAGTTAATTAAAGGAAACAGAAAACTTCCTGACACGTTGAGTAATCGGATTTTCTGCCGTCAGAAGACCCGATTATTCAACACGTCAACTCATCGCCGGGAAAGCCTGAAGAAACACAGAAAACTTACTGGTCAGTCAAACGCAAGGGGCATACCCAGCGAGGGACGAGGAAAGGAATCAGTCCAACTCCCCAAGCCTAGTAAGAAATAATAAATCCTAGAACTGTTACATTTTTCACATCGAAACTAACATGAATTGGCACCTCCTTCCGCCCCCGCCACATCCCCTTTCTTTCCTTCACTCCACTTCGATCGCAATAATCAACTTTTTAAACGGCAAGTAGTAACTGCCTGGAACCAAACCACTACTCAGACACGTTTCAGCAGCCAAATCCGCATTTCCGAAATCGATACTGGAGTGTTTATATGATCAGCCAAACCGATTTGCGGAAAACCTCATTTGCAAGCCTAGAGTGGTCGATGCGACGGCAACCCTACACCCGCATGTGGGGACCGGCATGTGCTGGGCTGGATCGCAGCAAAAGTGTCCCGGATGGGTCTGGGCGGCGGTGGAACGCGACGTAACGGTAGGGTGGACGTCCGGCGCCGACGGCGGCTGACCTTGAACCCGACCCGCGCTTAGTGGGGCGCACCTTTGTCCCGCTGCTGCCCCACATTCCTGCAGTGGCCACGCCGAAGTCAGCTGCGCCCGGCGCGCCGCTAAGGTATGCAGCACGGACGTAAAATTACTGCGCGGACCCACTGCCGAAGAAGTCTGCTTGAAGGCGCCAACTATACAACCCACCATAGACTCTCCGAATTACGTCGAGCTGTATCGACTATAGTCCGGTCCACGAACTCTGACGGTTCGTTAATGTCAAGGCACAGACGGGGATTGCATTATTGACGATGCGCCTGCTTTCCGCTTGAAGAAAGCGTAGATCCGGTAAATTATATTCCTGGCTTGTTTCTGCAGAATTTATCACTTACCGCGACTATCAGCGATGACAACTCGCAGCAAACGGAATAGAAATTCACTAGACAACTCGCTACGGTCACGTTTAATGCTCACATTAGCTACGGTATTAACAGCAGAGAGCTCACAATGCCGCTGAACGCTCATTGGCTTTCGGAGACCGCGTGGCGTAAATGCACAGAACAAACCTAAACTCGAGCGCCATTGTTTGTGATTCCAACTACAGTGCGGTGTTTAAGTTCATTTCTAAGGCGGCCTCCAGACTATCGATAATACTGGGCAATATTCTTCTGCAATATATCGACAGTGGCCTTAGGCTGCTAATAGATGTTTGGCAACTTAAGATCGATGCACCCTGGGTGCTAGTGGCGAGACGCTGGGTCACAAGTCGTTTCAGTGCATACACTGCGGTATTCGCAGAGTAGCACTAGACTGGAATCCATGCGACATGGACGTAGGCAGAAGAAAGCTGGCAGTGTTTGCTTGATTCGTTTATGAATACATTAAGAAAGACAAAAGAATTTTTTTTTACCCATGCAATGATTAGTTCACAGCTGCCGAAAGGATCGTTCGTGACATTGTTTATGGATTTAAGAGAAGATGAAAGTCAATTCTTAATTTTCGAATGCATGTGCAGTCGTTTGATGATCAACAGTAAAACAACACTGCACATCTTTGCCAGATATCCGAGTAGTAGCTACGATGTAGTAACTGATCTGCATTATCAATACAGAATCGCCCACATAACACGGTGTAAAATTTGATCAATTTTTAAAAGCCTGCGACTGTAGAAACAATAGGTTTGTTTATAAATAAATAAATAAATCTTCTGCTACCAGTCACGATTTTTCTTTATTTTACTTTTCGCACGACGCTTTTCGAGAAGTAATTCCCATTTTCAAGTGCGTTTTCTGTGTGTATTAAGCCAATTTTTTTTGATGCTGCTTAAATGGATCATTAGAAAACTTAAAAGCCAACGAAATTAAGCAGACTCACACACACACTGTCAACATCAAAAGAAATGGCTTCATACGCACAAAAAACGCACTTGAAAATGGGAATTACTTCTCGAAACGCGTTGTGCGAAAAGTAAAATAAAGAAAAATCGTGACTGGTAGCAGAAGATTTATTTATTTATAAACAAATCTAAGGTGTAAAATAGTAAGTAAAGTTTGTAAATCTGTGTGAGACGTCTTGCAAAAAGAGAGCATACCGAAACTCACAGAAGAAAGGCGACCGAAGAAAGCCAGTGGATGTGATAAAGGACGCTACAACACATGGACAGTGAAGTCGAGGAACTTCACTTAACAGTATAGAAATTATTTCGCTGATTATTTTAAGGACAGTACTGGAAAAGTACCACAGCAAGAAAAAATACGCCTAAATATCTCGCAGCAGTCGGAGAGATCGCTGCGATGCAGCAGTGGTTGGCGAGCATGGCGTAATGTGCGCCGTTCCATTGTTTCACATGCACTCCTGAAACGCGCGAGAGTAGGACGTTGCGGGTTCGCGGTAATAAATCGCTCGTATGCCTCGAACCTATAACCGCCCGTACACGGGGCGACTGAAAGGGAACGCAACGGGGGACAGATCTGCTTCGGCAACTGCTTGCCAACTAAGTGGTAATGCAGTTCAGATCACGGTGCAACTCTGAAATCAGAAACCACTTGCCGTGTGCGATCGTAGAGGGGAGGGATCACTGTTTGTCACACCCGAGCATCTTTTGGTTACCCTTCGCATGTCGAGAACTGATTCAAGCTCAGAGAGAGATATGATTCTCTATTATTATTAGCCACGGGTGAGAGAACTAAACCTTTTTGGAATCATCCATACATAAGAATTAGCAAAAACTGCAGACTGTATGTAGCAGCTAAGGAGCTACAACAGAGAGATTTGAAATTCATAGCTTCTTATAGGACGACTAAACAGTGCTACAGTAAAGCACAGTTGATTTCTTCCGCTTTTACCTTTGGAGAAAAGAGAACCACTTGTATGAATATCAAGAGCTCAGATGGGAACCCAGTTCTAAGCAAAGAAGGAAAAGCAGAAAGGTGGAAGGAATATACAGAGGGTTTATACAAGGGCGATGTACTTGAGGACAATATTATGAAAATGGAAGAGGATGTAGATGAAGATGAAATGGGAGATATGATACTGCGTGAAGAGTTTGACAGAGCAATAAAAGACCTGAGTCGAAACAAGGCCCCGGGAGTAGACAACATTCCATTAGAACTTTAGACTGCCTTGGGAGAGCCAGTCCTGACAAAACTCTAGCATCTGGTGAGCAAGATGTATGAGACAGCGCAATACCTTCAGACTTCAAGAAGAATATAATAATTCCAATCCCAAAAAAGCAGGTGTTGACAGATGTGGAAATTACCGAACTATCAGTTTAATATGCCACGGCTGCAAGATACTAACGCGAATTCTTTACAGACGGATGGAAAAACTAGTAGAAGCCTACCTCGGGGAAGATCAGTTTGGATTCCGTAGAAATATCGGAACACGTGAGGCAATACTGACCCTACGACTTATCTTAGAAGCTAGATTAAGGAAACGCAAACCTACGTTTCTAGCATTTGTCGACATAGAGAAAGCTTTTGACAATGTTGACTGGAACACTCTCTTTGAAATTCTGAAGGTGGCAGGGGTAAAATACAGGGAGCGAAGGGCTATTTACAATTTGTACAGAAACCAGATGGCAGTTATAAGAATCGAGGGACATGAAAGGGAAGTAGTTCTTGGTAAGGGCGTGAGACAGGGTTGTAGCCTCTCCCCGATGTTATTCAATCTGTATATTGAGCAAGTAGTGAAGGAAACAAAAGAAAAATTCGGAGTAGGTATTAAAATCTATGAGGAAGAAATAAAAACTTTGAGGTTCGCCGATGACATTGTAATTCTGTCAGAGAGAGCAAAGGACTTAGAAGAACAGTTGAACGGAATGCACAGTGTCTTGAAAGGAGGCTATAAGATGAACATCAACAAAAGCAAAACGAGGATAATGGAATGTAGTTGAATTAAGTCGAGTGATGCTGAGGGAATTAGATTAGGAAATGATATGCTTAATGTAGTAAATGAGTTTTGCTATTTGGGGAGCAAAATAACTGATGATGGTCGAAGTAGAGAGAATATAAAATGTAGACTGGCAATGGCAAGGAAAGCGTTTCTGAAGAAGAGAAATTTGTTAACATCGAGTATAGATTTAAGTGTCAGGAAGTCTTTTCTGAAAGTATTTTGTATGGAGTGTAGCCATGTATGGAAGTGAAACATGGACGATAAATAGTTTGGACAAGAAGAGAATAGAAGCTTTCGAAATGTGGTGACACAGAATAATGCTAAAGATTAGATGGGTAGATCACATAACTAATGAGGAAGTATTGAATAGGATTGGGGAGAAGAGGAGTTTGTGGCACAACCTGACCAGAAGAAGGGATCGGTTGGTAGGACATGTTCTGAGCCATCAAGGGATCACCAATTTAGTATTGGAGGGCAGCGTGGAGTGTAAAAATCGTAGAGGGAGACCAAGAGATGAATACACTAAGCAGATTCAGAAGGATGTAGGTTGCAGTAAGTACTGGGAGATGAAGAAGCTTGTACAGGATAGAGTAGCATGGAGAGCTGCATCAAACCAGGCTCAGGACTGAAGACCACAACAACAACAACAACAACAATACATTTTTACTTTCACTTTGAAAACACAGATATCTTGTGGTTTATATTCACGGAAATGTAATGGTGATTTGTGTTCGTTAATACATTTGTACGTGAACACGATTATTTTTACATGTATCGTAAATTTGCGGCTTTTGTATTGTTTTCCCGCCGTTTTCACTGTTCGTTTCTACTCGACAATGTACCACGAACGACACAAGCTCTCACTCACTCAAAAATGAAAAAATAAAGAAATACTCTCGGCATGATTTACATTTTTTGTACTTTTGCTCCCACTGACGTAACGGCAACTTTATTTTAAGCAACGAATGTACGGTACACAATGTACATGTCATATGACATACTTTTCCAACTTCACATAACTCTTTATCTGTCAAATCCCTCCTGCAGCAGCCTGGGAGCTTGCTGGTGCATTGCCGGCCGCGGTGGTCTCGCGGTTCTAGGCGCGCAGTCCGGAACCGTGCGACTGCTACGGTCGCAGGTTCGAATCCTGCCTCGGGCATGGATGTGTGTGTTGTCCTTAGTTTAGTTAGGTTTAAGTAGTTCTAAGTTCTAGGGGACTGATGACCACAGCAGTTGAGTCCCATAGTGCTCAGAGCCATTTGAACCATTTTTTTTGCTGGTGCACGAAATGGCATTATTTACACTTCCCGTACAAAGCATATGTTCACAACCTGATTGTTCATCTTCCAATTAAACCAATACAGAGCTGTGCTCGAGGGCACACCGCACCTCCGGTCGCTTGGCAACGTGGACGCCGAGTCGCTGGCAACTGGTTGACAACGCGTTGCAAGCGATTTACTGGTGAGCCACTCTGCAATCGTGCCGTCTGCGGATACCTGTTTACCACAACTAAACGAGAAGTGTTTCGCAAGCGACCGGTTACCTACATAAGTCGGAATGGGGTTTCATTTGTGTCGCTTCGTGTGCGGAGGTCCTTTCAGTGTCAAGCCTGGGACGTTCTAAGGCTGCCTTAGTGGCTTTGCGGTCGTGTATGGAAAAGACGAAGCGTAGATGGATAGATAGATGAAGGAGTGCTATAACAAGAGACGGAGCAAGATACAAGAAAATTCTCTAAGTGACTTGAGGATAAGCGAAACAAATGAATATCGAGACTTTCTGAACTTGGTCGCTCGTTCTTTTGATGTAATTTATAAGTATTAACATTTTTATATAAATTTTGCTGAGCAATGTATTGCCCTTGCAGAAAGTTGATGGCGTCGAGCTACCATAGCTCGCCAGTGCCAACTCCGCTTTTCGACGATTCGTAATTCCTTTCTGTTACTGCCTGTAATTTGCCCACAATGAATTTATTTTCTTACTAATTGAAGCTTATCTTGTTACAGATACAATTCACTATATATTACAACAACAATTGATTTTATTGATTTGTTTTCTTTTGGCGATTACCGTACTCGTTTTATTTAACACTCCATAAGGCTGACGAACCCAAATACGGGCGTTCATGCATTGAACCGTCAATATATTGACCATGTAAGGGTGTGTATTGACATACTGTCAGTACCGGAATTACTGACTAGCAGTGTTGATGACTCCCGAAATAATCTCAGTATTATCAATACATATTGAGCGTGTGACGTCGAGTGGTAATGGTTTGAAATTATTCGCCATTTCGATGCTGACAGACCTTCATAAACCAGCTACACGCCCTGTTAATGTTTTCAATTCGTCTTTGTTTTCGTTCGTGGTTCACTGTTTAATTTTCTAAAACAAAGGAAGAAATGATGGTTAAACTTATCAAGTGCTATTGTTTATTAATAAAGAACCCAGTCATTAATTGCGTGCAGTTTGTGTTATAGAACGAGAATACCAGTGACCACCCGACATCCTCTCCTAGCTTCCCATGGTACAGCTCTACAGAGAGAACGAGACGACGTAAAAGCGGCAAAAGAGAATACAACATTTAGGATAGTCACTGGGGGATTCTCTATGTCACTACTCTCATTATTAATTTGAAAACATTGTATTAGTGTGTACAGTTACTTAGCAGTATCAAACACACCTCTTCTTCGAAAAGGACGTCATATACAAGGTTCAAAAATGGTTGAAATGGCTCTGAGCACTGTGGGACTCAACATCTTAGGTCATAAGTCCGCTAGAACTTAGAACTACTTAAACCTAACTAACCTAAGGACATCACACACACCCATGCCCGAGGCAGGATTCGAACCTGCGACCGTAGCAGCCTCGCGGTTACGGACTGCAGCCCCAGAACGCACGGCCACCGCGGCCGGCCATATACAAGGCGTTTAACAACAATTATTACTGACTTCCAGGGGTTGTAGAGGAGACTTGGTAGATAAAGTTGTGGTAACGAACCGATGTCTGGATATGTACCGTCTGAATACATTAGCACTGTAGCGTCGTTGTGAGTTACTCGTCGACTAAGCAGTTCTACTAATTTCCTCATACTGTCCTCGCCACTGGATATCTTCAGCTCCGCCCCTTGTTGCCATTTAGTAGCCAATATTGTGGTTGCATGGCAGACAATATGTGTGGGGGAGTTCGAAAGCTGTGAACTTCACTGGCCTTTCGCGACCTCGCATTCAATTGGTTCCTCTTTAGACGGTGCTAAGGTGTTTAGAAATTTCTTTTGTCATTTCAGATTTCACTTGCAGCTAAGAACACTTCCATTATCAACACTTTAGAAAATAATAGTGTACCATATCTATCCGGAAGCTGCTCTGTTTCTATGTCCTCTCTTTTCCTATCCTGTCTGTTGCGTTTCCATGAAAAGCTTTTAGTTTCTATCAGTTCTTTTTTTTTTTTTTTGAGCTACACAACATTCCTCATCTTGCCCTATCGTTCGCTCCATTAGCGCTAAATTACAAGCGTGGCCAGCTTCTTCGGAACAGCATGTGTCTCGAGTGCTGTGTTTCTGAGACGAGCGACACTAGTGATATTGACTTTTGCAGTTAAGCGACCCTCTCCGTCTAAAATCCGGTTCGACATAACCCTCTGAAAGATAGGAGCACATTAAGAAAACGGCCGTAACGCATCCCTCCAACTGAGCATACTGGCCAAACCAAAGTTTTGCGCAGCGCCTGGTCTCACTACGAAATGTATTTTAGATGCCAGACATTTCCCGCAGGCAGCAGAACTCGGACGTGCTGGAAGAAAGTTGGCAGCTTGAGGAAATCAAGTGATTTATTTGTATCATGCCCATCAACAGCTTCTTATGCAACCCAGTGTCCGAGGAAATTAGTTACAAGAATAAAATTTACAGAACAAGAGCAGCTGTAACAATCTACAAAAGATAGGACGTACTAAATACATGAATGGACTTGTCACATGTAGTGCCGGATAAAACCATGTGGGGCCCCCGGTTGTTGTTTCGGTCAGCAACGCTTAAGTTCCTCTGATGCAGTTCCTGCCGCTTGCCGGAGAGCCTCCTCATTCCAGTATAACTATTGCGTCATTCATCATTAACGATCTGCATTATATTTTCGTAACTAGGCTTACCTCTGCGATTTGTTCGTCCCATCATCCTTTCAACTACAGCTTTCAGCGTCGACTAATGTAATTTGAACTCAGTCATTCTATCTCTTTTATTCATTGTGTCCTTGTTTACCTATTTCTTCTCTTAGCCTCGTTGCAGGTGGATTTCATTCCTTACTCCATCAATATGTCTGATCCCCAATTGTCTCCAGTGACGTTACATTACAAAGGCTTCCAACTGTTTCATTTCTTACTGTCCTATTGCCGACGTTTCGTCTCCCTACAGAGCCGTGCTTCATACACAGCTGGTGAGCAGCTTTTACTTTGTGTGTGTGTGTGTGTGTGTGTGTGTGAGTGTGTGTGTGTGTGTTATCACAAATACAAACCTGGGAATGTGAACTGATAACCTAAATGTGCTACTGAGCTCAAAGCGACATCACTTAAACGAAACTGAAAAGAATCCTGTATGTGTGAAAACCGATCTCATTCATAAGCAAATAAATAAGCAAACCAATAATCACACACTCACTAGACTTGGTCAGTTCGAACTGTTTGAAAAAAAAGTAGCTGTATTAAAAAAAAAAAGCTATGATGTCGACCTGTATAAGAATGTAACCTGGAAGACACGAAAATTTCTGCACTGCCATACGGCCCTGGTAAAACAGAGAAACTGACAGAACCTACATTGCGCGGAAGAACGAAACAAGAACGTTATGAATCTCACCTGTAAAATGAAGTACTGACAGAAACAGCAACACTCAGCAACAGCTAAAGAAATACAGCAAAAAAACTAACTACAGTTGGTCTAGAAAATTGCGTTCATAATCTTGACACAGAACGCCAATGAAACACATGACTCAACCTTTCAGTTTTAAAATTTCAATTAGGATGGAACTTATAAAAAAAAAACAATTACAAACTCTAATATAAAAATTCATTTAATAACTACCATGATACAATAAATTAACTCAGAAGATCGATCAACAGAATAATTATCAAAATTTTGACTGTGACAAGGGTGAACTGGACCAACAATGCAGGTCCACAAAAATAAAAATAAACTTATTACTTCATCATATAATACATTGCTCTTCATTTCGAAATCTTTTTGGTGTTCGTATCCTATCCAACCATTCTTCTGAGTCATCATTTCTTCTCTTAATGAATCTGCAACATACATAGTTCCAAAAGTGCGTTCTTGCAACGAATCTCCCTGCTGCACACCGCAGCTATCCACTACTGACTGTCAAAGATTCTACGACTGCACTGTGCATCCATCGCAGGCACAGATACTGTTGCCAAACAACTGTTTGTCTGACCCTTTCCTTTACAAATATTAACACATCGAATACCATCATCAAAAAATAACCATCTCAACACACCTTCTCGTGAATCTTTTATGATTCCAAGATACATATTTCTTTTAATATGAGCAGCTGTTTGTTTTAATAGAACGTCAAATGGCTGGTTCAAATGGCTCTGAGCACTAAGGGACTTAACTTCTGAGGTCATCAGTCCCGTAGAACTTAGAACTACTTAAACTTAACTAACCTAAGGACATCACACACATCCTTGCCCGAGGCAGGATTCGAACCTGCGACCTAAGCGGTCACGCAGTTTCAGACTGAAGCGCCTAGAACCGCACGGCCACACCGTCCGGCAATAGAAAGTCATTGTTCCTTTTGCATCTCTTGCATTTTTGCTTCTTCATTTCTCCTTTTGTGTCAATTAAAAAGCCATTTGCAAGCTCCCACTGAATTTCTTCCGTCACCAAGATGCGTTTCGCCTTTATTAACAGGGCATCATCACAGGCGAATGACCAGACCGGGACAGGCGCTGCACAGCCCCGAGGTCCCCGTGAATGGTGGCCCTTGGCACCTGAAGAAAAGAAACGAAAAGAAGTAAAAATTAAAACGGAAAAATCAGTAAATTCGACCAGTCAGGCGAAGTTTTCCCCCATATGAAAATAATCGGAGGTTGTTTTAGAAAGCATTCTGTGGTATAGACACGAGAACCATTTAATCAGTTCAGCTGGCACACGATGCTGGGTCTATAAGTATTCGACAACGAAAGCAGTACTATAAGTCACAAAGAGTTGTGCGTAGTTTAGTTTCAAATGGATCGAATTTATTGATCGTTCAGTGAAGATACTGTTTGCACAGAACATGGAAAGCTAAGACTGGTAGCGACCGGAAACAAGTAAATATCAGTCCGAAGTTATAAACAGGCTTTCGAATTGTGTCGGAACGGTTACACACGTCAGCATCTGCTCTGAGGGTATTCTGAGTATTTGCTGTATCCGATAAGGAGTATGAAATGGTTTCGTGTACGAATGATACTGTTACACAGCATTAGACAATGGCGACTACAGTGGTGGTATGCCTACTATGTACAGTATCATTTGATCGTCAAAGCTGGCAGCGAGAAGAACCAAATACACTCTAAGACAAAAAGAAAAAAAGACACGCCATGAAGGAATTATCCGAATGGGATAGAAAGTGGTAGATGTGAAGTACAAGTAAAGAAAAACAAATGATTACAATTTCAGAACAATTGGATGACTTATTTAAGAGAAAGAGCTTCACAAATTGAGCCAGTCAATAATGCGTCGATCCACCTCTGGCCCCTATAGAAGCCGTTATTCGGCTTGGTATTGATTGATAGTTATTGGATGTCATTGTGAGGGATATCATGGTAAATTCTGTTCAACTGGCACGTTAGATTGTCAAAAACTCTGGATGGCCCAAACGTTCTCCAATGGGGAGAGCTCCGGCGACTTCTGGCCAAGATACGCTTGGCAAGCACGAAGACTAGCAGTAAAAATTCTATCCGTATGCGAGCGGTCATTATCTTTCTGAAACTAAGCCGAGGATTGCTTGGCGTGAAGGACAACAAAACGGGGCGTAGAATATTGTCGACGTACCGCAGTGCTATAAGGATGCTATGATTGACAACCAAAAGGGTCCTGCTATGAAAAGAAATGACACCCCAGACTATCACTCCTGGTTGTAGGGCCGTATGGAGAGAGATAGATTAGTATCACGCAATTGTCAGGGGTTATCTCCAGACACGTATTCGGTCTTGAATCTCACTGTCTGGGGTACAGTTGTCTTCAGTTTTGACTCCTGCTCCGAACTGAGCTCCGACGGCCAGTATAGGCGTATCTGGAGACGCTCCGGACAGAGGTGTTATACCAACACGACTGTCGCCCGCCATACTGCCCGACATTCAGGAGTGGTGGTCGGGGGTGCCATTGTTTTTCATAGCAGATCTTTTCTCATTGTCATCCGCGGCGGCCTTACGGCACAGCGGTACGTCGATAACGTTCTGCGCCCCATTTTGTTGTCCTTCATGGCAAACCATAGTGAGCTTACATTTCAGAAAAATAAGGCCCACTCGCAAAGGGAAAGACTTTCTTCTACTGCTTGTCTTCGTGCTAGCTAAAGCCTAACTTGGCCAGAAGTATCCGGACGTCTCCCCAATTGAGAACGTTTGCAGCATTACAGGAAGGGCCCTCCAACCTTCCCGGGATTTTGATGGGCTGACTCGCCATTTGGACAGAATTTCGCACGATATTCCTCAGGGGGACGTTCAATGATTCTGTCAATCAATGTTAACCCGAACAACCGCTTGGATAAGGGCCACAGGTGGACCACCAATGCGTTATTGACTTGCTCAGTTTGTGAAGCTCTTTCTCTTGAATAATTCATCCAGTTGTTCTGAAATTGTAATCATCTGTTTGTCTGTACATGTACGAGGGACATTTGAAAAGTCTGTGCAAAAATAAAAACTACTTACGTGGTCGGGAACATATTTTTTATTTTTCGACATAGTCTCCTTTTAGACTTACGCACTTCGTCCTACGCTATTCTAATTTGTTGATACCATCCGAATAACAGGAATTGTCCAAATCTGCAAAATAGCTATTAGTTGCTACAATCACCTCCTCATCTGAATAAAATCTTTGTCCCGCCAGCCACTTCTTCAAAATGGGGAACAAATAGTAGTCCGAGGGAGCCAGGTCTGGATGTGAAACGAGTTGGAATCCTATTTCCATTAATTTTGCAACCACAACTGCTGAGGTGTGTACTTGTGCATTGTCGTGACGGAAAAGGACTTTTGTTGCGGTCCAATCGCCAGCGTTTTTCTTGCAGCTCTTACAGTTCGAGATGCCCACAGCACTAGCAATCACCATATCATGGATTTTATCAATGATTTCTGGAGTCATAACCTCCACAGGGCATCCAGAACATTCAGAATTACTTGTGCCCATAAGGCCACTCCGAAAATTTTGAAACCACTTATAAACTAATCGAAGGTGCAGAGTCGCCGTAATGTTTATGAAGCTTCTCTTTAGTCTCCTGAGGCCTTTTGCCTTTCATAACGTAATGTTTAATCATCACACGAAATTCTTTTTCGTCCATTTTTTGACAATATCTCGACTTCCATGAATCACACGAATGCCAAACACAAAGAAATAGACCAATATGGCTGAAACTTGGTGTGCGTTCTTTCCAAAGATGCTACTAACTAAATATGACCTCGATATGCGTCGGTGGTGCCATCTCTCGGACATTGCACGGACTATTCACACGCCCCTCGTACAACACATTTACCGATTTCCGTCCCATTGTGATCATTTTTCTGTATTGTGTGTCCCCTTTCCCCCCTTTTAGCGTGTATTAGCAGCATGAATTCCAGTGGCCTCTGCCGATTCAGTACTAGGGAGCAGAAAATCCAAGAAAATGCGAGTGCACTGTACTGCGATTGAAGATACGTACTGCTACCGGCTCACATACGATAGCTGACCCATCTTGTTTAGTTACACGTAAACAGAAACAACAATTTCAAATCTTATATCATTCAGGTTTATAAAACACTTATGACTGAAAAGACAAATTAATTTCCCGACAAAAATGTAGCATGATGTTTGTAATTCGTCTATAATCGTTAGAAATTCTTATAAAAATGTAATGTTACGACACATGCGTGGCAAACGCGTCTTTCAAGACACTGCGGTAACACATTAGACTCGTCGAGCGATTACAGAGATCACTTGGCACGGAAACGTTGTAGGAGAATGTATGGTCTGTAGTATTACTACTTTCCTCTCACCACAAGGATTATAAAATTAATGCTCCTTCAAACGCAAACTGCTTCAGATAAATCTTGATAAGCCGTCTGGACAACTGGTTTGCAAAATCAAATTATCCAGAATGAAACGGCGTTTCTAATATCTTCATATTCATTAAACATACACGCCTGTGAGAATTTACGTTATGCGTCGGATGAGTGTACAGCTGATTTGGCGCCAGCGTCTTGGATGCCACGGATTGACGGAACTCATAGGTTTGTTGTTGACTTACCTTCCGACTGTTACAGTTGCTCCGTGCTCTTGCTGCATTTCATGATACCCTTAGGATTTTGCTGACTGGGGACGGACAGATTCGTGTTGCTAATCAGTCGCTATGTCTCAAACTGGTGCTAAGCAACAGCGTGAGTCGCTGCAGGGACCCTTGCATTGTTAGTAATGGCGTCACGTAGCGGTATGTTGTTTCCGCCAAGAGTATACGGAAAATAATAGCCGTACAATTAAGGAAACTATCCAGGGAGGATAGCAGGTACTAACTAGGTTGGGGGAAACATGGAATGGGTAGGAAAAGTGAAAAATTTAGTAAAATCGATCAGTAAAGAGATGTCTTCCATTATGCAGAAGCAATAAAACTGTTTTCAAAATCATTCTGACGTAAAATTATGCGAATAACTGCCTCCTCCGCCCAGGTGAAAGGTCAATTTACATTAGGATACGAACGTAAGTTATATGAGTGTGTAGTACGAAAGGGATTAAATGTGAGTAATTATTTCGGTCAAAACTATGATCGAGCATCCGTCACGAGTGCCATATACAATGGTGTACAAAATTAAATCAAGTCACAATTTAAAATGAATACTTAAAAGCTTTTAGAGTCTAAGCGACTAGTCAAGAAACAGCGGTGTATTTCGAAACAGTTGAAGACATCTACAAATTTTTTGGTCGCGGCATGCTACCTACAGCAGTAGGAGTTTAATATTTGTTCCGTTTGTATTTCCAAAGTAACGCTAAAAACACCAAATCCAACGTATTGGACTGGCAGATCCGGAATCACCAATACGTCTTAATGCTAAGACAAACATATTTTATAACGTATATACCACACGTCGATGTACAATAAAATGAAGGTTATTTAATTGCAGTCTGAGACAAATATCCCATAATTGTTTTATGTGTTTTCACGTTAACTAAGGATTACTCTTTATGATTTATCTACTTAAAACCAGAAATGTTAATTTTTTAGAAACTAAACATTAGTTAGGTATGGGACTTTGTTTTCAGTATCTGCTAGTATTTGATGTTGTTGATGGGTAATGGTCTTATAAACATTAGGAGCTACTACTGTAGATCAGTGAAAGCTATGTATGTGTTTCATTAAGCTCTACTCTTTTAACAGTAGGAGTGTTAATTTTGTTGAGCCTGAAATTGGTTATGTGTTAACCCTTGGTGGGAGTACTGGCTACGCTCTAATCTCGTTCAGGTACTGCAGTCCCAGAAACATTGGGAATAACTATCCTTGAAAAGTACTCGGAGTATTGGTAGCAGCAGCAGTAGTAGCAGCAGTTTTATTCAACCGTCAATCACTTTTACAAGGGTACTGAACATGTCATGCTATAACAGTTTAAGAATAACAAAAAAACGCAATTAATTAATACGTAATTACATGTCTAGTTTTACAAGGATGGGACAGGTGGTCGGCCATACCTCGTACTAAGAACCACCCTGGCATTTGCCTGAAGTAATTTGAGGAAAAAAAGAAAAATCTAAATTAAGATGACCGGTGAAGACTGGAGCCTCTATCCAACCGAATATAAGGCCACAATGTTTAGAACAGTGCTATCTCATTCGGTTTATACCTAGCGTACAACACTGTTTTACAAAGAAATTGTTTAAAATTGTGAAAGTCTAGTGCTAATCTGTTTATTCATTTCTCGCCACTAGTTACTGCAGACGCTACACACACTATAAACACGTTATACCAGAATCTAATATTAGATGCCGGCCGGGGTGGCCGAGCGCTTCTATGCGCTACAGTCTGGAACCGCGCGACCGCTACGGTCGCAAGTTCGAATCCTGCCTCGGGCATGGATGTGTGTGATGTCCTTAGGTTAGTTAGGTTTAAGTAGTTCTAAGTTCTAGAGGACTGATGTCCTCAGAAGTTAAGTCCCATAGTGCTGAGAGCCATTTGGACCATTTTTCTAATACTAGATACAGTATCAGGTGATTACAGGATCAAAGCGATAATATTATGTTTCCATTCGGTGTGCCACAAATTCCCATTTACTAACCAGAAAAATTTGAGTCAGCCCGTAGTGAGTGAAATTTTGAGCCCAGAAAGAATGTTAAGTGTTAGATTATTTATTAAGACCATTGGAGGTAAGGTTTTCAAGAAAAATGAAGTAGTGTGAAAGTGTTATGTGTTTTGTTATAATCATTATGATTATTTACTCGTGGTTTTTTAACCAAACTCCTGTGTTATCTAACTACTCCGTCACAGTATCGAATCTATTGCTTAACAGGTACTTTTCGTACTTTTTAACTACCTTTTTAAATATCGTTGTTTCAGTAATCTATTTAATCCTATTCAGTGCCTTGATGAGCAAGAGTAATGTTTCTGGTTATTATTCTACTTACCTTTTTCTGTAGATTGAAAACTCTGACCATACTCTGTGCTTTTGTTCCCCGGAACAGAATTCCATAGACAAGAACTGATGCGGAAAACACGGCAAGTACCATAACTCGATTTCCCAGAAACTTCGCTCAATGGAAGACGAGTCAAAATACGCGAATACGTGTATCGGCTAATCTGTAGACACTCGGCCGTTTCTGAGAAAACGACGATCAAAGTTTTCGAGGTATATCCCGGGTAGTTTATGTGCCTTTCGCCAGACGACATTCTCAGACGAAATGGAGGGAGGCGCTGTGCTTAGTGTCGCGGCATTTTATTTTTGCGCCCCGTATTCGAAACCCGATTATTACTTTTATATTTGTTCCTCATATATATACCAATGAATGAAGAACATTACTACACGGATGTTTTCCTGCGTATATTTATACAATGTTGCTCTTATTCGTCTACTAACTGAATGGCAGGTGAATGAATTAAATAAAAAGAATGATAAAATTATTTGAAATTTTATTCGGGGATATTTCTGTAGTATATCTTGATTCAGTTCATGTGGAAGTGATCAGTTATTCAAGGTTTGCTGCGAAATAATTGTCAACATGCGAAATCTTCAGCAATGTGAACGACGTTTCTTCCCCAAGTGAGTGAGGTTCATTCGAAGAAATGTCACTGTGGAAACCTACCTTTGTGCGGTGCTCGCGGTGTTCGGAATATCTGTTTCGAATATTTCTACGATCGATGTCATCAAAGTGAATGCACACATCTTCCTGATGAAGAAATATATGAATGAAATATCAACATAATGTACACACCTACTGTGTACTATATAATAAATACACGAAATTCACTTGTATTTTCACAATTAATGTAACATCTTTGCATCCCCTAATTTCATTAGAAACATTGGTGTAATAACGTTATACGGACATGAGTGGATAGATGAAAAGAATATAATATAATATAATACATATAAATAATATCGGCTTTCAAACATGGTGCGAAAAATTAAGAAGCCGTGACACTAAACACTGAGCCACTGTTTCGTTTAAAATATCGCGTCGTAAAAGAAACATCAAGTACATCGAAAATACCTCTGAAACTTTGACTGTCGTTTCTTCAGATACGGTCTAGTATCTACGGATAAGCCGAAACACGTTTTCGCTTATTTTGACTCCTCTTCCACTGAGCGAAGTTCCTGGGAAACGGGGTGACGGCACTTGCCGTGTTCTCCTCTTGAGTTTTATATGAAGTTATACAACTAAAAGACACGTTACGTAATTCCAGAAGAGTTTTCCACTCTGCAGCGAAGTGTGCGCTGTTCTTAAACATGCTGGTGGGTTAAAACTTGTGTGCTGCAGCGCGTATGTGTATTTGTTTGCAGGTAGAAGATGATGTGGGCGAAGCCCGCAAAGGCGCTGTTGTCGGCGGCTGCAGTGCTGTTTACGCTGTCGTCGGCAGCTGCGATTCCGCAGACTGGCTCCAGTGCGAGCGCGGCGGACGACGGCGACCAAGAGGTTGCTGCAGCTGCGCATGCGCCTACGGCAGCGCCTCTGGTGGCGGAGGGCGCGGCGCACCAGGGCTACCGCATGCCCGGCCTCTTCGGCTTCAACGGCGGGCGGCCCTTCTTCGCCGAGCGCGACCCGCTCACCGGCTCCCTCGACTTCGGCACGCGTGCCGTCACCGCCACTGGCGCCGGTGCTGCCTCTCACGGGGACGGCGACTACTTCTACGAAGACGAGGAGGTAGACATGGCAGGCAAACACTACCTCATAATAGAAGACCAAAGTAGTTGTGGTCTTCAGTCCGAACACCAGTTCATGGAGCTCTCCAAGCTACTCTATCCCGTGCCAGCCAGTTCATTTCTATGTAACTACTGCAACCTACACCCATTTGAACCCGCATACTGTACTCAACACTTACAATTTGTAACACCCACACTCACCTCCATTACGAAACTGACAATTCCTTGAATTCTCAGGATGTGTCCGATCGACCGATCCCATCAAGCTGTGGCACAAAATTATTATTTTCTTTTACCTCAGTTCGATTCAGTAATTCTTTGTCAGTTATTCGATCCACCCACCGAGCGAGGTGATCCACGGGTTAGCAAACTGGACTTGCATTCGGGAGGTCGCCAGTTCATATCGGCGTCCAGCCATACAGATTTAGGTTTCCCGTGATTTCCCTAAATCACTCTAGGCAAATTCCGGGATGGCGACCAGTTTCCTTCCCCACTCTTCCCTAATCCGAGCTAGTGCTCTGTATCTTTGGCGACGGGACATTATACCCTCATCTTCCTTTCTTTCATTCTTCGCTTTATCCACTCAGTCTTCAGTATTCTTGCGTAGTTGTCATCAGAAATGAGCTCCGTATGCGAAATAGCAGTGCCTGTCTCTTTAAGAAGTACGATCTAATGTTCCTTCGGCCTTGAATGCATGCATGCCCGAAGGAACACTGTATTGTACTTGTTAAGTAAGACAGGCATTGATATTTTGCATTTATTCGCCAATACCATTTTCTCCAATCTCAATAAATATGCGGGAATATACACAACATACAAGTGCAGGTTGTGACACATGGACGACGACGACATATGGAAGTTTGGGTCTGGTTGTGATTCGTGAACAGATATCCGAAGCGGTTTAGGCAACCGCTCACGTAACGCAGAATATCCGGGATCGAGTCCCAGTCCGGCACAAATTTTGGTTATCGCCATTATAACATACAGCTGAAGGTGCTTTATATTTGCTACTGCGAATACTTTTCCTGAGCTCCGTACACTCGCTTTAAACTCGCCAACGAGTGCTGTGACGTCATCAACGAACTCGCCGTCTCCATGTGCCCGCAGATTCGATCCGCGAGTCTCCGCTGCAGTCCGATCGTCACCAGAGTCTGTTGCCGGGCGGTACTGCGGTTCCGGACTGAAGCGCCTATAACCGCTCGGCCACAGCGGCCGGCCGCGGACACGAGTTCACAAGTATACCCGCCGACTCGATACCTACACAACCGTTCTGAAAGAGATTTCCGCCATTAAACTATAAATTACTATTTATTTACTTCACACAATCATGATTTCGGCTTTTTAGCCATTCAAAAGTGCAGACTGAAATGCAAAATGTTCGACCTGCCTAAATGACAAGCGAATTATATACCAATATAAAGAATGATAGATTAGTAGCGACTATTATTTTGCTTATGTATGTATTTGTACGGCTAAAACTTTTCCGAAGAGTGCTGTAAATGTATTTTAAAACTTCATACCTATTCAGAAAATATCTAACGATTACGTTGACATATACGCAGTTTCGAGCCGTTACCGAGTCTGTATCGACAGTACTAGAAAACGTGACATGAGGATGAAGTGTAATCTCTAAATGGTGATACATTATTAAAATAAAGTTCGTCCCCGGTAGCTGAGTGGTCAGCGCGACAGACTGTCCATCCTAAGGGCTCACGTTCGATTCTCGGCTGGGTCGGAGATTTTCTCCGCTCAGGGACTGGGTTTTGTGTTGTCCTAATCATCATCATTTCATCCCTATCGACGCGCAAGTCGCCGAAGTGGCGTCAAATCGAAAGACTTGCACCCAGCGAACGGTCTACCCCACGGGAGGCCCTAGTCACACGGCATTTAGATTTACTTTAAAATAAATTGCAGAAATTAATAATAACATACGCAATTCGCAGTTAGCCGATAAACTCAAGCTACCACGAACAAATGAATACAGAAATAGCTGGCTTTTTGTCGCAAGGATATAACAGTGACGTTGCTCTGTGTCCAGTTTCCGCTTGAAGCAGCGCACATGTTATCTCATGGTGGACATGGAATAAATACGAATAGAATCATTTTGTTTGTACTGGACGAAATTTGCATGTTTTTCATCAGAAGCGTGGACTGTAGCGTGAAACTTGTTCTAGATATCATTCCTCCTCTAATGGAACACATTTGCAATTCTGTACTTTGTATTAATTAATTTTCGTCTTACACTCTCCACAGTCTCACAAATACAGATTCGTTAAAGCCCATCTGATTCCTACAATCGGCCATTTCGCCTTGTCAACACTACTTCACATCAGCAAGATCGTGTACCCATCTTCCGCACTAACAATAAGTCACGCCTAGCCTTACACTTCTGCGTGCTTCAGCAAGAGGACGAGTATGAAGCGACCGAAGCGCCACAGTTCTCAGACCCTTCATACTAGCAGAAATATGGCGGGAACGAAGGAAGCCCGTTAGCAATGTCGTAACAGCGGCGCCTTTATTTGTGAAGTACGCAACCCGAACATTAGACTCGTGCTCGCTCCGTTTCTGATCTCGTATAACCACATGTTAGAAGCTTCTGTTCTCTTCCTGTCTTAACTGTTCATCGCACACATTTCACTTCCTAACAAGGTGACACCATTCAAATACCTTCCGAAAAGAATTCCTTACACAAAAATTAAATTCGATGTCAACAGTTATATTGCTGCCCAAATAGCTAAACTCATCGACTACTTCTAGTTTCTCATATCCTAATTCCCTCAGCATTGCCTGATTTGATTCGACTACATTTCGCTACCATTCATTTCCTTTTGTTGATATTTATGTTAGAACCTCTTTTCAGTACAATATCCATTTAATTCAAGTGCTGTTGCTTGCACATCGCCGTCTCTGACAGAATTTTGAAGTCGTCGGCAAAGCCTCACAGTTTTTGTTTCTTCTCCCTGAAACTTAATTCTTTTTCCAAAATTCTTCTTGGTATCCTTACTCCTTGATCAGTGCACAGATTAAATGACTTTGCGAATTACTACAAACCTCTTTCGCTCCTTCTCGAGTACTCCTCCCCTTTCATGTCCTCCTTTGACTCTTATAACTGAGTCTGATTTCTGCACTAGTCGTAGATAACTTTTCACTGTCTCTGTTTTGTCCACGCTACCTTCACAATTTCAAAGAGTTTGTGGCAGACCACATTGTCAAAAGTTTTCTCTAATTCTACAAATTCAGTAAATGTAAATTTGCCTTACTACAAACTATCTTCTATAATAGGGTGGGTTCAGTATTCTACTCCTACGTTTCACTGGAGCTCAAACTGACGTTCACTGAGGTCGGCTTCTACCAGTTTTTCCATTCTTCTGCAATCAATTCGCGTCAGTATTTCGCAATCATGACTCATTACACTGATGGTTGTTTAATAGTCACATCGGTCAGCCCCTGTCCTTTTTTAATTTGAATTATTATATTCTTTTTGAAGTCTGAGGGTATTTCTCATACATCTTACAAATTTGGCTCTTCCAAGTATCTCAGTAATTCCGAGGGAGTGTCTTGTGTTCCAGGTGTGTTCTTTCAACTTTCGTCTTTCGGTGCTCTGTAAAATTCTTCTCACAGCATCATATCCCCATCACATCTTCATCTACTTGCTCTTCACTTTCTATAATACTGTGTGCCAAACTTTGCACACGCATTCGCCATCCGTGAGTATGTTAATGAGTAGAGTTGCAGTTCTCTGTGGCAACTAGAATGGCCACGACAGCGCGTTACTCGTGTTAAACATTGTCTGGAGGAGGGGGGAGGGGCGTGTATAAGGGATGTTAACAATGTCAGATGTTGGGTGAACACTCTGAAGGACAGAGACAATGTGTAGTCGTGTGAGATAGCATTATCAGCACCTGACACAATTTACAAGGGGCCTCGTTGTGGGTCTCCATTTGACCGGCTGGTCGAAACATAAAGTACCCAGATTTGTGGGGCATTTGGATGCGGCAGTAGTCCGTTGTTGTACTGCATGAGAACATGACAGCAGACACACTCATCGCCAAGGTTCTGGTCTTCCACATCTGACCGCTGTAAGGGAAGATAGCCATTTTGTGCATCAAGCACGCCGTGACTGTTGTATTCTCTTTAGCCGCTTTTATGTCGTCTCGTTGCCTCTGCAGAACTGTACCATGGGAAACAAGGAGAGGATGTTGGCTGGTGGTCGGTAACCTCGTTCTATAACACAAACTGCATGCAGTTAATAACTGGGTTCTTTATCGTAAACAAAGAACTACTTAACTTAAGTTTCCATGTGCTGTGGTACAATCTCTCTTCTGCATATTCCACATAGCCTCAATGCTGTTGAAGTAGAAGTATGGTTGCTATGTGCTGCCTGTCTCTGCAGTAGAGGCTAAGTCTGCGACTCCGTCTCGGTGACACGCTGGGACTAACGCGGTGTAGAGACTCGAACTATTTCCTGCCTTACACTAGACGCAGACAGCTGGGGTACACTCATTCCGTCCCGGGGGGCATCCAGCCACCCTCTGACACTGACATCGCCAAATCCGTAGTAAAGATGCCTACCCCGCGTAGAAGTGGGACAAAAACCCAAAAAACATGATGATGACATTAGAATCTATGTCTTCTCCCATAGTTTTTTGCTTAATTACAAAGTATAACGGAAGCCATTCCTCGATGTCTTAACGTATGTCCCATCATTCTGAAAAGACAGAAAGAAAGACGCGATATTGCGTAAGAATGGCTTTGCCACAGCATAGGCTGTCCTGAATGATTCTACTCTCTGCAGAGGTGTGCACTGTTTGGAAGTTTATTGCCGGCATTCCGTGAGGTTTAATATAGTAAGACAAGTGTAACATCCAGAAACTGTATACATATCCTATGCAGTGAAATTCACATCACCAAAATTTCCCAGACTATATTCATCCAGTATTTGAGAACGACAGCACTTAGCCACTTCCAACAAAATTTACACAGTATTTCAAACTTTTTCGACAGGTTCCTTTTCTCGCTGACCCTCGACCCCCACGCCCCCCCCCCCCACACACACACACAAAATAATGAATAATGAAACGAAAAATGTTTATTGCTTACTACATTTTCGCTGTTCGTCCTGTAAAGCTTCAGCACCAGGCATGACGTATTAATTTTCTATTTCTTTACGACTAACTATTTGCAATTCACTTTGCAGACAGTATCCACATACACCACTAAACTTACCTGCAAAATGATATCAATGTATGACACATAGTTCTGGAGACATGACGTCATGAACAGTGAGATACGTCAGAAACTAGCCTTGTTTAAAATGGGAGGGCAAATTACCCAGGGTATACTTTGACAATGAGGGCACTTAGAAATTGTGCAAATGGCTAAGCACCATGGGACTCAACATCTGAGGTCATCAGTCCCCTAGAGTTAGAACTACTTAAACCTAGATAGCCTAATGACATCACACACATCCATGCCCGAGGCAGGATTCGAACTTGCGACCGTAACACCAGCGCGGTGCCGGACTGAAGCGCCTAGAACCGCTCGGCCACAGCGGCAGCACTTAGCAACTACCAACAAACTTTAAGCGATACTTTCATATAATTTCTAAACATTTTCTCACTTACATGCATAACAGCAATTATTTAACGCATCAAGCCATTTGAAAAGTAATCATACGTTTGAAGCTGTAGTATGTAGGGCATTCAAAAGGTTCCCGCTTGAGGGCATGGCTGCAGCGTATATGCAACGTAGCGCGACTGCCACGAGGGTATAAAAGTACCGACACGTAGGCAACGGATTAGTGTGGCATTCGTGTCTTTACGAAGTGCGTGCAGTACATGCGGCAACGTGAACTATGGCGCCGTTATTATCAAATGCGTCAAAACAGGACCAACGTAGCGTTGTTCTTTTCTTGGTTGCCGAAAGACAAACACCGGTAGACATCCACCGGAGAAAGAAGAATGTGTATAGGGCAGCACGTCCGTCGAAAACCACAGTTGTTGACTAGTGCGCCAAGCTGCTTCATGATAACGCACGTCGATGTATCGCAAATTTCACAGTGCAGAAGCTACGCCATCTCAAGTGGGAAACACTCGAGTACGCTCCCTATAACGCTGACCTCCCCTCACACGATTTTCACGCCTTCGGTCTCTTAAAAGACGCCTTGAAGAGTCGGCAATTCCTGTCGGACGAGGATGTGCAGCAGGCAGTTACGGACTTCTTCAAGTAGCAGGTATCTTCAGCCCGGGATAGCTGCCCCATTGCTTAAGGCGATTTTGCCTGATTGGCATACCGATTCTCGATTGTAAGGCCTTCGAAATGAAACTTTTTGATTGCCCCTTATAGCTTGGCGTTCGATCCCTTAAAGAATCAGGGGAAGTGAGTTTACTGGTAACGAGATCTAACGTGCCAGAGTGGTCCAAAATGAATGGTTAGAGCACGGACCGTATCTTGACCTGAAGATCATCTGACTTTCGCCCTCTGGATGTTCATGCCTGTGGTCAGCTCAGTAGTGATGTGTACAGCACTCCTGTTGATAAAGATGAAGAAAAGGAGCAGTAAATTTTATAGTCTTGTCGAGATTTATGAGGTGATTCGGGAGTGTTTGAAAAAACTCGTAACTGACGGCAGAGACAAGTGAGGTATCGCAAAAAAGACGAAGGCGGCACGTTGGACACCTCCTTTAACGGGCGGGAGTGTGCAGTAATTCCTGATGTGTGGCTTGCTGAAGTGGTATTGTATTTCCTGTTGACATAGGCCTTAGATAAAATTTTAGGTCACTTAGACTAGGGCTTAACAGAAAAGTTTACATTTAAAATAAATATATAGTAACTAAGACAACATTTCACTTGCGGTTCGCAACTACACATTCCAGTTATCTCGCAAGCGGTTCATTTTCCGATACGTGTTTACTGCAGCGTTTTTACCTCTGTTACCTTATACTGTCAGCCTCTTAACTGAGTCACTGAGCCGGCCACTGTGACCGAGCGGTCCTAGGCGCTTCAGTCTGGAACCGTGCTGCTGCTACGGTCGCAGATTCGAATCCTGCCTCGGGCATGGATGTGTGTGATGTCATTAGGTTACTTAGATTTAGGTAGTTCTAAGTCTAGGGGACTGATGACCTCAGATGTTAAGCCACATAGTGCTTAGAGCCAATTGAACCATTTTTTTGAGTCACTGAGAACCATAAATACCCAAAGCACAGAAACAAAGTTTTGAGAAAAACAGAAGTATGTGAGAAACAGATTTATAAAGAAACTACCAGTGTCATAGGTCTGAACTGTTTTTTAACCAAGACTTAATGTCCAATACTTTTTATAGAACAATAATGTCCCCATGTCATGTTATGAAATATTAATTAATATTTAAGATTATAATAGTTGTTAGTGTTAATTTACAAAATTTCCTTTTATAGGCTAATGATAGATATTAAGTTTGTAATTAATGTGAAACTAGAGTGAGAAGAATATAACTCACACACACACACACACACACACACACACACACACACACACACACACACACTCTGAGAGAGAGAGAGAGAGAGAGAGAGAGAGAGAGAGAGAGAGAGTTGTGAGTTATGACCTATATGGCAATTCATGATCCTCGTTTATGATCGTTTTCATGAAGGACATTCTGTGTTTTGAGGTACTGATAAAACTGCCGAAATATGACTCCTACATGACATAGACACTAAATTACAGCTCTTTGTAACAACTGAGTAGCGCAGAACAACGTAATTATGCTTTGTGCTATGGGTCCAAATGGAAATGAATATTTGAAAACACGGTGCGACAGCTTTTCGTGAATTTTCGTACATAGAGTAAGTTGTTACAGATACAGATAAAGCTTGTTCGCCGTAAGATCAACAGGATATCCGGAGCTTACATACGTGTTACAAACTCAAAATCGATGATTGTGTGTTTGAGGCTCTTTGGTTCTCAGCACCTCAATTGTAACACACCTTGTACACTTACGAAAGCTCGAGATAGCACCCAGAGAAGTCGCAACGCTGGAAAATTGTTGCGAGATGCAGAAAGACTTGCAGAGGATGGATATTTGTCGCAGGGATTGGCGGTTTGCTTTCAACATAAAAGAAAATTAACGCGTTGCGCATAAGTGGGCAGAGAGACCCATTACGGAATGACTCGCGATTGCCAAGTAAGCGCTGAAAACTCTAACATCCACGGAATATATGAGAGTGTATTCATAGGGATTGATTTAAAGTGTAGCGAGCACACAGAACCAATATTATGAATGGCAGATTTTCATTGACAGAAGTCTTAGGCAGACATCTCTATCCAGGAATTAGGTAACATACAAAGCACTCGTTCGAACATAGTTTAAATGGTGCTCTTCAGTTCACGATCCGTAGTAGAAAGGGTTGATAACAGAAATGTAGAAGGACCAAGCTTAGCTCGTTTCGTTACAGGCGCGTTCTGTCCCCGCGAAAGCGTTACAGAGATACTCGTCTAACGCCAGTAGCACATGTTAAGAGTGAGCCGATTCGCTTCACGGTGTGATTTAATGTTAAATTTGGATGAGCGTAGTTGCCTGGAAAAGTGAACCCATATAATGCCACCTCCTACTTATATCTACCGAAAATGGCACGAAGGTAAAATTACAGGACTTCTGGCTCGAGCGGAGTCTTACCAACATTCCTTCTTCCCGTGGGACATTTGCTCCCGACCAGGGAGGAGAGAAGGTGGCTTGCGGAGTATGGATGTAGATTTAAACTAAGAACTTCCTCGAAGATTAAAGCTGTGTCCCAGATCAGAACTCAGATCTGGGACTTTTGTGGTTCGTGAAACATGCTTGGGTAGCTCAGTCGATAGAGCACTTGCCCTTGGAAGGTGATGGTCGTAGGTTCTTGTCCTGGTCCGACACACAATTTTAATGTGAATATTCAGTCTAGATGTAAATGTATACATGTTGTTGTGGTCATCAGTCCTGAGACTGGTTTGATGCAGCTCTCCATGCTACTCTACCCTGTGCAAGCTTCATCTCCCAGTACTTACTGAAACCTACATCCTTCTGAATCTGCTTAGTGTATTCATCTCTTGGTCTCCCTCTACGATTTTTACCCTCCACGCTGCCCTCCAATACTAAATTGGTAATCCCTTGATGCCTCAGAACATGTCCTACCAACCGGTCCCTTCTTCTTGTCAAGTTGTGCCACAAACTCCTCTTCTCCCCAATTCTATTCAACACTTCCTCATTAGTTATGTGATCTACCCATCTAATCTTCAGCATTCTTCTGTAGCACCACATTTCGAAAGCTTCTATTCTCTTCTTCTCCAAACTATTTATCGTCCATGTTTCACTTTCATTCATGGCTACACTCCATACAAATACTTTCAGAAACGACTCCCTGACACTTAAATCTATACTCGATGTTAACAAATTTCTCTTCTTCAGAAACGCTTTCCTTGCCATTGCCAGTCTACATTTTATATCCTCTCTATTTCGACCATCATCAGTTAGTTTGCTCCCCAAATAGCAAAACTCCTTTACTACTTTAAGTGTCTCATTTCCTAATATAATTCCCTCAGCATCATCCGACTTAATTCAACTACATTCCATTATCTTTGTTTTACTTTTGTTGATGTTCATCTTATATCCTCCTTTCAAGACACGGTCCATTCCGTTCAACTGCTCTTCCAAGTCCTTTGCTGTCTCTGACAGAATTACAAAGTCATCGGCGAACCTCAAAGTTTTTATTTCTTCTCCATGGATTTTAATAACTACTCCGAATTTTTCTTTTGTTTCCTTTACTGCTTGCTCAATATACAGATTGAACAACATCGGGGAGAGGCTACAACCTTGTCTCACTGCCTTCCCATCCACTGCTTCCCTTTGATGTCCCTCGACTCTTATAACTGCCATCTAGTTTCTGTACAAATTGTAAATAGCCTTTCGCTCCCTGTATTTTACCCCTGCCACCTTCAGAATTTGAAAGAGAGTATTCCAGTCAACGTTGTCAAAAGCTTTCTCTAAGTCTACAAATGCTAGGAACGTCTTTCCTTAATCTAGCGTCTAAGATAAGTCGTAGCGTCAGTATTTCCTCACGTGTACCAGTATTTCTACGGAATCCAAACTGATCTTTCCCGAGGTCGGCTTCTACTAGTTTTTCCATTCGTCTGTAAAGAACTCCATATCGATATTATTTGTACAAAATGTCGACGTTTCTGATACATCGATGTATCTTTGCCGTGTGCAGGCGGAGGACGACGCCGAGGCGGACAGCTGGGACGGCGTGGACCGTCGAGACGGGCCCCTCCGCGGCAGCAGCAGTGCCGCTCCGACGCACAACGAGGTGGCGGGCGTGCGCATCGTGCACGGCTACAGCAACCACAAGTACACCGAGGAGGACCTCAAGTACCCGCTCATCTCCAGCTCGTACGCCAACACCAAGGTGCAGGGCACGGGCGGCAGCCACCGCGTCGTCCGGCCGCAGCCCACCAGCTCCACGCCCGTGCCCTCCTACTACACAGTGAGGCCGCACCCCGCCACCTCCCCGACGACGACCACCAGGCGGCCAGCTCCCACCACCACTACCACTACTCCCATCACCACCACCAGCACGACCACCACCACGACCACCACTACGACCAGAAAACCTCCGACGACTACGACGACGACCACCACCGAGCCGCCGTTCGATGAAAATTACGACTACGAATTCTATGATACGGCACCGGAGGGGCCCAGTCCGTCTGGCCACGCGAGACCGGTCGAGAATGGGGTACCCTCGTACGATATCAGTCACGGCTACATCTACCCCACTGCCAATGGAGAAGTAAAGCCCGTCACAACTGCAGCAACTAGTACCACCTTCACAACCACCACCACTGCTGCCACCGAGCCCACGACGAAAGACACCCGCCGCCAAGACTCGCCCCCTTCGACTACCAGCACCACAGCCGCAACCACCACTCCGACTACCACCACCAGCAGACCGGCAGTGACATATGTTACTTCGGATAATAAGGAGCCTACATCGGCGCCATTCATCGTCACTTCGATGCCACTCGACGCCCACACTCCTCTGAAACCTCAGGGACGACCTCCCTCTCTAACCAGCAATGTCATATTGACTCCCAACCAGCGTCCACAAGCGTCATCGTCACGCCCTCCTCTCGTTCCGTCTGTCGAACTACAGACCGAATCCTCGTATCTGAATAATGCCGACAGGCTGAGTCCGTACGGCGCCTATGCCGAGGAACCTTTCCGACCGATATTTGGGCCGGGTGAAGGTGTCGAGCAGACACGTCCTCCCAGTGGTACCCCTACCCCAAGGCCACAACCGCCGGCACCTGGAGTCCTGAGACCTAGTTATGCCCAGAATGCTACTGTGTTCTTCCCTTACGGTGCTAACAGGCCAGCTGCAACTCCCACTAACACTCACAGAGTGCCGGCAGATTCACTGACCGGTCATATCCGCCCCACTGCCAGCCCCGTAGTCGTACAGCCCAATCCGCTGGCGACACTGCTAGCTTCTTCTGGCGCTATAGCTGTCCAGACACAGCCTGCCCCTCGGCCGAGTGCTCCTACTCCCCAGCCGGCACCACAAGATGGCAACAGGTGGACTGCAGCATCAGCCAAACCTACTACCACCAGTGGAAGTGTCGTCAAGTTTCCTGAAGACAAGCAACCTTCTCGCCCAGTTCCGGACACTTCTTCGACTCCAGCAGCTGGGAGCAAGGTCGACGGCAGTGGTAGCTTCATCAGCTCTGTGCAGAAAGTTCCACTGTCTGCACCACCTCCGGCTGGCATCCCGACCCGGCCACAGGTCCGTCCACCTTCTACAGAGCTGCAACCGCCAGCAGAAGCCTCTCGCCCACCGCCCTTCTCGTGGGACACCCGACCTAAGCAGCCTCCTCTGAGGTACCCTCTCCCTCCTCCACCGCCTCCTCATCCCGCTTCACCCCAAAATAATCAGGTCGCACGTCCCAAGGTGGACACTGTCCCATCGCCGACATACGTAGTCGGTTCACCGGCAGCAGCTGGTGGCTACAATCGTGGCAAGCCTCCAGCAGCCCAGCCTCACAATGGGAGACCTAGAGTACCGCCGCCCCCGCCTCCACCTCCATCGCCTCACTCGGCAGCGCCAGGAGCAGCTCTTCCCAACATCCTGCCACAGTTCCGGCCGACAGCGGGGCACGGTGACGGTCGCTTCCCATACCGTCAGCAGCCACTGGTGCAGCGTTTGCAGCCACCACCGATGCAGCCGGCAGCACACTACCGCCGCCGCAGTGACCGCCCTGATGAAGAACCACTGCCACCCCCAGCGCCACTGGTGCATCGCCGCGCGGGACCCGACAACCGACGCATCACTACGCTGCAGATGATGCAGGGTGCAGGAGGTGGTTCCGGTCCTTCGTCGGCATTCCTGCCGCCCCCTGTAGCCGCCGCCGCCAGGAACGAATTTACCGTTTCCCCAGCTGCTTCCGAACACAGACCCGTGTTCGTTGTTTATCCAGTGAAACCTAGTGAAGAGCGAATCGCCGACACAGGTGTTGTCATTGGGTCGCACGGTCCACAACGACCACTGCCTCCAGCTGACCTGGAGGCAGAGCGTGAGGCAGCTGCCGCCTCCGAGGAGTTGCCTCTACTGCAGCCACTCAGGGATCGCACAGACACACCGTTGCTCAAGCCGCATCGTGCTGAAACTGTTGCTCCAGTTACAGCAGATGACTTCCCCTACCGCATGGAAAGACCGCATCTCGAAGAAGACAGACCTCTCGCCGAAGCACTCGATGCTGAGATACATGACGATCATTTTGGTGGCGCAACGGGCCGCGACAGAGACGACCACGACACTGAAGACAATGTAGTCATTCCTTACCTGCAGGACTACCAGCCTTTTGCCACCAAGAAGCCTCCTCTTTCACCATCCACTGTGGGGAATACCGACAGGTGGGCGTCCGTCACCAAGGATGAAAGTACTGCAACGACAGCTACAGTCGCCACCTCGCAGAAAAAATATCCTTCGATGCAGGAGACGGTAGTGGAACCTGGTGCTGGTGGCTCCGAATTCACAGTGTCGGCAGTGATGCACACCCGGCCTCAACTCGGAGGACTCAGTGGCAGCCACCGTTCCAATCACCGGGAGCGTCCAGAGGATCTCCCATCGTCATCTACTCCTCCGTCTCTCAATTTCCAGGCTCCATTCCAGGCTAGCGCCAATGTAGATGCGGCTCCCTCCAACCAGGGCTGGAGTGTGGTACCTGACACTCGCTTTCCACCAGCTGCCGAAGACAGGGAGGACTCTCCAGTAACCACGCCAGCGAACTCCAAAGACGAAATTTCTGAAGCCACCCCGTCCAAATTCGACTTTGAAAACTTCAAACCTCAGTTGTTCGGAGGTTTCAAGCCCATCTATAACGTCCCCATCACCAACGGCACTGTCTCATCTGGGCAACAACTACTGGCGACGGAGAGAGAAGAGAGGCAGCTCTGAAAGCGGCTTCTTCTTCGGTGGTTCATGTGAGCCGTAAGCTTCATCTCTCCCGCATCATCAAAGGACTCCGCCGATTCCTCCGTCCTGCCTATGGACGACCAGTGCTCGAATACTTCCCACGTAACGATGTTCTACGGTCTGCAGATGGACAATCTCGCGGCATAGTAAAAGATGCCACGACAAACGAGACGAATGTCAAAACGTAAGAAGTATTGGTGGAAAGGTGCATATCGACGTTTACGAGCGTGTTGCAAAAAGCGCCGCTGACGCTACTGGCCTGAACATTATTTGTGGTCTAAATACGTTTTACGAAAAGGAATCAGCAGAAAATATTGTTTTGATTTCGTTACGTTTGTAACGTCCTTCTCAATGGGTAACCTACTTTTATTAGGTAATTTTCTGCGTTGGCTACTTCTTTTGGTACGATATTGGGTGAAGCTGTGTGCCTTTACAAGCACCAGATCGACTTCTGTTCCTATTGCTAAGGGTCTTCTAGGTTCTGTCTCATTGTTGTAACAAACAATAAAAGAGGTTCTTTTTCGAGTAGGCCACTGCATTCCCTTAAAGCAGTAAGCCTATACATACTCGGTGTAAAATCCTTTCTCTTTCTATATGGGAGATCCCTATTCCGTAGTCGTTGCTACAAAGTATACAGTTCCTTACAGTCTAGCGGGCGCCGTTGTTATAATCAGGAAACTAGAAACCAAAAACACAGCTGAATATAGAAGGTTTAAAAATCTGCTGTTAACTCAGTTCCTTTAAATAAATCAACAGGAAACTATCAAACAAGAAGTGATCTTTCCGATTTTTTCTGCAATCATTGCACATACCCTTATTTGACACACAATTTCTGTGTTATCTTTTAAGAAGCCTAGCAACTACTGTCCCTTGCATAGTTATGTTAATATAGCTCTGGAAAAGTGCTCGGTTCTGAAACAGCGTTACATTACCAGAATCCTAGGGTTGTCTTTATTTACTATCAAGCAGTAGAGACCTAACTATACTAATCAAACTGTATCTTGCGTACATGCTCAGTCAGGGACAGGGAAACACTCAAATGTCAACATTTGCTGTCAGTGTTTCTTCCTCAAAGATAGTTGCAATCGAGGCGCTGGTGAACGTTATGGGAGAACCAGCGTCCCTTACATTGCCTTCATGCTCCTTATTACTCTCAGATTCACTAATTGTAGGTGCATCAGAATTGTTTATAAAATTGTACGACATACATATGAAAACGTTACTCGTTTAACAACCACACAGTTGGACACTGTTACAAGATGGAACTGAAGCTAGTTTTCTAGATATGGAACAGTAAGTGCAATTCAGGCGAGAAATAGAACTTTGTATTTTGTTTCCAAATTTTCGCCTTAATTTATTATTTATTTATTTAGTTAATTTATCATTTTTAATTTATTGCCAGTATATAGCGATTATCATTTTTCATTTTCATACGTGTTGTTTATAAGGAAAGTCTTCATTGTTCACCAGGTAAATAGCTGTAACTGTTCCTGGAAATGTGTGTTTTACGTGATTGTAATCAGTTTTATGTAAGTGTTGACTAACCTCTATCCAGGGTTTCACGAAATAGTTCATCAGATCTGATGGTACCTGAGCATATTCATCGAAGCTGTCACTTCTGAAATAAAAGAATGAGGTAATATACTGATTTTTGGGAGCAATCAGTTGTTAATTAGCTATCGATGTTACATAAGATGAGAAAAAACTATTTATAAAATTTGTGTCTGTCTAAGACCATTGCGGCATAAACAGTGATATTACTTGTGTACAGTTAACATTTAATCAATATTTAAGACCAATATAATCAGCTGTGGCAGAGATTTATATGTTAAGCTTCCGAATAAAATGCCATCTGTATTTATATGAACATCTCTTTGGTTGTACAATCAGTTGCTTCTTTTATGTAATAGTATATCTGGTAACTTTTTATTGGATATTTTTCACTTCGCACACTACATACAATAAAACAGTGTTTCTAGCACCTGTGATGTTCTGCTTGACGTGGCCAGTAAATGAGGCCTTTTATTTGTTACTGTTGTGTAGTCAGTATGTTGTTTGTTTCGCGTCAGTGTAGGAGTTGCATCCACCTCATGTCATGACTACCTAGTCATAAACTTTGTAATTAAAAGAGAGGACACAATAAAATCTTGTTTTGTAATATTTACCAGTCAAATTTCCAGTTGGCCTTTTCCTTTTTGTAGTGACAACTTTATGTATGAAAATGAAGCGCCAATCTTTGAATCTACACTATGTGAATATCAAGATAAAGCACATACACTCTAAGAAAATAGATCGAGGCATCACGAAGGAATTACCCGACGGGGACAGCTATCGGTAGACGTGATTTACATGTACAAGCAAACAAATCAGTACAATTTCAGTAAAAATGAAATTTATTCAAGAGAAAAAGCTTCACAAATTGAGCAAGTCAATAACGCGTTAGTCCACCTCCACCCCTGGCTCTTATGTAAGCAGTTATTCGGCTTGGCATTGACTGATAGAATTACTGGTTGTCTTCATGAGGTATATCGGGCAAAATTGTTTCCAACTGGCGTGTTGGATAGTCAAAACCCCGAGCCACTTGGAGAGCCATGCCCATAATGCTCCAAACGTTCTTAATTGGGGAGAGATCGGGCGAAGTCGCTGGCCAAGGCAGGGTTTGGTGACCACGAAGACAAGCAGTAAAACTCTTTAGGTGTGCAGGCAGGCATTATCTTGTTGAAATGTTAGCCCAAGGTAGCTTGCCGTTAAGGGCAACACAACGGGCGTTGACTATCGTAGATATACCATTGTGATGAAAGGACGCCGCGTATGATAACCAAAGGGTTCCTGCTATCAGAAAAAATAGCACCACTGACCATCACTCCTGCTTGTAGGGCCGTATGGCGGACAACTGTCAGGCTGATATCCCATCGCTGGTTCAAATGGCTCTGAGCACTATGGGACTTAACAGCTATGGTTATCAGTCCCCTAGAACTTAGAACTACTTAAACATAACTAACCTAAGGACATCACACAACACCCAGTCATCATCCCATCGCTGTCCGGAGCGCTTTAGACAAGTCTTCACTGGTCATCGGGACTCATTTCGAAGTGGGACTCGTCACTGGAGACAATTCTACTCCAGTCAATGAGATTGCAGGCCGGATGTGCCCGACACCACTGCAAGTGGGTTTGTTTCTGTTCAGAGGTCAATGGCAGTCGGCACAAGCGGCGACACGAGCTAAAGTCCTGTACGCCGTCTATTGGTGGTCCTTGTGGTCACTGAAGCAAACGTTGCACGCCGACTGATGAAAATTATGGGTCTGAGGCTCTGAGTGCCTTTCTGACGATTGTCCGGTCCTCTCGATCAGTCCTCTCTCTATGTCGACGGCTTACCTCTTGACGCTGTTTTCGGCCATGGCACACCTATTTCCTCCAACATCTTCGTCGAATAGTGTCGTCACTAATAGCCAAATGTCGAGTGATTCACCAGTTACTCCAACCGGCTTCTTTGAGTCCAACTACCGTCTCTCTCAAATGCTGCCACATTCTTCACACGCCTGTCTGCGGGGCATAGTTACTATCCAGCTGAGTACACGGAATGAAATTCGCAAGGACTTGAGGCACTGGTATCGACATGTCCCCTGTTTACTGTCCTTGACAGGTGCGCGGTGAAATCGCGCTGCAGAGTCGCACATTCATCCATCGGCCGCAAAAATTTGCAATTTTGCATTTTCCATCGATACCTGTATGCATATCAATTTGTGACCAATTTGCATAACTCCTTGTTAGTGCATCGTCTCTCTCTCTCTCTCTCTCTCTTCTCTCTTCTCTCTTCTCTCTCTCTTTTTTTCTCTCTCCTACCATATAATATTGATTCGAGGTGTCAATACCGTAACGAGATTTTGGTTGCAGATTTTGTGATTTCGCTACCATGTACGCGGCAATGTGACCTTTAGTCGGAAAATGATGATGATCATGACTGCGGTTTTAAAAGAGCTAAACTTATATTCAGCAAGAAACAGAACAACTAGAGACAGGACGTTCATATTCACAGGACATGTGTATAAGTATGTTCTGCAGAAATGACTAGCATTTCAGTCACCTCAGTTCAGCATGTGTACTGTTCTCTGGTAGGCATATGGTCCGCCATGGACTCTGTTAACTTGTTCCATGCTGATGGCATAAGCGCGTATAAGGCGCGAGTGGCGTCCTGTGGTGTATAGCCATCCATGTTGCCGTTGACCTTGTACCAAAGTTCATATGTGGTGATTGGCATTGGGTTACAGCGCTTCACCTGTCGTTTCACCATCTCCCACACGTTTTCGATTAGCGACAGGTCCAGTCCGGTGGTCTGGCGAGCCAGGGCAAAAGGCTGACATCCCGTGACACGAAGAAGGCACATATTCGTGCAACATCATGTGGTCATGCATTGTCTTGCTTAAAAATGGTATCTGGAGCGTTGTGCAGAAAAGGTACGGCTAAGGGTCGCAGAATGTCATTCATGTAAGTCACACTCGTCACAGTGCCCTGGACACACACAACATGTGATTTGTGGTTGTACCCAATAACACCCCACACGATATGGCCTTGAGTTGGTGCTATATGCCTTGTGCAAATGCAGTGACTGTGTGGTACGCCCGCTAATCCCCCCTCCCCCCCCCCCCTCTCCCCGTGTCTGCGGCGGACCTAGATACGGCCATTATTTTCAAAACAAAGAGAACCCGGATTCGCCCGAAAACACTATTTGATGCCATTCCTGTTCCAAGTGACATTTTTCCGTTCACCGTTGCCGTCTAGCATGTTTCTGCATCTTCGCCAAAGGTAGGCGGAGAAGTGGAAGACGCGCACTAACCCATGCCGTAATAAACGGCGGCGGCCTGTCACCCCAGATATCGTACGATGTGTTGCACCGCTCCACTTTTGCCGGCCGCGGTGGTCTAGCGGTTCTAGGCGCTCAGTCCGAAACCGCGCGACTGCTACGGTCGCAGGTTCGAATCCTGCCTCGGGCATGGATGTGTGTGATGTCCTTAGGTTAGTTAGGTTTCAGTAGTTCTAAGTTCTAGGGGACTGATGACCACAGATGTTAAGTCCCACGGTGCTCAGAGCCATTTGAACCATTTGTTCCACTGTTGCGCCAGAGCCGAGGAAGACGCAGATCTGTCCTGCAATGCTATTCGGATGAGGTGTCGATCTTCCCGAAGAATGGGTCTGGATGGTGCGACCTGACCTATTTCGTCGTGTTCTACAGCCTTCCGTGGACCATTCTGCACACACTCGTTGCACCGCCGATATACGTCGTCCACACGAGCAGCAGTTTCCCGGATGGATGCATCACATTCTCTCATGCCAATAATGTACCCTCTTTCAAACTCTCTGATTCGATAGTACGGTTTGTGTCGACCTTGAGCCCGAGGGTCGACGTGATTCAAATGCTAATCATTTCTGCAGAACATAATAATGTACATGTTCTATGAGCATGAACGTTCTATCTCTAGTCGTTCAATGTGTTCTGTTTTTTTCTGAATATGAGTGTGCATAGGTGTTACATATTACTTCTTTACTCATCTCATGGTGGTTAACAATATGTCTTGTGCAAATGCAGTCACTGTGGTGTCGACCCCCACCTTCTTTTTTTTATTATTCGTGATAATATTGTTATCATATGTTTTACGCCTGGCACACAATTGTTAACTAAAGTAAACTAACATCATATGTAAAAAAATCCAAAATGTGTAGTTTCATATCTTCTATGTTCAAGAATGGTAGCGAAAGATGTTTTATTGATTCAGTTGGGTTCAGGAACAAAGAATCGACTGCGTGGCGCCTCGAAGATAAAATACAGAGAAAGACCCCACTACTCGTCCCCGCTCTCTTAGACGGCATCTGACAGTCTTGATTTGAAATCTGTCGTAATACCCGCTCTTTATTTTGAACCCAACTACATGCCTTCTAGACTTCACTTCATCCGCTAGGAACGATGGTAGTCATTTTTTAGTTTCTACTGACAAAATGTGTCTTGGCTGCTTGAGCCATCATCAGAAGTGGCACGAAAACGTCTGAGCTTCTCTGCAGATCCACCTTTCACAGGGATGAAAATCGAAATGTATGTAGGAAGATTAGGTAACTTAAGTCTTTGTGACTTATCTTGTGACTTATTTTTCATCAAATTCAGTACTACTGATTCATCTGTAGTAAATAATAGATTAAAAACATTACCTAGGCCTACAACTTGGTTATTGACACAAGTTCTGAACTGAAGTTGATGGAGTAGGTTTGCTGGTAACTGTACAGTAAGGCTTTTAAAGCTAAAATGGATGAAGAGCTGGTAGTTTAATATCTCAATCAGAAACTTGAAACATTTTGCTCTGGACAGGAGCATGTAGAGGAACTACGGCTCAAGTTTAAAAGAATAGCTGACCAAGCACGGGATAGTATCTAGTAGAACAGTTCGCGATGGGAGGGACACTCCAAGGTATACAGTCACTACAAATAAGCTTCTAAAGAAGCAGGTACTACTGTGTAAACAGAGCAAAGGGCTGCTAGGTAAAGAGATGCTGAACGAAACGCTTTTGGCTGCCAAGAGGGCAATGACTGAAGCCTTCAGCGACCACCGTAACAGAATATTACCGAAAGAAATTATGCTCATACTTAAGGCCTAACAGCGGCACCGAAGTTCGTGTCCAGCCTCTCATGGACGAGATAGGAACTGAAACTGACGGCAGCAAACAAAAAGCAGAAATGCACAACTCTGTTTTCAAATGTTCGTTTACAAAGGAAAATCTAGGAGTATTGCCCAATTTAATTCTTGTAACACGCAACAAATTAGTGAACATATTGGTGTCAGTGGCACTGAGAAGCTGCCGAAACTGGGTCCCTGTCAAATTCTATACCGAATTTGCGGTTGAGTTAGCCCCCCTTTTTAACATAATTTACCGTAGATCTCTCGAAAAAAAGCCGTGACTGGTGGTTGGAAGACAGCACAGGTCGCATCCATCTACAGAAATGGCACACAACGCTACCGTCCAATATCCTTGACATACATTTGTTGCAGAAACTTAGAAAACATTCGGAGCTGAAATATAACGAAGTAATCTAAAATAGAATGAGCTCCTCCATGCCAGCCAGCAGGATTCCAAAACCATTAGGCATGAGAAAACCAACTTTCCACATGACGTCCTTAAAGCCATGGATAAAGGCAGTCAAGAGACCATTTGAATCAGAATCACACATTAGTATCGAAAGTATGTTCGTGATGGCCCGCAGGTGAAATTCGTTAATGGACTGAGGTTTTCTTCGTAGGTAGCACGCGGCCGCTATTATCTGGGACAGAGTCATTGACGGATGTAGAAGTAACTTCATGGGTGCTCCAGGGATGTGTGTTTGGACCCTTGCTGTTCATGTTGTATATTAATGACCTTGCAGACAACATTAATAGTAACCTCAGATTTTCTCGCAGATGATGTAATTGTAATGTGTGTGAAATTTTATGGGACTTAACTGCTAAGGTCATCAGTCCCTAAGCTTACACACTACTTAACCTAAATTATCCTAAGGACAAACACACACACCCATGCCCGAGGGAGGACTCGAATCTCCGCCGAGACCAGCCGCACAGTTCGTGACTGCAGCGCCTTAGACCGCTCGGCTAAACAGATGTACCCTGAAGAGCCAAAGAAACTGGTACACCATCGTGTAGGTCCCGTGAGCACGCAGAAGTGCCGCAACACGGCGTGTATGGGCTCGACTAATGTCTGGAGTAGTTCTGGAGGGAACTGACACCATGACTCCTACAGGGCTGCCCATAAATTCGTAAGAGTACGACGGGGTGGAGACCTCTCCTGAACAGCACGTTGCAAGGAATCCCAGATATACTCGGTAATGATCATGTTGGGGAGTTTGGTGACCAGCAGAAATGCTTAAACTCAGAAGAGTGTTCCTAGAGCCACTCTGTATCAAGTCTGGACGTGTGGGGTGTCGCATTGTCCTGCTGGAATTGCACAATCGACATAATTGGATGCAGGTGATCAGACAGGATGCTTACGTACGTGTCACGTGGCAGAGTCGTATCTAGACCTATCAGGGATCCCATATCACTCCAACTGCACTCGCCCCACACCATTATAGAGCCTCCAACAGCTTGAACAGTCCTCTGCTGACGTTCAGCGTCCATGGATTCATGAGATTGTCTCCATATCCGTACACGTCGATCTGCTCAATACAATTTGAAACGAGGCTCGTCCGATCAGGCATCATGTGTACAGTCATCAACAGTTCAATGCCGGTGTTGACGGGTCCAGGCGAGGTGTAAAGTTTTGTTTCGTGCCATCATCAGGGATACACGATGATGTTTCGTTAAATGGTTCGCACACTGACACTTGCTAATGCCCCAGCACTGAAACCTGCAGCAGTCTGCGGAAGGGTTGCACTTTTGTCACGTTAAACGATTCTCTTCAGTCGTCGTTGGTCCCATTTATGCAGGATATTTTTCCAGCCGCAGCTATGTCAGAGATTTGATGTTTTACCCGATTCACTCGTGAAATGGTCTTACGGGAAAATCCCCACTTCATCGCTACTTCGGAGATACTGTGTCCCAACGCTCGTACGCCGACTGCAACACCACGTTCAAACTCACTTAAATCTTGATAACATAGTAAGACATTGGGATTTTGGACATCTTACAAGCCGGGTGCCTCATTTTTACGTGTCGGTTATAGTGTTGCAGGACAATGGTTTTGCAACATGGACCATATTTTTTGTGTATATTACACTTGTTTGAAATTTAATACACGTGGCATCGAGAATGACGAGAATAACTCCCTTATGTAAATTCGCATGTTTAAATTAGGTAGAAACAGGGTGGAAGCATCACAGGAGGGGAAGCCACTTTTAGTTAGCCACACTGTGACACAGTAGCCTACAGAGTCGCAGCCTAGTCAAGGTCAAGCACAGGTGACGGGCACGGCGGAGAACTGGGGAAAGAACAGTATGTCACGTGAGTGGCGCGTGAGGACGTAACTTAACATTTTTTGTGGATGATGGAGTGTTAATAATGGGGGTAACAGACTTGCTGTTCACTTGAAAGCCAGCCAATTATGCGACACTTTACTTTTTAAGCCATTTGCAGATTGGGCAGCCATGACTACTATAGATGAAAGAACGACTATAATTGACTGTTCCATCCTGTGTCCAACCCAACTCTAGAGTGAAGGGAAGCTAGGCTGAGGAGACGCGCAACAACCCAGCGTGACAGGCACTTTCCCTTCAGACGTCGTTGAGTGTGGTCGGAGGGCATCCCTCTCTGACGTGACGACGTGGAAAGGCGATATTTTGATGCGAACACTTTGTTCATCTGGCTCGAAAATTCAGTCAAGAGCTGGCCGAATTCTTTTCGTATATCTCCTGAGCGGAGAACGAAGAGACCCAAGTTTTCGCGAGAACAGCGAGGGCAGTGTTTAACACACGGCGCACCAGCCTTGCGCGACTGCTTAGCCATTAAAATCAGACTGGGGTTAAGTTAACGTCTTTCCGTTCACGAAAGCGTAGGGCAATTTTGCTGGTATAGAATCAACCAGGCTTAGTGTAGGACTGTGATAGAATTAACGACACACGGCAGCAGCCAAGCCGACGACGCTGTGTAACGAAATGCAAAAGTTCCGTGACAAATAATGCGATACAAATTCACAATAGTTCTCCACGTAAGATAAAAATTACTTTATGATCCTCACCTTTTACTAAAACCCTAACGTAATTCTTATTTGATTACTTTCCTATTCAGTAGCAGAATCCTTTCAACATGTATCATACATACTTGAAACAAGAGAGTGCAAAATACCTTTGTTGCAAGTAGTGCCAGCTGTCTTGCAGATAAAGCCAATCGAACAAGCTCACTCCTCAGAGAGAGAAAACTTATGTTTACGTAACATCGATTATTACACAATATACTTCTATTAAACTTATAAGAATGTATCAGAACCTATTAGAAAACGCGAAGGTTAAGAAAAGATTTTGATCTAATGGGATGCCAGCAAGTAATATCTATTGAATTACACTACTAATCTGCAGCTCTAATCATTATTTTATACCGATCACAACTATTATGTGACCGTACCTTGTACGTTTCCATCTCCTGAAAGCGTTAATCGTAGATATGTTTTTAACTGACATAAATTGTAACAAATTGTACCACCAACAATGCGTTTTTGATGGATCCTTAATATTCCATTGCCTTGAAGCGGCATATTTTCATAATACGCAAGTAACAATAATTCTTTAGATATTAATGTGACGTTTCTCAACATTTTATTTCAACAAATCGTATAATTAACGACGGGTTTTCGGGAGATCCGCAATGGCGTACATATACATGCGCTTCAATTGAAAGCCAAAATAGCGTCTCGCGATTTTGTACTGAAGAGACATGGCATTATCCGACGTAGGTCGCGTTTTTCCATTTCATTAGACTACATGCTCAAACGCGCGTTCACAATATCTGATATGCTAGAAAATGACCAACACGATCAGAAACACTCTCCAACGTGTTTTGCACGGTATAACGTTAGTAACATGGCATGCTAAACGGTCGAAGTTCGAATACACCTTTCCGTGTGCCAACGGCTTAAGGATGTGAACTGGAGCGATCATATAAGGTCAATTGCAGGTAAAGCAGATGGGAGACTTCGGTTTATTGGTAGGATACTAGGGAAATGCAAACAGTCTACAAAGAAGGTAGCTTGCAAAACACGAGACCCATACTAGAATAGCCGGCCGGAGTGACCGAGCGGTTCTAGGCGCTTCAGTCTGGAACCGCGCGACCGCTGCCGTCGCAGGTTCGAATCCTGCCTCGGGCATGGATGTGTGTGATGTCCTTTGGTTAGTTTGGTTTAAGTAGTTCTAAGTTTTAGGGGACTGATGACCTAAGATGTTAAGTCCCATAGTGTTCAGAGCCATTTGAGCCCATCCTAGAATATTAGTCAAGTGTGTGGGTCTCTTGCCAAATTCAACTAACAAGGGTAATGAACGAACTAAAAGAAGGGCATTAAGAGCGATCACAGGTTTGGTTGTCCAATGGTAGAGCGTCATAGAGATGCTGAAAGAACTGAAGTGGTAAAGGCTTGAAAGATAGACGCGAGCTATACCATGAAAGCCTCTATACTAAGAAGGAAGGTAGGAGACGGATACTGGCAGAAGTAGAGCTGTGAGTACCGGACGTGAGTCGTGCTTCGGTAGCTCAGTTGATAGAGCACTTGCCCGCGAAAGGCAAAGGTCCCGAGTTCGAGTCTCGGTCGGGCACACAGTTTTAATCTGCCTGGAAGTTTCAAGTTCCTCTATACTAAGTTCTCAGAATCAACTTCAACTGATGAATCTAGGAATATACCACAATGACCTACGCATCGCTTGCATGGAGATCGCAAACACAAGATTAGACTAACAACAGCGCGCAAAGAGGCGTTTACGCAGTCATTCCTTCCGCGCCCCATACGTGAATGGAAAGGGAAAAAGGCCTAATAACTGTTACAATGGTAAGCACCATCCACCATGCACTTCCCGGTGCTTTGGAGAGTACAGATGTAGATGTAGACGAATATTAATGATTCTTTCAACCGCTGGTGAAGGGATAGTCACCTAGTGGATTGATGCAGAAGTTCGTAGCGTTTTTCCGTAAGTTCAATAAATACAAGACACAAATAACATAAACTTCAGTCGTTAATAACATATTCTCCTTCACTATTTACGACAGTTTGCCAACGCTGAAGTAACTTTTCGATTCTAGAAATTACGTGATTTTGAGGAGAAGAACTCGTCGAGCCATGTTCGAAGCAGATTTTCATCCGGAAAGGAAATTCCTTGCAGGTTGTTCGATAGAGAGCGGAAAAGATGAAAATCTGAGGGAGCAAGATCAGATGAATAAGGTGAGTGCGGTATTGACTTCCAGCCCATGTGTCATACACTGTTTTTGCCAGTCTATCAGAATGCGATCGGGCGTTACTGTGGAATAGCGTCACTTCACGCAGTCTTCCTGGTCACTGTTCTTCGATTGCGTCTACAACACATCTCAGTTGCTAACAGAAAAGTCAACAGTAATGGTTACACCTCGTGGAAGCAATTCGTGGTACGCCACATAGCCGCTGCTCCACCAGATGTGGAAGTTGCTGCTTTGTCTGAGCTAAATCATTCCGTTCTTTTCCTTGTGTCAACATAAAGGCACCATTTCTCATTACCAGTAACGATACAGGCCTGGAATGGTTGGTGTTGTTCACAAGCCAATTGAAGACGAGCAAGCAGAGCATATGGTCACCCACTGATTTTTGTGATTTCGGCTAAGAGCATGCGGTATCCATACACCCGATTTTTTAACCTGCCCCATTGCATTCAAATGTCGCACGATAGTGGAATGATCACAGTTCATCACATATGCTAGTTCTCGAGCACTCTGACATGGATCATTGTAGATTAATGAGTTTACACAATCTTTAGAAAACTCCGAAAATCTTCCTGAACCTGGAGATTCACGAATGTCAAAACGATCCTCCTTAAAACGAGGAAAGCATTTTTTTTTTCCGTGCTCTGTCCAATGGCCTTATCCCTATACACCAGTAGAGGATTTACACATAGGCTCACTAGGCTCGGGCTAGGGGCGACACCTTAAGGGGGGCGGCATTTTTAGATCTGTACACATTTTTACCTTTTACGTTTTAAAATAACTGCACATACAAACGACAAAAAAAATGAATGTTGTTAAACAACTCGATAGTTCAAATAAGCCTTAAGAACGAAATTCGACAATGCAAACTTGGAAATAAACATAGATTACTTGGTGACTGAATGAAAATTTAACTTTGGGTTTCTGTCTGGTATCATCTTCATGATTGATCAAAATATTTTGAAGTAAGCTGTCAGGACAGTTATCTACAATACAATGTTTGAAACGTTATTATTTCGAGAATGTTGTCGCCTTATACTTAACCCATATTTTCCTCATGAAAATACCGGGGCCCTTGAAAAGCTGTGATAAACTAATCAGCAGTTTCTTAAATACTGTAACATGTGTGGCCCTCACTATGTAAAACCCGAATCTACTTATTCTTGTAGAAATTACGGGGAAGTATCAAGTCAACCCTCCATTACTGTAATTAATGTGAAAGCTCTGTGGTCTTCAATATCTGAGCTTTGATTTAATGACACTCATTTAACAAAACATGTTGATACTGGGAATGTATTATATTTTTAAACGCATGTTTATATGAAAATACCATTATCAGAATATCTAATAATGTGTGAAATACACTTCACAACAGTTTGAAAATGTTATTTATTTATTTACTTAGTTACTTTTTTGTCGAAAAAAGAAGAAACCAACTTTCGTTTGTCTCATTTATTGTGCTGCAGCCTGCACGATATCAAAGTTCCCACTCTGTGCTATCAAATAGTATTTGGCATTGCAAATTTTATATTAAACTTCGTAACTAACCTTTCTTCATCGAGGAAAGGTTATTATTATTTTATGTTGGAACAAAAGGTGCATTTACGTGTAAACGTAACAGCAGTGTTCACACAAATGACAACACTCCACATCAACTGCCAACAAAACTACTTAAACTTTGTAGTCTGTCTTCTCTGCCCACAGAAACCGCTAGAATTTTATAAGAACAAGTGGGATAAGAGTCGATCCAGCATATCCCACTGCAAGAAATTGCAATAATTATTCGCTTTTTAAATTAGAAATAAAGTGTCAAGAATATTCAGAACATATCTGTGTCCCAGCTAAAATTCCGGCGACGCGGAAAACAGAAGCCAAAAAAAGGAACTGTCCCATTTTCTTTACGAGACGTATTCCAGACGGCAGGTGTGCTTCTACTGTTCACCGACAACAGAGAAACAGGCGACAATGAAATTAAATTATTCTGCATTGTCGTTCTTTCGTAACACAATTACGTCGAGTATTCCGAGTTAGTCAGTCCGTCGCTCCGTGTTTAAAGGAAAAATCTTTGTGCTCGTGTGCCGTGTTTAAAGTAAAAAGCTTTGTGCTCGTGTGCGGTGTAGTACGATTGGAACTGGATACGGTCTTTCTTTCTTTCCATTTACAATTTTTTTCTTTTGTTTTGACTGTTGGTTGACAATTTTGTAAGTGCCTTAATATGTACAACAGAGAAAAAAGCAAACGTGCAAAATTAAGTGGAGCGTTATTTCGGAAATTGTCGGAGGAAAGGCGAGAGCGAGAAACCAACGTTCTAAAAACACTTGGCAGAGTAGATAAAATTTTTCACACAAAATGTTCCTGATTCGACTACGAGTTTAAGTAGTACGGATATCTCTGGCACTGTAGCTGTTGTAAAAGAAGTCAATACGGACGAAACTAAAGTTAAAAATGAAGAAAAGCTAATTTTTCCTGATTTCGAGTTTCATGAAAAACCTAGGGTTCGAGTCAGATACTACAAAAAGAAATAACCTCGTTAGCGATGATCCTGCAGAATGGTGTGTCAATGAATCTACAATCTACATTGTCCTACAACCTGGCATTAAAATTGTAACGGTGATTTTTCTAATTCAAGAAGATCAAAAGGCGATAAAACCAGATATTTGAACAAAAATGTATTTTACCGTAAACTTTTAAATGGTGAATAGCTATGCGTGATGTTCTAGTATTCTCCTCATTTTTGTGCACCATGTAAATTGTTCGGAGGTAAGGCAGGGATTGCTGCTAATGGTATTACAGATTGGAAAAAATAGTTCAATATTTTATCTCATCATTAAAATTCATTTGAACACAAAAATTCTGAGTTATCACTCTTAACAAGAAAAAAGTCGCTTGGAACAATAGATAACCATTTCGAGTCATATGTTGAGACAGAAAAAATGTACTGGTGCAGTGTGTTGAAAAGGGTGTTTGCAGTAGTGAAGAAGCTAACAAAGTCGTGGACTTCCCCTACAGGGACACGAAAGATTCAATTCATTACATAATGGTCAATTTATGATGTCTCTTGAACTTATAGTCGAGTTTGATCCTTTGCTCGCACAGCCCGTTGAACGATATGGAAACCCAGGGCAGCGACATACGAGTTATCGTTCTTCAACAATCTGTGATGAAATAATAGAGCTTCTTTCTAAACGAATAAAAAGAATTATCATAAATGAAATAACACAGACTAAATACTTCACTATAATAGTAGATTCTACTGAGGTCATTTCATATATTGATCAGTTATGTTTCATATGTTTCATAGTTTTGGAAGTTCCATGCGGCTTTTCGCGGATGATGCTGTAGTATACAGAGAAGTTGCAGCATTAGAAAATTGTAGCGAAATGCAGGAAGATCTGCAGAGGATAGGCACTTGGTGTAGGGAGTGACAACTGACCCTTAACATAGACAAATGTAATGTATTGAGAATACATAGAAAGAAGGATCCTTTATTGTATGATTATATGATAGCGGAACAAACACTGGTAGCAGTTACTTCTGTTAAATATCTGGGAGTATGCGTGCGGAACGATTTGAAATGGAATGATCATATGAAATTAATTGTTGGTAAGGCGGGTACCAGGTTGAGACTCTGCAAGAGAGGCGCTCTGCATCGCGGTGTAGCTTGCTCGCCAGGTTTCGAGAGGGTGCGTTTCTGGATGAGGTATCGAATATACTGCTTCCCTCTACTTATACCTCCCGTGGAGATCACGAATGTAAAATTAGATTCGAGCGCGCACGGAGGCTTTCAGACAGTCGTTCTTCCCGCGAAACATACGCGACTGGAACAGAAAAGAGAGGTAATGACAGTGGCACGTAAAGTGCCCTCCGCCACACACCGTTGGGTGGCTTGCGGAGTATGAATGTAGATGTAGATATTAAGATATGTGAACGAGAATGGTGAACCTGTTGAACGTTTCTTCTGTTTTTACCAAACCGGGGGCACAAGTCTGAAAACTTGGCTGAGGCCGTCCTAAAAGTCCTGTCTACAAATTCCATTAATATTACTGAGGCCAGTCATATGACAACGCAAGCAATATGTCAGGAACCTACACTGGTTTGCAGGCACGCATAAAGAACGAAATCCGAAAGCGCGCTATATGCCTTGTGCAGCACATTCTTTGAATTTGGTCTGCGCTAGTGCTGCACGCTGTTGTCGGGAAGCATGTTCATTTTTCAGTGTATTGTAAAACCTTTATAATTTTTTCTCTGCTTCTACACAGCTAGATAAACTTCTTTCTTTCATGAAACCAGGCAGCAAAACGGTAAAATGTTTATCAAAAACACTTGGTCAGCAAGAGAGGAAACGACGTTACCAATGCCCTCACACATATTGCCGATAATACGCTTGAAAAACCACTTGTGCGAAATGAGGCTTCAGCTTTAATGAATCAACTCAGCAGACTAGAAACAGTATTCATGATGTCAGTTTGGGAGGACGTAATCCAGAGATTTAATAGCTTAAATCTGAAATTGCGAAGTGTAAATAGCGATACTGAAATAGTGCATGAATTACTCGAATCACTTGTAGGATTTATTGCATCTATTCCTGGCGTGTTCGGCTATTATGAAAATAAAGCCATGGAGATTGTGACTAATATAGACTATGAATGCACCTATAAAAGATCACGAAAAGGCAAAAATCATGATGACGAAGAAGCGGACTCTGAAGAAGTTTTTCTGACTGGAAGGGAAAAAAATTAGAGTCGAAACATTTCTCCCAGTAACCGGCAACTTGTACGCCGAATTAGGTAGGAGGAGGGAAAGCTGTAGAACACTGTTAGACTCCTTAACAATTTTCAGTAACCTTAATGACAGTTCAGTGCTGAACGTGCAGCAAAACTCCTAGCGTCATATGACACACATTTAGAGCCTTACTTCCCTAGTGGATGGGTACATTTCGCGGCATTTTTGAAATCTTATAAGATTAGTGATATACCAGTCGAAATGACTAAAGTTTTACAAAAAGAGAGGTTACAGTCCGTGTTTCCGAATGTTGACATTGCTCTTAGAACATCTTAATGCATGTCACTTGCAAATTGTTCAGCAGAACGCTCGTTTTAGGCTCTTAAAAGAAAGAAAGAAAAACAAAAAGGTTCAAATGGCTCTGAGCACCATGGGACTTAACATCTTTGGTCATCAGTCCCCCAGAACTTAAAACTACTTAAACCTAACTAACCTAAGGACATCACACACATCCATGCCCGAGGCAGGATTCGAACCTGCGACCGTAGCGGTTCCTGACTGAAGCGCCTAGAACCGCAAGGTCACACGGGCCGTCAAAAGACAGAAAACGTACCTACGTTCTACGATGTCTGAGGAGAGATTGAACGCCTTGTCCATTCTTCACATCAAAGCCGACCTCATAAATGATAACCGTCTGAACTATGGAAATATGATCAACGAGTTTTCTGCCGTCAAAGCCAAATGCAAACTTCGTTGACTGGAGGGTTTGTTTATTTATTCATATTAATTTTAAAAATTTAAGATTATAATGTGATTTTTATTATAACTTAGAGCACATTCATTGTATTTACAAACTACGTATTAATTACCTGTTTATTTTACAATTGCCGATGGCAGAACGCGGAACTAAACCTCGTTTACATGCAGACGTGACCGAAGACGCCCGACAATAATAGACAATAACCGCATGACACAGGCCGTTCGGCGCTGTGCAAGCAACTCATACTGATACTGTAGTATATTACAACTGATGCGTATTCTTGGCGTCTGCTGAAATGTGTAGTTATCGCGGAAATATGCGTATCAGACAGTACTCTCAGATGAAAAAGTATCGGTAAATAACGTAGCTCAGTTCTGTCGATAAATACGTAAACGCTTTGCTAATACCATTAGAAAGAGCTATGGTCAGAGCAGTAGCTGCAGTACAAAACTGTTCAGCCCTTCCATGGATTAAAGGTATTGTGTACACTTATTATGCAGCATCTAGTTACACAGACCCTAATGCTTTACACGTTAACTATTAGATTATAAAACAAATCTGATTTTTCTACACTAGCCTGTAAAATTATGTAATAGTAAATCATGCTCCTTGTCATTTTCAACGGTTTCGTGTAAAATAACATTAAAAGTGAATGTATAACAAAAATCCGTTGTCTCCTACACGCTCTGCTGAATTTTTAGGCCATAAAAAAAGTTATTTTTCTTGTGTTTGTTTCTGCTGTCTTGCTATAGAAGAATGTGATAGCACAAAGCAGTTTTAAGTTTTTTATCCGCTGTCGTGCACCAAATACAGATCAGGAACCATATAACATTTTGATTGAGCGCGACTAGACCGCCGTCGTGTCCTTCAGAACAACGAATGGCAGAGTAGGGAAACAGCTCACAGCGCTCCCACCCAAAACGGCAATTATGAAGTGATCGGGTAATAGTTATTATTTAAAAAGTGTTTTTTTGGGGGGGGGGCGTATAATATGGTGTGCCTAGGGGCGCAAATTTTTTAAATCCACCACTGTCTGCTGCAGTTCTTCAGACTAATTTCCTTGGATTGTGCCGAAGAATTCCAAAACCATGGCGACATATTCAGGAATTAACTACACTTTTCCTGGTGCCAAAATTCCCCACCAGATCGTCAGTCACGTTGCTTGTCAGTTACAGTTTAGAGAAGAGCTTATAAATGGCTTTTACATCGGATACATTTGCAGCATTTGATCGTGTTTGAAGACTGCGCGTTACTGCTGTAGGGCTGTGACTCTAACTTGCGGTCATTCTGAGGTGTTGCGTATGTTTTATACGCAGAACGTGTTTCTTATACGTATTGCGATTACAGCGCAGTTTCGAAAATTCTGTCTAAAATTCTCACTACTTTTCTTTGTTGCACTCGTCTATCAATATTAAGTTTTCGAGATACGGTACGTAATTTTGAAATCTGGGACTGCTCCGCTGGACAGCCTGTAAAATAAATGGGGGAAATGGAATAAAACGACTGTTCAGTTGGTGTGTAGAATCTCTGAGACCTGACAGATAGCATCAAACTTTGGGAATAATGTCGGCCACACAGTTCTGAACTTAGGTGTTCAGAAAAGTGGAAGAATTGTTGCACCAAATTTTTGAAAGAAGATTACTTTAGAACAGCATATCAATAATAAGCTCAGCAAATACAGTTGCACCACTGAGAAAGCCATTTACATGTTCAATCAACAGATTTTACAAGCATTAAATAACAAAACAGCACAGTCTTATGGGCCTGGTGGTATAGCCAACCAGTGGTTGTTATATCTAACCAAAAAAAAAGCTGTACTTAGAAATTCAACAAATATAGGCCTGGGGCATAATCCAAACGTGGGAGAAATCACATATTGGGTTCCACAAGATTGAGTCTTAAGTCCACTATTGTTCCTCATATATGTAAATGATCTTCCCTCCAATATACAATAAGCGGAATTAGTTCTTTTTGCAGATAACACTAATATTGTAATCAGTCCAAGCATACATACAAAAACAGAAGAAATGCATATTTAAATTGCCTTTAAATATGTCTGCTTGTGTATGTATATGTGTGGATGGATATATTTGTGTGTGTGTGTGTGGGGGGGGGGGGGGTGCGCGCGCGATTGTATACCTATCCTTTTTTCCCACTAAGGTAAGTCTTTCCGCTCCCGGGATTGGAATGACTCCTTACCCTCTCCCTTAAAACCCACATCTTTTCATCTTTCCCTCTCCTTCCCTCTTTCCTGACGAAGCAACTGTGGGTTGCGAAAGCTCGAAATTTTGTGTGTGTTTTTTTTGTTGTGTTTATCTACCAGCACTTTCCCGCTTGGTAAGTCATGGAATCTTTGTTTTTAATATATTTTTCCTATGTGGAATGTTTCTTTCTATTTTACAACCGTTGGTTGCGAAAGCTTGAATTTTGTGTGTATGTTTGTGTGTCTATCGACCTGCCAGCGCTTTTCTTTGGTAAGTCTATATATAAAACTTACTAGTCAGTGAAGTTCTCTGTATCTGCTGGCCACTTGGTCAAGTGACTTCTTGCTCCATTTCTTCCAACTGCTGTATCTTGCCCATTCCCTTCTATGCTAGTACTGGAGCTGGAGATTATGACTTACTTTTCATTTAACTGTATCTACTTATCAGTCCTTTCACAACATTAAACGAAAACTTTGACTACATGGACTTTTATAGCTTGTTGAGAACAAACATTAACAAATATTGGATAAAATGAGTGTAAGACATGAGGGATCACTGTAAACAGGAAATATTTTAGGCTGTAAAGTTTGCAGTTTTTGTACTTCATTCAAATGAAGCCAGTTCAAACTCAGAGCAAAGAAGTTCACTTGTATTTGGGGTGTGTTCATGTATATTAAGCCTATTTTTGCTACCTTGTCTTATGTGATTTATGATCTACATAATGTTTATGAATAAAAGAAAAGCACACTGCCATTTTGGCAACTGCATATGATTTATGGCAAAGCCTGTAGTCAGTTATAATCTAGTGCTCTCGGTGAATTCTTATGTATGGGCAACAAATGCCATTCTAAGTGAAGTGTAATTATAAAGTACATATACAATATGTTTCACAACACTGCTTCGTATTTGCTTATAGTGTTTACTGAATATGCTTATCCATGATCAATAAATCTTTAGCAATGTGAACAGCCTATACCCATTATATTTTCTGTGGACTCTATTTGCACTGGATAACTTGTTCCTCCTCTTGTTTGCTGTCAATGGAGAAGTGAAAAATATCACTAACATTGAATAGAAGCTGATTTATAAATAAAAAAAGCTTAAAGAAATTATTGCTTATTTAATGCTCTTTATTTTATAAATATATTTGTATGAATACAAAATATAAATTATTCCATTGTTTTACTTGCATGAAGAAGCAGAATTAAATGGACATATAATAATTGAAATTAATTTAGTATTAAGTCAGAAAATAGATATTTTATCATGCCAAATTAGTGGCTAACATTTCCATTCAAAATATAATAATCTGCTTCATTTTGTAATTAATTTCTGTAGTATGTCCCTTACTGGTAACTATATAAAATTCCACATTTTTTTCTGCATCTCCTCAAACACCTCCAGTTGTTGACAAGCACAACTGCACCATCCATGCCTTATCTTTGAATAAAACCTTTGATGAAATAGCTACAAACTTCTTCTCTACATTTCACTTACAAGATGCTCACTACAAATCTATTGCACAAAATTAAGACATGCAAGTGAAAACTATATGGCCTATAAGGTAACTGAAACTGGTCTTTGAGAGCTACATCAATAAATCACAGATTCAGTCTGAAATTAAAAGTATGTGTAAATTATTCAACTCTTGAAACCATAACTAATGTGATGGAAAATTCTATGTGGTACTTAGAAATATCTATTGTTTCAGGTACTGTGTACACAAATAATCTTGAAAACACATGAAATTAAGAATAACTTTCTAAAGATATTGGTACTTCATGTTACTAAGAAACTATAGTAATATCACTCAACAAAGCAGGCTTTTTTTTTCAAAGTGTGAGATTCATTATAGTTTTTATAATTTTATTACATACAGTAAGAATGCTCGTAACACTAAAATGAAGTCACACTATGATCAATGAAGTTCAGGGCAATGGCATTATCAGGGTGTGGTCAATGAGCACTACAAAAATTAGAGTTTAGAAAGTTACAATTTAAGAAAGTTATTTTTGAGACTGTAGAATATGGACACACTGACACCTGAGGAGTTACTTACACAGCATTGAATAACATTATTTGCATTGTTTCACTGACTGATAGATTATAGTGCCCCAAGTGGTATTCTAGTCTGAATGTCAGGTAGTAGTAGTTTGCATGAAGAATCAACAACAGATGTTTATCTATAGCAAGTACTAAACTAAACTTTTGAGAAGATATAGAAAGGCAGCAATGTCTATGTAATTTTCTATTGGTTGAGTTTAGCATAATAAATGCACCCTGCTGTCACATCTGTTCATTAGAAATCAAATTTCAATTTGTGAAGACAAGTGAAATGTATGGAAGAAACCACTTTTCAACAAAATCCATCTTCAGGAGTTAGCGTGTCAACCTCAAGTAGGTATTTTTCATCATTTTAAATAATCTGTAAAGACTTCCACACTTTGGAAGAAAGGAAATTCAACTGAAGGTTTAATTTTTTTCTGTAGCTGTGTTTACTTTTACCAACTAATTTTGATTATACTCTTCAAAATCTGTGCTTTCTGGTAATTTGTATCTTTTCTTAAACAATACATACTTTATTTCATGTTTTCACTTTTGATTCAGGTGTCAAAATTATCCACTTACTACTATCTGATACTCATAAAAAGAAAAATGATATTTTATGGCACTGTAGATAGATAAATTTACTCTACATTCAGGATTACAAAACTGCAGAATGTCAATTAAGTAACAGTTTCACATATCTGTAAAGGTGACTATCACATCTGAATAGAGGAACATTCTACCAGGGATCTGAAATGCAAAGGAGCATATCAAATATTTAACGACCTATATAAATAACAACAAAATAGCCTATACTTCACTACATCTGAATATGTGAAGGATGAAGTATCTATATAAACACTATTATTTCTCTACGATCTTGTCCGCATTTGTACATTAAGTAGGGCATAAAAACAACATCCTTACAAAAGATAAATGATAACAACATTTTAAAAATATCTAACTAATATGCTTTTTTTAAATTTCTCTTAATATCGTGGTAGACACACCTCAAAAAGGACAAGAGTAACAGGAAGACTCCTTCAAGGACACAAAAAACAACTTATTATCACAATGAGTCTTAATGAAGACTGCGATAAAATTGAATATCATTTCCAACAAAGATAACAAAAAATATAGAGATACTTTCAATTAAAGTGGCTAGGCTGCTTAAATATTACAGTGCGAACCATTTACATACATTCCTGATAGCCTATTAGTGAGAGTTACAATCCAATATAGCCTTTTAGGATCCATATTAATGGGAAATATTTACATAGCGTAAGAAGTTATAGTAATATTATTTTCTTGCAAATGATAGCAACAAATAACACTATTATCTTACATTTTGCTGTACAGTATTTACACTGATAGTTACAATGAACACACATTCCACATCAGACATCAAAAAGGAACAATAAAGGATGTGAATATTTGTAACCAATATTCACAAGTAAGCGTATTTTTTATATTCAAATAAATATTTCCAACGAAGTAAAAAAGATGCACTCATCCACTCTGCAGCCCACGAACACTTCGGGTTGCGTGCATTCTGCATTAAAGACATACATGAAACAAAACATTCTCTCCCACATAAACATGTCTTTAGAATTTATGTTTGAATATGTGAATGAAGTTCCTTACCCCTTTTTTGTAGAAAGGGGATGAATTTTTTTATTTTTTTTTTATTTTGTAGAATATGTCACAGATTTCATGTCAGCAAATACATCTCACTTTAAATTCAACATCAATTTTAAATGCAAAGTTTCCACATTTCCTGTCATACTTTAACCACCAAACAAATTTCTATTTTTAAACTAAACTTCTTCTCACAAACTGCCAGACTGAGAAATAAAGTTTTCATCAAAGCTTAGTTGAAGAAGTTGCACAGAAGCGTGAAGTCCAACGTGTCTTAGTGCTAGCACTTCGGTCCAGAGATTCAGCACCTCCCATTAGCGGATACGACGTTGCACGCTTTGCAGATCGACTGAAGTAAAGAATGAAATTAAAGCATTTTTAATTTAATTATTCTTATATGGATCACTGTGTACAGTATTATTTGCATTATGGCTATTTTAAGTAAAATAACCATACTAAGTACTGTAAAAATAAGTGCAACAGTAACTGCAATTTAACATCAAAGCCAGATACTAACAAGGGGGAATAGAAACTACAGCTGATGTGGGCATGCTGCATTGATAACATGAGACAATCCTCCTGAACTTCCATACACTTGTCTATAGAGCATTGTATTATCAAATAATTATGTTTTCATTCGTTTTCTTGTGCTCTGAATTTGTGTGACATCAATTTGTTAATACACCATGTCCTTTTCTTTCTGGGCAGGGGGGAGGGGGGGGGCAGCTACGCAATGGACAACTAGAATGATTTTCTTTTCATTGGCTTTAATTTTCCACATGATACAAAATTCCCCCTTATGAATAGTTTAGGATGAGAAGAAGTTAGCAGTTTCTCCATTAATGAAACTTACTATAACATAGCGCAATAAACCAATTTAATCTGCTGGTCTCTCAATATATGATGGTTATGATACTTTTCTTTATTCTGTACATATTTTTCCCATAGTCTGCAATAACATATATGATGGTTATGATACTTTTCTTTATTCTGTACATATTTTTCCCATAGTCTGCAATAACAATCACAGAAAAATTATTTACTTGAAGACTGCTTATTAAAGAATAGATGATTTGCCTACTATGTGGCAAATGGAACCCACACAAAGTTAAAGTGTTTTGTATAGAATGTATGTTTTCCATGCACTGATGTCTGTAACAAATATCTGTAAGAATTAAGAACTAGTGGTGCATGTACAGCTTCCAGATAGGTAACAGTAAAAATTACTGTGGTATCTTGCAATAGACAGGGAGTCAAATTTTACAGAAACGAAGACATCATTCACTTACAGATTACATGTTTGGTATAACACCAATACCAAATTAATATTGTAATTATACACATTGCATGTTGTCCTGTGAATTTAACAACTAACAAATTATGCTACAATAAATGATTAATTTCCATCACATATGTTAAGTGTAAGTCATGCTGTTCATTTAAACAAATGAATGAACACAATTCCTAAATACCTGTTCCCATCTCTAACAACAGGAATCTGCACCACCTACAAAATGCTCTTTTACTCTCACATCCTTCCCTTTGTGTGTGTGTGTGTGTGTGTGTGTGTGTGTGTGTGTGTGTGTGTGTGTGTGTGTGTGAGACTGTAGCAACAGTTGGGCCTCAATTGAGTGCTGATTTTGGTAATGAGAGTATCCGAATCTTAGCTTAATTTGCATACTTTTATTTACTAATGTAATATGGTATAATTTGCTGAGTTAATGCCACACACTGACAAACTGTTCATTGGACAGAAACACATTGTAAGGGTATTAAAAATATTATCTTGTGCACATTCTCTCTCTCTCTCTCTCTCTCTCTCTCTCTCTCTCTCTCTCTTACACACACACACACACACACACACACACACACACACACACACACACACACTATCCAGATAAATTATGTAAAGTACACTAACAACAAATTATGCTACCTATTCACAATCATAATTATGCAGTTTATTTCTAGATTACTTTCTACACTTACATCCACTTTTAGAAAGGCCACTGCCTCTGCTCTTGCACTACTTATCTACTCTACTATGTCATACTAAACTTTTATATAAATTTACTGATTTCAGAGACCACTATAGTTCTCTATGTACTGAAGAAGTTAAAAAAACTGTTTAATGTCAATGTTAGATGTCACTGGAATTTATATCCTTGAGTCCATATATTCTGAAAAATCATTTTCTGATGTTAGTTACATTGCCCAGTACTTTATGCAGAAGTATGAAGGTCAAACCTCAATTGGAAACTGTTTAGAAAACTAAGCTTAGTAACAACAGTTTCACAATACACTTACACTTATGAAGTTTGCTATGTAGAAGATAATAGCATTCATAAACATGATATTCACAGTTTAACCTTAGCCGTGCACAGAGAGGATCAAAGTATGTAATCGTGAAAATGTTTGACTCCCTTCCATGTAAATTAAATGTGCTAGGAAACAAAGGAATCGTTTACAAAAGTAAATTAAAATCGTTTCTGTTTCATGGCTTCTTCAAGCACACAGGAAGGTTTCTGCGTATCCAATATCTATACATGGTTGGCTACATTTTTTAAAATGTAATGTGCATTAATATTAAAGTAAAAATCTAGTTATGTAAATGGTCAGCATGTGGCCATATTTTCCCTAGGAAATTGTGTAACATTTGTAAATTTATTTAATGTCACACCAAGTTGTCCATAAGCTAAAATTAAAAACTCAGTCATCTTACCCATCATTGTGTCACTGCTATTTATCCCTTTGTATTTCATTCAAATGACATCCCTCTTAGAAACTAGTTATTTAACAATGTAAATGAGCAGATGTGTGCAATTGTTGGAATACTGGTTTTGTATTCAGATGGCTCAAGGTTCAAAATCCTGTCTTTTGCAGTATCTCTAAATTATTTCAGGCAAATACCAATATGGGTCCTTCAACACCCAGAACTCTACCTCCAATGATCTCACTGTCAATAGAACATCAAACTCTAACTTCCTTCTTCATTCTCCTTAGGTAGTGAGTGTATATATCCCTCATACATGTCACTTTTCATCTGGGTTCTACAGAATACTTCTACCTTCCAATGACTTTTACGTTTTCAGATTTTTCTTGTCAGTGCCATAGGATGGAAGTTTTGTTTGCCATGTGTCTCGGCACATGAGAAGCAATCCAAATTTATAGTGACATTATATATTGCTTACCAAGCACTTTCTTCTGGAACACAATGACAATATTTGATTAGCAGAAAGAGCAGGGAGTCCAAAATGTGAAAAGTGTAGCATGAAATGGCCTACCACTGCAGTAAAAGAATTATATTTATTTTCTTCCCTTCAAAACACACACACACACACACACACACACACACACAATTTTCTCCCTTCTCCAAGAAGCAGGCACTGAATACCAGACTGTATCTCTGATTAAGCAACACCAAACACAATGTGTGTGTGATTTGGTTTTGTGAAACAAACAGGTAGAAAATTTATATAATTACTGAGAGTAGCTATCAGCTCAAAAGTGGACGCTAGTTTCAGCAGATATTGTGAACAGCAAGCAGAATTCAACAAACAGATAAGTTATTCAAGAAACTCATTTAGGTTGTCTTGCACATGGAAGCATGCAAATACACATTGACAGTGTATTTTATGGCTATTTTCTTTCATTTTCTGGTGATCTACAAGTTAAGAAATTAGATACTACACATTCTACAAAACTGCAGCAAAATCATGCAGTAAGACAATTTATAGCAAGTTCAAACATATAACACAAGATGTAAAATAAAACTGTGAAATTATCTTGCACAATCTACATTTTAAAGTCAACTTCTAGACTTTTGTACACAAATATATAAGAAATTGCCAACAGGAATCAAAAGGAAACTGAAAGCTTACCACAAGTATTAAAAAACAAACACAGTTCCTACAAATTATCAAACTTTCTGGCATTTGGAAGTGTAATTATCTGTTACAAAACTAAGTTAATACATGCAAAGCAAAATAAATCTTCACATTAAAACAAATACAAAATATTTCTCTTACTAAAAGTAAGGAAATTAATGTACTTGTGCACATATATATGTATCATACTAAAGTAATAAATAAATTCCACATGAAATCCACGACTAAAAAGCAGAAGCTCATTTGCAAAGTAGAAGTCTTTTGTATAATGGAATAAGATCATTTATTTGCAATCAGATGTCTCACACATCACTGCTGAGAAATAAAACCACTCTGCTGTTAGACTATGAGCGTAACTAAAAAATCTGTTCTAGCTAGCAGAACATCTTGTGTAATGCTTCCCCCTCCCTCTTTCTATGTAACTCTGGTCCAGCTTGCTATTTCCCACCTATGTGTGCACATCAGCCCGAAACCACTCACCAATCACACTGAGCTTCTGTTTTGTCACAGGTGATGATCCAACCTTCTTTCGCAACCTTGCTTAAACCTCTGACAGATGTCCAAACACCTCAACTTCTGATTTTCAGGCAAAAGGCAAGGGTTCCATTTGGAACATACATTTTACGAACCTGCACGTCATTTTTGATGATCCCTTGACAACTCCCATAACTTATTCTGACCTGTTCTGCAGTTTCTGATACTCTTGCCCACTGACTGCCTTTAAGAATGTCTCGAACCACATGAATGTTTTCATCTGTAACGCTGGTCCAAGTACATCAATCATCTTGATGATTTTCCATGCATTCTTTTCCTTTCTTGAACTGCCAGGGAAACACCCACTTCCTTGACAATGTTTGATCACCAAACTGTGCAGTCAATCTCCGAAAAATTTCTGTCACTTCAACTCCTTTTCACAAGCAAGAAATTTTATAATTATACTTTGAGCAGTGCACCTGTTGCTCCAACATCATGAACATTAGTGACAAAGCTGTTGGAAGTAAGTAATTGTCAGCTCTCCTATCTCCTAACAGCCCCACTCAACAATACTAGAAATGGGGGTGTGGTCGTACCAACTGTTGATGCTCATGAACAAGAATCCCTTTTATATTTGATTAGCCCTCATATTAGTATTTTCTGAGACATGGCTGCAGCATAATAATCACTCACAATTGGTTGTTTCAATGCTTAGAGTGTTATAGCATGATAATCAACAGTGACTGTGAATTAACAAAGTGAATTTTTCAGGTTTTGCTGTCTCTCATGCACACTCTTCTCCTCTGGTTGAGAAGGGGGAAGCTATTCAGCAGATGTTTTACTGACTGCATTAAAAGGTCTCTGCAGATTCATAGGGATTTTAAACTACTACAGGCAACGTTTACCTCATTTGGAGGCAATACAAGAACTCCTCGACAGATTGCTGACTAGAAACAATATGTCTGTCAACAGGAAAGTTCTGTGGATGAGGAAAGTGGAGCTTACATTTCATGATTTAAAGGTGGCACTAGCTATACCTTCTTTACTGGCACATCTGGTTCCAGGTGCTTCCCTGCAGTAATGGTGGATGTAAGTCAGGTGGCGGCCAGTGACAACAAAAATGGAGGGTGTCTGGTAGTGTGTTACTTGTCATCTGCTTACCCTCAAACACTGAAGACCCTAGATAGAAGGCAAACCCTTCAAACACTGAAGACCCTGGATAGAAGGCAAACATTTCAAGATACTTACTGATCGCAAGTCTCTAACCTTTGTATGTCAGCAGATGGCTGAGCTCAACCTGCCTTGCCAATGCAGCCAAGCTGAATTCATCCCCCCCCCCCCCCCCCCCCACATACAGCTAGGTAAACTCACATTCATGTTGACATTGTTGGGCCTCTGCCATGCTAAAGAGGAATCCCGTTTCTCATTTATGATGATTGACCATTCCATGAGATGGCCAGAAGCAGTATCTATGCCCAATATAGCGGCAGAGTCCATGGCCTGAGAATTGGTGCAATCTTGGTTCAGTGTCCCGCAAACCATCACGACAGAAAGAGGAAGATTCGACAAACAGCTTTTTAAGGTATTATTCCAACTCTGTGAAAGCGGGCACATTTTCAAGACTAGCTATCATCTTGCAAGCATTGAGAGGGTAGAGCGAATGCATCACATTTTAAAGGTGGCATTAAAGTGCCGCATGGAGGCCTAGTTTTATGCATTATTCTTGGTGCTGCTTGGATTTCGCATAGCATTTATGAAAGATATATGCTGTTCAACTGAGTAGATAATATATGGAAAGTAGTTTCCTTCTCACCTACGCCATTTCCTCCACTGACTGAGGAAGGTTCTGCAGCCTTCATCCACCAACTGTTTCATCAATGTGCCACCTCATACCACTTAACATATTCATTGTGACAGAAAAACTGAGATACATAAAAATTTACACAGATGAGTGTTTGGCGCATGATCTGAGATGGTGTCACTTGACTGCCACACTTTCCCTTATTCGCACTTGACTGCCACACTTTCCCTTATTCGGGACTGTTTCGTGTTGTTATGAGAAGAGGAAACACATTCATTATCAAGAAAAATGGCAGGCACGATACTATATCAACTGAATGCTGAAAACCAGCGTATACAGATGATGCAGCACTGATAACCTTTAGCACTTCACTTTTTCCAGCTTTTAATTCACAGGAACTCTTAACACATGCCTCAGAACTGCCACAGGATTTACAGACTCCATTACCAAAAGCAGTGTCACCTCTCAGGCCACCTTTAATTTTCACATGTTCTTACAGGCAATTAAGATTCAAATTTCCTCTGATGAGAGGGGCTCCTGGTTTTGCAATGAGAAAGCTTAGTCAGAGGGGTGACCATATCACACAGCTCAAACATTCTGCCAAAGGCCAAGTGGCACCCCTTGGAACACAATGTAAAAGTGCCTGTGAGTGGTGCTTTGCAGAGTTCATACCTACTCTCTACTTGCTTCACAGTGCTTAGTAATGAGAAAGGGGCCTGCAGTGTTCTGCTTCAGTGGCCAGCTACTATACAGCCAGTCATCTCCCCCAAACTTCCCCAGGGAAGTAGGAAGCAACATGAGATTTGCTCCCATTTGTGCCATGATTAGTTCGCATTTAGTGAGACTGTATGTAACATACATAAAGTTGTATTATACTTTACTTGCTGTGTAAAGGTTTAATATTGGAGATAGGCACAACAAACAGGTGCTTTTAATTTATCACCTCATAAAACTATTTAAGGATACAAAAACATTTAATACTTTATGCTTCCATCTACAAGAACATCAGCTGTAAGACATTGTGTCTGTTTCCAAGAACTCTAATAATTGTCTACATTTAATTGTTACATTATGGCTTCCTTCACCGACAAAAATTATGAAAGGGGAAGAAACAATGCAAAATGTTTCAAGGGACAACGTCTCAGTTTCCTTTTGTCCTACTCTAACCGCTTGAAAAAGGATCTGTGAAACTTCTCTTTCTAATCTTCACATAATCAATTCCTCTGCTCTCATTTTTTGCTAGATTAAGCAAAACCTTGTCATGAATGTTAGTGTTTCTGTCAACTTCTGTATGCGTCTAACATATTCAGTTTATTCTTAGTAGGTAAATGTCTCTTGTTTTTCTTCTGTTTTAGTAGTTGTTATTTCATTTTGGAAATTATTTTACTTACAGTTGAAGAAACAATAAATACAGTTTATACCATATATACATTTCTACTAGTACTGAAATGATTATACCACAAATTGATAAATTCATGAAATACTAGCTTCCCACAAATACATTACTTTTATGTTTAGCTAATTTACAGAAATATGTCCAGTCGAAGTGAAAGAAAGATTTTTATGCTTCCTTCAACTTTTATATTCAGCAGAAGTAAAATATACTCACCTGCCACACTTAAGAAATAGAAACATTTCAACAGTAAAGCAATTTAATGTTTACTATTAATTTTTTCCAGTTACTTGATTACAAACCTTTTCATATGAAAGACGACCACTTCTTATCTAATATCTTCCTTTAACTGTTTTATTTTCACTTTTTTTAGTTTAATGTTTAGAGTGTGAGGTATAGTTGCTGTTCAGTTTAATAAAAATTAATTTCAAAGAAGGTTAGTGAATATTTAAATTGTAGTCAGCCACAGTTAGAGAGGTGAGAACTTGTACAGGCACAATGTTGGAGGGCTTGCTGAAAATTATTTAGGTATATTCCATCCAATAAATTACCATTAGCATAATTCTCTGCATAAACAATTGTCGAGATCTTAGTTACTGATCAGCATGAACAGGTTTAATGAGAAAAAACCTTGAAGAAATGTTAAGAGCCTGTGCTCTCCGTTTCAGAACTCCATATAAATACTGTTTTTTGCTGTGTAGGGACACTACAGGTATTGTGAAAATAAACAATTGTTTCAGACTTAACTTTCAAGTTTAACATTTCTGTAGAAATAATGTTTTCCTATCTGACCCACCAGAAAAGACTCAAAGAATTGGCAACAGAAACTGAGTATTTACAAGATAACTGTGATACTTTTGGATATAAAAGGCAGATGGATAAATGTGCTAAGAGCTAGCAGTAGTGTGTGATATGTGAATCATCCAAACAACTACAGAACTTGTCTAGTTCATGTTGTCGAGCGTTAAATGGTTTCATATCTGAATACAGGGAATGTTTTGAAATGCATAATATTTAAGGACAAAGTTTATATATGAGTTTTAGAACTGTGAAAAATTATGATTATCCAATGTTTGGAAAACAAAACAGAAGCAGCAGTATGTCAAGTTTTAAGATAAAGGGTTAGTTTTGTGAGATTAAGAGCACATATGCGAGGATCAAACACAAGAATTAACATAGGCCTTGAAAAATAAACACTGAACAAGGTATATTGAAAAACAAAACATGGATAGTTACCGTCATGAGGGGACTAGAAGATTCCATAACAACTGCTACTACAAATCGATGGGTGCTGGATTTGTACAGTTGTGCTACACATGACTAATGTACACTTTTCTCTTAATGTACAGGCTGCCACGAGGAGGTGAAGGGACTGTGGTTTCATTGCTGAAACAGACAGTAATCTTCCAGTCACATAATACTTTCCTTACTCACTTATGGCCAATGATCACATGCTGCAGTGGTGAAGCTGTTACATGTTGCATATAGTCTCTACAACACAAACTTCTAATTTTTATGCATCTATGCAAAAAATGAAAGAATGATGGGAGAAAGCTACACCTATGTCTAAAAAAATATAGTATAATATAAATGTATTAAAAATAAAGATTCCAAGACTTACCAAGCGGGAAAGCGCCGGCAGACAGGCACATGAACAAAACACACAAACACACACACAAAATTACGAGCTTTCGCAACTGGCAGTTGCTTCGTCAGGAAGGAAGGAAGGAAGGAGAGGGAAAAATGAAAGGGTGTGGGTTCTAAGGGAGAGGGTAAGGAGTCATTCCAATCCCGGGAGCGGAAAGACTTCCCTTAGGGGAAAAAAAAAGGACAGGTGTACACTCGCGCACACACACACACATATCCATCCGCACATACACAGACACAAGCAGACATATTTACAGGCAAAGAGTTCTTGCAAGAACTCTTTGCCTGTAAATATGTCTGCTTGTGTCTGTGTATGTGCGGATGGATATGTGTGTGTGTGTGTGCGCGAGTGTACACCTGTCCTTTTTTTTTCCCCTAAGGGAAGTCTTTCCGCTCCCGGGATTGGAATGACTCCTTACCCTCTCCCTTAGAACCCACACCCTTTCATTTTTCCCTCTCCTTCCTTCCTTCCTGACGAAGCAACTGCCAGTTGCGAAAGCTCGTAATTTTGTGTGTGTGTTTGTGTGTTTTGTTCATGTGCCTGTCTGCCGGCGCTTTCCCGCTAGGTAAGTCTTGGAATCTTTATTTTTAATATATTTTTCCCATGTGGAAGTTTCTTTCTGTTTTATTTACATCGTGTATAATATAAATGGATAGATAAAAAATCTACTCACCAAATAGCGGCAGGGACACACACACACACACACACACACACACACACACACACACACACACACACACACAATAGGATTTAAATTTTACAAGCTTATGGGGCCAGTGGCTCCTCCTTTTGGTGGAAGAGTTGAAGGGAAACAAAGTAGGATGAAGGAAAAGGACTGGAGAGGTTTAGGGAAAGGGGTGCAGTTCAGAAACATCACCCAGAACTCCAATTTAGGGGAGACTTACCAGACGGTATAAGAAGTTATTTCCTGATCATCCCATCTGGAAGTCTCCCATAACCCAGGGTTCTGAGTGACTTTTTTGAACTGTACCCCTTTCCATAGACTTCAGAAGTGCTTTTCCTTCATCCCCACTTCCTTTCCCTTCAACTCTTCTGCCAGAAGAAGGAGCCACTGGTTCGGAAAGCTTGCATAAGTTAAATCCTTTTGTGTGTGTGTGTTCCACTGCCACCGCTTGGTGGGTAGATATTTCATCTATCCATTTATGTTATATTATAAATAATTGATTATTTTTGTTGTTATCAAAATGTATAGTTAATATGAATTCGTAAGCAGATGACTGTGTAACGTTAATGTTACATGTTTTGCCATACTGAAGCAATCTGATACTGAGTACATGAATCGATGGGGAAACTAATGAACTTTATTGCAGTATACTGGGCAGGTCTCATAATGATCTTGTTTTCAAAATAAACTATTTATTCTCCAAAGCTGAGAGAATGTCAGAACTGCAGTGGTAACCCCTACTCATGATATGACGAGCCACATTGACTGAGGTCCTCACATTATTCGGCAACTATGGCTTGCATAGTTACAGCTTCATTTATAAGTCAAATAGCCCAATTGTAAAGCCACAGGTGGGTGTTGCATACACTCCAGCATTCCTTTTTGCTCCAATGTTTTTCCCTTTGCGTGTTCTGTCTACATTGCAATACACCAGTTTGAACTTTCTGTTCTCCAGTTGTGAAATGACTTAAAAAACTATTGCTTTAGAGGCAGAGATCATCTTGTAAAGCAATTTTTAAATGTTAGTTCTAAATGTAATGACAGTTCAGATGATGACAGCATTTCTTCTTGTAAAGTTTACAACAAAAGCAACAGTTCTACTGATGAAATTAGTGATCAAAGTTCAACAAAATTTTCTTACATACTCTGTACTTATGCATATTAAGTCCTTATACTGTGCACCATAAAACCACAGGTCAGAGTAAGAAAATGTTTGCATACTCTAGTGCTAACACTTAGGGAACAATCATTCCAAATAGTGCAAATCCCAGAGTATGTAACAAGAGGAAGGCAGGGTGTTACCCTCTACAAGCAAAGTATTGGACTCGTTTTTAAAGGCATTTCTCATTAACTGAAAGTAATGGGAGACTAACAAAACATTGCACAGTGAGCTCAGTAGAGGAAAATGAAGAGCAACTGCTTCTCAATGCAAAAAAAAATGCTGTGCCTGTCTACATTTACTGCAATTTTTGGGGAAAAAAAAGAAAGGGAGAGGGGGAGAGTGAGGGAGGGGAGTTGGGGGAGAGAGAGAGAGAGAGAGAGAGAGAGAGAGAGAGAGAGAGAGAGAGAGAGACCCACCCAGAATATTATTCTGGACTTATACTGAGTGTAATTGCAAGTTATAATAGAATATTCTATGAATGAGTGTACCATATCTTACTTTATGTATGGGCCGAGAATGAAGATTTTTTTTCCTGAAACCCACTACTAATTCGTTGAAACAAGGCTATCAGCACAGGAACAGTAAGAATAACATAATACACATTTTGTTTCCCGAAAACAAAATAACAATTCTCATTACATATGTTATAACTGTGCGATGGAAAAAATAATAAGCTTCTCCACATATTATTGATACTTCAGACCAGAAATGTGGGATTTCAAATACTTAACACACATTACCAAAAAAGCCTAAAAGACAAGAAAAGACACAAATATTTAATTAAAATTTGAAATCATATTGGCAATAGACTACAGAAGAAACAGACCAGTTTGAATTAATTTGATCAGCAAGTGAAGAGATGGCTTACAGATTTGACTAAATTTGTGTTACATTTTGACCAGATGCCAGATATGGTAGCTAATCATTTTCACTCACCTTCTGTTAATGACTATTTTTATATCAAATTTGTTTCTCTTTTATTGAGAATTTAAGTTTGATATGCAATAATAAAATAAATTACAACAATAAACAAAACTACTACTTGCACATAGGAAATAATTAATATACAGAATTTGGAATTTTCCATTTTCTACTAAATGAGCATTCATATTTAAACACTTTCTGCGTATGTGAATGAAGGATAATCAGAACTACATATTCTAATCCCATTGTTCAAAATTAAATAAGTCTGAAGGGTCACATCAATAATCCAACAATTTACATGCAATAAATGAGATTCCACTTCTTACAAGATGATTCAATTGATGTATCAAAGACATCATCATGCAAAATGACACAGAGTTATTGAACTTTCAATATTATTGACATAAATAAACTTCATTATTACCTGCGCCTTCTAATTGAGGCATTTTGTCCTGGCAGTCCAAAGTATCCTCTTGGTATGACCATTCTGGCATTTCCTTGGGCAGGCCGAGATCCACCAGGAGCCATTAAAGTTGTTAAATGTGCTGCATATCCATCTTGCAAAATTGTTGCCAGTGTATGATGCTTTTTTGAAACTTTTCCAACAATGAATATTTGTTTTGGTTTCAAACCAATTGAAGTGTACACACTGATGTCTTTGCTACTACCATATGCTACATGAATCGCAACCCCATGTTCCTGTAAGAGCAAGAGTGTAAATGCAGTTCTGCACTTTTTTTACAAACACAAACACAAACACACACACACACACACACACACACACACACACACACACACACACACACACACACACACACACACAGCTATATTTTCCTGGTTGACTATAATGTAACATTGCTGAAGCTTGGCTGCTGTGAGGGGTTGTGTATGCTGAACTGGGTGGGGTGGGGAAGAAAGTGTAACTTCAACATTTCATGTCAGTCATAATTTTCACTCTTTTTATAAATAATGTTTAGTCTGCTTTTATTTGTATGCTTTGTCTAAAAAAGAACTCCCTGATTTTAAAATTAAATAGCATCAAAACAAAGATTAATACAAGAATGCGACAAACATTATGTTTATTGTGAAATCTTTAAGTATTTTATACAGCAGTTTTGAATTAGTGGTTACAAAAACTGCTAAAAGATGGTAGTGTACACTGCATGGCTCATATCAGCACATAGTCTGCAACCATTCTTTGCAATGATATCTCCTCATAGTGGAGAGATTGCGCAAACAAGCAGTGACATTTGCCATCACATCTGGTAATGTCTCTGCAGAAATTGATTCAATTGCCAAACAGATCAATGATGCAAACTCACCCAGCAGGGTGGGGTAGTTCTACAGACAGTGTCTTTCAATGCACTCCACAAAACGTAGTCACAAGGAATCAGGCTGGGTGAATAGGGAGCCAATTCGTGCCTGAATCAGTAAATTTTGGATAATCCAACACAGTGACTATTCCTGATGTAATCATCAAGAAATCAAAACACCTATTTGGTGTGCTGTGGTCTGGCCGATCCTCCAACTCTTAGCCAGTCACTACTTACTGAATTTCACAAGGACAAAGGGCCAAATAAACCTCTGCTGTACACTGAAACCATGTGAAACAGATGCAACCAACGTAAGAGACTCCATCGTTGTGAGAATCTGGCTTTCAAAGTCAGCTGTTTGTCTCACAACAGGCATGAGTTTGACCTGGTGACTTTTCATTTTGAACTGCAAAATGTAGATTGTTTCTCAATATTGTAGGTATGCTGAAACACTTCATATCACTCTCTTCTGTAACTATTTGGGTGTATTTTCTCATATATTGCCAAACAAGCTCAGAAACTGTGGAATATAATTTCAGGAGTAACGACAGTTGGACATTGGCCAACATTCTCCACCAAATTTTCAGCCACACTTACCTGTCCACTCAAATTTGGTGAAGAACTTGTGAATGGTTTTCACACTGGGTCCTTTTGGAACATTAAATCATGCCTGAAAACTGTGCTTTGTTGTAGCAGCACTGTCAAATACTGCAATATTCCAGTACCAGTAACACATGTTGTTCAATGGAATTCATCACTCTGGGCCTCTGAGTACTATTTACAGACACTATGTATTGCAACTGCAGCTACTACTTTAACATTCCTGTGTAAAATTCTTACAGCTTTCATAGTAAACATTCCATTTGTTGCATTCTTCTATTGATCTTCCTTTTTATATAATTTAATTTTAAAACCAAGGAGTCCTTTGGTAGACACCCTGAGATATTAACTTGTAATTTTGTGCTCAATATGGACATATTCTATATATGTATTGTATACTGAAAAATAATACAATGGCTATTTGGAAAATAAGTTCCAATTGACCACGGAATGGAAACCACTATGAACATAGAAAAAAAAAAAAAGGTTTTATCTGTGACAGTTAGCTACAACTTCCAGCTATTTATCTACATAGTCACTGCTCTGACAGACATTTGTTGTAGTGTTGTAACAGCTTTCCAATATCCTTGTGATAGAAGACAGCTGCCAGTGTTTTCTGCTAATTATCTACACTGGTCTACTGCTCACTGCCTGTGCCAAAATGTTGTCTTCATAGTCAGCAGTTCATGTGAACAGAGATCAAACTCAGAGGGAGCCAATTATGGGCTGCATTGTGGGTGATCAAACACTTTCTATCAAAAATGCTGCAGGAGCATCTTCTTTGTGCCTGCAGACTGCTGCTAGTTAAGTTATTTGGGGTGCATAGCTTCAGGCAAAATTTCTCCTTAGGTCCTCATACTTGGTGGGAGACATTATATTCTAGGCATCCAGACATGATCACTGTGCACTCAGAACTCAAGAGAGCAATGTGATACAATCAACAGATGTACTACAGACACTGGGCAACATCTGTGCAGAGTTTCATTGGATTTTCACCGTAGTTTCTGTAATGACAGAAGGAGAACAGTGGAGGCAAGTCCTATGTTAGGGAGGCAAAAGCGTGCCAACGGAAATGGTGGAAAGGTGGAGGGCACAAAGGATAATGCACCTACTGAGAACTAAAGTCTTAGACAGTTGTTAGCCATCGGATTGTACAGGTCCAAATAAGGATGTGAGACTGAAGTATTTTCAGTTCCAAGGAATTACAGCATCAGATGGAGATTCATTCTGTATTTGAAGGTGAGAGAATACTAATTATCTTGCATGGCATTTAGTAACTGGGAAAAAAAATGATATGTGAGCTACGTAAATGCTGAGGTATGTATGTATAATACTCATCAATGCAGTAATTCCTTTTGTTACCTACAGCCAAAGCACTATTTTAATTAGATTTGTGCTAATGCACTGACAAATATTTATTATGCATTGTTCATGAATACACTGGTACAATGTAACAATCAGTCACTGATTCAATTTGTGTCTCTTTGAAAGGATCCTGGTCTGAATCCTAAAATCTACCTTAGTCCTATAACTATAATGAAAGAAAGGTAATTTATTCTAAAAATGATTTTCACAGATCAATAATGTTAGTTGAATTTCTTGAGAAATGATTTACAGACTGAAGGGAAAAAATAGTGTGTTCAAATGGGTTATTGCACAACATTGAAGTAAAATTTCAGGCTCATTAAAAACTTCTATTAATTTGAAAATAGCTTGTATCTGACAGGATTATTCAACAAGTTTAAGATAAATATTGAAATTTTGTTTAGCACTCCATTATTTTCTGTGCAACAAGAGCAGATTCATCCATGTGCACTTGTCCTAATAGAGTATCTATGCAAAGAAAGTAGGTCTGCAAGATAACTTCCACAGTAACTTCAGATGTTGATTTACTCACAACTATCCAGACTATTTTTGTAATCATTGGTGTGATGAAGTAATTATTAGTATCTCACAGTAAAGAGCAAAATTAATATTGTAGTGATGAGTTGATTCCACTAAACAGTTTCCTCACAAAACTTTGGTGAAGAAATTTAATTTATTGAAAAAGTTCATGCCTTTTTATGCCAAGATTTGATTTTGTTAGTGTAAAACACACTAAATTACATTACAATGTACATAACAAGACTGATACACTACTCAGTGATGTAATCACCACCTGTGTCAATGACTGCTATCATTCAGGTAGGAGTTCTATGCCTCTCTTGTACAACTGTTGTTATTTAATGTTGATGAAATCTGATAACCAGATGCTACAAGAAGTTTCATCATGAAACACTAGTCCCTGAATGTTATTAAAGAGAGCCCTGAAAAAATATAATCATAAGTGGGGTTCAATCTGGCGATTATAGAGAGTGAGGAAATGGCTCCCAACCAAGTTCAGCAATCATACATGAGACGATTCCACCAGTATATGGTTGTGCATATCATGAATTAACAACATAGATTTACCAG